>NC_133660.1:24937346-25642245 GCF_037893015.1 Macrotis lagotis
GGCATATTGTCTCATTGTCATTCTCTTTCAGCTCAACTCTGGCCTCAGACACTTATGACCCTGGCTAAGTCACTTAATCCTGTTGACCTATTTCTTTCTCTGTAAAAATAAGTTGAAAAAGGAAATGGCAAAACTCTCCAGTATCTTTGCCAAGAAAACTTCAAATGGGATCATGAAAAGTTAGATACAACTAAAACAACTAAACCACAAAAATATTATTTTGATATAAATCAATTCCCACAGTCTCACCTCCAAATTAAAAAAACCCTCAGTTCTCTAAATTTAAGTTGTTTTTCTTTTCATTATGGATTTTTTTCTCCCTTTCCACACAGTGATTGTTACAAAAGTTCACTTCTTTAGTATTCCACACTACCTCTTTCCCAAAAATTTTTAGCAGAGGACTTCATCTTATATATTATTGAGAAAATAAGGACTATAAATTCCCCTTCTCCCCTACTCTATATATTGACCTACATATTGACACCACCTTCCATTATGGGGCTTTAATCCAGCATCTCATCCCCTCTACTCTATCATAGATTCCATCTTCTCCCATTTGTACCAGCATATTACCCCCCTAATCATTATCCCTCTACTCTTCAATCTCTTCCTATCTACTGGTTTTTCCAGTTTTCCCGTTTTTTTTTTCAGAAGATAAAACATTATACAGTTTTGTTGACAAATTGATGGGTACACATATTGAAGAAGCTGAAACACACACACACACGCATACACACACACACACACACACACACACACACACACACACACACACACACACACACACACACATTCTTCCACCTCTCCCTAAGCAACCTTAAGTTGAATAATGAAAGAAGTAATGGAGAAATAAATGAAATGCCAATTTTCCTTGACATCTTCCTGTACTTTTCCCATTCTGAATGTACCAGAGACAGTTATAGGGAACTGAATTGCTCAGGATGTTTTAACCTAATTCTGCCATCCATGCAAGCCATATGATAAGTCTTTATACTTAACTAAAATAACATCAGTGAGTGATACAGCATGGGCAGTGAGCTTGCAGGGAGTTTAGGGGGGATATGTGGGAGTGGTCCCCTGGAAGGAAACTCTTTTTCATCTAAGCTCAGTCTATTGACTCCTCAAGCTTCAAGTTCCTCTGACAATTGGGCAGGAAGTGCTTGCGGAACACACTAGAGACAGAGTAAATGCTCACTCTTCTGCAAGTTCCTTCCTTTTGCTCTTGAAATTAACTGAGAAAAGAGTTCAAAAGAAGGAGTGGGAGAGGCAGAACTTTCTAAGGGGGCTAAGCACAACGAATGAGGAATTTTAATGTTGTATTCTTTACCTTATTTTCAAATCCATTCAATAATTTTCTCAAATCTATATGAACGTATAACCCTTTCAGGTCATATTTGACAGGGAAGAAGCTCTGATTTGCAATTGGAATAGGACCACACAAGCTGAATAAGATACATTGTCCATATCTATAACCCTAGACTGGTCCAAACCTGGGCCCCTGGAAGGAAGAGGTTCAGCTCCATGACTGCATGTACAGAAAAACTCAGAAGGGATCTGTGGAAAGAGGGAGGTGTGAAGGAGGGCCACCTGGTGGCTTACACAGAGGTTGTTCCTCATTACAGCCTGGTACTGGAGCTCATCATGAACAGTCTTGCTGTCTCTAGTATCAAAAAGTAGATGTGAGTGGAAAGTTGTATTTCATGCCCCATATAACGAATATACACTTTCCTCAGCTGTTTTTGTTGAAAAATAAATTCCATGTTCTTGAGTTAATCAAATATCATATTTTCATCATCAACATCATCATCAAAATAAGTTATCATTTATAGTGCCTACTACATTGCTAAGCATTTTATAAATATGATCTTACAACAATCCAGGGAGATAAATACTGCTATACTCATTTTCCAGTTGAGGAAAATGAGCCAAAGTGAGGTGTGTCTTACTATATGCATTTGGTTTTCTCTAAGCTTACATAGAAAGCTGAAATTACTATTATTTTTTATGTAGCTTCAGATAATTTATTAGTTATTGCTTTATGCTATGAGTTGGCTGTAAGAATCTCCCTACCTTCTTTTGTATTATTCAATTTTATATTTTGATATTTTGTTCTTTCATATAAAGTTTGTTATCATCTAATCTAATTTTATGACACAGCCCCTCAGGATTTTGATTATGCTAATAAAGTAGCTGGTAATTCAGTATTGTGATTTTTGATTTTTTATTTATTATATTACTTTATTAGGACTATACAGCCATGCAGACTGAATATAGAATGATTTAGTTCTTTATTTCTGTTAAAATTGTTTTGTATTTTTAGAAATTCAGGGCGGCTAGGTGGCGCAGTGGATAAAGGAGAAGCCCTGGAGTCAGGAATACCTGGGTTCAAATCTGGTCTCAGACACTTAATAATTACCTAGCCATGTAGCCTTGGGCAAGCCACTTAACCCCATTTGCCTTGCAAAAGCCTAAAAAAAAAAAAAATTCAAGTTGACGATTGGTAAATTAATTTCCAAGTTTTTATTTTAAAAGAATCTACAACAAAAGATTTGGGTTTTTTTTGGTTTTGATTTTTGGTTTTGTTTTTTTTTTTTCATATACAGCAGACAATTACTAAGTGCTCAATTACTGTTAAATAGAAATTCAGTTTATTTTTTATATCTATTTGTTTTGCTGAAATCTACTATTTTCTCTGCTTATTTCAATATGCCAAATATCTGTGGGTTTGCTTTATTTCTTGTTGATTATCCTGGGTTTTTAAAGTAAATGATCATAATGTCTATAAATTGAGAAAATATAGCATCTTTGTTATCAATGCTCATTTCTTTAATTTATCTTGGATACAGGTATTGCTAGCATTTCTAAAACTATGTCAGATGATAATAGTAAGATTGGGTAAATATAATTGGTTTCCTGGTTTAGTCCAGTATTCATTAGCCTCTCATCACCCTATTTCCCACAGCACTTACTTTTTTTTTTAAAAAACAGTATTTTTTATTTTTCCCAGTTGCATGAAGACAATTTTTAATATTTTAAAAAATGTTAACTAGTAAGCAATTTGACATAGGTTATTAGGTTATTTATATATATATATATATATATATATATATATATATATATGCAATCATACAAAACATATTTCCATATTAGTCATATTGTGAAAGAAGAAAAAAGACCAAAATGGGTGAAAAAAAACAAGAAAAATATAAGGCGAAAATAGTAGGCTTCCATCTGCAATCAACCATGATACCTGCTTGATGAAATAGGATATTGTTTTTCGGTACAGGACAAGTCCTTCCTAGGCAGGTCATCTCACTGACTGACTTCTAACCCATAAAATCCTGTGTAAGATACAAAGATAGGAAAAAATCAGGTCTTTTTACCATTATTTCAATGAACTTCCATTTTTATGAGATTTGTTTTATAAAAGGCCATTTTTTAGCCAATGATTGCTATAGTCCCTTATAACTGCTACTATTGTGAATGTCTTCCTGTAGAAGGGGGTTAAATGATGGCCCTAGCTCTTGTGCATTTATTTATTATTAATTACATGCTGAAACTGTTAGTGCATCTCCTATTTGAGGAAACTCCTTTCCTAGTCCAAAGAAATACTTTATAAAACTTTATCCTATATATTGTTAGTGGTTTTATTTGAAGTAGATCATAACTGCCTCTAACTTCTTAGAATTGTCCTATTAAAAATTCAACAACAAAATTCAACAGTTTTCCCCCCTTTGCAATTTTTATAATAAGCCTTTCTGAATTTAGTATCTTGTTAAGGTAGACCTGATTCAGGCTACTCCTCTTGGGTTATTTGCAAGATTATTTAATGTTTCACACTATCAAGTAAGGCCAATTCCACTGGTTAAATTCTTTCTTTTCCCAGGGGTCTAAATCATAAAAAACATTTTTTCCTACTAGAGGGAGAGACAATGGTAGCATGACTGAGTCTAAAGCTGGATGACTTCCATATTGCTTGTCTCCTTTTCAAATTCCAGAGTTGGGAAGATTCAGAGAAAGCATATCAGAAACAGTAGAGCTGCTGTCTCCTGATTTGGTCCTGTGGACCTTTCTCTTTTCCCACTCTGAGGCCAGGAGTAAGCCAACAGCATGAGGGACTTTAGGCTATGTACTGAGAGGCAGACAAATGGGGATCACATACAAGAGCATGGCATCATCTTCAAAAAACAATTTGTGCCTATGATAGTTGAATCAAAGAAGGCAAACTCAGGATTGGTGGCTAAATCCACACAGTTGCTTCACAGAATCCCAAGGTAGCACATGTTTTAGATATATGAAAAAGCGTGGCTTCTTCCAGGAATAAATCACAGCATTCACATGGACATTCTGCACCTAATGGTGGGAGAAAAATAAATTCAGAATAACTTGTTGACCTATTTCTCAAACTTTTGGGACAAGGTAAGGAGGAATAATTTTGGATTGATAATGAAATTCTAAAATCATCACAACCTGATTTTCTTGTGATCCCCAATTTTATTGACTATATCCTGGTCAACAGGAGAATGAACTGAATTATCACAGTGACATCCAAGTCAAGGGCCACCAGAAACCCAGCACCTTCAAGGATTACGGACCAGAAACCATTAGTCTTTCCTAAGCATTAAGATAAGGGGAAAAGGTCATGATTGCTAAAGAATATTTTTCATCTCCCAGGTTGCCCAGGCAATGTGACAAAGAGAAATCTCTTCTTATTTAGTATTTTAATCTGTCCTTGTTATTGGTTGCCTTAATCTTCTGGAGGCTTACAAATCTCAATAAGCATTCTCACAAGGTGACCTTGTTCTCCCATGAAACACCCCAACAGTCCCAGTTCAGAGAGCTAATGTAATTCTGGATTGCTTCTTGTCCTTCTTTCCCAATTATGTTTTACTTCTTTGTACACCCATGCTTATGGGAGTCTTGCAAGGCCTGACTTAACAGGGATACCTAATACTTGAATTTCTTTTCAAGTGTCCTTCCAAGATCCCAACTATTTCCAAAAGGAGTCTGACAAAACCCAGCATTATGACTTTCTTGTCATATCTGGTTACCTCCTTGGCAGCAGCAAGACTTCCAGAACCCCCTCCAATGATAATTAATTCACAGTGGTAAGACTCAAGGGTCTCATCTGAGACTCTTGGTAGATTTTGAAATATATTTTCTTTATTGATCTCTCTCTCTCTCTGTGTGTGGCAAGAGCATTGTTATCTGCCATGGCCTTAAGGCATCTTCTTCCTCCAGCTAGCTCCCTCCCAGCAGATCTCAACTTTTTTTTAGGTTGTTTTTTTTTTTTGCAAGGCAATGGGGTTAAGTGGCTTGCCCAAGGCCACACAGCTAGGTAATTATGAAGTGTCTGAGACCGAATTTGAACCCAGGTACTCCTGACTTCAGGGCCGGTGCTTTATCCACTGTGCCACCTAGCACCTAGCCACCCCTCTCAATAACTTTTAAGAAAAAACTATCCTAACTTACAAAAGTCAGGATGTGACTTCTGCCAGATCCTCCATTTCAACAGCCAAATTCCAAGGTTAATGAATGTACATTACATCCATATTATGATACACTGCCAAGTACGGCTCTCATTCAGGTAACGGTCATCTGTGTGCCCACAGCCACTGAAGATTTGAAAGTGTGCCCAAAAGTCCAAATCTGAATACAGAAAAGATTGCTCAGGAGTTAGGCCATGTGTTTCCAAGTCTTCAAGGCAAAGCTGAATGTGATGCTCTATTGTTGCTCTCACTGCCCAGACTATTTCTTGCCTTCCATGAATGCGGGAACTGATTAGACCAAAGATTCATTACAGGCTTCCTAAGCTAGACCTAGGTCTTCAAGGAATCTCAAGCTTAGCCCTTGTATTTTATGGAGAGGATATAGAAGCAGTGAGGCAAAGTGACTTTCCTGAAGTCACCCAACAGTTTCAGAGGCAGATTCTGTCATCCTTCCAGTTTTCCATGCTGCTGCCCTACCAGGAACATCAGAGCGAGGCACATCTTTTACGCTTTTTCTATCATCTTGTGACCTGCCTAGGCTATACTCTCTTCCTCGCCCCCCCTTCTCTTTTCCAAGTCTCCCCTCTCTCTCTCTCATTCCTTTTATTTCCTCCCTTTATTTGTTGAATAAAGTTTTATATGCTTTGTTATTAATTTGAAAGCTGGCAAGGTGAATTCTGTTACTCTAGAAATAAAAAAAAATTTACTTGTGTTTCATTTTTTTTTGTTTTTGCAAGGCAAATGGGGTTAAGTGGCTTGCCCAAGGCCACACAGCTAGGTAATTATTGTCTGAGACGGCATTTGAACTCAGGTACTCCTGACTCCAGGGCCGGTGCTTTATCCACTGCACCACCTAGCTGCCCAAAAAAATATTCATAGCAGCTCTTTTTTTAGGTTTTTGTTGGGGTTTTTTTGCAGGGCAATGGGGTTAAGTGGCTTGCCCAAGGACACACAGCTAGGGAATTATGTGTCTGAAGCCAGATTTGAACTCAGGTACCCCTGACTCCAGGCCACCCCTTGTTTGTGTTTCTAAAAAGATTCTTTTTCTGTTTTCAGTGCTCCTTGATAACCAAAAGGATAAGTTTCAATGAAATCTGGGAAGACTTACACATTGATGCAGATGGAAGTAAGCAAAACCAGGAAAACAATTTATATAATAAGAGCAATATAATAAAGACAAACAACTTTGAAAGACTTTATGAATGATGACTAACCATGATTCCAGAGGACTCATGATTCATATACCTACCTCCTGACAGAGAAATAATGGATTCAGGAGAGATTGAACCATATTTTTTTGGATATGGCCAGAGCTTGACTATTCCTATTTGTTATAAAAATGTTGTTTTTCTTTCATTTTTTTTCCCATAGGTAGAAGATAGATTTCTTGGTTCATTGAAAAAATATAATTCAAATTTAAAAAACAAAGCATATAAAACTTTATTCAGCAAATGACTTATAAAAAATGAATTTCTATTTTATAACCAACTAAGAAGATACTAAAGTTAAGTAAGAACTTTGTAATAATATAAATGAAGAGTAAACTAGAGCTAAAAACACAATTCATTTGGAAGGAAAGGTCAAGAACATCAAAGAAATTAATGAAAAATATGAAGGAAGAAGGTTGGGCAGTAGGAGATTTTAAACCATATTATATGGTGGTGATTATCAAAATTATCTGATACTAAGAAATAGAAAGATTGAATATTAGTACAACAAAGACATACAATACATAGTGGTAAATGATTATAGGAACCTTGTGGTAGACAAATGTAAAGACTTAGGGTTTTGGGCTAACTCACTATTTGGTAAAAGTTGTTGGGAAAACAGCTGTCTGGCAGAAATGACCTTCAATGCCTTTCGTGGAATAGTCTTTTTTTGGAATAGTCTCCTGTGGCTCATAAATTCTCATTTGGAATGCAAGGTCTTTCCTCTAAGAATAATCTATCTTACACCATTTACTCATATCTCAAATACATAGAAAACTTTGTCCAATTTATAAGAATATGTGTCAAGGGACACAGTTATAGATTTTCAAATAAAAAAAGTTCTAAATCATTGATTAGAGAAGTGAGAATTAAAATAGCTTTAAGATATTAGTTTTAATCCATTAGACAGGTTAAAATGATAGATGGGAGAAATGACAGATATTGGAGAGAATATGGAAAAACTGGGACACTAATACACTAATAGTGCAACTGTGAACTACTCCAACCATTTTGGAGAGCAATTTGGAATAATACCCAAAGAGTTGCAAAATCACTATTAGGGCTGTTTCTTGAAATGATCAGAAAAAAAGAAAAAAGAACCCATATATTCTAAAATATAACAACTCTCTGTGGTGGCAAAAAACAGGAAATTGAGGGCATGTCCTTCAATTGGGAAATGATGGAACAAGTTGTGGTATATGATTATGATGGAATCTCTAAAGAAATGCTGTGCTTTGAGAAATGATGAACAGGCTGCCTTTAGAAAAACATGGAAAGACTTGAAAAAATGAAGACTGAAATGAGCAGAACCAAGAGAACAGTGGAGAGACAGTAACAGCAGTAATGTTTGAAGAATAACTGTGAATGACCAAGTTGTTCTATTATACTCAAACCAACTGCAAAGGAAAGTCAATTGGACTGAATCAGTCTCTAATCTGTGGATGGCCAGAGACAAACAGAGCAGGCTAGAGACAGGAAAGTTAGAAATCAAACAGATGTTTAATTTCAAAGTGAGGTAAAAAGCGGGCAAACAAGGAAGCAACTCAACACATGGGCCAGGCCCTCCTTAGGAAGGAACCTGCTTCATGCTTATACCAAAGGCCACTAGGCCAGCAATGAGGCTAATAGCAACAATGTAGCAAGTTTGAGAACCAGCAGGGCTTTATAACAAGAGCTTGTCTGAGCTCAGAGAACACCTGGTGCTGGTCAAAGCAATACAATAACTATGGGATTTTGGCCAGAGAATGAGATCATCCAGAAGGCGAGTGCAAAGGTTTGTTGCTCTGTCAGGCTCAGGGTGCAATCTGCTTGCTGGGCATCAGCTCGTCTCCTAATAGTTTGACAGGGCTTTGATGGGAGATGGTATTCACTTCCAAGGAAAGGATAAAAAGAATAATGCATAGTTTGGTCACACACACAAACTGTGCCAAATGGTGGCTTTCTTTAGTGTGGGGTGGGGAAGGAAGTTGGCAATTGGAAACTTAAAATGTAACAAAAAAATTAAATTAAAAAGAAAACTAGAAAGATAAAACTGGAGTAACATAAAGTTATATAATGTATATAATACAATACTAATGCATGGGATAAATCTCCACTTAAAATAGCTCCAAGTCTCACAAATTAGTGAAGATCAAGGAGCTGTAATCAAGATTCACACCACTAAGATTATATGCTCTAGCCTGAACCCCAGCTCCCTAACCCTGTTTCCTTCAACTGGATTGGTTAGGTCTCCAGTTACAATTTTTACACAAAAAATCTTTCCGGTAACAAAGAGAATAGAATATTTTCGTAAAATATTACCTCACCATCCAAATGGTGAGAATATCAAAAAAAGGACTTTAATGATCTTCAATGTCTATCTTTTTTGGAATGATCATTTTTTGGAATAGTCTACTGTGGCTCATAAGTGCTTATTTGGAATGCAAGGTCTTTCTTCTTAGAATAATAGTTCTTAATATTTCTTAACCCTGAGAGGACTTCACTAGGAATAGTAACCCTGTGAGGATTTTACTGGGGAATATTCTACTAAGGTTACAAATGCTGTAGAGAGAACATTCTAATGGGGGAAAAGAAATAGTTATCTTCATACCTCAGTGCCTTCAAAGGGTACAGAGTTAAATAAGAAAACCATATGATTCCTGGTAGATTGTTTAAGAGGAGAAACAGAAATAGGAGTAAAAGGAATATAAAAATAGGGAAAAAGGATTGGATTTTTCCCATATCTGGGGTGCAAGAGAACCCCAGTTACTCATATGGAGGAAAGGACAGGGAAATCAGGCATCAGAACCTCACTCATCCAAAATGGGCAGGATTTTAGATAGACAGCCATGCAGGAGTCTGGAGCAGAAATACATCCACGTCAGCAACAAAGAGACATGATGATGAAAGAGGACAGGGAAAAGAAATTAGACAGCCATGGTAAAGACAACTTTGAAAGACTTGAGAACTCTGATCAGTGCAAAAGCCTGTCATGTTTCTGGAGGACTTAGGATGAAACAGACATGGTATTTCACATGACCACTGTATGGAACTGTTTTCCTTGAATAAGCTTTTTTTGTTACAAGATTTTTATTTTCTCTTGGTTTTCTAATGGGAGTGAGAGGGAAAGGCGGCAGAGGGGTTAGCAAGACTGCTGAAAAAACAAAGAGGGTTGAAACATTTTTTTAAATACATAGAAGCAAACAGAAGGGAATACAGACTGAAAACTAGACATGCCATTTAAAAAACAAGGACATTGAAACAGTCACAGGTTCATATGCAATCCTTTAAGTGTACTGGGGGCCTAAAAGGGAAATGCTTGGTGGAGAGAGGGATTTGGATGTACACTGGACTTAAATTGGGTTCTTCTCTGCTTGCTTAATAACCGCAACCCCATCTTGAGGAGCAGTATTTTTCCCTTGGGGACTTTTGAGGAGAGTTCACTCTAACCTGAAAAAGAAAGAATTAAAGATTATTTTCCTCTTATAAAGGCTTAATTGGAGGAGCTTGGGAGGGAAGACAATGAGTTCATTTTTGCCCTGGGGAGTGAATTGTTTTTTTTTGTTTTTTTTCTTTTAGGTTTTTTTGCAAGGCAAATGGGGTTAAGTGGCTTGCCCAAGGGCACACAACTAGGTAATTAAGTGTCTGAGGCCGGATTTGAACTCAGGTACTCCTGACTCCAGGGCGGGTGCTCTGCTCTACTGTGCCCCCTAGCCGCCCCTGAACCTAAGGAGTGTTAAGATGTACTCAAGAGTACAAGGGGTTGAAATGATAGCAATTTGTATATGGGATTGAAGCCCAGGGGACAGGCAAGACCTGGATGTATAGATCTGTGAGACATCTGCACAAAGATAATTCAAGCCTAAGGAGCCAATGGATGAGGTCACCCGCAGAGAGAGCATCCTTCAAATCTGTCCCATTCTCACACCACACATGGCCTCCAGCTTTTGGTCAAGCCCTCACCTCTCCTCTGGACCCCTGCAATTGCCCCCAATTCCTTTCCCTTCTCCAGTACTTTCTCCACAGCACCAGTGGCTCCCTTCAATTACTCCTCTCCTTCCATTACTGTTCGCTCCTCCAGCAGATGTTGATCTTTCTTCACATTTCACTTCCAAGAATAGTAGCCACTTCTGTTATCTTGAAAAATAAGTGGCTAGAGAGCGCAGCTGGATGGCCCAGGCCAGGAGTCAGGAGGACCCGAGTTCAAATCCGACCTCAGACACTTCATAATTACCTAGCTGTGTGGCCTTGGGCAAGTCCCTTAACCCCACTGCCTTGCAAAAAAAAAAAACCCTAAAAAAAAATTAAAAATAAGTAAAAATAAGTGGACAGGCCATGCCTTGCCAGTACCCAGAAGCGAACATTCATTCATCTTTCCTGTTTAACAACGCTGCACAAATCTGTGAGGTGAGAATGTGGGGGAAGGGGGATGATGTGCCCCAGGCCTGAGCCTGGCAAGTCACCAGGCTTTTCTGCTCTCCGGTTCTCACCCGTGTCCTCATGTGGTGAAGAAAGCGTTTTAAAGTCTTACAGAAATGGAACGACGGTTTTTACTCTGAGGGTTTGGTGACTCCTGGCCCCTCTTTCAACCCCAAACGAGGCGGAATTCGCCCTCAGAGCCGGGTGAACCGGGCATCCCAGGCCGGGGTCGCTTTTGTTCCCTTGTTCCGTCCTCCCGGGCGCGCCTGGCTCTTGGGGGCCGCATTTGGGGTTTCCTGGCACAAGTGCCAGTTTGCCGGAGGAGCGGGAGGCCAGCCGCACGGACAGGCCTGGGACGCTCACGCGAGCCGGGCCGGCCGGGGCGGGGCTCGGGGCCCCGCGGGGTGCAGCTCGGGGCCCCGCGGGGTGCGGGCCCTTTCCCGCCCGGGGAGAGGCTGAGGCCCGCAGCGACGCCTGCGCAGAAACGCCCCGCGCCCTCACGCGAGAGCTCAGCGACAGGCGCGCGCTTAACGCCCCCTCACAAAGTGCCCGCGTCGCGCAGTGATGCCGTCAGCCCCGGCGCGCCCGCGGACGCCGGAGATTCACGTGAGGCGGCGCGCCCTTCGCCTCCCTTCCAGTCCCCTCCCTCCCTCCGCGCTCTGGGGCCCCGGCGCCCCTCCGGAGCGGCCGAGCCATGAAGGAGACGCCGTTATCCAACTGCGAGAGGCGCTTCCTGCTCCGAGCCATCGAGGAAAAGAAGGTAAGGAAGGAAGCCCGCGCGCCCTCTGTTCCCCGGCCGCCACCCTCGCGCACGCGCGGCGCCGAGCACGCCGGAGAGAGGCCAGGTAGGGGCGGGGCGGGGCAACTGTCATTCTCTGCCCCGCCCCTCTCCCGGCCGCGCTCGAGCGCTACGCATGCGCCCCCGGACGTCCGCGCGGGGCCGCGATTCCCTCGCGGCGGCCCCGCCGTCAGTGCCTAGAGGAAGAGCTCTGGGGCTCTTGGGAACGGGGCGCGAAGCTCGAGTCCGGCAGTCCGGGTCACGTGGGCCGCCCGGGGGTGGGGCTGGAGGAGCCGGCGTGGGCACGCATGCGCGCAGGCGCTCCCCTCCCCCTTGCAGGTTGTTCCCCCCCCCCCCAGTTTCTTGAAGCGTCACACGCAAAGCCTTGGGGGCCCGCGCTGGACTGGAAGGCCTCGGGGGCCTCGGGGGGCCGGGCCCGGAGCGGGCGGGAGTGGTGGTGGGCGTGGGAAGGTCACTGCCACGTTGGGGGCGGGGCCGCGGGCTGGGAGACGCGCTGACGTCACCAGCCCAGAGGAGGGAGGGGAGGCGCGGGCAGCCTGGGGGCGGAGCTAGTGGCTGAGCGACAGGAGGCGGGACCCGGGCTGTGGGGCGTGGGGGCGGGGCAGGTGCACCTGGCGCCCGAGGCGCTGCGATCTGCGCCTCCAGCAGCCCCAGGGAGAGCTGTGGCAGAGCCCGGGATGGCGCGCCCACCCCTAGAGACCATTGTCCGGAGCAGCGGCCTTGGAGGCCCGAGGATGCCCGTGACCTAGCCGGGTGGCCTTGGCGAGCCGCCGAACCCCGCTGCCTTGCATAAAACAACTCACAAAAATGCAGTGGGATGGGAGGATCTGACCTGCACAGAAACCTGAGGCCGAGGAGCGAGGAAGGCCCCTGAGCTGAGAAGGAAAGCTGTGGTTTGGACACATGACTGCAGGAGCTAGATTGCTTGGACTTGGGAAGACAGTGAGAGTGAGAAGGGAGTCTTGAGAGCTTTTTCTAGGAGATTCTAGATGAAAGGTGGAAGGAAGCGGAGGGCAGACTGGGGAAGAATGGGAGATTTTGCCCAGAATCATTTCAGAGGTGTGAGTTATGGATAGTAATGAAATCTGAATACATATCCTAGGAGCTGAGGTGAATCACCTGGGAACCAAGGATATTTGGGACATCAGCATGTTAAGGCAGCCTCAAATGTAAGCAGATGGGGTAGAGAGAAAGACTGGGTCACACACTGGACCAATTGAGAAAGGCAGGAGAATGACCCAGGCTAGATGGAATGAATATCAAAAGCTCTTAATAAAGGTTGTAAAACGGTCAAGAAGTGAAGGGAGCAGCAAGGTAAAATGTATCCCTACCTTCTGGCCTAATGTGTCTGGCTTTTTGTCACACACCTGTCCAGCCAAATTGGCCTTCTGGCTGCCCCTCACACCACCATCCAACCCCTGTCTCTGTGCTTTGGCACACACTGTTGCCCATCCTTGACTCACACTCCCTCCTCCACACCTGGAATTCCTGACTTCCTTCAGAATTGAACTCATGCACCTCCATGAGCCCTTCCCGATCTTCATCATTTGTAGTTCACTCCACCACCTCGATAAAATGTAAGCTCTCAGGCGACAGGTACCGCTTGATCAGTCTTCATTTATATCCCTAGTAGGTAGCTGATAAATATTTATGGATTGATTGGGGTCATGAGATAATACAGAATAGGAGAGAATTCTGTGTTTTCTGCAGCAAAGGTCTGTGAGGAGTGGAAGCAGAAGATGTCAGTAATGCAGTTTGTTTAAAGATAAATTGATACTGAAAGAATGGCACTGACATGGATCAGTATGAGGGAGTGCAGACAGGTGCTTAGTCTGAGCCAATAATTCTCAGAGTGTGCCATAAATTCACGTTATTTCAGATTTAAAAAATTTACAAATAATTTTGTTGGCATTGCTTGTCCTTCATTCTCAAAGAAGATACATCTGGGAGATAATGCTATGACAAGTCCATGAATTGGATTCGATTGGGGGGGTGCTGTTCTAAGTCCCCAATCTCACTTTTTCCTCGAGAACCATCTGTGTCCAGTGGCCAGATATAGATCAGGACAATTGGGGATGGCCCTGGATGTGAGGTAATCACATCCATGCTCAAGGTCACACAACTAGCAAGTAAAAAGTATCTGAGGGCAAATTTGAACTCAGGTCCTCCTGACTCCAGGGATGGTGTTCTATCCATTGCACCACCTAACTGCTTTAATTTTTATTTTTATACATTTAACTTACCTAGTCTTTCTGTGTTGAAAACTAGAATAACTGTCCCTTTGCACAGATGTCATTTCTCTGCAGATAAGTCCCTCCTAGCACTCTGTTGTCTCCAGTACTCCTGTTTAAGTTCAGAATCCTCCCCAGGTTGATACTACTCTGACTTTAACTCATTCAGATTCCCCTGAGCACAAATCCTGAACACAGTCTACGTTCTACCCAATTCTGCTCTTCAGAGACCTGTTCCTTCTTCCTTGGTCTCCCACAACTGAATTTTCCATGGTGTGACCAACAGATAGTGAGGACCAAAAAACTAAGTGCCGAGATTTACCTAATCCCAAACCAGCTTCCCTTTTCAAGTACATGTGTCCCAGGCCTTCCCCTTCCAGGGCTAACCCCAATGGGAATCACCATCACCTTATACTCTTCAGACCTTCTCCCTCTCCTTCCATGTGCGTGTTATTCATCAGCAATGGCCTCCCTGTGGATGCTTTATCATCTTGTGCCTCAACTCAGGCTCTCCAAAGCTGGTTTCTCCATTTTCTCATGTCCTGCTTGTGTCTCATCCCTCCATTCTCACTGAAGGTTCAGCTGTTTGTTGCCCATGGAGCTCAGATCTATAGGGGGGTGTGGTTTTTTGGTTTTTTTGGTTTTAGTTTTTTCGAGGCAGTGGGGTTAAATGACTTGCCCAAGGTCACATAGCTAGGAAATTATTAAGTGTCTGAGGCCGGATTTGAACTCAGGTACTCCTGACTCCAGGGCCAGTGCTCTATCCACTGCACCACCTAGCCACCCCGGTTTTGTTTTGTTTTAATGAAGATACCCTTTTATCAAACCCAACACCACAAGCCCTTTATTTCCACTGATGGTGGAGGCCCTTGAAAAAAATAAATGCCTCTGTGATTTTGTTAGTTTTTTTTTTTTTTTGGATGGGGAGAGGGAACTTGTCTTATTACTAGTCTCTACTATTAGAAATTTATCAATCTAGTTAAAGTGTTATAGGTTTTGGAGATAGTTGGTTTCAGAAATAAATGTCAGGATGATAGTTTAATTCAGCACATATTTTGAAATTTTCTATTGTGTACTGTGTCTAGTGCTAGGTGTTAGGGAGAGGTAAGGTTTTGGTAAGATATAATCTCTGCTCTCATGGAGCTGATGAATTAGTAGAGGATCAGATACCAACAAATAGAACTGAATGCAAAAATAACATAAACCAAAAGACTGTGTGAAGCCTGAATTCCTTTGAGTTGAATTAAAGCTTACAACTATAGTAAAGTTAATAACATTAAAATAGTTTAACTGTTAGACCTCCTGAAATGTCTCCCTACCTATGAAATTGTTATTTTTTTGTTGAAGCGCCTTGATGGTAGACAGACCTATGACTATAGAAACATCAAAATTTCATTTGGAACAGACTATGGCTGCTGTATTGTGGAACTTGGGAAAACAAGGTAAGAAAACCATTGGGTTTAAGTATAATAAAAATCAGCTGGAGCAATAATTCATGGGCTCAGCTCTTTTTGTCATTTGAGGAGTCTCTGAAACTTCCTTGGTCCTCCCTTTTTCTCATATGGAAAATGAAAAGATTGAACAGAATGTCCTCTAAGGTTGTGGAAGGGTAGCAATAAGCAGAGGTTTGAGTTTAGCTGACCCTTCTGAGCTGTGCCAGCTGGGCACAGATCTAGGTCCCAAGAAGGACAGATCAGTCCAAGGAAGAAGCAGTGTGTGTGTCAGAGCTCCTTGGCTGGCAGGGGTGGGGTGGTGTCTATCCAGCCTGGGCAAGAGAAGAAGATTAAATTTAGAAAATTTAGCAAAAATAGTGATGAACTGTAAGAAATGCAAATGTAGGTCTCACTGACATATGTTTTGTTTTGTTGTGCAGAGTTCTTGGGCAAGTGTCCTGTGAACTTGTTTCTCCAAAGCTCAATCGGGCAACCGAAGGTATTCTCTTCTTTAACCTTGAACTCTCTCAGATGGCTGCTCCAGCTTTTGAACCTGGCAGGTAGTAAATTCTGCTTCTTAAGGAGGAATTTACTCCGTCTTTTGGCAGGGGAAGCTGTATTACAGCACTGAGTGTTTGTTTTAATGATGAACTGTCATCAGCCCATTCCTATCTATGTTCATAGGCAGTCAGATCTCTTGGTGAAGTTGAATCGACTTCTGGAAAGATGTCTCAGAAATTCAAAGTGTATAGACACTGAATCACTCTGTGTTGTTGCTGGCGAAAAGGTACAGAATATGTCTTTGATAGTTAACACTAGGGAAAATGTCCTAGATTTGTGGGGCTCAACATCCATCCTACCTTCCCTAAGCTTTAGTTGATTTGACATTTTCATGGGGCATTTCATGGCATCTCTCCCAAAAGCTGATTAAGGGCATACTTAAAGCATTGTCCTCTTTATCGTTAGGAAGGCATAAGCATCACTTAATATTGTGAGTAGAATTTGTTCTTTATGAAGATCACTTGGTTTGTTAAAAACAAAAGGAAGCAACTGTTTTCTATGCCTTCTATTTATAGTCTCCCTCCCAATGAGCTTTAGGGTTTTCAATCAAATTCATTTCATTCCTTCTACTTAAGGTATTTCCTAGAAGCAGATAGCACTCTCTTCTTACAAATGAAGACCCTAATGCACACAAACTAAACTTCCCTAAAGCCAGACAAAGCAAGAGTTGGAACCCAGTTCTCTTGAATTTTAGTCCAGTGAATTTCCCCTGGAATGAGGTAGCAGCCTGGCAGAGGGGTCATTTTGGACCTCATCTTGGCAAATCCCATTCTGTTTCTGCATTCCATGCTTCAGGGCTTCTTCTGTTTGCTCGAGTTACAGAAATGTCATTCCAGTCTTAAAAGGAGTCAGAGAGGTTCCATTTAAGGCACTATCTGAGTAGTGGTCAATCTGGGAACATTTTATGTTAGAAGTTTATGCCAACTACCTTTCTAAAATGAGATTCAATTTAGTGAATGAAAACAGACCATTGGAAAATTACATTATTAATATTAAATCATCAGAAATCAAGACACTGTATATTTTAGATAGAGAAAATGGGTCCAGAGAGGCAATGATGACAGATATGTCATTCTCACTGGTAAGAGCCCTCACAAACCACATCCTGTGTTTGTTCCTCCCTACCAGGCTACCTGGTAGCATGTTCCTTGATTTTACAGATTTGCTTCTATATATATTTTTAAAATAATTACATTTTATATATAGTATACAAAGATTACTTTTTATTATTTTAATTTTCTTCCAGGTCTGGCAAATCCGTGTAGATCTCCATCTGTTAAATCACGATGGAAACATTATTGATGCTGCCAGCATTGCGGCGATTGTGGCATTGTGTCACTTCAGAAGACCTGACGTGTCTGTCCAAGGTGATGAGATCACACTGGTAAGTCTCCTAGCAGAGGTTGGGGGATCCTTGTGGAATGCTTGTTTCAGTGATGCTAATGTTTGGGGCTAAAATCCCAATCAACCTAACACAGCACCAACGGCAGAGAGATGCTTCTCAGTGGGTGTCATGGATAGAAGGCCACCTTGGCTCAGAGTAAGCCTTTTGTTCAGGTCCTGCCTCTGACATGTTGGAGCTTTGTAACTGGGAAGTCACTTCAGTTCTCAGTGACCCTAACACATTCTGGCAGAGAGAGTTTTCACATTAGGAATTCTGTACAACTGATGAAATCACAACTCTAGACCAAAAGACTGTATTAAGGTAGTTGTGGTTCTAGATGTGGTTTGGATGGAAGAAAATGTTCAGACTCAGGAAGAGAAGGATGCAGGAAAAAATGTGTAGGGTTGCAGTAAGGATTTTAAAAAAGTGTGATTTGATGGGGTGGCTAGGTGGTGCAGTGGATAGAGCACCAGCCCTGGATTCAGGAGGACCCAAGTCCAAATCCTGCCTCAGACACTTCATAATTACTTAGCTGTGTGGCCTTGAGCAAGCCACTTAACCCCATTGTCTTGCAAAAACCTAAAAAAAAAAAGTGTGATTTGAGAATCCACCAGAAAATGATAGAAGTTTCCATTCCAGTTTGTTAAATGTGCTCCCCTCATTAGATCCTCTCAACTACCCAGTGACAGTCGAGATACAGCTCTAATCCATTTTGCAGATGTAGAAGCCAAAACCCAGAGAGGCAGAAGGACTTGCCTACAGTCTCACTGTGGGTTACAGTCATGCCCAAATACAGTTCAGTGCAACCCACCTTGACTAAGAACCTTCTAGTATAAATGCCCTTTGATTGAGGGGTAACCAAATGAGACTTGATACCTAATAGAAAATCAGTGTTCCATGATAAAAAGAGGAATGGGACAATAACAAGAAATACATCAAGACATCTGTTTCTGGCATTTTGCCAGACAGTACAGATAAAAAGAGCAAAAACTAAAGTATTCCCTGCCATTTGAAAAGCATTTTGCTGGAGTTGGGGAAATACAGCAGAAACAAAAGTAAGCTAAGACAAGGAGATTGGAGGAGGCAGGGGGTTTAACCACTAGGGACCTCTTAGCTTTGAAGGACCCTGCAAGTTAGAGATGAGGAGGGCCCAGGGCAGGATTACCTGGTATATTGTTATAGGAAAAAGAATATCAAGTTCAGGGAGCTCCAGGGTGGTTATAAGGTAAGAGCATATGGAGGAGACTAATGTGAAACAAGACTTGAAAGACCTCAGATGGTAGACTGAGTAGTTTGGGAATCTCTAAAGATTTTTGAGAAGGGACGTGATGGCAATCAGACCTGTACTGAAAAGTGTATGAGCAGCCATGGGGAAGATGGCTTAGAGAGAGAAAATACAGGAAGACCAGTTAGCAGGCTTGTGCAGTACTCAAGGCAAAGGTTTAAGGGGGGCCTGAATGTGGAGATGGAAGAAGAGGATAAGTGCAAAAAAATGCTGGAGGTAAAGGCAAAAAAAAATCTGGTAGCTGTTTGGCTGTGTAGCATGGGATTGAGAGAGAAGAGTCCACAAGGGCCGGATTAGGATCATTAGGAGAGATTGGCATCCAGCAACAGTTGGAGCAGTGAGTTTAGGAGGACGGTTGAGTTTCACTTTGGACTTGTTCAGTTAGGGGTTCTAGATGAAACATTAAGCATCAATGCAAGATTCTAGAGATTAAAACTAGATAGATGTGGGAGTCATTTTCGAATGATGGTACAAAGGGCAGACCAAAA
Organism: Macrotis lagotis; assembly: GCF_037893015.1. Lineage (NCBI taxonomy): Eukaryota > Metazoa > Chordata > Mammalia > Peramelemorphia > Peramelidae > Macrotis > Macrotis lagotis. The sequence continues at coordinate 24,956,623 of NC_133660.1, forward strand.
GGGAGAGAAGAGAAAAGGATCCAAGACAGATCTTTGGGAATATCTCTTCTTCCATGATAAAACAGCAAAGGAGACTTGAAAAAGAATAGTTCTGTACGAGGAGAATTGGGTGAAAGCAATGTCCCTCAAGTCAAGAAAGGAAAAATCTGTCTCAGAGGTCAGGATAGTCAGAAGGCTGAAAAGCTGCCCAGAACAGAAATAGGGTGAGGACTGAGGAATGGCACCAGTATTTGGCAACTGAAAGAGCTGGTAACTTCAAAGAAAGGTGCCTGTGAGGTCAGAAGTGTAAGAATCACACAGTGCTAGAGAAGTAAGTGGGGAGTAAGGCAGAGAAGGTTTGGAGAAGTGGCGCAGAGGGAGAAGGGGAAGAAAGGGAGACAACAACTCCCCACCATCTTGAGTCAAGGGAGCCAGCTGAGGTGAGCAGGGAGCCCCCAGACCTTCCCTCCTGGCCCAGGCTGTCAGGGCCATGACCCAGTGCTCTAGGAGGTAACCAGAACACAGGGTGTCAGAGAGAGGGGAGGAGGAAATTAAAAGATCCAGGTTGGAGGAAGAGCTGGTTGATAACAGAGCCAGGAATCCAGATGGCAGTGGGGTGAGACAGGTAGCAGGGGACATCTGAAGTGTGGGGACAACAGGAGGCAAAAGAAGAAACAAAGGCCTTAGCGAAACATTGTTATAGTGTCCATTGTCCAACCAAACACCAGAGGAGAGCTGGGCCATCCAGGCAAATGAGTGTAAGTGGCTGGTCATTTGGGTTAGTAATGGGATCAAGTATGGACTATTAGGGGACCTGAATTTGGATACTGCCTCAGACACTGACAAGTCCTTTAATCTCTTAAGTCCTCCATTTCCTCCTCTGTAAAAGGGGTCTAGTAGTATTTATCCATCTAGATCCTAGGATGGTTCTGAGTAAATTGTTTTGTAAACATTAAAGCACCATACAAATAAGGGGGGTCCAGGGCCAGGTTGAACTTATGCTCCATGGTCCTTTGTGTTCCTGAAATGTTGGGAAAGAACTCCCCCCCCCCAAAGGAGTAGCATATCCTTTTGTCTCTGAGGCTGGTAATCTCTGATAGATCTGAGTCTAGTACCCTCTGAAGCCTAGAAGCTCTCCTGGGGCCAAGGATTTAGTGGCATCATATTGGCATTTGGGTGCCTGAGGAGGAGACTGAAAGTACACTTGGCACTAGTGCAAGAACATGAGTCATCCCAAGGTGATACACTTGGAGGATGCTTCGGCACCTGCGTCCCTGGCAGCCAACCCACATTCTCTTGTGGCTCTCTGGAGCTCGGGTGTCTGGAGATTGTTTCATCCCCCCCCTGAGGCTTCTCCTGGACTGATACCCTCAGACCCAAGGAACACAAGATCATGGAGGCATGGAGAGGGAAATGATTTGTTTGTATTGCTTGAATTTATAGTTACTGGCCATTGTGTTTTTGTGCAGTATACACTGGAAGAACGAGATCCCGTACCTCTGAGTATCCACCACATGCCCATCTGTGTCAGTTTTGCTTTCTTCCAGCAAGGGTGAGTCACGGGAGGCTTATCATCAGCACAGTACCGAATGTCTAATCTGCAGCCGCTTCAGAAGAGTCTCACTGAGGGATCTGTGAGGACCCCCCCCAACATACACACACATACAAGTGCACATACATGCACTGGGAAAACATGAACATCATCATTATTCCATGTTGCCAAAAGAATGACAGAGTAAGATTCAAGTACGAGACACTGAAGTTGCCACTCCTGACTGTTGTCACCTGGCATCCCTTGTACAGTTAATGAATGCATGATAAAGATGGAAATCTGGGACTGCATTGGGATAGGAGACTTCCAGGGGAGGAATCTCCCTCTCTCAGTGAAGGTCAGCCCTAAGATTAGGACTTGACCTTAGAGAGGTGACTGGCCCAGGGTTCCTCCACCAGGACAAATCAGAAGGCAGGTGGGAACTTGGGGAGTGAGGACCTGGAAAAAGGTGAGGGCTGGGGTCAGGCCCAGAAACAACTCAGTGGACTCATTGAATTGATGGGGAAGAATTTCATTGTAAGATGAGCAATTTTGATAGAATATAATCAGAGTTTAGAGATAATTTTAGTTTTGCCAAATAATGGCATTTATTGTACTTGGAAATTTGAAATGAAATCCAAAAATGGAAGAGGTTAGGGGAAAAAATGAACCTGGAATAAATGTAAATCATATCCACATGATCTGTTTTTTTATTGAAACACATAAGTCGGGGCAGCTCAGTGGCAGTGGATAGAGCATCGGCCCTGGAGTCAGGAGTACCTGAGTTCAAATCCAACCTCAGACACTTAATTACCTAACTGTGTGGCCTTGTGCAAACCACTTAACCCCATTTGCCTTGAAAAACCCAAAAACAAAAAAAAAAACAAGTCATCTAGTTAGGCACAGACAAATTACGCATTATTTGAAGACAGTAATATTTGAGCTTTCACAGTAATTGCCCTGTAGGATCTTCAGAGAGAAGCATCTAGCATTCAGTCTGTCATCATTCTCTCTGACTTGCTTTCTGACAGCATGAGATGCCATCAGTTTAGTTTTGGTCATTGTATTTCTGATTTGTTCTGGACTGTGAATATTAATTAAAATATTAAACTAATATTAATTCAGAACTTACTTATTGGTGGATCCCAATGAACGAGAGGAACGCGTCATGGATGGCCTACTTGTGATCGCCATGAACAAGCATCGTGAGATTTGTACTATCCAGTCCAGCGGGGGCATCATGCTGCTCCAAGATCAGGTGAGCTGTTGGTAGATATGATGCTGGGAAGACCCCAAGACTAGAAGAGGAGGTTTGTGTGTGAACAAGGCTAGTTCTCGGCCATATGGAGCTAATAGGTGCTGGTCCTTATTAATACTCAGTATTTCAGAGTTCCACACTGTGAATGCCTCTTCCACAGTGCAGATCACCTCTCCATCTCTGGGTCTATGGAAAGTAGCCATGACCAAAAACTTTCCTCACTCAGTGCCAGCACTCTGGCCATGGGTTCCCCTGCCTTGGGCAAACCTGCAGTGATGGAGGATGGGCTACCTATAGCCTGAGCTAGAGTGTCATTGGCATCATGAAGGCAACCCCCCCCCCACTCCCATTTACTTCTCTTCAAGAGGAGGCACAAAGGGGAGCATGAATGTTAATGATGAGGGAGCAATGTGGGGAATTGTTGATTCTTGTAAGACTTAGAATCTGAACCTTTGGTAACCTAAGTGGTGCGGACACTAAGCTCAAGTCTAGATGGAAGTGACATTGAGGATCCAGAGAACTGAAAGCATGATGCAAGCAGACCTAATCCATGCCGATCCTGTGGTCTTGGGCAGGGTGCTGAACTTCTCAGGGATAGAAGATGCTGTGTTTCCTTGGTAGAGACTGTCCTCATTCAGGAATTCCCTAGGCCAATGAAACCAGACTTTCCTCCTCCCCCCTGTCCCTGCCATCTAAGGATGATAGGGGAAAATATCTGAGGTTGGTTTTTGAACCTAGCTCAAGCTATAAAAGCCTCTATTTGAACTGATGCTCAAAGCAGTGTTTTGTGGATATGAAGTATCTTTTCTCAAGGGATCTGAAAGATGGAGAGAGAGCAAATGTGTGTGTGTGTGAGGGGGGATTAACAGCATTGTTTTTTATCATAAAATGTGACCACAAGGACACAGAAACTCCCCCCCAAAAAAAACCCGCCATTATTCTGTTTTCTCAAAAGTTTTTGTCTGTACCTGCATTGAGGGTATCCTTGATAAAGGTATAGAAAAGGAATAAGGAGGCTCTCCCAGATGAGATTCTGTAGGAAACCAGTCCTGCATGTGACTGAAAGGTATGCTTAGTGGTTGTGATGATGAGAAATGAGACCTTGATGGAGCAGCATGCTGCCCTAAGGGCTCTTTCTCGCAGTGTGTCAGAGGCCTGCAACATCCTTAATGAGGTTCAAGCCTCTGATTATAAAGTTAATAAGCGAGGCAGAAGACGCTTGCTGCTGTCATGTACTTGTGCAGCCCTGAGGCCCTTCCCATTCTGTCAAAAAGCTTGGTGCAGATGGCGTCAAGCCCAGACACGCCGCACTCTCCCAATGAGACCGACAGGCACGGAGAGCTCAGCCTGCCAACCCTGGAAAAATCAAGTGTAGAGAAAAGGCCTCTAGTCCAGACCAGACGATATGCATTTGAGCAGCACTCATCTGTTAGTGATGACCAGCAATAGATGGGGACATTGAGCTGAGTCCAGAATCAGTCAGAAAAAGGAAAGCCAGCTGCTACTTTGAGGTATGGTCATGAACCATGGATGCTGCCCCCTCCAGAGATTTGAAGGTGAGGATGACCCCAGGGAGGCCTAGCAGGCACCAGCACCTGACATTTACCCAGAAATGATGAAGAGAGACATAACCAGGAGTGAAGGTGAAGGAGCCCTGAGGCCTGCGTGTCACTCTGGCATCTAAACTTGCCACCTGTGGGTTCAGCAGTGGCTGCTGGGGGATCAGCATTGGAATCAGCAGAGGAATTCATTTCCTACGGCCAAGTAAGTGATATAAGGGACCTCAAAGGGCATCCAGTGTACTGTCCTCAGTGCAGCCTGGAGAGTCATGGAGCTGGGATCAAATGTGCACATTTAATGGGTGCCTTCTGAATGACTGAGGTCTGCATCTTTGGCACCATTCCAGAACACCTCAGCCTTGGCACAAATGGCCTTTTGAAGAAATGTAGGATGTCATGAACATTTCACCCAACGGGGCAGCTAGGTGGCACAGTGGATAAAGCACCGGCCCTGGAGGAGTATCTGGGTTCAAATCCAGTCTCAGACACTTAATAATTACCTAGCTGTGTGGCCTTGGGCAAGCCACTTAACCCCATTTGCCTTGCCAAAAAAAAAAACATTTCACCCAAAGAGAACTCCTGCTTTTCTGAAAGAACAGCTGGTGACCGAAGTGCTGTAAAACACATTAGGTCAAAATTCAAAGGACCAGAACTTTAAATTATTTTGTCTCAGACAGTTGAGGTGTTTTTTTTTAATTGAGAAATTCTGGGATTAGTGATCATAGTGGCAGTCGTCAAGCTAGTAGTTTCAAAGTCAAATAGAAATGGGGCACAAAGAGGTATCTTAGAAAGCCCGGTTAACATTATTTAACAAATATTTACTGTAGTTTTGTTCACTTTGTTAAATATTTCCCACTTAGTTTCTAATTTGGCACAAGGGTGTTGTGGCCTCCGTAGGGCTGCTCTGCTTGGCACCTCTAGTACATCTCTGACTCCCAGTTCCATGCCCATTCATCATTTGAAGAACATCAGCACTGGAATTCTAGTTATCCCTTCCACATTGCAACTTTCCCTATTGCGGTTTCAGTATATAAGAAATGAAATAAAAATTGGAGGGGAGATTTACAGATACCACAGGTGACAGCTGAAAGGCAGTAGATGACCTAGAAGAGGTTTAGAAACTTAGAAACGCATAAGCTACATTTTACAATAAGAGACTATAAACAACTCAAAAGAAAAACATGGGGTAGCTAGATGGCCCAGTGGATAAAGCACCAGCCCTGGAATCAGGAGGACCTGAGTTCAAATTTAGCCTCAGACACTTAATAATTACCTAGCTGTGTGGCCTTGGGCAAGCCAAAAAGTTAATACTATTTTATCAACAAATATGTCTTTATTGAGTGCTTACAATGTAGTCAGCACTGTGAATGGAGGCAGAGATGAGAGGCTTTTTGTCCAAGGTGCTCTTGTTCTAATGGGAACAACAAACCTGGTCACAATTCTGTGTACAAGCTCCAGGCAGGAGCAGTCATGAAATGTTTAATTTTAGATCCAAGACTTGTAGACTTTTTAAGAACTTGGAAATTCTCCACATTCCTTTTTTTTTTAAATAGCCCTGTTCCCAGGTTGTTTTGACCTTTAGAAGCAAAGAAGCAGACCCAAATTAAACACACTAGTGGGAATCTCAAAAGGACTTTCAAAGATACTTCAAAAGATGATAGGAACATAATTACCTAGCTGCGTGGCCTTGGGCAAGCCACTTAACCCCATTTGCCTTGCCAAAAAAGCCTAAAAAAAAAAAATGATGGGATTGAAAATCTCTAGCAAGAAATAACTTTTATATGCCATCCAATCTTTTATTGCTGTTGGCTTAAATCATCATTTGAGCAGATGACACTTGAATAAGAGACTTAATTAATCTCCATTTCAAATCTTTTAAGTAACAAAATACTACCTTTAAGTCATAGGAAACATTCCAAAGATTGTATTTTTCTCCATTTAAAAAATAAGCACCTCTTTAGGCAAAGTTATTTAAATTTGTGGGCAATGTTTTTAGAGGTAGAACTAGCTTCATAACTGAGATGTGCCTGTTTTTATTGTATTAGGACAAGACATTTGCCAGGCTTTATTCTTTCATTAACATTGGCTTTCACAAACAGGTTTTGAGATGCAGCAAAATTGCTGGTGTGAAGGTGGCGGAGATCACAGAACTCATACAAAAAGCCTTGGAGAATGACAAGAGAGTGAGGTGGGTATGATGGAGATTTCAACTCCTCTGTATTCTTAGCCTGTCTGACTTTTCTCCAATGCATATAAGAGCAGCCACATATTCCACTTTCTTATGTAGATGTTCTACTTAGTGTTGAGACTCTTTTATCTTATATTTTCTGATTTATCTCTCATTAAAAGAAATTTGCTGGGGAGGCAGCTAGGTGATGCAGTGGATGGAGCACCAGCCTGGGGGTCAGAAGGACCTACCGGAGTTCAATTCCAACCTTAGACAATTACCTTGGGCAAGTCACTTAAAAGAGATTTACCAGGTTAAGATAATTCCTCTAAGTTACTGTGACTTCTTAAGGAACCAAAAGTAATAGCATTTATAAATGTTCTCCAGTTGAGTAGTTCCAACTGGATATTTTTTTCACATGTGGGATGAAGTCATGATAGCCAACAAAATGCAAAGCAACCTAATTTTGAGGTTCCTTGCCTATTATTAGATCAATTATTTTGCCCTTTTATTTTCTCACCAAAAAATAAAACAGGAAAGAAGGTGGAAAGTTCGGCTTTGCAGAATCGATAGCAAACCAAAGGATCACAGCTTTCAAAATGGAAAAGGCTCCTGTTGATACATCAGATGTGGAAGAGAAAGCAGAGGAGATCATAGCTGAAGCTGACCCTCCTTCAGAGACGTATCTGGAATCAGTGGCTATTTTTTGTAATAAGAGATCAGAGGAACCTAGCAGTGGGCCCATTACACACTAAATTTCGTGCTTCAGAGCTATTTATCATTTGCTTTTTTTCAAGGTAGTCATTATTTATTGAAATCTAGCTAGCAAAATGAAAAGTTAACATTCTGCTCCTAATTTTGCCTCCACAAAGATTTAAAGAGCCAGGCCACGCTATTCCATTGCTGGTAGATGTGTTTAGCTTAACCAAAATTTTGGGGACACCTGAATGTTATCTTTTGCTCTGTATCATAGAAATGACTGGGTCATATTTCTATTTGGTGCACAGCCTTTTATCTCAGCCATACTCCAATCGTGTTGTCAGTTCCACTGATGCTAAGTGCATATAATGGCCTATGTAGCTGACTTTATATGCAGAAGCAAATTGTGGGTTCATATGATTCTTAAGGGGAAAAAAAACACATGTGCATGGTATCAGATCAGATTTTGGTTGGTTTTTTCATTTCCTTGACAAGTTGAGTGTTTCTAAACCGGTGTTATGGACTCCTGGGACTGCCCAGATTGGAGAAGGGATAGAGAATTCCTGGGGCGAGTTGGAAGAGGAAGAGGAGGAGGATGAAGGGGGCAGTGATGAAGTCACCATTCTTGACAGTGTCAAGATGGAAACAGAAGACCAGAATGTTGGAAACCATATTGATGATGGTAAGTTCTGCTGATTAATAGTGACAGCTGAGCCATTGGTTTTCTTCAGCTCACTGCTTGGCTTCCCTTACTCCTTGGGGAGCTTTCCTGCTGAACCACATGCTCCTCAGGATAGCCAAGTCAACCCACCCCACCCCAGATCCTAGTCAGGAGAGAAGATAGCCAAAAGATGAATTGGGATCCTTAGGAGTCAATCAAGGTGACAAATCCATGCCCAAATAACCCTGTCAAATTGATTTTTGCAAGTCTGCAAAGGGAAATTGAATTCATTATCATTTGTAAAAAAAAAAAATAGCCTTGAATGCTATGATCTCAGGCTCTGAACTTGATGGGGGGAGGAGTGACTAACTCACTTCTTTGTGCAATTCTGCTATAACAGGTGGGGGGGGGGGGGGAGTGTCCCTGTGATTCTGAACTGAATGCATCCAGGGGATCAGAGCAACCTGACAAGCGCTGACCCACACCGGACTGTGCTTTCCTGAAAAGACAATTAGTTTTTTTTCTGGAAACGAAATTCAATAATTCATTTAATGAAATCTATATATTACAGCTTTGAATAATCCATACAGAAAACATTTATTGCAGACCTGCTATTTACATAGAACCCCTTACAAGAAATAAAATACAGTACAACATGGTTAAAGCTGGCCAAATGTCCTCAGACAGCCATCTCCTGACATCAGCTGATGGGGGGGGGGGAGAGACTTGTAGCTATTCTGAAGTTTACCTAGTAATAGGAACTACAGCTTAAGCTCAATAACATCTAACTTAATGTGCTTTTTCATTTTTTTAAAGATACTCCTATAGTTCTGTCAGATAGTGAAGAAGATGAAATCATTATTTTAGAACCAGGAGAAAATCCAAAGAAAACAAGGTAACTGATTATTTCTGATTTATTTCAGCAGTTATTCATGTTAATGCAAACGTGAACCCAACTCTTGATACTATATTTCAATATCAATATTTTCTGCAAATGTGAAACTTTAAAATGCATATTTAAGTAGCTAAATCTCACCTTAATCTCAGCAAATGGCCAAAGGTCCTTTTTATACTGAATATAGTAAATTTCTATGACCAAAGCACATGAAGGTTGGAAAAGGCAATTTTTTTAAGTTTTCTTAAGAAAATCCCTGGCCTGCCTTCTACCGGACAGTTCATTGTACCTGATAGCTTCAGAGGGAAGGCACCACAGACCTGTGGTCCTGACAAAAGATTTTTCATCATTATTCAAAGGGAAACAGGGCCTAGCAATTGCTTTTCCTTAATTGTGAAAGTCTAGTGGGACCCTGGCAACAGAAGCAAGGGTCCCAGGCAGTGATTGGGTCCTGCTCTGCTGACAAGGGGCCTGGAAGGTACCAGGCTCCCCTCCCTGCAGAACCTGAGGGAACACCTAACTAAAGGAAGGAAATGTCTATAATCTCAGATGCTTTGATTTCATCTGTTTACAGGATACAGGCCAACTCCAAACAGGAAAAAGTCTCAAGTAAAAAAGCAATTAGAAAGAAAAAAAAGAAGACGGCAGCTAACTAGAGCTTTCAAAGTACATTATTGGAAAATATTTGGGACTGTTTATATTTTCTTGATTTAAAATAAAAGCATCTAAAAAAGTGTCTCATGTAACTGGATTAATTTGAGAGGTTGAATCTATTAGTGCAGGCAGCTGTGAGACAGGTGCAGGGTCTGTGGCCCTGGAGACTAACCCTGGGGCAGCTGGGCCACAGAATCATTTAATCTCTTAAAATTTATTTCCTTTACCTGAAAAATGGGGCTTGTTTCTATCCCACATCAGATCCTAATTTGTTGTCAGGCCCTGGATCCTGCAAGTTACTAGCTCTACAATCCATAATTACTATCAAGGATCACTTGGGAGTTTCCTCCCTTCCATTTTGAGTTTGGTCAACGTCACTAAGCCTACAAAGAAAACTTAGGCGTGGACTGTTGATGCAGGCTTCCCCTATCTGGAGCAGCCTGGGAGTCATGCCCTTCTGCCCATCAGCAGCTGCCTCTGGTCCTTGGCAGTCCATGAGTGGCATGCATCATCAAGAAGAAGGGCTACATATGGTTTCTGGTTTAAAATCTCATTCTATTTGATGCTGCAGGAGAGCTGTTTTGGCAGCACAGGCAATGGGCGAGATAGGGCACCCTGGCAGGGACCGGCAGAAAAGGCCAATGGTTCCACAGGCATCCTTCCCGACCGGAACACTGTCCAGTCCTGCCCCAGAGGAGTGTGTCCGAGCTCAGGGGCTGGGAAAATAGATGAGCAGACACCAGGAGGGCCGCCAGCATTCTGAACTTGGCATCCTGGAAAGCCTCCTCCTGGGCTCTCGTACCACACTGTAAGGGAGCCAGGTTCAGCACCTTCTGATCCTAAGGGGTGAGCTCCCCTCCTCACTCTGCATAAACACACCACTTAGATCTGCAGCTAAATATGCAGGACAATTGCACATAGAAAAATTTACATTTAAAATCATAAAAATCAAAACAAGGTACTTCATAATCTGTAAGTGACTGCTCGAGCTTCAAGAAGCAAGAAGAGAGCTGAGCCTGATGAAAGCACCCAGCACGGCCCTGCTGGAGAGCCAGCTCCGAGCTCGGGCACCTTACAAGTTTAGTGTCTCTGGAGGATTGATGAGGGACACACCGTGGTACCTGCACAGGCAAGAGAGGAGAGAGAGCAGAGGGATGCTGAGCACAACTCCTGGAGGAGCAGCCTTGGCTTTGCCCACCCTCCCTTACTGCACACCCTGGCTCAGCGCAACCACAGCCTCCCTATGAGGACATACTGCACAGGTGGGCACCTAGTGCTTCCTCTCCACATGTCTAAACTGAGAGCCTGGGCAGGAGCAGCTTACTAAACAATTAGGATTGAACAGCCATTTTCATACAGATGCAAAGCCCCACAGATAGGGTATCAGATCTTTGCTCCTCAAATCTTGCCCCCCCCCCTCTTGGGACAGGCCAGAGGCCCTATCACTTCCCTTTGCCCCTTCTGTATCACCAGCTCTAAGCAATGGGGCCTGCAGGCAGACAGTAAGCACATGATGGGTGCTTCTGACTTCAGAAACAGCATGTATAAATGACAAGGACAACCTGCCACAGTTAGAAAGGCTCTTGCTTCAAAGGGGTTAAATGAAAAGATTTTCACTTGCTTACTTGGGTGTCTTGTATTTTTCTCGTATAGACTGCTGCGCGTGCTGTGGCGCTCTGAGGTAGGTCTGGTGGAGATCCATTAGGCAGGGCTTAAGACTTTCCAAGGTGTATCCTGTCTGTTGAATTAATGACTCAGGCTACAGGAAAGGGACGAGAGCAGAGAAGGATGAGGCTAGTTTGTATCAAGGGGAGCCCTGGCACTGAGCCAGAACCGAAGAGCAGAGTCACCGGCCCGGCTAGCTGCAGTTTCTCTCCCCTTTGGCTTGATGCACCCTGATGTGGATAGATCGCTCCTTTCAGTAGCTTACTAACTGGTTTGCTTTTCTGCAAAAGGGAATAAAGTTTCTTCTGCCCACATGGCAGGATCGTCTCCCCAAAATGATTTGTAAATACTCATATTGGTAAGCCAAAAAACATAACAGCTTTCTTCATAAAGGAGCTGTTGTAATACTGACTTTTCCTTTTAATAAAAGGAAAGCAGATGATTATAGCGATCTTAAACTTCATAAAAACAACAACTCTACAGCACAATTTACAATGTCACAAATACATACCCAGCTTTTCCCAGTGATCGTGTAGAGTGCTATATGAAAGGCAGCTCCTGCGGTAACTGATGGTAAATATTTCAGGTAAGGGTCAGCATCGATTAAGCTTAACTCTCCCAGAAACTAGAAATGTAAAAGTTTTCTTATTTAATCATTGTGCACATTTCATTTCTACTTAAAACATTAGCAAAAGTTCCATGTGTTCATGAATATAGTGTTAAACTGGTGGGAATAGTTAATGAGTCATCACTTGCCCTCTTTTCATCCTAATCAGTTCTTGTCAGTCATTGGCTTTCCTGTTGGCTCTGGGCCTCAGGAACCTCATACTTGAAAGGAGGGATTGTAAGAGGCCAAGGACCAGTGAAGAGACTCCGAATGAGTCCCCCAGAAGGCTGGACTGAAAGAGCAGAGGAGTTTACTCTGGAGAAGAAAAGGCTAGGGTCTGGGGCTCCCCTCAAGCGTTTGATTTCACCACAACTGGTTTCCTAGGTGGTATTTTATGCCTTCAAAGCATTCTGATGGGGACCAGATTCCTGATGTAAAGGGTGGGATGGTTTGCTTTGTAGAAAAGAGGCAAAAAATCACTGGCCCCAGAGAGCAGAAGCAGGCCCAGCACACAGAGATCCCTTACCATGGCTAAACTTTCCACTTTGGAATTGGCCTGCTGCTGATGGAGGAAATACTGAGTGAGGAACTGGTTGATGGTTGGTGCAGCGAGGTCGAAAGCAAGCACCTTGAGCACCAGGTGCTCCATTCTTAACACCTGCTTCTTGGTGTATGTGTCATCCGTGATGTACACAAACTCGGCCACTTCTGGGGGGTAGATCTCTTCAAACTTTCTACGGGAAAGAAAATCATCCAGGACAGTCAGACACAGCTAGCCAAAGCTATCACCAGAGACCTGACCAACAGCCTGCCGGGAGCTCGACGACATTCCAGCGTTCTAACTCTTGGTGGCTCAGGCCCCCAGCAGCACACCCCACACCCCACACCCCAGAGTTCCTCCTTTGGTGCTGCTCTTTCCAGGCTTTCCATTTCTTCCAGCCACCCAGGCTCTACCCTAAAGAAAATGAGTTGCTAAGTCTTGCCTATCTTAACACTGTTTGGCTCAGAGCCTCCCCTTCCCACCCCCTGGCTCAGGCCTGGACTCTGGTATAGCCTCCCAAGCTGAACAAAAGCTGGTACCTCGGGGCTCCAGGATAGACACTGCTACATTCTAGCACCTTGCCTCCCACACTTGGAACCCTGGTGTCCTTCCTGCCCCCCCCCCCCCCGGCCTTTCTTTGACACCAATTCTCATCTCCACATTATCCCACTCAGGATGAAGGCTCCTTGGGGGCAGAACTCACTAGCAGAGACCCAGGTCCATCATGGGATGTCACGCTGGCCAAATGCAGCTCTACCATCCCTGGGTTCTAGGGGGTCCCTTCCCTGCTCTAGGCCTCTGACACTTCATGTGGAGAACTCTGTTGGACCCCATTTTTCCCCCCCTGGCCTTGATGCTGCCTTGGATCCTGGGCCAAGCGAGAAAATCCAGATGGGGTGGGGCTCTAACTCATCAAGGAAGAGTCTTTTACTGGATGGGGCCTGCTAGGGCTCCAGAATCACTGATGCCCATTGTGTAGGGTAAGAAGACTGATGGAGCTATTTCATTATTACTGAGGATAGGGACACAAGGCTGTTGATGAGTCAAAAGCGAGGGACTGAGGAAACCAACTAAGCACGGACACCAAGGCCGAGGAGTACAAAAGGAGACAGTCCACCCAGAACAGGATGAGGAGTGCACAGCTGATGCTGAAGGTGGCAGCCCCCAACCAGGGACCCAAGAGGGTGCCAGCTTTCAAGGTGATCACCTGTCTGAGCCACCTCTAAACCTGCCAACACCCCCCCCCCAAAAAAAGGAAAATCCTATGTGTGGGCATGCTCTGAAAACTCCTTGCTGAGCTCAGCTCTTCTGAAAAGCACATTTAGAAGGAAGTTAAACTAACACATCAACTTTTTGAAAAAATGCTAAGGTCTTGCCAAGTCAGACCTGTAATAAAAGGAGGGTATGTGTTGGCCCACCTCCCCCCCCCATTATTTGGTTCTCGAATACAGGCCTGGTTCCAGCCCCAGGGATCTGACTTACGAGGCAAGGAGCATGGCTGCGGTTCCAACCAGCTGAAGCTTCCCCCGCAGCACCGACATCGAGGACAGGAACCTATCAATGTAGTTCACAGCCAAGTGGAGAGTCTCATTCTGGAGTTTGTACTCCTCTCCCACTTCCACCAGCCAGTCCACTAAGATGGCACGCATGCTGTTGGTTATATCCGGTTGCTTCTTCATGTAGCCCACTTTGGGCTTACACTTAACCTGGTAAGAGATTTGAAGAGCTGGAGGTCAGGGAGGCTGGACCCTGTCCATTGTCCTGACTAGTCCCTTCACCAACTCTGATATACCTCCATTTCTCTAAGGTACAGATAGATGTCTTCATGGTAGTCGGGGACTTCATTGACATTTGGTGGCTTTTCCTCTGATTCCAATACCACGGACATGTCCATAGTGAGGGGAGATTCTGAGAAAGTTTCAGAAAATACAGGACCAAGGTTAATCATTTTGAAGGTGACTGACCAGTCAAGCCTGGTGTATGGATTCATGCAAATGACATCAACCCTCTTTCTACTCATCTCTTGATAACAATAGCAACAGTTTGGATTTCTACAGCACACTTTGGCTTTCCAAACACCTTCCTTAACAATCCGACATCCAAGGAAACTGAGGTCAAGAAGTATAGGCGGCACCGGCCCTGGAGTCGGGGACCTGAGTTCAAATGCAGCCTCAGACACTTAATAATTGCCTAGCTGTGTGGCCTTGGGCAAGCCATTTAACCCCACTGCCTTAAATAAATTAAAAAGAAAAGTCTAGGCAAGAGCCAAGGTGGCCCTGCCAGCATCCAGTATCTTGGGCGCCCATACTGTTGCCCTCTGCGAGCCATTCTCTCGGCCCTCCTCACGGGCCCCGGACCCCAGTGAGAGCGCTGGCCCTGGCAACAGTCCTAGGCCGGAGCCCCACAAGCTGGGGGGCGCCAGGGCCTTGCCCAGCTTAGGGCCGCTTCTGAGCTCAGGCCCGGGGGCTTCCAGGCCGAGCTCCGCACGGAGGGCGGACGGGACACTCGGGGCCGGCTTACGGCCGCATCTGGAGGAAGCTGTCCTGGGGTGCCCCGTGCCCGCGCCCCCCGCCCCGGGACTCACCGAAGCTGCCGTCCATGGGGTGGTCGAGCGGCGCCAGCGGCTTCCGGGGCTCCCTGGGCTCGGGCAGGGCCAGGGCCGAGCTGAAGCCCAGGGCCTCGTCCTCGGGGAACCCCGGGGACCTCTTGGCCGGGCCGCCCCGGGCCCCGTGGCCCCCATGCTCCGCTTCGTCCACATGAATGCTGAAGGCGGGCTGCTTGCCGGCGGCGTTCCAGGGGGGCACCGAGCCGGGCTCCTGCGCCGCCGCGACCTGCAAGGGGAAGCCGGGCGGCGGGCTCAGGGCTCGGACCCGGGCCGGGCCCGGCGCGGCTTGACAGCTGCCACTTCCTGGGGGGAGGGGGCCGAGCGCGCGGGCGGGCCGGCCCGGGATCCCGCGCAAACGTGCGGGCCGCTGCCGGGCCCGGCTCCGGGCGCCCGCTCCCGCCCCCTCCCCCCGCGGGGGCGCCGCACCTGCTCCCGCGGGCCCCCCCCCCCCCGCGCCCCGGGCCCCCTTGCAGCGGGGCCGCGGAGCCCGCGCCCCCCGCCCGCGCCCGGCCCCCCGCCCGCGCCCCGCGCCCCGCGGCCGCCGCTCACCCTGCGGCTCTTGGACTTCTGCGGCGCCAGGGTGGCCGCGGGGCCCGGGCCCAGGCAGGGCCCGGGCCCCGGGGCCCGCACGTTAGCGCGCAGCACGCCCAGCACGGTGCGCGTCCTGGCGGGCTGGGCGCCGCCGCGCTTGTCCGGGTGGATGTTTTCCTGGTTCTCGTCGGGGCCGGCGTCCCGGGCCGGCCTGGGGGGCTGCGGCCCCGCCGCGCCGGCCGCCGTGTGCCCCAGCATGGCGGGGGGCCAGCCTGGCGGGGCCGGGCCCCGCGCTGCGCCCCGCGGGCTGCGCCGGCTCGGAGCGGGGCCGCAGGCGGGCACGCGGGCCCGGGGCGCGGGGCGCGGCGGGAGGCCGGAGGCCGGGCGTGCGGCGGGCTCCTCGGGCCGCAGTGGCAGCAGCAGCCGGCGCGCCGCCCCGCAGCGCAGCGCTCCGCAGCGCACAGCCCGCGCCCGCTCCCGCCGCTGCCCAGGCCGCGGCCCCGGCTCCCCTCGCCGCAGTTCAAGCGTCCCGCGACTATTGAAATGGGCCAATGGGAGCCGCGGGCGTCCCACGTCAGCGCGCGCACGCGGGCCCGGGGCGCAGCGCGGGGCGGGGCGGGGGGAGGGGGGGGGCGGGGCGGGGCGGGGCGGCCCCGGGGCTGCGCCGAGGCGCCGCCCTCCTCCCGCCGGGCCTGGGGATGGCGGGGCCGCCCACGTGGGGCCTCGGTGGAACCCAGGGCGCCCCCCAACCGGGACGGCGGCCGGTGCCCCACGCAGAGCCCCGGCCGGGCCCCGCCCCCGAACTGGCCGGCCGGGCCGGGCCGAGGTCCTCCAAAACACGGCCCCCTGTGGCACCCCGGGTCCCGGGAGGCCTGGAGGGATCGGCATGAACCGATGCCGAGCCAGACGAGCAGGGCCAGGGGAACGCCGGCCACCCCAACAGCACCACGGGGGTGAGGACCAACCTGGCTGGCCCCGCTCGGTCCATCAGGGCACCAACCAGGGACAGTTTGGGGCGTCTGCACTGGAGGATGCCATCTGCGTGCGGAGAAAGAGTCGTGGAGTTTGAACAAAGACCAAGGACTGTTTACCTTCAATTTTTAAAAATTGTCTATTATGTAATTCTGCTCCATCTCATACTCTGTTTCTTCCTTAAGGATATGCTTTCTCTCTCATCAATGTAGACCATGGAAACAATGTAAAGACTAACAGACTGCCTTCTGTGGGGGGTGGGAGGAGGGAAACGAGATTTGGGGGGAAATTGTAAAACTCAAAATTAAATAAATTAGAAGAGTTAAAAAAAAAAGACCTCTTTCCTCCAAGGCTCAAGAGACATCCGTCCTGTCCTGCCCTCCGCCACCTCTGCAGTGCCATCTATGTGCCCTATTGTGTCCCAGGATCATTTCTCATTCCCGGCAGCTCCAGCCTATGGGGCCCACCCAGGGGTGCCATCTCACACATGTGGGAACCTCGATGAAAAAGCCAGAAGATCACACTGACCATTATATGGCATAACCCACCCAATTCCTAACATAACACAGGAAGACCAGCAAAAATACCTAGTCAAAGAAAGTAAGGCAATACACTGACTAGAAGCTGGAAACCAGCTCAGACACCTACTAGCTATGTGATCTGGAGCAAATAAATCACCTGGGCCTCAATGTCATCATCTGTAAAATGAGTCACATCAAAGATCCAAAGGTCCTCGCCAACTCTAAGGGTATGTTCTCATGAAGCTAGATCACTTCCACTCATAGTTCCCTCATTGTGAAGTAAAAATAATAATTATCCATTATACTTCCTGGGGAGGATCAAATGGGAATTCAGGCAAAAGTATGCTTTAAAACAAAACCAAATCTCCTTCCATACTGGAAAGTTGTTACTGTCAATAAGTCATCTCCACAGCTCTTTAAAACTAGTTTTTCTTTAGGCTAAAAATAAAGAACATTCGATTTTTTTAAAGAACCATCTAACAAAAAAGTACAATCTTTTGAAAAATTTCAGGACAACATCCAAATGATACATTTGAGATAGAGTTCAAACTGTAACAATATTATAAATCTAATCTGTGATATGCTTAAAACTATTCTTTCACAGACTGGACTGTCTCAATGTTCAACATCATTTTGCATTTTAAGCTGCATCAAAGAAAGCAATCAGGGAATTTTGGTCGTAACTGTCCAGAATCTCCAGCAGAAGAGGAACTTTGGTCTTCACATTGGTGCCTTTAAACTTGAACTTATCAATGAAGAGGTCAGTGATCATGCCTGAAAGAGAAATGTCCATTTTTCAGCCAATGGCTTTACAACCCCAAAGGACATGTTTGCCAAAAGGCTAATGTATCTTTTGAACAGAGCCACTTAAAGAGGTTTTTTTTAGAGTCTTTCATTTTTTGGTCCAGATTTGTGATTTCATCATTTACAAAAGGGTGGTCATTGTTCTTAAAAAATATTAAGTACAAGAAGACCCACTTCTAGGACAGTGGACTCTAAACCTTTTATATTCAGTCACTAAAGTGATTGATGGGGGCAGGCAGCTAGGTGGCACAGTGAATAGAGCACCGGCCTTGGGAGTCAGGAGTACCTGGGTTCAAATCCAATGTCAGACCCTTGATAATTACCTCGCCTTGGGCAAGCCACTTAACCTCATTGCCTTGAAAAATCTAAAGTGATTGATAGAGAGGCCACAGGAACTTCCCAAGCAAGAAGAGTAACATGGTGGATGAATGGAGGAGAGACTTGAAGTGGGCAGACCTACAAGCAGACCATCACTATAGTCCAGAGGTGACCTGAGGAGGGCCTGTCCAGGGGTTCAGTAGTATCAGAGCTCAAATCAACACACCAGTGGATCAGATAGCGGGGCATGAGGAACTGAGGATGATATGGAGGTTGTGAGCCTAGGAAGAGGGAAGAGGAAGCAGAGGGAGAAGGGAGTCTGGGAAAAGAGTGGGACACATCTACTGGACATCTGATTCACGAGGTCCAATAGGCTGTTGGTGGTGAGATGCCAGAGATGCGCAGAGAGGATGGGGTGAAGGAGTGGATCTGAGAATCATCAGCATAGAAATACTGGTACAGAAGGAGAAGCATGGCCTGTGGGACACCCCTAGTTAGTGCCTGTGTGCCTGTGCCCTGGAGAAGATCCATGGAGGAGATGGAGAGGATGAGAGAAGAGAGGGACTGCCTGTCAAATGGGGCTAAGAGAAACCATCAGACTGGGCAGCAGCTGCCACCCTTGGCATCTTAATCACGGCCTCACAAACTGCCCCTGAGCCTTCTGCTGGTGCCCCTCCAGTCAATCATTCAGTATCTATTCTTATACCTACATCTGTCCACACTGTCTCCCAGGTAGGACCTCAAGTCCTGGAGGATCTAGACTGTTCTGCTTTTTTCTTGGTTGCCCTGGGTGATGGGGGCTTAACAAAGACTTGACTCTCATTGCCTCCCAGAAGGCCCTGGGTCTCGCTGACTCACTCCACTGCAGAGCATATACCAATCTATACTCCAGAATGATAGATAACATAAATATCTAATATATACAAGGTCATAGAGACTATATAATGAACTCAATTCTCATTCCCCCAGACTCCTTTCTCCCTCTTCTTCCTATGCCTGCCTTCTCTTCTTTTTGAGGGCATCACCTTCCTCCTAGTCACCCAGACTCACACCCTCCAGGTCACCCTCAGCTCCTCACTCCCTCACACCCCAAGATCCAGGTCATCAGTGTGTTGATTTGCCCTCTGAACTTCCTTCCCTTGTGCCCCTTCTCCCTTCGCAGCCTGGCCTGGTGAGGCTGCTGTGACACCCCCACCCCCCACCTCCACAAGAGCCCTGCCTGAACCACCCAAGCTGCTCTGCCCCTGGAGAGGCAGAGACAGAAAGATGAACCACAACCCCCCAAATACCAAGGAGTCCACTGTTCTGGGGTATCAGGGTTTCAGGGTATTAATTCCCCGTACCATCAACTTTAGTAAAGGACAGAGACAAGTGTTCCAAGGGCAGTCTGTTTACAGGACACTAGTAACTCATCTGGCTATTAAAAATCCTATCCTAGTTATTTTGCCACAATGCAGATGTCCTGGCCTTCCCCAGATCCATCAAGGTTTCCATTTGATTTGATGAGGTTGTAGTTTTGGTTTGTGGCCTCACTGAGACTTCAGAAAGGGTGGGCTGGGCTGTCTACAACCCACAGCTGTCTTCAGTGTCCAGGGGGTCTGTCTTAACAAGGGTTGCTTCTAAGTGTGGTCAGGACCCTGGGAGGAGGCACCCAGAGCTAGCAACTCCCAGGTGAAGAAACTCTCTCCCCCAGTGTAGGCAGTCCCATCTGGTAAGGGGAGCCTCGAGCCTGGGGGGCCGCACTGAGCCTGGCACTGGGGTCTTCCTGACTCTGCCGTGTCCCATGCATCTGGCTGTCTTTGACAGAGAGCACCTAGAAACAAAACCAAACGCCTCTGCCTTGGACAACAAAGAAAGCAAAGGGAAATAGGAAGGCCACCTGAGCCGGCAGGCAGAATGCTCTTTCCTCGTTTGGAAATTCTGAACAAACGGGAAGTGATCTTGAACAAGTGCCAGCCTTCCAGCATGGTGGCCTGGATGCCTAGCCTCCTGGGGACCTGAACTTCCAAGGCAGACTGGCATGGGGAGAGCTCATCCACTACCCTAAATTCACTAAAAGAGTAGCCACAGGAAGAGCTCAAATATTTCCTCATGAAGATGTCTTAAGGTAAGAGCTGTATTTACAGTTGCAGGATTTCACATGGATCCATAGATTGAATGAGAAGAAATCACACATCTTGGAGCCCCTGCTTTGTCTTAGGACTTAGTAAGCTCTGACAAATGAGCCCAGAGAAGGGGGCCAGGATGGTCTGGCATCGCCTGGCACCCAGCAAGGAGGTGGGCAGGGATGAATGTCCTCACAGGCCTGAAATACACACAGACATTCAGATACACAGAAACACTCACACAGATTTATATACACATATACACCCACACACACACACCCACACCCACACACACACACACACACACACACACACAGACCACAGATCACACACGCACACAGACATATACACAGACCACATATCACACACATACAGACACACATACAGACCACAGATCACACACACACATACAGATACACACACTGACACATGTGCACACACAGACCACAGATCACACATACACACAGACACATGTACACAGACACACAGAGACCACAGATCACACAAACACACATACAGGCATGCACACATACAGACCACAGATCACACAGACACACACAGACACACAGAGCACAGATAACACACACATACAGACACACACTCACAGACCACAGATCACACACATACAGACACACGTGCAGACACACAGAGACCACAGATCACACACATGCACATAGACATATACACAGACCACAGATCACACACATATAGACACACACACAGACCACAGATCACACATATACACATACACATGTGCACACACAGACCACAGATCACACACATATAGACATGCACACACTCACAGACCACAGATCACACGCACATACAGACACGCACACACACAGAGCACACCGACACATACACAGAGCACAGATCACATACACAGAGCACAGATCACACACATACAGACACACACACAGACACAGACACAGACACACACACGGCAGCACTGTGCACTGACCGTAGAGCCTCTCCAGGTGGGCAGGCTGCTTCTTGTACTCCTCCTGAAGGTGGTCCGCCTCTTCAAGGATGCAGCGATATTCGGGGATCAGGAAGTCGGTGTTTCCTTCGTGCACCTGCAGTTCCTTAGTGAACAAAACCAAGGCCCTGGTTGGTTCTCTGTCCAAGGAACACAAAGGCCTCAGCCACTCCCTTCATCAGCCCCAGCAGGAGCTGCATGGGCGTTGGGAGGGCTGGGGACATCCGGGTTCTTCATTAAACCTCCCATCCTGAGCACATCCTTTGGTCCAGTCTTTCTCAAGAACTGGCTCCTGGACTAGTCCTCTGCTATCAAACCTAGAAGCATAACCAAATGACAAGCTCTCCTTCCCCTCCCAGACTCCTTCTCCCCTCACCTCGAACCCAAGCCATCCTGCTTTCTTCCTGGTTGCCCCTCGCCACCCTTTAAATAGCAAATCCACACTGTCACCACATCATGGATCATAGGATCTGGATGAACCCTTCGAGACCACCAGGTACAGAACCAGGGCCCCCAGCCTGGCGTGCCCCGCCCCCTCAGGTAACCCCAAACCTAGGATCAAGGCAGGCTCCAGGATCCTCCCCCCTTCCCCGTGGGCCAGGGCCTCCAGGACTCCCTGTGGCCACAAGGATTGATCTTCCTGGAGGAGTGGAGGATCAGGGCAGAGGCTGGACCTGGGCTGTCCCTGGAATAGGGAATCCCTTCTCTGAAACCAGGTCAGGGCCTCACAACCAGTATGGGTCAGAGGCAGGATGGAGGCCGGGTCTTTCTGGTTTCAAGACTAACTTGCTATTCCTCTGACCCACAACTCAACTCCAGACTTACAGAATGGGAGCAATATTGGATAATAAAATTTGATCAATAAAACATTTCTAAGATTGATAAAAGGCCAGGGTTTTAATCTCTTTCCTTTTCCAGAAATAATTTGGCAGCTACATAGCTACAACAGAACATTTCCTTTTTTTTTTTTTTTGGCAAAATGTCCTTGAAAAAATGGAGAACTTTATTCTTATTATCAGAAATCTGAGATTTAAATATCATGGGAAAATGGCTTAACCAGGTCAAATGAATCTGAAAACAGTGCTTACTTTTAAAGCATCAATTAATTGTACTTTCTTGGCCAACAGAAGCTGGTATTCCAGTTTTGGGTGGATCAGCTTTAATGTGTGATTCACAGATACTTCATTTATCTCTAAGAAAGAGAAGACAACAGATGCTAGTTGGTGTGGTGACTTTAATAATGCATACAATGTTTTTAAACTGAATTTTTTTTTTTTACCATAAGCTATATTGAGATTTATTTTTCTTTTGGTAGCTTCTTTAGAAAGTACATCTTTTAGGATGGATATCGTAGAAATGTTGTCTGATTTAAAGACTCCTTCTCCTTTTCTAAAAAATAATAATTTTGAAAGAACATTAGAAGAATATGGTCCAGTCCACAAATCCCTTCTGTTTGCAGCCTAGAGTTCAAATCTGACTTTAGAATTTATTAATATGGATCATATAAAATTTAACAATCGAGGGTGAACTCTTTGCAAAACTATAAACATGCAGCCGTGCTGAATTAACTCAGAGCCTCAATGAACTGGTAAATCCTTTAGTATCTATCTGAGCTGCCATAGGGTCCCAGCCAGAAGCTGGTGGTGGGTCAGCACTCATCTGGAGAAAGTTGGGGTGAGGGAGGCCTGAAGGTTTTCCAAGGACCACACCTAAGGGAAAATGCAAACATAACACCTGCCAATCTCATGCTTTATTCTAAAGGGGCACGACTTCACTGCCAGTCACTCACAGGACAGGCAGGTCAGCATAGCCCCCTGGAAGACAGGCAGGCAGCCTGTGCCAGGGGAGTTAGACTACCACCATTACCACTGTCCCCACCAACCTGTCCCCTCAGACTTTAATGGGAATAGCTCTGAACCCAAGACCTGGGGTGGCAGACATGCCCCTAAGGAGATGCGGTCAGGTCACTGCCCCTGCGGGGGCTTTAGCCACAACTCCTGGAGACCTGCGGCTGGACCCTCCTCCAAGTGTGGTCTCCCCCCCATTAGAAGTAGAGTTCCTGGAGAGTTGAGCTAAGGCTGATTTGGTCTTCTACCTGTATACCCAGTGCTGAGCCCAGGAAATCATTCATTCATTCATTCATTCACTCACCTAAAATGGTGTCTTCTCTGATTTCCTTCCTGTCTCACAATGGGGGTGGGGTAGGAAGCACCTTTCCTCCTTTTCTAATCTCCACATGTGCCCTCAGATCTCGTTTTTCTCAAGGTCCTTCATCAACTGTCCCCTTTCCTTCTTCCATCTTTAGCCTTTCCCAGATCATCACTTCTACAAATACAGCAGATTCCCTAACCACCACCACCATCACACCTTCCTCTAAGCTATCATCCCATTTCTCCCCTTCACCATCTAACTTCACTGGAAGGAGCAGAGAAGGCCTCTAGCCAGGGATGCTGGTGCAAATGCTTGGGGAGGACCCAGGCAGACTGGCTGGCTGCTGGAGTGAGTTCCAATCCTCAGGTTTGAGGAGCAGTGTTTGCCCCATCACTCTCCTGAAAGGGCTCTTTCAAAGCTTACCGACTTTTCTCCTCCCCAAACTCCCATAACTTGTCTGCTATACTAGGAGCTGCTGATGGTCCCTCCCTCCCTCCATCTTACTCCTGTCTTGTTGTCCATGACTCTAAGAGAGCAGAGTGTGTGTGTGTGTGTGTGTGTGTGTGTGTGTGTGTGTGTGTGTGTGCGCGCGCGCAACTTCTTAAATATGTAGATCCCAGTAGAAAATAATTCACATGCCAAAAGGTAGTTTGCATATACAGATGCAACAGTGAGTTCTTTATAAAGTATTTTTTTAAAATTTAAACCCTAATTACCCCCAAAATCAATATTTCCATAAGCAAAGAATAGAAAAAAGGATTTATATATGAAACCATGAACTACATAATTTCCAAAAACAATAAAATGAATTCAGTATATTACTTCAAAACTGTTCCATCTATTTCCTTCAGAACTTTATTTCTCCTGTTTATGACCAAGGAGGAGATAGAGAACATCATTAAAAACAAACTAGATCATTTTGATTACATTAAATTAAAAAGCTTTTGCACAGACAAAACACTGTAACCAAGATCAAAAGAAATGAGTAAATTGGGAAACAATTTTTACAACTAGTATTTCTGACAAAGGACTCATTTCTAAAATATAGAGAGAACTGAGTCCAATTTATTAAAAAACAAGCCATTCCCCAATTGACAAAGGTCAAAGGATACATAGAGGCAATTTACAGATGAGATCAAAGCAATCCATAGTCACATGAAAAATTGCTCTAAATCACTAATTATTAGAGAAATGCAAATTAAAGCATCTCTGAGATACCACCTCACACCTCTCAGACTGGCCAATAAGACCAGAAAAGACAATGATCAATGTTGGAAGGGATGTAGGAAATCTGGGACACTAATAGATTGCTGGTGGAGCTGTGAACTCATCCAGCTTTTCTGGAGAGCAGTCTGGAATTATGCCCAAAGGTCAATGAAAATGTGCATACCCTTTGATCCAGCAATACCATTACTGGGCCTATACCCTGAAGAGATGATGAAAAAGGGTAAAAACATCACTTGTACAAAAATATTCATAGCAGCCTGTTTGTGATGGCAAAGAATTGGAAATTAAGTGAATGTCCTTCAATTGGGGAATGGCTTAGCGGAACACTGTTGTTCTATTAGAAACCAGGAGGGATGGGAATTCAGGGAAGCCTGAAAGGATTTGCATGAGCTGATGCTGAGTGAGATGAGCAGAACCAGAAGAACATTGTACACTCTAACAGCACCATGGGGGTGAGGATCAACCTTAATGGACTTACTCATTCCATCAGTGCAACAACCAGGGACAATTTTGGGGTATCTGTAATGGAGAATACCATCTGTATACAGAGAAAGAAGTGTAGAGTTTGAACAAAGACCAAAGATGATTATCATTAATTTTTTTTTAGGTTTTTTTGCAAGGCAAATGGGGTTAAAGTGACTTGCCCAAGGCCACACAGCTGGGTAATTATTAAGTGTCTGAGACTGGATTTGAATCCAGGTACTCCTGACTCCAGGGCCGGTGCTTTATCCACTGTGCCACCTAGATGCCACGATTACCATTAATTTAAAAAAAAATTATCTTATTATGTAATCTTGCTTTCTCTTATACTTTGTTTTTTCCCTTAAGGATATGATTTCTCTCTCAACACATTTAACTTAGATCAATGATAGCATGAAAACAATGTAAAGACTAACAGACTGCCTTCTGTGGGAGGTGGGAGGAGAGAAGAAAGATTAGGGGAAAAATTATAAAATTCAAAACTAAATAAATTTTTTAAAAAAGAACTTCATTTCTCATCAGCGCATTTGTTTTTTGTTTGTCCCCCCCCCCCCCCCGTTTTTGCAAGGTAATAGGGTTAAGTGACTTGCACAAGGCCTGAGACTGCATTTGAACTCAGGTCCTCCTGATTCCAGGACCAGTGCTCTATTCACTGTGCCACCTAGCTGCCCGTGTGCTACCTAACTATCCCCCTCAATGCATTTTTAAAAATGCTTCAGTTAGTCTCAGTTGAATGTGATGAGAGAGAAATTATATCCTTAAGGAAGAAAAATAAAGTATAAGGGATAGCAAAATTACATAAGATAACGGGTTTTTTAAAAATTAAAGGTAATAGGGGCAGCTAGGTGGCGTAGTGGATAAAGCACCGGCCTTGGAGTCAGGAGTACCTGGGTTCAAATCCCATCTCAGACACTTAACAATTACCTAGCTGTGTGGCCTTGGGTAAGCTACTTAACCCCATTTGCCTTGCAAAAACCTAAAAAAAAAAAAAAAAATTAAAGGTAATAGTCTTTGGTCTTTGTTCAAATTCCACAATTTTTTCAATGGATACAGATGGCATTCTCCATCGCAGATACCCCAAAATTGTCCCTGATTGTTACACTGATAGAATGAGCAAGTCCAACAAGGTTGACCATCACTCCCATGTTGCTGTTAGAGTGTAACAATGTTCTTCTGGTTCTGCTCATCTCAGACAGCTGGCATTGTTACAGAACCTACTATGAGACAGGCAGTGTACCAAGCACCAAATCTGATGCTCACAACAACCCTGAGAGAGGAAGGGGTCACTCTTATCCCTAGACAAGCAGATTAAATGACCTGTCCAGGTCACATAGCTAATATGTATCTGAGGCCAGATTTGAACTTGTCTTCCTGACTCTAGGCTCAGCACTCAATCCACTGTACCAACTAAAAGAGCATTTTATTGGGGAAATAAGATTGAACAAGTTAATCTAGAAAGATCATGGAAGACCTTCAAAAACAGTAAGAGCATTCTTGGTCTCTTTCATACAATTAGAAGTTAAAACAGTCTGAGCCATGTCTAAAAGGAATCCCCACCATCCTGGAACATGGTCATGAAGCCTCTGCTTGCCCACCCCACCCCAAGGTAGTTACTGCCCTTGTCAACCTGCTCTAAACCTTAGCAAGTTTTACTAACATGAAGACAAAATCTGACCCTGAAACTTCTTCCTGCTGTTCCTGATTCTGCCCTCTGAATCCAAATACAACTAATCGATTCTATACTTCAAATACTTGAAGACCACCCTCCTATCTCCTATCCCCTATCCTTCCTGAGTCTACTCTTGTGATAAACATGTTCAGTTCTTTTAACTGCTCCTCCTGGGACTGCTCTCAACATGCTTTCTCACTTGGCTGTTTTCGTTTGGCTGTTCTCCGGCAAGCTCAGAAGTGACCCCGACCCTCCAGAACCCAGTGGGACCACACTAAAACCATGTTTGTGAAAACTAGGCCTCCTTCTGCTGATTCAGACCAAATTTGTAGTCCACTGAATGCCAAATCTTTTTAGACAAATCACCATCCATACCTTACATCTCCCACACCTCTACTTGTAAAGTTGGGGTTTTGAATCCAAGCGGGATTTATTCCTGAACATTGGCCTGGCGAGATCGTAGTGGCTAATTCGGCTGTCCTTCAATCACGCTGGTAGGACTCTATCTGAGTGGTCTTCTCAGCTCCTCAGGGTCAGGCCTGGCAGGTGGCAGGCAGGATCAGGGGATGCAGAGAGCTTCTGTCTCAGGATGGGGCTCAGTGTAGTCTGCTTCCCATTCCCCTGGGAATGCTCCAACATCTTCTAGAGCCCCATGAGTACCTTCTCCCTGCCCCCCACCCTGCTTTTTTTAGTTTCCTGCTGTATGTTGTATACCCTAGAGGGCAGGGAATGTCTCTATTTTGTTTTGTATCTTCAGTCCTTTGAAGCAGGTGCTTCAAAAAATGTTTACTGGCTGATGTTATCTAGTCTTTTCTTAGAAAAATTACAAACTGGGTAAGTCATTTAACTTCACTGCCTTGCAAAAACAAAGAAAAAGAAAAAGAAAAATTACACAGTTCCAAGATAAGCACAGATCCCTAGGACACTCCACTGGAGACTTCCTACTAAACTAGGGGCCAACCACTGAATCTGGCCAAGCAAACTATTTAAATCTTGGTCTAATCCAACAGTCCTCAAACATTTTGGTCTCAGGACTCCTTTATATTCTTAAAAATTATTGAACAGCCTCAAGGAACTTTTGTTTTATTTAATTATAACTATTACCATTTACCATATTAGAAATTAAAACATCTTGGCATCATTCTAAAAACAGTTTTGAGCTCACAGATGACTAGGGGTCCTAGGAGCACACTTTGAGAATATTTCCCATACCACAGTAGGATGAATTTCACCTGATGTTTTACTAACATCTAATTATTTACAACATTTCCATGATCTACCAATTTATTAGCCTCATCAAAAAGAGAAATAAGAGCCCCATTTTTGTTATCCCTAGCTTCTCTCATCAGCCTGAATCTCAACCCTTGTGACACCATTTTTTCAGGACTGTGCTCTGTCCTTCCAGAGCCCCTTCATTTACATCTACCTGCCCCTGCTGCCATTTCCCCATGTTTCTTTTTAAAGTATAAGTTAGGTCATGAGCTCCCTCTGCATTCACATTGGTCCTGCTTCACAGATAACTCCAGGTTTTTCTTCATCCCTGGAAATGCTACCTTTGTGTCTTCAGAATTTCTCTCAAAAATTTCCCATTTTCCCATAGATTTTTAGTCTATAGGATACTATTTAACCTTTGAACCCCGTGAAAGCTATTTTCCCAAAATATAGGGCCTAAGTATGTCAGACTAGATACCTGACTTTCCTTGCTTTCATCACAAACTCTAAAAGGGAGGAATCACTTCACGTGCCCCATAATTATCCTGTTGTTTCTACCCACTCCCAGGAACCAGAATAGATGCCCCCCTTGTTGGTTCCTCTACCTCCCCCCACCTTTTCACTAAGATCAGTCAAGAAATGAACACCTGAGATAGAGCCATGAAGGCAGAAGAGCAGGAAGCAGGCGAGGTAACTCCCCACAAAACTCCTCCAAGCAAATCTAGAAAATGCATGAGACCATATCTGGATAAGGACATTTTTTTAATAAGTCATAATGAGTCACTTTTTCCCACCAGGCTGACCTAGTGAGATAGAAAGTGAAGCCTGGACACTGAGTATGGGGTTGGGCAAGGAGCTGTGGATCCCAAGCCACTCTGAGCAGGAGGTCTCAGACCCACATGAGGGCACCACCAGCAGCTTTGTCATTCACTCCCCAGTTCTAAGACTGTTCAAAGACAGGAACCTGAACGTGGAGTGGTGTTCCACTGTAGAGAAAGGCTTCAGGTCTTTGGCTTAGAAAAACAAGTTCAGAAACAAAAGTAAAGGTGTGACTCGGGCCCAAGGAGCAGACAACAGTTCTCAGACCCAGCTTCTAGACCAATATGAAGCCTGCAAAGGCATGGCAGATAACCAATACCAACAAGGGGGCTACAGATAGCAACATCTACTCTCCTTCACACCCAGAACTCAGACCCAAGCAGCAGGATCAATCCACTCTGGGAGCACTAGAGATGTATAGGTCCCCAGTCTGAGCTGTTTCTTAGCTCCCAGAACAAAACAATACTCAATATATCAAGAAAGCAGTGAGAGAACCAGCCTAGATGTTTCTTCCAGATGTATAATAAGAGTCCAAGTCCCATCAGGAAGCAGACCCAAAGAATGAGCTAACAAAAAAAGAGAACCCTACCATGAGGAGCTCTTATGGTGACAAGGATGAGCAAGGTGCAAGTGCAGAAGAAAGGAAACCCCAGAGAATAACTCAAGTTGGATACAAATTCACAAAAACTATAAAAAAAAATGAGAGCTATGGAAGACAAAATTGGAACAGGAAATTAATAGCTTGATACAAGATACAAAACTCTGATCAAGCCACAAACTCCCTGAGTTTGCCCATGGAATTTTGTTCTAGGCTAGAGAGAGGTCAAATAATGGTCCAAATATGGTGGCTAGGTGGTGCAGTGGATAGAGCACCGGCCCTGGAATCAGGAGTACCTGAGTTCAAATCCAACCTCAGACACTTAATAATTACCTAGCTGTGTGGCCTTGGGCAAGCCACTTATAACCCCATTTGCCTTGCAAAAACCTAAAAACAAAAAAACCCAAAACAAATAATGGTGCAAATAAATAGAAGCCAATGTTTCCTTGAGGCAACAAGAAATGTTTTCACAAAGTCAGAAAACTAAAAAGTAAAAGAAAATGTAAGGGACAATTTCAAGAAATCTTAAAACTGTCCAAATTTCTCAGAAACAGAGACAAAGTTTAAGTGGAAAAAATTCACCAATTACATCCTGAAAGAAACCTCAAAATGAAAACTCCTAGGAACTTCATAAATAGAAATATACTGAGAGTAGCCAAAGGAGAATTCACACACTGAGAAGCCACAATCTGGATCACAATGAAATTTGGCACCTTTTTTGTTAGTGTTGTTCATACCACTACAAATAAACAGAGGCTTGGAATATGAAATTCCAAAAGACAAAGGGAACTAGGCTTTTTTTTTAATTTAAGGAAATGAGGTTAAGTGACTTGCTCAAGGTCACACAGCTAGCCCATCTGAATCCCCATTTGAACTCAGGTCCTCCTGACTCTAATACCAATGCTCTATCCACTGTGCCACCTAGCTGCCCTGGAACTAGGCTTTCTTGGTTGAATTTAGCCAACAACACTGAATATAATCCTTCAGTAGAGGCGGAAAAGGATGTTTAATAAAATAGAGAACTTTCAATATAAAAGCTGATATTTGTCTCAACTAAATGGAACATAAAGACAGAATTTATACAGGGAAGAAGGTAATGGGGGAGGGGCAAGGAACAACTTTATAAACTAATTTTCATCTGAATTGGTTCAAGGAGGGAAGAAAAAATATAATCACATAGTTGAGTATAGAAATTCATTCTACTCCAGAGAGAAGTAGGAGGAAAAGGGATTAAGAGAAAGAGGAGGAGAATAAGAGGGGAGAATAGATTAAAGGAGGCAATGGTCAAAAACAAAGTAGACTCTTGAGGAGGATACAGGGTTAAAAAAGAGAAAGAAAAGAATAAGAAAATATAATGGAGGGAAACACACACAGCCAAATTAGAAACTAGAATTTAACAATACATTGTTTATAAGAAACACACTTAAACAGAAAGGTCACACTGATTTAAAATTAAAGAGGCTGGAGAAGACTCTATTGTGCTTCATCTAAAGTTTAAGAAAAAAGAGGCAGGAACAGCACACAAAAACAGATCTAACTAAAAGAGAATCAGATTAACCTTAATGGATTTGCTCATTCCATCTATGCAATAATCAGGAACAGTTTTAAAGTACCTGTGATGAAGAATACCATCTGTATCCAGAGAACTGTGGAGTTTAAACAAAGACCAAAGTCTACTATCTTCAGTTTTTTAAGTGTCTTATGTAGAACATAATTTTCTATCTCTAATATTATATTTTCTCCTCAAGGATATGATTTCTCTCTCAAAACATTCAGTTTTGATCAATGTATACCATGGAAACAATGTAAAGACTAACAGTAGGGCAGCTAGGAGGGCCAGTGGATAGAGCACCAGTCCTGGAGTCAGGAGTCCCTGAGTTCAAATCCAACCTCAGTCACTTAATAATTACCTAGCTGTGTGGCCTTGGGCAAGCCACTTAACCCCATTTGCCTTGCAAAAACCTAAAAAAAATGATAGGTAGAAACTACTATTGTATATATAATTGGAAAACAAATAAAATATTAATTTAAAAAATTAAAATCAGAGAAAGTACATTTTTTTCTAAAAGGTACCACAGACAATGAAGTTATAGATACTCAAGCAGTCTTTTACTTCATGTATCTTCAAATTCTTTTTGATTTGCAGGATACCTTGCAAAAATATATTCTTAGAAGGCTTTGTGAGATGTACTACATTTCTGGCCAGGAATCTAACAATCTTATATTGAAGACTTTGATCCAGAAATCCAAATCCATTCTCAGACACTACCTTCTTAGCTAGCTATTCATTTCAGTCACTTGGGGTCTTCCGCGTCTCTTGCATTCAGTGGACAACAGCAAGGAAAACAAGCTACCAACTTTGACCTTTTCTGAGGGCTCCTTTCATCTTAAGCTAATTTCTGACCTCCCCATACTAAAAATGTTTAACTGGGTAAAATGTACCTTTCAGGGAAATCTAGTCCTTTATGTCCTCTCATTCAGGAGGAAGAAAAAAGGATTAGTGGGAGAGGTTAGAGCAGCACCTGAAGGTAGGCCTCCTCCCTCATCTCCAGGACTTCTGAGCTGCTGTGAAGGGGGAGGAAACCACTTGTCTTAAGAGGACTCCTTTCTTCTGAAGGTCACAGTGATCATAGCTCTATGCCACCTCAGTCAATATCTCCTGTCCTCTTCTTTCATCTGCATTTCAATCTCACCCTTCCAGATGCCACCCAGATATTTCTGCTCAAGGACTCTGTTGTCATCTTACAACTCAACTTTTCTGAAACAGAATTCATCACTTCCCTCACCAGACTCACAGGGCAGCCTTTTTTTGTCAAAAATTCTATAGATTCTCCGTTTTTTGAAATGGCTATGCTGTTCACCCATCCCTTCCAGTCCATTCTTACCTCCCTCTCACCTCCCCCACTCCCACAGCCCCAGCTTTTATCACATTATCCCTTCACATTTAATGAAGACTGACAATAACCTCCTGGCCCACCTACCAAACTTCTAGGCTCTCTCCCCTCAAATCCATTCTGCACAGCACTTACTCAGTAATCTTTCTTAAGGAAATTTTTTTTTTTTTTTTAGGTTTTTGCAAGGCAATGGGGTTAAGTGGCTTGCCCAAGGCCACACGGCTAGGTAATTATTAAGTGTCTGAAGCCGAATTTGAACCCAGGTACTCCTGACTCCAGGGCCGGTGTTTTATCCTTTTGTCCACTATGCCACCTAGCCACCCCTTCTCCCTGGTATTTCTGAGCACAAGGCTATCCCCGTTCCCCCACAAAATGTCTGGTAAACATCAGGAATGGACTTGTACTACTGTATCTCAGGTTCTCCAACTCAAAAATGGGATAGGTGCTAACACTTCTCCAGGCTTTTATAACGTTTCACAGTCTCCAGTTTGATCTCCTGTGGCCTCAGCCAGTGGCTTCGGCCTCCCTCTTTTCCAATCCAACCTTCATGTAGTATACAAATGAGCTTCTTCAAGTCTGGGAACACCATGTCCCCACTCAAAAAGCTCTGGGATGGGCAGCTAGTGGATAGAGCACCTGCCCTGGTAGTCAGGAGGACCTGAGTTCAAATCCAACCTCAGACACTTAATAATTATCTAGCCGTGTGGCCTTGGGCAAGTCACTTAACCCCATTGCCTTGCAAAAAATTAAAAAAAAAAAAAGCTCTGGGAGCTCCCTAACTGGCTATTTGTTTTAGAAATAAAAATGTCTAAGTTTGGCTTTTAAGACAACAAAACCAACTTTTCCACCCTGGGTTCAACTTCTCCCCAACCCAAAGTGAACAATGAGTTCTCCCCTGGCTGATCCAGAATTCACTCAGAAACATTTAACTTCCTTAGACTAGCTCTCATTAGAAAGTCTGTAAACTCAAGGACAGGGCTGCTTTGGGTTTAGCATCCCCACCTCCTCCCACCCCAGCTAGGGGCCCTTAGTCAAAGCTTCTCATTGATTCATTCAATTCATTCAATTAATTCATTCAATTCAATTCATTCATTCATTCATTCATTCATTCATAAGCAGAATAGGCTGCCTCAAGGGGAGTGGATCCCCCTGGACAGTGAAAGTTAAAGGTTACAGGAGGAGGCTTGCATTCTCATGACATGCAGCCTCTTTCAGCTCTGGCCAGAGGAAATCCCTCCAGACCCATCTCAGTTACTTCTCCCAGGAAGCTTTCCCTGCTTCCCTCAGGCCATCTCCTCCAGAGCTCAGATGGTGCCATAGCCCTTCTCTCCCCCCTTTCCCCTTCCCTCCCATCTGTCAAAGAGCTAAGAGTAGATCAACTCTGACAGGTTTCCTTCAAGAGATGCACCAGTCTCCTCCCCAGTAATTCTCAGGAAACCTACCAGGGCCAGAACTGGGGTCCCCACGGTTGTGTAAGTTGCTGAAGGGGAGACAGACAAGCTCAAGAACATCAGCTTTACCTGTAAGTGCTTTCCAGCTGTGTATCTAGGAATGTATTTTGAAAATAGAAAGTCACACAGTCTCCTGCCGGAGCTTTTTCTGGAACCTCGGGAAGGCAGAATACAACCCAGGAGTGAACTTCGGCAAAACTGAACTGACCAGTCAGGGTCAACGTGTTCATGGGTCTGCAATTTAAAAGAGAAGCCCAACTGTTAAAAGAGTCATTTTGTTTGACCCTGGAAAGAGAGGTTCCCAGAATTCCACCCCCAATGAGTTTTCATTTCTTCTCCTCAATTCAACTGGACAAGCATCTACTGTTTGACAGATGCCTCAGGATTTGGCACACCTTTTCCAGCTGCTGCAGGACCATCTCTCCCTGGGGGTCCCACAAAAGCATGTCAAAATCTAGATTTGTTGCCATTCTCCCTAGAGGGCAGTGCCAGTGTCTGACTAGACCACTTCTGACACTGGCCCCACCCAATTCCATATTTTCAGAACCAATTTCCCTGAAGCGCAGAGGTTCTCCAATTACAATCTGCAGTAATCTTGTGATTGTGTCACAGAGAAAAATGTCTTTGGAGTTGGGACTGGGGTGGGAGGGGCAAGGGTGATGGAACTGATCCAAAATTATATATGAAAACTGGGTATGAAGAAAGACCATACCAGCCAAGCAGTCTGCCTATAGTCCTTCAGGAGGATGAAAAAGGAAAATGGAGATTCTGCAAATAGTATCCAATGCCCTGCACTTTTGTTCATTTGGGAACAGTGCTGAGGGCACCTCCTATGATCTGTTTTGAGGAAGCAGACTGGATACCATGGAGGACTCAGATGGGGAGAGAGCTAAGACTACGAATTCATCTCAGGAGTCCACTAAGTGAAAGCAAAATGTTCTCATTAATTAGCAGAATCATTTTAAATAAAACCTCAGAGCTTAACCACACTGACCCCACTGAGGAAAAACCTACATATAACTTCACAAATGGTGAAATGAGAAAAACAAATGTCCTTAAATCCAATGAACAAGAAAATCCAAGTGTGGAGTCCTTTGTTTTACCTGTCATGATCGATAAAGTGAGTTCTTTGATGAAGTGAAAGCGGCTTGATCTGATACTGACGAACCTGGCAGGTTTTAGGCTGAATTCTGGGGGTTACATATGCTTGTAGTGTGCCATACTGGCCTTCAATTGATCGAATCTAATTCAGTAAAAAAGGAAAGAAGAGAGGGGGGAAAACTGATTTTAGAGACCAAAAGAATCTAAAGAAAATCTTTAATGGAAATAATTGAGTGTGTAAAGACCTCCTTTTTTATATATACAAGAACAAGTAACCAAAAGGAAAAAATGAGTTTTCCATTAAAAAGGTGATTTTTATAAAATCACTAAGCTGGAATAAAAAAATTAAAATTAAGCCAAATGATTTTATTTTATTAGGTTTTTGCTAGGTAAGGGGGTTAAGTGCGCCCAAGGTCACATAGCTAGGAAATTATTACGTGTCTGAGGCTGAATTTGATCTCAGGTCCTCCTGAATGCAGGGCCAGTGCTCTATCCACTACGCCACCTAGCCACCCCAAGTCAAATGATTTTCATACCATCTGTTACTAGTCAGTCTAATACAAATTCATTAAGCTGTATGCCAGCCACTGTACTAGGCAAAGATAATCTCAGATCTCGCAGTGCCCACAGACCAACAGGATGACAACACACCAATAACTGAGTACAAAGGAGATACACCTTAGGGCACAAGGCAACCCCAGAAAGGCTTCCTGCAGAAGGTGGAATCTGAGCCAGGGCTGCTAGGATCAAGAACAGAATGACTCAATTCTTGAGATAGTTTGAAATACTCCTGGCAGCATCTGAAATGTGCCATCTGTCCAGTTTTGACCAGCTCTGAATGGACTCCTCAAATGCCAAATCAATCTAATGTCTCTCAAACTACTTGGTCCCAGTCTAAGCCCAGAGCCCGGCACATGGCTAGAGCATGATCAATACTGACTCTTTGATAAGAACAGAGTTCCACAGAAGTTTAGATTAATATTAATTAATAATAAATATAATAAATAATTATAATTCATATTAATAATAAAATTATTATTATTATTTTGGGTTTTTGCAAGGCAATGGGGCTAAGTGGCTTGCCCAAGGCCACACAGCTAAGAGGGCGGCTAGATGGTGCAGTGGATAAAGCACGGGCCCTGGAGTCAGGAGTACCTGGGTTCAAATCTGGTCTCAGACACTTAATAATTACCTAGCTGTATGGCCTTGGGCAAGCCACTTAACCCCATCTGCCTTGCAAAAAAAAGCCTAAAAAAAAAATAGAAGCCATGAAAGTTTGTGAGGCATATTGACCAGAGCCACCCCTTGGGGGAGGACGACCTAAGTCCAAGTCTTGCCTCTGGCATAGCCTGGTGGTCAAACTGGGTACATCACCTTGCACCAGGCACCTATCTCAGATTCACTATTGCCAAGGGGGTACCAATCTGCCCTAGTGAAGAGAGTTTTCTCCCTAAGAGTACTCCTAGATAAATTCACAAGTCTAAACCAAAAGAGAAAAGGAACACAAAATTTAAGTAGCACTTCAATGCTCCAGAGTACTTCATAAACTTTTCCCCCGTTTGACCCCTAGAAATCAGATACAACAGATAGCAACTGCATTTTAGAAATTAAGGAACCAAGGTTTAATTTCACACAAGTAACAAATTTCCAAAGTAGAGTTCAAACTCGGGTGTTGGGCTCCAGGACTAGCTTTTTTCTTACTATACTATACAATGTTGCCTCTTTAAAAGTGAACATTTTTTTTAAAGCTTTGGCAACAGACATAAGCTTCAGTTATCTGAAAAAAAATGATTAACTTACTTGAAACAATAGTGTCAAAATGCTTCAAGCCACTCAAAACTAGCTCAGTATTTTTAGGCAGTGATATGCTTCATATGTTATGATAAAAAAAAGGAGCAATACTGACCAATAAGAATTTATTCCTCTCTAAGCAAAGGAGGGGAAGAAGGGCAAAAGTTGCCTATTAGTGAACAATTAACTACATCACTTAACACTTTTCAAGAAAAAAGAGACCTCAATAACTTCTATGTTAAAACTTTTAAACTCTAAGATTGAAAATTGAAAAAATAATGGATTATAATTCTTTTGCTATTAGGTCTGACATAAGTAGTTAATTAACTCTTCATTAAGAATGACCATCATTGGGGCAGCTAGGTGGTACAGTGGATAGAGCACCAGTCCTGGAGTCAGGAGTACCTGAGTTCAAATACGACCTCAGGTACTTAATAATTACCTAGCTGTGTGGCCCTGGGCAAGTCACTCAACCCTATTGTCTTGCAAAAAAAAAAAAGAATGCCAAATCAAGCCAGTGAAATAAGTTTTGAGCTAAAGTCTCATCAAAAAATACTCAATATGACTCTGATTGCAAAAGGGAAGCTTCAAAAAATTTCCTCTAATCATAAAAAATTAACTCTTTAAACAAGGGTACAAACATCTATTATTTAAGGGAAGAATTTAGATGAGGGCTAAGTGTAAGGAAATGAAAAAGATAAGGGCATTAGGCTTTTAATGAAGGTCACTAATATGCTCCTAAGGCAATAATCCAAAGGGAAAGTCAGATAAAAGTGCTGTAACTGATGGAATAGTTAGTAATAAAGACAAGCCATGGGATTTGAGCCACCATTCTGAGCCCCTTTACCTTAAGCTCCAGCCTTGTAGTATTTGCTTGGCACCGGTAAGTGGCCAGGAGGAAGTTATCATTTACCTGTGAGAAATTCATAGTTGATGAGAAGGATGAAGCAATATTATATAAAACAATTTCCAAATAGAACATTCATCCTGAAAGCATTCTGGTTAAAATTTGAGTATGAACAACCACAATCACATCTATATTTTTTTCATTTTTAGAGCAATAATTAGCAATTAGAGAAGATGTGATTCTTTACCTTTTTTTCCATCAATATGGTCTATTTTAAACAAGTCATATGAACAACATAGAACAATTTCTATTCTTCTGAAATCCAGGATCATCCAGCTGAAGTTGAGATCACATTTGAACTCAGCTCTTGCTCACTCCAAGCCTTTTACTCTATCCATTGCACAAGTGAAAACATTTCATGATTTGAGTTTTCAAAATTCAAATTCTTTAAGATGAAAATTCTATAGCAGTAATTTTTCCTAAAATAAAATCCCCTTATAAATGAAAACAGGGAAATTTTAGTCTTTTTTTTCCTCTCAGCATTTACACCTGACACAGGAAACTAATCCACCAAAACAAATTCACTCAAGCAAAATCCAAAAGCCCCTGGCTCCCTCCCACTGGTCTTAGGCTCAGGCCCAGCAGTCATAAGGAACAGCAGACCTGGTGGCAAGAGGGCCCATGCAAGGTAATGCCCAAGAGGTGGCAAATCACTTCGTCTAAACTCAAAGCAATTCTGATTTCGCCACAAGTCCTGTGTATTTAAAAGTCAGTCAAATTCACCAAATATTGGCAGGACTGAAAAGTCTTAATCCCAAGAGCTTCAAGTAGGAAGAAAAATTATGCCAAAATACTTCCCATTTTGGTTTTACTCACCTCGGCATCGGAACTGCTAAAACTAACCACAGCTGAATTCTTATCCACATCAAGCAGATCTATTGGAACATCACTCTAGATGGAACAATTGGATGGGGGGGTGGCAACGAGAAGAGAATAGAAATATTTCTTAAGTCTGGAAAAACCTATATGGTCAAGGGCTTTAAATTCTGCTTTATCTCTTAAATTAAGTTGATACATATACATACAATACTAGAAAACTATCAAAATTTAAGAAAACAATGAGCACAACTTACTGTATAATCAATTAGCATTCATTAAAACCAATAAACCAACCTCTCATAATTTGAGGGCATTAAAATACCCGTCAACATCCTCCGCCCCGCAATACACACACACACATACACACACACACACACACACACACACACACACACACACACACACACACACCCCAGCAGTACTAGGCCGAACTGCAGAATTTTTTTCCTAGCTCTACTGGAACTAGTCAAAACAACAGAAAAACTGGGTGGTCTAATATCAGTGGCAAAATGATGATCTCTAAGGTCTCTTCCAGTCCTAAAACTATGACCTAGGATGCTCATTAAACAGTAGGAAACAACTTGTTTCACAGCAGTCAATTGCTGCAATTAACTCTTACCCCTCGCTGACAAAGAAGCTAATTTTCTGGTCTAAAGTGGGCAGTTAAAATGTTAATATTACTAGGCTGGGAAATCTAGGCTTTTAAAGAAATGATCTTTAAAGAGATGGCAATATGAGATCACCTCTTAATAATGTTCTTCCCTCTTCCTTAGCCTCAGCTTATTCTTTTTTTCATTCTTTTATCTTTTTTCTTTACTCTTTTTTCCTTCCTTTTTTCCTTTACTCTAATTGTCCTTAGGATATTGAGATTAAGAGCTAACTTGGCTCAGTATTTTGGAGTAACTCTGGGTTTGAAACCCAGGCCTCCTGACTAAATCCAGTTGTCTTTCCACTACACCCCACTTCTGATCCCTACCCCATCCCTTCTTTCCTATACATTTTTAATCTGGGGCCTAATCTAAAATGAGA
Organism: Macrotis lagotis; assembly: GCF_037893015.1. NCBI lineage: Eukaryota > Metazoa > Chordata > Mammalia > Peramelemorphia > Peramelidae > Macrotis > Macrotis lagotis. The sequence continues at coordinate 24,995,822 of NC_133660.1, forward strand.
GAGAGAGAGAGAGAGAGAGAGAGACAGAGAGAGACAGAGAGAGACAGAGAGAGACAGAGAGAGACAGAGAGAGACAAGAGACCCAACACCACAACCCATGATACCATTTACATTTTCCTAAACTGGGGAATTGATGGGATAATTGATAAGTTGCAACATTAAATAATCTCATTTCAAAAATATTTTTAATTTAATGTTTTAATGATGACACTTTTATCTTTAGACCATTGTAATTGTAGACTTCCCCTCCCCCCAAGTGAATCTGCCTTCCCCTTTAGTATGAAGAAAAATAATTAGGCAAACACAACAACAAGATATATAATAAACATAGTTTTCCATCTGAGTAATCCATTTCTCTACCAAAATGGAAGAGGTTTTATTTTCTGACCTCTAGGACATTCACTGGTTTAATATAGTTTTTTAAAGTTTTGACAACTCATTAAAAAAAATGAGTTATTCAATTCACAAGCATTAAGAACTTTTATTAATACTGTTTCCCGCTATAAATCAAAATATTTATAGCAGCAGTTTTTATGGCAGTAAAGAAATTGGAACAGATGCCCATTCAGCTGGGTGGTGGTACATGATTGTACACATGATAACTCCAGAGAAATTTGGTAAAGACCTACATGAACTGATCAAGTAATGCAAAGAGAACCAGGAAAATAACATACATGGTGACTACAGCAATGTAAATTAACATAAAAAATGATTGAACTTGAATATGTGAAACTACAATTGACCAAGCTTGGCTCCAAAGAAGAGACAGAAAAAGGCTTCTTTGTCCTTTCTTTGTAGAAGTGGGGAGCTACTTTGTGGAGGTATGGAATACGGCCTATAATAGCATATTTTTTGATGTGTTAGTTTTGCTGAACTGATTTATTCTCTGCTCTAAATCTTATGAGGATTGGCTTTCTGGGAGGTGGGGAATAGGATGGATACACTGAGAAATGTAGGTGATGTAAAAAACAAAAAATTAATAAAAATGCATTCCTTCAAGATTCCTTCCAACCCCCCATGCATGATAGGAACAGACTAAGAGCCTACCCTCCTACAGTTTTAGTACAGTTGGGGTCAAGAAAATGGGACAGTTTGCTTACCTGTACCATGACATTATCAATAGCTGTTTGCACCTCCAAGATGAGGCTATAGCTGGCGTCATCCTTATTTAACGTGAATTTATCATTCACACTGAAGGACAGCACTGAAGAGACTGCTGTACTAGACTGGGATGACTGTTGATATTTCTCTCTTTCCTGAATTACCTTAAACTGCAAATGTTCCAAGTCGCTCCTACAGAAAGACAGACACACATGACTTCTGGAAGCCGACACACTCAGGAGCCTCAAAGATCAGCAACAGATCAGATGAGAAAGCCTGAATTTCTACAGTAGACTTGGTTTGGGTGTAGATGCACAAGAGAAATCAACTTTCCCACCCACATGGGGTAGAGGAGGCACAAACCTGTGGAGTTTGGATAATTATCTGAATTATTTAATGTTACTTCCTTTCAAAGTAGTCATTAAAGAGCCGTTCATTAACCAAGACATCACTAACAGAAAGGGGATGGCTTGAGAATCTGGACAAGGTAACCACAGGCGAAAGGAGCAGGTCAGCTCATAGGACTTTTGCTCCACCCTGTGGCAGGTAGAATGGGTTCAAGGTAAACCTTTATGGCTAAATAAATGCCAACTTCCCTGGCTCCTGCTTCCTGGCCTCAACAAGACACCTCTCTAAGGGGAAGGGGCACTTTCTTTCTCAGAATGGCCAGATTTCCTGTGACCACCAGGCAGGCTATGCAAGCAGTCCCCCAGACCAAGGAGACCCCAGTCCTAGTCTCCATAGCCATGATAATGTAGGCACGAGTACTAACAAGGGGAGCAGGCCTAAATGGCACTTCCTAAAGGCTTGGCTTGACTTCACCCCTCGGGGCTGCCAAGAGCTTCCACAATACTGATCTACACTGGAAGACAGGGAGGACTCTCCTACCCAGATGAAATCAGAGACCTGAGCAAATAACTCTCCCTTAACTGAGAGCACCGAGGTTTACAAGAACTAACTAAAATTTACAGACAGGGAAACTGATTCTCCACACAGTTAAAAATACCCAACCTTTAGAGAGCACTCTAAGGTTTGCAGAGAAATCATTTGATCTTCATGACAACCCTGAGGTTCTATTATCTCCTTCCTCTCCATTTTATAGATAAAAAATTGGGGCAGATGGAAGTTAAGTGACTTGCTCAGATAAAACCAGCTGGTAAGTGTCTCAGACTGGATTTGAACTCGCATCTTCCTGACTCTGACCCAGTGTTCTAACCATCACCAGATTCCTTATCTCACAGACATCAAAAGTGACAAAGCAGGGACTCAATCTCAGGTGTTCAGACTCTAAGCCCAGAGACTGTCATGCAGTAAGAAACTTCTACCGGGTCTCCCCCAATTAAATAGAAGCTCCATGTGCCTTTCTTTGACTCCTCAGTCCTTAGTATCTGCCTCATAGTAGGACCTTCCTCACTTCTTGTGGTCTGACTGAGTGACTTAAAAGGCAATGATGACATGGCCCAAGGAGCCAAGAGACATGAATGCTCCTCTCCACTTCTAAAGGAAAGGAGGGTCTCCAATGACTAGAAAGGAACAGAGATTCTTCACAATTAAACATTCAGGAAAATGAATTTTTTAACCTAAGGAAAAACACTTAGTATAGAATAAAGTTTTCAAACAAAACTTTAAAAATCAAAGACATTTTAAAATAAGCTAGAAAACCAAATGATAATGAAAATGATAACCAAAGACATTTAAAATGTCACTTTCAAAGAATAATGCATTTTCAAGTGAGCAAATCAAATGATCCACTCTGGAAATCAAATAAAAATGTTACCTCAAGGACGCAATCTTGTTCTGCATCTCCTGGTTTATTTTTAGTTCTTCCCCAGGCCCGCTCTCCTTGTGGACAGGCTCTGTGGTCAGACCTGTGACCCAGCCTATAGGAAAGAACCCTGATTATACATCAGAATGCTACCTTAAGGGCATCCAGAGGGATGTGTGAGATGACAGGTGCCCAGCCTCCTCCACCCTAGCCATTCCATCCACCTCCCAGCCCTTTTCCAATTAGCAAATCCCAAATGCATGCAAGATTAACAAAACAGGCTAAGGATTTGCCATTCTTCCTTAATAAGAGAAGCTCGGATTACTGGGTAAGGAATGAGAGTGATATACTTCAATCTATGAGTATGGGGTGGGGATGTACCTAAATCAATCCCTTCTCAGTGCAAGGCTTTGGAGAGCCACTTGGCCCGGAATCTCTCAACCCAGTGGCTTTCAATACTGAGGGACAAAGTGGTTGAAAATAAAGTAGTACCCATGAAAACAGTCATCAAGAGTTTAAGAAATCCTTCAGTTCTATAAAACAATTGGAAACATTTACTCTACCTGAATACGTGGTTAGCACAATTTCATCATAACCATCCTTCCCCACACAGCCACCCTGGATGGATGTGACACTTTCAGATAAGGCCTGTGAGGAATAAAGGAAGCAGGATGGCCTTCATCTTAAAAAACAGACTTCTTGTTAACCTAAGCAACATAACTAGTTATCCTATTTTCATGGTGATTAAAAAAATCTTGACTAAGGGCTCAGAAAAAGGGTTCCTGTTTAAATTATAAGGTTTCCTTAGGAATCCCTTATACCAGCTGGTTGTGATCCCTTACTCTAATACAAACAAAAATTAAACTACAAAGAGATAGTTCCCTGTGGTCAAAATGTTTGATTATAGTTCAATATTATGAAACTGTTCAATCTATAGATGAAGGATACACAAATATCTAGTATATAAAAACATATGTGTTATATAGACATAGGGTATCCATATACATGTTATAATATGCATATTACACATTATATCAATGTTGTTCAGTTGTTTCAGCCGTGTCCGATTCTTTGCAACACCATTCATGGTTTTCTTGGTAAAGATACTGGAGTGGTTTGCCATTTCCTTCTCCAGTTTATTTTACAGATGAGGAAACTGAAGCAAAAAAGGTTAAGTGATTTTCTTAGAGATACAAAGCTAGTAAGAGTCTGAGCCTAGATTTGAACTCAGGTCTTCCTGATAGCATCTAAAATCATATAAAACAATGCATTCAGACAAAATATGAAAATTAAACATTTCTGGATCAAATTAACCTATGGAATTACATTCATAGATTGCTAAATGATGTTGTGGCTCAAGAGCCAGACTTAGAGTGAAGAAACTGTTGTTACTGTTGTTGATCAGTAGTTTTAGCCATGTACAATTCTTCATGATCCCACTTAGGGTTTTCTTGACAAAGACAATGGAGAGGTTTACCATTACCTTTTCCAATTCATTTTACAGATGAGGAAACTGAGGCAGTGACTTACACAAGGTCACACAAGCTTGTTAAGTTCCTGAGACTAGATTGGAACTCAAGAAGATAAGTCTTCCTGATTTGCAGGTACAGCAACTATCTACTACACCCGAAGACATCTACTAGATGGGTAGCCCAGGAGTAGTCATTCATCTCTATCTAAAATGATGATGATAATAATAAGAGAATCTCCCACCCGAGATGGTTATGAGGATCAAATGAAATACCATGGAAAGCACTTTGCAAGCAAACCATAAACTGTTCTACAGAGGTGAGTTATTACTAGTATTATCATATTATATTATTATTATTATTACTATTATCACTTCTTTGATGCTAGAATAAAGTACTATCCACAGTAGGACTGACCTGGTCAAATCGGAGAACAGGCTCATTGGTAGCATCAAAACTATAGACTTCCACCATGCCATCATCTCGGCCAACGAGTAGGTCTTTGACACCATCTCCCACGATATCAAAATAGTCTACACACAGAATGCCTTTATGTAAAGAAGAAAGACAGACATCATGAACTGCAGATGAGAGCTCAGATGAGGTTGGAATTCAAGGCAGCACTTGGTGCTCCGAGGACTCTGGGATCAATTCCCTGCAGGAGGGTTCTTCACAAGGATATGGCCAATACCAGGGCTCATTCTGCATATGGCTCTGATATCTCCAAGTTTCCCTCTGTGGTTTGCAGAACACATTACTCCCTCCTTGAAACAATGTTATGAACAAGGATTAGTCTATAAATATCATTAAAACCATAAAGGAACTAAAATAGGAGTACTCTAATCTCATTAAATATATCCCTCATCTCAAGGACTTTACCTGAGGTTAAAAAAGCCTGGACTGAAAATCTTATTTATTTTGTTCCTATGAAAAAAAAGTTGGCATTTGACTTATTAATGAGCTTTTAGTTCAAGTTTTAGTTTGACATGTATAAATCGGGACCTTCTCAATAGCAGGGACTGATTTGATTTCAGTATAACTCAATAATCTTAGAGTGAGGAAATAGGCAAAATGTAAATGAATGCTTCCCAAAATATAACAAAGGAAACAGAGCTGGAATTCATAAGAAATGTTTAATATTTAAACCTTACTCTTTTCAGTTTGAGAGTAAATAAAAACTTCACTGATGGAAATTTTTATCTAATTCAACTATGATCTTACTGAGAAGCAATATGGCATGGTGGGGAAAAAACAAAATAAAATACTGGACTTGAAGCCAGTCAAGACCTAGATTTAAATCCCATTGATAATACTTCCCATTCAGGTGACTTAACATTTTTAGACTATCTCAATTTCATCATCTCTATAATGGTATTAATATTATCTGAAGTACCTAAAACTTCACAGGATTATTCTAAGAATCAAATGAGGAAAAAAAAATACAACAGAAACTCTGCAAACCTCAAAAGCATGATGGAATTGCTAGCTGCTACTACCATCACCAGTGTTACTTACATCCACCAAACATTTATTAAAACACCTGTTCTATTAATTCATTCATTCATTTATTTATTTAACAAAGTGATGAAAGTACAAAGATAAGAATGAACAGTTCCTGCCCTCAAGAACCCACATGATGCTAGAAGGAATGACACACAAATAAATACAAAGTGATACAAGGTAATTTCAATATGCACCTGTGGTAAGAAAGTGGCAAAGATGCCCATGTCCTCTGGCCCAGAGGGGCAGAGTCACCTGGACAAAACATGTGAGCCATGGTCGAGGAAGCACCTCCATTCAGACCACAACAGCATAAAAGGAGAACCAGGAGGAGCTGGGAAGTCAGAGAGACAGCTTTGGGAAATTGCTGCAGTGGTGGAAGAGGGAGATGGATCTCAGCTGTGGGCACTCTGCCCAGGGGATGAGAGGTGAGAGCCTGCTGAGAGTGCTAAAAAGGCCTGGCAGACATTAGGCACCAACCAGGATCTCACGCCATATCACGTATGCAGGTCATATGAGAAACAAATGAGGAGCATCAGAAGAGGAGATGCATTTTATAATTGGATAGGGGAAAAGTTCTTAATTATATAAGGATAGGAAACACAGTGGATGGTTCTGATTACATAAAAATGAAAAATAAAATTGACCAAACAAAATCAGTGCAATAGAGCGAGAAAGGTAAAGTTAATTAGGAGAGGGGAAAAAACCCACACCAATTCCTTTGCAAAAGTACTAATAACTAAAATTTATTAGGGAACCAATTCAAACACAAAAGAACAAGGCTCACTCCTCAACTGATAAATAGGCAAAAGATATTAACAGGGAATTCTCTCAAAATAAAAGACAAGCTATCAATAGCCATCTAAAAAATACTCCAAATAATTAATAACATGAAAAATTCAAGGCACAAGGGGATATGATGGAGAGTTTGAAACACCTCAATTTGAATCCTACCTTGGATATTTATTACCACTCTCACTCTAGAAACAAAGCCTTCTCAGAGCTTCTGGGTAAAATAAAGCACCCATCTCAAAGGGTCATTATAGGGGGTGGCTAGGTGGCACAGTGGATAGAGCACCGGCCCTGGAGTCAGGAGTATCTGAGTTCAAATTTGACCTCAGACACTTAATTACCCAGCTGTGTGGCCTTGGGCAAGCCACTTAACCCCACTGCCTTGAAAAAAAAAGGATCATTATGAGGATCAAGTGAGATAATATAAGCAACTTGCAAACCTTAAAGCATATATAAATGTAGTGTCATTATTATCATTATTGCTATTATTATTATTATTATTGGATGCACATATGAAAACAACTCTAAGATTCCTCTCTAAGTTCAGCAGACTTGTGAAAATGACAAAAAATAAAAATGATAGTTGTTGAAGGGACTGTCAGAGTGCAGGAACACTTATGTTTTGTGGTGGAGCTGTACTCTGGGAATCAACAACGCCACTACTAGGCTTAGACTCATAAAAGATCAACACAATATCAAATATCGATAGCAGCAAAGAATTAGAAATAAAGTGGGTACCCATCAATTTGGAAAGACAAATGACATTGAAATATTATTATGACATATAAATGGTGAAAGAGATGGGTTCAGAAAATCTAAGCACATGGATAGGAAGCAACTTGTTTATCCTTCATTTTCTTTTCTTTTTTTTTAAGGTTTTTTTTTGCAAGGCAATAGGGTTAAGTGACTTACCCAAGGCCACACAGCTAGGTAATTATTAAGTGTCTGAGGTCAAATTTGAACTCAGATACCCCTGACTCCAGGGCCGGTGCTTTATCCACTGCACCACCTAGCCGCCCCAGAGAAGCACATTTTAAAAATGTGATATTATATGCAATGTTGCATACCCATAGACCTGACCTCTACAAAGAAGTTGCAGGTAGAGGGAAAGATCACTTCTTATCCTCTCTTTTTTTTGGGGGGGGGGGGCTAATTTTTTTTCTTTCATATTAGCCAATTTGATATGATAGGTATAAAGTGATACTTAAGAGTTATTTTAATTTTAATTTCTTTTATCAATAGTGAGTTAGACAATTTTTCATATGACTATAGATAGATTTGATTTCTTCCTCTGAAAATTGTCTATTTATATCTTTTGATCATTTATCAATTAGGGAATGACTTGTATTTTTATAAATTTGACTCAGTTCTCTGTATATTTTTAGAAATAAGGCCTTGTTTCCAGGTCTTTGCAACCACAAAAAAGAGTTGCTATAAATATTTAGATGTCTATGGAAACTTTCTTTTCTTGGCTATTATCTTGGATATATGCCTAGATGTGTATATGTGAGCAGGGGTATTTCAATTATTTTATCTGCCCAATTCCAAATTCTAGCCAGATTTCTAATGCTACCCTTGGCGTGGTAGTAAGGCATTTTTCTTCAATTATTTATTGTAAAATTTTTGCCTCTGTCCTTAAAAAAATTATGACATCATTTCATCATGTTGTACCTCATTTTTGGTCTGCTCATTACTATATCTTTTTCTTTTGGGAATTTCCAGTCATTTTACTTCTTTTCTGGTGCTTCTGTTGCTATTTAGAGGGGTTCCTCCTGAAAGAGGTTCTCTTGGATCCTTTCATTCTGCCATCTTCCCAAAATTTGAGATTTATTTTTTTAATAGTCCAAAGATCAGTTGAGCAAGATTCTTTCATTTCTGGCCTTTTAAACTGCTGATCGGGGCGGCTAGGTGGCGCAGTGGAGAAAGCACCGGCCCTGGAGTCAGGAGTAACTGAGTTCAAATCCGGTATCAGACACTTAATAATTCCCTAGCTGTATGGCCTTGGGCAAGCCACTTAACCCCATTTGCCTTGCAAAAACCTAAAAAAACAAAACAAAACAAAAAAACCTGCTGATCAATCAACCAATTTGTATACCAGGAACTGTGCTAGAAAGTGAAGCTAAAAACAGAACAAATAAAACAACCCTACTTGAAAGTTACATTCTAATGGGGAAGAGAAAAAGAACTATGTAAGTCTCAGTAGAATAACTATAAAGATGGGGTTAATGATCATACCCATTCTCTCAGGATTGACTGAAAGATTACATACTATTTGTAAAGTACTCTACAAACCCTATGCTATTATATCAAAAGGGAATAAATACAAAGTAATTTCATACAAGGTCATCTGAAAACAAGGGCACCAGTAGTTTGAAAGGATCGTTAAAGTTGAATGTAGAAGATGGTGCTTGAACTACTTTGTTTTGTTTTTTATTTTTTGCAAGGCAATAGGGTTGAGTGACTTGCCCAAGGTCACACAGCTAGGTAATTATTAAGTGTCTGAGGCTGGATTTGAACTCAGGTCCTCCTGACTCCAGGACCATACTCTATCCACTGTGCCACCTAGCTACCCTTTGAACTATTTCTTGAAGAGAGACAAGGGTTTTGTGGAGCAGAGGTAAGGAGAAAGTATGTTCCAGCCATGAGACACTGCCAGAAGAACCAATGTAAAAGGACAGAGATGGGAGATTAGAAAAGAAGAACCTGGTTTAGCTGAACCACAAAGCTTGAGGGAGATTAGTGCAAAGAGGGCTGTCCAATGAGATTGGAAAGATAGATCAGAGCCAGGGAGTGAATAGCTTTAAAAATTAAATGAAGGTTATATTTTGATTCTGGATGCAATTGGAAGACACTAGTGTTGACTGAGGAAGGGAATCATATTCTCAGAATTGTGCTTAAGGAAAATCCCTTTGTTTGTTAGCAGTGTGAGGGATGAACTAGAGCAGAGACTCAAGGGAGGGGACCAAGTAGGAGGTCATCAGCTCCTAATCAGCCTTTATCCCATGGGTCACATAGATAAATCTAGGGCTTAAACTGATTAAAGATGATTTTTTTAAAAAATAAAAAATAACTTCTTTTATCTAGAAAGGTAAAACACACAACTACTTTTTTGCAGCCTGTAATAAATGGTAAAAATAGACCTTAAAAACCAAAGAAATGAAAATAAATATTAAAGGACTAAAAACAGGAAAAGTCTTGACTTTAAGATGGAATGATTTCCCTCTGAAAAAAATATTCATATAAACAAAATTAAAAATTATCATTCATAATAAATTCAAAAATTCAAGGAGGTCTCATAGAAAAGGAAATGAAGATTCTTTTTTTTTTTTAGGTTTTTTTTGCAAGGCAAATGGGGTTAAGTGGCTTGCCCAAGGCCACACAGTTAGCTAATTATTAAATGAGTCTGAGACTGGATTTGAACCCAGGTACTCCTGACTCCAAGGCCAGTGCTTTATCCACTACACCACCTAGCCACCTCAAAATGAGGATTCTTTAAGTTGGTTGTCCTTGAAAAGTGAATGAAATGAAATAATACAAACAATTCACTTTTATCACATAATATTTAATTATAAAACACTTAATATTCATTTGCTTTTAAAAAATTTTTATTTATTTAAAGCAATGGGGTTAAGTGACTTTCTCAAGGTCACACAGCTAGGCAATTATTAAGTGCCTGACTCCAGGGCCAATGCTCTATCCACTGTACCATCCTAGCTGCCCCTATTCATTTGCTTTTGATCTTTGCAACCACTTTGTGAGGTAAGGCAAAAATTATTATCCCCGTTAAATTATGATCTACAGATTTAATATGAATACTACTGGACTATTAAATTCCCCCAGTGACAACAAATGACATACCTCCTCTCTTTTTCTCATTTCTCATTTCCCATTTATGAACTGGGTTGGATGTGGTGATCTGAATAATCCCAAATTTTCCATCTGAGGTCCCAAACAGAAGATCCTCTCCAGATTCACCTAGGAAATCAAGGTGAAGTGAATGTTTCTCCCATTTACAATAGAACTTTAAGAAATAAATGATTTTCCTATCAGGTTCATAGGGAAAAATGTAAATCCTATGCAATAGAAAATGATTTGAATTAGTTTCTGGGTACATGCTCATAGAATGTTCAGAGTTTAAAAAGACCAGAGAAGAAATCAGATGTAGCCTCATTGTCAAAAGGGGCCTTGAGAAATAAACTTGCAAATAATTAATTTAGGGACTAGAATCTGAATCTTCTCATCCCCAAATCCTGAGTACTCCCCTGACTCTTTTAACTACAAAAGAGGGTACCCCAAAAGCCTTAATGCAATTTAAATTATTAAAGCTTTAATATGAAATTAACTTAATATTAAAACTGCTAAATTATTTAAATTTTAATTGATTTGATAACTCAATATTAATGTAATTAATAATGAAATGATATTAATATTGAAGCTTTCATTGGTTAGAATAGCCTTTGGTCTTTTGGGTTAGCCTGTATTTCTGCCAATATTTCAAAAAATGATTTCCTCACCAGTGGAAGGACTCCCTCCATGGGCAAAAGCTCGCTCTTGACCTCTCCACTCATACATTTACATAATCTGACTGATAACTTTGAAAGATACCTAAAACCAGTTAGGATGAAAGGTGGTACCTACCGACCATCATATTTATCTGAGCATAAACTTCATATTTTAAAACAGAACTTAAATTTTAAAAGGACATCCTATTTAAAGCTAGATGGTACTTTCTGGTTACTCTGGCAATTATTATGAAAGAAATGTCTTTTTGTTCTCATAAATGTCCCAGTGTTTTTAGTGGTTGTTCAGAATCTTCTTCTACAGTGTTAATTAGTCTTCATTGCAAGACACCCAAATGGGCTGCAATTAGGAAGTAACACTTTTTAGCTTTTAATCATTTTGTTAGGAGTTATGAAATTAGGGCCTATAAACAAGAGAAAATGGAGAGGACAAATTAATCATTGAGTCCACCAATTTCTTCATCAGCAGATCATTGCCTTGCTATAGTTATAATACCATGGGCCCTGATTTTCCCTCCAGTTTTTGTCCTGATAAACAGAAAAAAACTACAGAAATCCCATAACTCTAAACAACACAGGAATTGCTACGTTTTTAAGTTACCTAAATTATAAGTGATGATTTCTCTAAGAGGATAGAAAAAAACAAAATAAAATTTGTTTTCAGTTTTGAAAAAGGTTGGTGCTGGGAGGCTTAACAAAGCCAACAAGCTACCTGACTTCCAACAGCCCAGGCCCAGGCTCGGTCCTTCAGGAACCCACAAGAGATGGCTTCCGTTTCTAGATGCTCATTTCCCAGGTTCAGACACAAGTGCCTTTCCTTTCAGCTGAAGCAACAGCCTCCTGCTTGGTCTCTTTGCCTCTGGTCTGTCCGACCCTTGTGCTGCCCTCCTCCCAGTCCAAGAGGTTCCACGTGACCCACAGGATGACTCAGCTTGGGAGTTCAAGTCCTTCCCAATCCGGCCGAGGCTAGCATTTCCCAGATTGATGGCACCTCTCCCCTTCTCTCTTGCCTACATGTGACATTCTCTCTCCTACCTTAGTCTTTGGACCAGTGTTGACTTGCTCACTAAAGCACTTGTGGAAAACTGGATGTTACCATCATTGGCGCCTGTATCTTCATTTTCCCTATCATGCTCCAGGAAAACAGAGACAAGCTCTTTTCTAAGCCTTGTCCTCTGCCCCCCCCCCCCGCTAATACAAAGTTCTGCATGCAGTAAGGAATTAATGATTGCTGACTAACAAATAGAACACTTTAAGATACATAATTTGACCTATATGTAATACAAATGATATTACAATAGGACTCTATTTTATCAGTTCTTTTAGTTTGAAATAATAATGATAGAACTAGCTTTTATAAGAACAAAGATTGGGCTTCCAGTAACTACATCTACTCACTACTTACTGAAACTACAAAATATGTATTAAAGGAAAAAAAGAGTTAAAATGAACATGTCTTTTAAGATAATCACAAAATCATCGGATTTTAGAGTTGTAAAAAGACTTTAGGAGATGATTTCCACCCCTTCATTTTAATAGATGAAGAACACGACATTCTAAGGGATATTGCAATTATTTGGTAGCGATCAGGACTAGAACCAGGTCTCTGCAGACAGCTTCATAATGCTCATTCATTTCTTTAAAAATACACTGTGGAGGCCACTAGGTGGCGCAGTGGATAGACTACTGGCCTTCAAGTCAGGAAGGCCTGAGTTCAAATCCAACCTCAGACAGTTAATAATTACCTAGCTGTGTGACCTTGGGCAAGTCACTTAACCCCATTGCCTTGCAAAAAAAGTACATAGTGAAGAATACCCAGCTTTTCTGTCTCCTGTTTATGAGTTTGATTATTCTGCCTGTTAAAGGTTACCCGATTCACATAGGTATTGTTTTTTAATTTTTTCTTCTGAACTTCCAAATATTAAATAAAATAGTCACTTCCATATTTACATGAAACAGTAGAATAGAAGAGGATTAAACATGAAATCACAAAGTTCTGTAATACAGATAAACTGCTTCCCTTTTAAAATATATAACAAATTCATCATTTAACTTAAAAAATAAAACTGTAAAAGAATATTACAAACATGAAACTAATAGTTATGTGGTTTTGATAAGAACCTTTAAGCTAAGACATAAACAATGTAACATGCTCCCCTATTTGAGTATGAAAATATTGCCTATTTACCACCATTCCCATTGTGCAAGGCGAGGACAGTGGGGGGACCAGGGACTTCCACTTCATACATCATGTCAGATCCCTGAGGAAAAGCAAGACATAAAAACACTGAAATAATGGAATTCACCATCATGTCTTTGTATGAGTTTTACCCAGAGTAGTCTATTTTTTTTTTTAGGTTTTTGCAAGGCAAATGGGGTTAAGTGGTTTGCTCAAGGCCACACAGCTAGGTAATTATTAAGTGTCTGAGACTGGATTTGAAGCCAGGTACTCCTGACTCCAAGGCCGGTGCTTTATCCACTACACCACCTAGCCACCCCTATAGTCTAACTATTTAACAACTGGCTGTGAGAGGGTGAGGAGAATATGCTCAGGACACAGCTGTAAGCTTAATCTGCATTGTTCACACTTTCTTCATCCCTTTCTTAAGACTAGACAATCAATAAAACTATACATCAAGTCCTGATTTATAGTATTCATCCATTTCCAATGCTGAATTGCTCACAATGAAAATTTAACAACTGGATCTCTTGGGCCTATCCTAGCTGACTCCCAGACTCCCCTGGTTCTATCATAATGAGAAGGAAAGTGATCCAGGAAAATTAAGGGGATAGAAAGAAGGAAGGGAAGTAGGACAAGGAAAGGGAAAAGAAGGGGAAGAGAAAAAAGGGAGACCCTATAGTGTTACAAAAAACCTGTGAAGCCTCACTTGTGGGCAGAGCTCTGGGCTCAGTGGGGAGGGGGAGCCACAAAACCCAAGTCAGATACAGACCTGCCCTCCAGGGGCTGTTGCAAAAAATGGACTTTAAAATAATATTTACAGATATTTTTTCCTGCTTTAAATATTTATTTTCAATTTGTTTTATTGTACAGTTATCACTGACATAAACCATTGATTTGAACTCAATGGTAGGCTAAGCTAAACTCTGAATTCTCTTGTCATTTTTCAGTCCTTTTTCAGTCATGTCTGATTGTTTATGACTCAACTTGGGGTTTTCTTGGCGAAGACACTGGAGTGGTTTGTCATTCTCTTCTCCAACTCATTTTACAGATGAGGAAACTGAGGCAAACAGGTGAAGTGACTTGCCCAGAGTGACAGTAAGTGTCTGAGGCTGGATTTGAACTCGGGAAGATAAGTCTTCATGGATCCAGGACCAGCTCTCTGTGTCCTCTGATGCCTCCCCACTGCCCTTAATTGCAAAGTTGGAAGAGACTTCTAATACCAACTCCAAACTCTTAATCTCTAATCTTGTTATTTTGCTGTCGCTGTTCAGTCATTTCAGTCATGTCTGATTTCTTGTGAGTCTATTTGGGGTTTCTTTCACAGCTAGACAGTGTGACAGGATTTGAACTTCTCAAAATGAGTCTTCCCAATTCCGAGGCTAGTACACTGTGCCTCTGCACTGTCCATGAGTCTCCCTTTATCAACCCATATCACCCACCCTGATTGTTCTCATGTGTCTCCTTCCTTGGACTTTAGGAAGAAGAATAGAAGAGCAGTGCTTTTCATAGTAGCAAAGAACTGGAAATGGAAGGATGCCCATCCACTGGGGAGTGGCCAAGCATGTTGTGGTATATGACTGTGTTGGAGGATTACTGTTCTATAAGAAATGACAAGCAGGATGCTATCAGAAAAATCTGGGAAGGGGGCAGCTAGGTGGCGCAGTGGATAGAGCACCGGCCCTGGAGTCAGGAGTACCTGAGTTCAAATCCGACCTCAGACACTTAATAATTACCTAGCCGTGTGGCCTCGGGCAAGTCACTTAACCCCATTGCCTTGAAAAAACTAAAGAACAAAATCTGGAAGACTCATGTGAACTGATACAAAGTGAAGTGAGCAGAACCAGAAGAACACTTCACAATAACAGCAACTTTGTACTATGAGTGACTTAGCTCTTCTCAGCAATACAATGATCCAAGACAATTCCAAGAGTCATGATGGAAAATGCCATCCCCCATCCAGAGAAAGAACTATGGAGTCTAAATGTAGATCAAAGCATATATATATTTCCATTTTTTTTTTAAATTTTTGCAAGGCAAACGGGGTTAAGTGGCTTGCCCGAGGCCACACGGCTAGGTAATTATTAAATGTCTGAGGTCGGATTTGAACTCAGGTACTCCTGACTCCAGGGCCGGTGCTCTATCCACTGTGCCACCTAGCTGCCCCTATATTTACATTTTTTTCTCATGCTTTTTTTTCTTTTGTTTTGATTCCTCTTTGACAACATGACTAATGTGGAAATATGTTTAGCATGATTGCCTATGTATAACCTATATCAGATTGCTTGCTGTCTTGGGGAGAGAGGAGGGAAGAAGGAAGGAAGAAAAATATGGAATTCAAAATTTATAAAAATGTCTATTATAAACTATCTTTACATGTAATTGGAAAACATAAAATAGCATTAAGCAGGGAAAAATAAATATGACAAAATTAAAAAGGAAGAGAAGGAGCAAAGGGTCATGAAAGTCCTTGGAAGAGTAGGCATGCTTGCTTTGATATGGTCAGAAATTTATATCTTTTTTTTTTAAGGTTTTTGCAAGGCAATGGGGTTAAGTGGCTTGCCCACGGCCACACGGCTAGGTAATTATTAAGTGTCTGAGACCAGATTTGAACCCAGGTACTCCTGACTCCAGGGCTGGTGCTCTATCCATTGTGCCACCTAGCTGCCCCTATGGTCAGAAATTTAGAATCAGAATAATCTCCAAACAACAAAACTGGAGAATGTCCTTTAAACTGTCTCCCTGTGACAATGGATAAAATATTGTACACACTAATCTCACACTAGCAAGACAGTTTAAAATAAAAAATCAGTGCAGCACTAAAGTTAACAAATACAGTGACATAAAGAATATGATTCTCTAAGAGGAGACCTTGGATAGATTTCTTTAGTAATCATTATTATTTTAAAATAAGAGATAAAGGGTAGGGTATGTGTATTTGTGTGTGTGTGTGTGTGTGTGTGTCCTCAGTTTCCCCTTTTAGGTCCTCAGTTTCCCCTTTTAGAATTCTGAGCATCTTTCAAGGGTAGTTTATATAATACATCTTACATAAGACCTTTCCTCCACTCCCTCTTTTTGAAATTGCTTTATATAAATTGGTAAAGAATTACTTATTTATCTCTTGTATTCCTTCAGCCCAATGAGTGGGAACTTGTCTTTCTATTCCACGTCTCCTAATAAATGCCTCTTGAATAGAATATGGCTTAAATATGTCAAAGAAGAAAGCCAACACTAGTTACCTACTTGTAAAACTCGAAGCACTCTATCCTGGCAGGCCAGAATGGGTGTAATACAGGGCAATTTTTCAACCGGGAGACAGATCACATCATTGATTTTGTCCCCTGAGAGGTAATAATGTTGGTCTTTGCAGTCAGAGTAATGGTTATAGATGTAACTGGCACAGAGGAAGAGATCTGAGCCAGAGATGTACCTGGGAATTAGAAACAACACGACAATTAAAAAGCACAGCTCTCCAAGCAGCAAACTGACAATTTTCTTTTGAGACTAATGTAAAACATTTCAATTTTATCTATCAAATGGCACCGTTTTCCTATGGCCTCAAAGGACCCATAAGGCCTTTCTTCACTTCCCTCCTTAATTTCTACCTTTTCAGTATTATATTGACACAATTTTTATCAGGTTACAATTTCAATATTATGTTATTATACAATTTATGTTGCTATAACTTTTTTTTTTTAGGTTTTTGCAAGGCAAATGGGGTTAAGTGGCTTGCCCAAGGCCACACAGCTAGGTAATTATTAAGTGTCTGAGACCGGATTTGAACTCAGGTACTCCTGACTCCAAGGCCGGTGCTTTATCCACTACACCACCTAGCCACTCCAACTTGTTGCTATAACTTTTAAGGAAATCTTGAAGAAAAAGAAGTTTCAGTATTCTCCTGGAAAAATTCAAATAGAAGAAAATGAAAGCAGAGACACTCGAAAATGCAATTGTGTATTAAAGGAAAGCAATTAAAGATGAAGTTATCTTAAGGACAATTTATTCCTCCTAAAATTTTACAGAACGCTAATAAGAAACTCTTAATAGATCAATAGTAAACTATGAATTTTAAAAATCATTTTAAAAGTTTAACTGGTCGCTGTGGTGAGAATAGTATCTACTCAAGACATTATCCTGTGGGCTGAGCAAGGTTTTTTGGTTCACTTTTTCTTTCTCTAAAAGGCAGAAGAACCATCTCCAAGGTTTGACTAGCCAAAGAAACTAGGGCTTTTGATCCACTTAGGCAGAATCCCAGTGAGCTGGCCATAAAAGACCATCCCCAAGGAGTCAGTGCCTTCAGACTTAATGGTCATCCTTTGGGTGGCTTGATATAGATCTATGCTGAATATTCTTTCCCTGCTCAGGCTATTATTTCCTTTTATCTCTAAGTGTTAGCTAGTCTGTCAGAATCTCGACTTATTATCTGGAAAGAATTGACTTATTTTCACTCAGTGCACCACCTTACCCAGTTCAACTTGGATATTTTGTAGGGAATAAATCCAAAGGCTTTGTGTAAGACATACCATGGAAAAGATCTTCTCCAACTCCCATGAAATGGCATAAAATGGGTGGGTCCTATTGGCAACAAAATAAGGTGGCAGCAAACCAGTGTATTTGTGTGTGTGTGTGTGTGTGTGTGTGTGTGTGTGTGTGTGTGTGTGTGTGTAAAGGCACAAATTCTGGGTTTTTCTTTCAACCTGACTCATTTTTCTTAAAAAAAAAAAGTCTAGATAGTTCTCACAAAGAAGACAGGGAGACAGATGGGAAATGCAATATTGTCAAAATCATAAGATAGAGGATCTTTTTATGCCAACTAGGGGGAAGGTAGGTCTAGAAGTGGTATCCAAGCACATCATCTTTTCAGATAGGGTTTGATCACAAACATCTCAGCCAGCCAGAAGACCTAGTATGGTTTAAAAAAAGAAAGATAAAGAAATAATCAACATACATAGCTTTGATGCTTTCAGTGAGGTTAGTTTCAAATGAAAGGAACTGCTTTCCCCTCTTTGTGAAGCCTCTGATTTCAGAGCCTGTAGCCACAAAAATCTTCTCCTGGGGTGTGTTAAGTGCTCCTCCTAGCTCCAGTCGGGCAATCTTCAGCCCTGGTAAAGTCTTAAATACCGGCTGTAAGAATCATTAGTGACATCATTAATAAGTCTTTTTAAAAATTTGTCCTTTTTGCCATTAAAGAACATTGAATATCACAAAGTATCACAACTTTAGTGAGCAATTAAGATAAAATTTCATGTCTATTTTTAGCATTCTTCTTTGCTAAATGTTCTGTAAATATTTACTTCTATAAATAAGCATTCTTCTGTATACATGCATATTTCACAACACTAAAGACCAAGTACTATTAATATAGAATCTAGAAGGTCAACTAGCAAATTCACAAGGGCCTTGCTTATATCTCAGAATCATCAGCTCAAGCAAGAGGTTGGTCTGAATGAAGCCTTCCTTAAGCCTTCACTGTCCTTGGTGCCCATTGTAGCAGCTCAAGTAGGTGAATTTAACCCCCTAAGAACAGAGAATTTTCCTTTACTTTTGCTAACACTGAGATTAGCCTTCACAGCAGAATTTAAACAGAACTCTTATGAATTTACTCACACTTCTCTGCTAATGACATTCTCATCAATTTATCCTTTTTAAAATTTTTTCAATTAATAAATATTTCTTTCTTTCTCTCCTCCTTTACCTTCTGAAAAAGAAAAACAAGAAGCTTGTAACACCTGCATCTTTTTTTGTGTGTGTGTTTATATATGTATGGAGAGAGAGAGAGAGAGGTGAATATACCCATATCTGTATAAAAATGTGTTTATAGCTGTGTGTATCTGTGAAACAGAAGGGGCAAAGTTATGCTTTCTTTGGTATAGGAAGTTCCCATGAAGAACCCATCCTCTCAGCCAGTGTGGATGATTGCCTGCTCTGCAGCCTTGAGTCTTATAGTCACTGAGGGCAGGGCAATGAACATTAAGTGGTCAGTATATATTAGAGGCAAAACTTGAACTCAGGCCTTCCTGACTCTAAGGCTGAGGCTCCATGAATCATGCCCCACTTTCTCTCCCTATAAACACACAGACAATAATGGAAAGCTGTACATTTTCAATATAACATATATGTATGTGAGAATATCTCTTCTAGAATGAATGATTCCAATGATCCTCCAGACGTCAGAGGGGGTAGAAGTAGTCCAGTCCAGCTCTCCCACAACTAGTCCAACAAAGCTATTTCTTAAGACACCAAGACATTATGGAAGAAAAATTGTAATAAGTATATTTTGCCAACCCATCTTCACACAAAGGGACAGCTGGGAGGGAACCTGTGGGTCCTAGGGAAAGGGTCCCTCTAGACAAGCATGGCAGGAAAATAGGGTGGACCTGAATTTAGCCAAGAGCTGCATGCACTTGAACCACAATGGAGGCTCAAGGACCAAGAATATACCAACCCCAGGGTATATACATTTCCCCAAGTTGTCCATCATTCCTGAGGTCCTTGAAGAAGATAACACCTATTACCTGAAACTCATAAACTAGAGAGCAATAATAATAATAAAAGACTTCACACCACACCTTCCAGAATTGTAGAGTCTAGTTCCAACACAAAGTCTCAATCCAGGAAGTATCACTGGAAAAAATGAATAAATACAAGAAAACACTGATAGTAAAGAGGTACAGACCCAGCCATGCCTAAGAAAAAAGAGATTAACTCTGGATCATTTATAAGCAGGGTCACAGAAAAACATAGATATGCTTCAAGCTTTCCTGGAATTCAGAGGGAAAATAAAGAGTGAAAATTAAAAATTAGAAAATGTGAACACTAAAGGAAAGACTATGAAAGAAAGTAAGAACTCTAAGGGGGGGAGAAATAGGGAAAATGAATAAAAATGTTTCAAATAGAAGGTACAAAAATTTACTCAAGTAACAGATCCCTTGAACACTAGATAGACTAAAGATGAATGACTCCTTGGGACAATAGTTCATGAGTCTGTCCTCTAGATTCATGGTTGATCATTCACCACTAGCACTTCTACAAGGTTCTGTGGACACAAAGACAAATGAAGCTTACAATCTACAGGAGATGGTTCAGCAGGTCTGGATAAAATATGCCTACAATATGTAAAAAGATCATACAAAATAAACTGGGGGAGGGGAACTAAGACTTGAAGGGGGTTGAAGAGAGAGGTCCTGAGAAAGGGAGTCCATATCCAGAATTCTGAGGGGGAACAAGGGACTCTAAGAAATGAAGCTGAAATTTCAGCCATGGGAGACAGCAGTACAAAGGCAGAGATGGGTGATGGAGTAGCAGCAATCCTTGGGAATGGCAAAGATTTGAATCCCAGAAGGGAAGCGACCCAGGGAAGGGTTGGAAAGGTAGGAGAGCTAAGCAGCAGTCCTAACTGATGCTAGAGGCACCAGGGAGAGAGCTGCTGACACTTGCACGTCAGAAAGAATGGAGTGAAGAGGAGGCAGCCCAGAGGCAGAGGGCACAATGAGGAAACCCCAGTCTAGGCAAGAGGGGAGGAGGGTTGAAATAAGGGCAGTGGTTCGGGGAATAAAGAAAAGTAGACTGGACAAGATTTGGGGAGGAAAAACTCGCCAATCCCTCTAGAGAAAGCCAATTCAGCTGAATGATGAGACAAGAAGCCAAACTGCAAAGCCTTGAGAAGCAGAGAATGCAAGTGGATCTAGCTTCTTCTAGGAGTTTGTCTGAGAAAGGGGGGAGACAAAGGAAGAGAGCTTGAGGGATTGGTGGAAATCGAGGAAGCACAATTAAGAAAAAAGAAAAACACCAAGAACCCTATCATTTACCCTCCCCCATAGCTATTTAAAAATAAAGAATCCTGGGGTGGCTAGGTGGCATAGTGGATAGAGCACCGGCCCTGGAATCAGGAGTACCTGTGTTCAAAAGCAGCCTCAGACATTTAATAATTACCTAGCTGTGTGGGTTTGGGCAAGCCACTTAACCCCATTTGCCTTGCATAAAAAAAAAAAACACAACTAAAAAAAATGAAGAATCCCAATGTTTTATCTTTTTTTTATTTTTGCAAGGCAATAGGGTTGCCTTATCATACAACCAAATAATTATTAAGTGTCTGAGATCACTTTTGAACACAAGTCCTCCTGACTCCAGCAAGTGCTCTACCCACTGTGCTTCCTAGCTGCCCCTGTGTTTTATCTTTTCCTTAAAACTTTATGATTTAAAAAACTATATCTTATTTACAACTGGTATCCTTGCATTCAGCCATCCTTTCAATTTACCCAGTAAAATACTGACTGTTAGATTAACTTTCCTAAAATCTTTCTGTCCCTCCTTTACTGAAAAGCTTACAATGGTTCCCTGCCATGTCCCCACATCAAAGAAGGCACTGGGTTCTAGGAGCAAAGCAACAAATACTCAAAGGAAATGGGAGATGCATAGATTTAGAGGCATCTCCACTCCAAATGTTCCCATGGACTATTTGTGCCCGCCCTGTGCGGAGCCTTATTAGCTCCCTCTGGCCTAAACAACCAGTCAGACCCAGTCGTACCACTTTGACTCTCTTCAACAACGAAGGGCAACACTCAATAATGGTTCCCTCCTTCCACTCTCACCTTATGTACAAAACCCTCAGCCTCCTCGCCCCCAGCTCCCTGGCTGCCCTCATCTTCCCTAACCAATTCTTCCTTTTTCCCCACCTGATCTTAGTTAGACCTTGGCACCTGTTCCTTCCCCTGCAAGCTGCCCTTCCTCTTCCCTCCAGTCCATGGAAGCTCCTTTGGAAGCCTTCCTTACCTTTAGGCCTGAAGGAATGTCAAAGATCATCTGGTCCACTTCTGGTTAAGAGGTCATAGGAGGGTTCCTAGAGAGGTCCAGCTCTCTCACAACATCCCAGCAAAGTTCTAAAAGCGTGCCCCAGGAACAGAGAGGACAACTAAAGAGAAATGTCAATAAGCAGCCCAGAAACTGGGACATTTTGAGTGAGGAGAAGCCAGGGCAGAAAGAAACAGTGCTAGAAACTGGGACCTGAGACCAGTAGGAGCCCAGTTACTGTCCTGCTGGTGTAGCAGAGACAGAACCCACCCAGAAGGAAGTAGAGAAGGGGAGTGCCCGCATGCTGCAAAGCTCCCAAGAGGCCTTGGCCACAGCAGTCCAGCAATACCCAGCAGGGGCATCAAAATAGGTTGAGTCCATGGCCTGAGCATCACAACCATGGGGGGAAGGGGGGAGGTCCTTGCAGGGGGCCACCTGGAAATGGAGCCACCAGGCACGGTCTGGCAAGGGCAATGAAATCACAAGTGTAGCAGCAGCATCTGGACCAGAGGAACAGATACTGCAGGGCTTGTCCACCCCCTCCTAGAGTACAGGAGAGAGCAGTCAGACTGTAACACCAAATTCCAATACATAAACTAAGGCTGCAGAAAATGCCACCATGAACAATGAAGAAATATATATGATGGTTAAGAGAAGTTCACCAGTAAAACTCAGAAGAAGAGAATAACTCCTTAAGGAGTCCAAAGGGAGGCTAAGAGAACAGAATTACTTTGGTTCGAGGGAGAGGCTGGAAGAAAGGAAGCAAGAGATAAAAACTGAAATTATAAATAAAATTAGAATCCTTAACCCCCCCCCCAAAAAAAAGACTAGGATAGTTCTAGCTTAGAATAGATAAAAAATTCTGTCCAGTTTGTTCTGATTCTTCCACTTGCCCAAGAGAGCCTGGCACCAAACTTCTGGGAGGGTAGGGGTGGGGGTCAAGGCCTCCAGCCCTCCCTTTGGGGGGCAAGCAGTGCAACCCATCAATACAGGGCTCTCTGGATCCGTGTGTTTCTTCTTTCTCTTTTTGGGTGAAGGAGAGTGAAGCTGGCTATGAAAGTCAAGGAGCATGGGCTACCAGAAGTACAGTCCATGTCAGGATAGGCTTAAAGACAAAGAGTAGGGAGCAAAATTAAGTAGCCCAGAGAGCCTGGCCCAGCTGTCATTGCCATGTGTGTTCAGAGGGAAGGAAACTTAGTGAGACAAAGTTCACATGGAGACTGCATTAAATCTGAGCCCACTCTCCTCAAACACTGAGCTCTAAGGGGTGTGGGCCCCAGCTGTTTAAGGGAGGGTATGTTTGTATTTCTAAAATACTGTCCCTCTGTAAAAGCTAAAAAAAAAAGAAAAAGAAAAACTTTTCCCAAGTAGTAAACTCCCCACCCCCAAAATGGAGCAAGCAGAACTCAGTGCCTCTATGAGACATCAAACTATAGTACAACAAAATCAAGACTGAAAAAATAGAAGAAAATTTAAGATCTTAGCTATCAACAGCTTACACGAAAACAAATCAAAAACAGATCATCTAATAATCACTCTCTCTACCTGAAAACCAAAGCAAAATTAGATACCATATTGTAAGAAATCAGAAAAGAAAGCTGCCCAGATCAATTTGAATTAGAGAGCAAAGTAAAAATAGAAGAATCCACCATTCAACTTCAAGGGGGGAAAAAACTCAAAATTTCGAGGAATGTCATAACCAAAATCCTTAGCTTCAAGGTGAAAGAATTTAAAAAGGGAAGAAGCAGCCAATGAGGTCATGTCTAGAGAGATGGACCTGGAATAAGGAAGACCTGAGTTCAAATGCAGCCTCAGATACTGGCTAGATGTCTTAGATAAGTCATTTCACTGTTGCTAGCATCAGTCTTATGGATTTAATGTGAGGGTCACATGAAACCTGCCTAGCACAGGGCCTGACCCAAAGTAGGCACTAGAGAAATGCTTGTTCTTTTGCCTTTCCCATCCCTAAAATCCCTTTGCCCTTCTCATCCCTAAAACCAGGTTTGATGCTATATGGTTTAAAAAAAATTGACTTCAATAGAACAGAGGCATTTCAAGCATCCCTGATGAAAAAGCCAGAATTAGGTAGAATCTGTGACATGCAAACAAAGGAGAAACGAGAAGCCTAGAAAGATAAATATATCTGAACAATTGGAACAAGCTAAATGATGCATTAAAGCTTACTCTTCTAAGGTGAAGAGAGACAAGTGCCCCTTGAAACTCCCTACCTCTGTGCTCACAAAAAAAGGCAAAGTCAAGGGCCTGGGAATCTACAGAAAGAAAAGGAGGGTGGAGGAAAACACTAGAGAAAAACATGACGAAGAAAGGGGGAGAACTTATTTCTCCTAAATCTGACAAATAAGAAGAACATATAAACACAGAGAAGTGTGTGAATGAGGAAGGAGTCTCAGGAATTTCACCCGTGTCTGAACCAGACAAAGACAGGTTGAACACACACCCAACTAGGTAAAGAAATTTTAAAACTCAACAGGAAGACAGGAGGGAACAAGGAGGAGAGAGAAAGAAGGGCTTCAAAGAAGGCAGAACAAATTCTCACTTTGGAGGATAGATCAGAAATGGGGATCAAAAGGAGAGATGAAAAATGGGAGAATGAGTCATCAGAATTCTAGACTAGATGAGGATAAGTGGTGAAAAAGAAAGGAAGCAGGCTACTTCAATTGCTCATTTCTTTTTTTTTCAGGTTTGTAATCTTTATTCATGCATACAGTCAAGCTTTTGGAGAGTAAATCTCTATTTCTTAGTTCACTACACAACTTCAATATGTATCATCTGTATCCTTTTTGTGTGACTCTCCCAGGAAATTCCTCTTATACCCGTTTATTTCTATAAGAATATCATCTTGTGCTATGTCAGGATCTGGTTTTATTTCCCTTATGGTTTACATGCTCCAAGGAAAATAGGGGTTTCTTTTTAAAAAGTTAGTTGTTTCTCCTGTTAATTCAGTGTCTTGATATTTACAGCAAGTCTTTCAGTTGAGGAAAAGAACTGTTCTAACTGAAGTGTAAAATGGTTAACAATGGAAAAATGACAGGACAGGAATCCATCCTTACAATATATAAAACATTTTCGTCAGAGACATTTAATAAATAAAACAAGGCATTTGAAAAAAAGTCCATTGGAAGCAGGCACCAGAG
Organism: Macrotis lagotis; assembly: GCF_037893015.1. Taxonomy (NCBI): domain Eukaryota; kingdom Metazoa; phylum Chordata; class Mammalia; order Peramelemorphia; family Peramelidae; genus Macrotis; species Macrotis lagotis. The sequence goes on from NC_133660.1 coordinate 25,021,093, forward strand.
GGTTGCTTGTGTCTCTGGGCACAGAATATATTAATAAAAGGCCCTCTTTAGAATGTTTGTTCCGTCGAATATGCAACCCCAACATACACGGATAGTAGCGAGTCTACAACAGGTTGTTCTATTGTGTCCATTAGGAGTGATTGCTGTGCAGCGCCTCCTAGGCGCTGCTTTTAATCCAGGTCTTTGACTCTGAGGCAGATCTCATTCATAAAGTCGGAGCACTTGGCGTTTCCTCCCAAATCTTTTGTCAATCTCTTTCCATCTTTGATTGTCGCAAAGCAGACGGCTTCTATCTTTACTGCGTGATCATGCATTCCCATGTGCCGGAGCATCATCACTGCACTCAGGAGCAGGGCTGTGGGGTTGGCCATGTCCTTCCCAGCAATGTCTGGGGCCATTCCATGAACTGATTCAAAGATTGCAATTCCATTTGCAGCAATATTTCCACTGGGTGTGACACCAAGACCCCCAATCAGGCCAGCACATAAATCACTAAGGATGTCCCCATACAAGTTTGGCATCACAAGCACATCAAACTGGGATGATCTTGTACCATGTTCAAACATACTGTATCAAGGTACATCTCATTAAATTTAGTATCTTTACAGTTTTCTGCAACTTCCCTGTACTTTTGGAGAAAAAGCCCATCTGACATTCGCATGATATTTGCTTTGTGCACAGTGGTCACATTGCTTTGGTGATTGTTCCTGGCATACTCAAAGGCAAACTCGGCAATCCACTTGCTTGCTTCTTCTGTGATGAGCCTGATGCTCTGGACAACGCCATCAACAATCACATGCTCAATGCCACTGTATTCTCCTTCAGTGTTCTCCCAAATTGCTATAATATTGACATCCATGTAAGGGGTTTTGTAGCCTTCGATGGAGACACGGGGACATACGTTTGCATAAAAGTCAAATGTTTTACACAGCAGGAGATTCATAGAAGGATGTCTGGCTGCTATCGGTATCTTTAAGGGGCCTTTCAGTCCCATCTTATTTTTGTCCATGGATTCTTTGGCTTCGGGAGGAGTCACCCACTTTCCTCCAGCTCCTTTAATAGCAGAGACATTCCTTTCTTACCACTGAATGGGTGCTTTGGCAGCATCAAAAATCTTCATAACAGAAGCTGAGATTTCTGGTACAATACCATCTCCTGGGATTAAGGTCACTGTCTGTACACCACCAGCCAAACCTTGGGTCACCTGTTTTGGGTTGCTGAAGGCCCCCAGCAGCCAAGATACCTTCGGAATCCATGTGGAACCAGCCATCACGTCCGCTCCACCTTTGGAATCCATGTGGAACCAGCCATCGCGTCCGCTCCTCAGGCCCCGGTGGTGGTGGCTATGTGCCAATTGCTCATTTCTGATGTTGATCATATTTCTCTTATTTTACCACTTTTTTCCCTTATATCAAGGGAAGTGGGGAGTATAAAAGGATATGCTGGAGGGACAAATATAATTGGTAATCATAACAGTGAATGTTACTTTAAAAATGTCACTTTAAAAACAAAAACTACATAGAAATTTAAAAGGAAGGATTAGAACAGAATTTACTGTATTTCGTGTGAATTCAAAAAAGCCGAAATGAACTTCATGATATCAGAAGGCAAATAAGACAGGTTGGGAGCAGCAACAGTGAATAGAACATGGGCCCTGGAGTCAGGAGGAGTTCCATCAGACCTCAGACACTTAATCATTGCCTAGCTGTGTGACCTTGGGCAAGTCACTTAACTCACTGCCTTAAATAAATATAAATTAAAAAAGAATGACAGGTTGGTTATGCAATATAATAAAAATGACACATTTCTTAAAATTAGTTTATTTATTCCATACCATATCATTTAAATTACCAAAAGATTATTTTACAGACCCTCAAAAACCAACAAAATTCATCTGGAGGAATAGGAAATAATAAAAAAAGGGGAGGAGGAAAAGGGTCTAGCAGTGTTAGTTCATCAACTATACTACAAAGTAGCAACCATAAAAACTATATATTTTAAAAAGAGAGAAAAAAAAAAAGTTGGTTAAATAGAACAAATTTAGCACACAAGACCAAGAAGCAAATGATCTTTTTTTGAATCCCTATAGAGCCTTTATGTATAACATTCAAATGTCTTATTTGTTTGCAGATTTTTTTTTCATATATCTATTATCATAATGTAATTTCCTGGAATTATGTCTTCTATTCTTTCTTTTTTATCTAGCTCAATGCTTACTGAGCTAGATACAGGGAAGACATTTAATAATGAATATTTAATTTCTCACTTTGTCTTACAACTGAGCTCCCATCATTATTTTTCTCCAATTTAAAAAAAAATCCCTAATGCTAATTGAAAGTATATCTAAGTTTAGGTCTCTGGGACAAGGAATTATATACATTTTATTCCCAACTATGTGTGGCAATGACTTTTCCCAAGACATTTATCAAGCAAATATATGCCAAGCTTTCTGTTGTTACCCTATTCAGTGTAAGTACTTGTATACAAAACAAGTTTTCTTTTTAACTTTTTTTAAATACTGTCTCCATCGTCAAGATATTCATTTTGAGGCTTTTTAAACTTAAAAGCAGATTCCAAAATGCTCCACTTACCATAGCTTCTCCTTTTTTGATGCCAAAACATGTAACCACACCATCTTGATCTCCAACAACCACCTTGGACAAATTGAACAGCATAAAGTCACTACTTTTATATTTTATTACTCATGCATAAAAATATTACTATTTTATTATTCAACAAATATTTACTTGGGAATCGATTTTGCGCAAGATACTATACTCAATATATAAGATATTACTTTGATTTGTGCAAATTAGAAAATCCACAAAAAACAAAACACAAAAATTCATAAGATTCAAAAAATTGGACCTGGGAGGAAAGGTTATGGATATGTATTATAAGGACATGTTCTCCAAATGAGAAGAGAACAAGAGGAGATTTGTCTTAAATTTCAGCAGGACAAACACCCATTAAGAATTTCCAGAGATTATCCCTCAAAGATCCCAGATGCTATAGCTTCCTCTGACATTCTTCAATAACATAAGAGGCACCCAATATGTGTGCAATGGTTTAAGCAACATTGTGCATTGAGGCAAAAAGATACAATAGACAATGCTGAAATTTTGTCTTCAGATGAAGTATGGCATTCCGGTAGGTGCTGAATTTGATTCACGATTTTAGATAGTGATCACAGATTTTTATATAGAAGCCACTTCTAATTACTTTTGTCTAATTTCTTCCTTTTATGATGAGAAAACTGAGTCCCAAAAGAGATAGTTATTATTTCAGCAGAGACAAGATCTTTAACTCTTGTTATTGTTTAATTAAAATAAGCACTCTTTCCTAGGGAGCCAAAGAGGATGCCTCCATCACCCAAATGTCTGATGATTTCTTTCTATGTAAATCCTCTTGGCAAGGCAATATTATCATCATTCAGAAGTTGACTAAAAATCCTCCTAAACTAATGAATACTCACCCTGTAGAAATTACTGAATTCACATTTATATAAAAACAATCCATCTTGTTCATCAGATCATGCCAAAGTGATGCTATTGTACCATTCCTGAAAATGTGATCAATAATTAAAGGAAACTGGGGCAGCTAGATGGTACAGTGGATTAGAGACCTGGCCCTGGAGTCAGGAAGACCTGAGTTCAAATCCAGCCTCAGACACTTGATACTCACTAGCTGTGCGACCTTAGGCAAGTCACTTAACCCCATTGCCTCACCAAAAAAAGTAATAATACTAATTAAAGGAAGCAGTTCTTTGTTCTATTTTATGTGGTTTTCTTTTCTTTACATATATCCAAAGACAATGCTACAGGGAACATTACAGGGATTATAAGAAAAAAATCAATAAACATTATTTGTGGAGTCTGGATTGTCAAATTTCAAATGTATGTTGATCTTCCCACAGATGACATCCAGCTCAAAGTGGCACCCATTGAGTTAGTCTCTGGGTACTTCCATGAAGCCTTTCCTCAGTTCCCCAGTTGCTGCAGCCCTGCTTCCCAATTACCCTATACTTATTCTCTATATATTTAATAAGTAGATACTTCTAGAGGGACACACTATGGTTCGTGATAGAATGTAAGCTTCTTGAGAGAGGACAATTTCATTCTCTGTATGTATATCTCCAGTTCCTAAGGCCAGGATTTGGTATTATATGTGTGCATAATAATATTGCTTGACTGATTTCAGGCAGGATAGATGGACAATGAGTTGGCTCCAGCATTTAACTGGAAAACTGCAATTTTTTTCAAAAGCCAGACTGCTCCCTTATGTAAGAATCATCTTCCTAAGACAAGTGGGCTCCACTCAAACAAGAAGCATAGGCCAATCCTGGGGCAAATGCAAGTGATGAGCCATGGACAGCTACAGGATCCCACTCATATCCCCAAAATGTATGTTGAGGGTCTGGAATCCCAAGGGTAGAAAAGTGTGAGTGGTTCTCCTGAGGCACAGGCAACATGGGGCTGCACTGCCTATAGAGAATTTTAAAACAATAAACACTGTATTCTGCAATGACCTTTAATTTGAAGAACTCCCAGTCAGTCTCACAAGACTATTCTGTGAAACAGTATGGGAACTGCAAAGCATAATATTTTTGTTGGGTACATGCAATTTTAGTTTTTGCAAGAAATACTTTACTGAATTTATATATATCTTTAAAATTGAAGTTTATTCTTATTTTTAATGGTTGATATTTTAAAACTAAAGAACAAATCAAGAAAATAAAGTGACATTGGTGGTATAATTTAGTACTCGCCTAAACTTTGTATTTTGCAGTCGTTTTGGTTTTATTAAACTTACTTGTGAAATGGGATTTTCATAAATCTCTTTACAAAACTTATGTTTATGTTTAAGACTTTTTCTAACTATTTGTTTATCTGTTGTTTCCTATGAAAGTATCCTTTTTAAAATTTAAATTAGTAAAAAGTATTCTTTGACCTAAGCAAAAACAGAATATCAAATCTGGCTCCATTCTCTCCCAAAAATGAATATATAAAAATAAATTTTGAGGAACTCATTGACAAATTTGCAGAAGTTCAGGCTCAAAAACAAACTGTGATATTAATATCCATTATTATGAAAAATCAACACGTATGTATAAGTTTTTTCTCTTTTTAAAAAAGCAAGGCAAGTAAAACACTTTCATTCTCTTTTCTTTTTAATACTACAATATTTTAAAATTAAGACATTTTACTGTACAATTATATGCAAAATTCAATAAAAGACAATTTTTGCTAGCTTCATTTCTTTTCTGGTTAATACAATTATTGTTTCATGATTATTGCTGAAAATAATTTTGCCATAAAGAGGAAGGAATGTTTACAATCTGTTCTGAGTGTCATATCTCTTGGGTATGCCACCAACTAAAGAACAGAATCTAGCATAGTGGGCAAATCCTTGGTACAGAACATGCAGAAGAATGTGGATAAGAATCACCAGAGAGAAGGATAAATGGAGTTCAGATCTCCAATGATGGGAAAAAAAATCCCTCATCAATGAGATCACAAATATACAAATATTGAAGCCTTTGAATTAATAAAGGAAAGAAAGCATTTTTAAAAACACAATTTCCAAATTTCCCTTCCCTATTCAATTTCTCACAATTAAGTCAAATTCAAGAGAAAACACATGAGCAGAGATTGCTACATATGTGGGAAAGAACTGGCACCTTCTGGGTTGCTCTGCGTCCTGATGCTGGGAGCAGCTTCATGGTCTTCTGAGAAGTCACACCAACCTAGGAAAACATAAGCCAGAGGGTTTTTAAATTAATAAATTATGATCACTGGAAACAAATTTCAGCCGATGAAATCATTTCCAATGAAATCTTCATAAATATCACTAAAGACAAACTTATAATCTGAATCCTTAAGGAATGCTAAAATTTTCCAAAGTCAGAACATCAACTTTAACCAGAAATAAGAACTTTTATATTTTAAATTACAAAATAAATAACACTGAAAACTTGCTTATGATCACACTAATTATTGCGGTGAGGGGCACCAAGAAAAAATACTTCTAAAAACTCTGGGTTTTTTTTAAACAGAGTAACAAAATATAGATTCTTCTTTAATAAAGTAATTTTCTTAAATCTTAGCAAATATGTAAATGTAATGCAATAGTTAGTTGGGGATCATATTGATAATATTTATTAAAGATCAAAGAGAACAATGATGATAACCAATTCAAATGATTAAAGCTCTTAGTTCAAATGCCATAAAATGTGCTGCAGTTTCATACTCTTTTCCCCTCATTGGATCCTCCCCTTATGGGGGGAAAGTTAGGTATAATTTTGCCCTCTTTTTTCTCTCTCATTGTCTATCTATAAACTAATAAGGTCTCCACAGATAATGTCCAGAACTATATACCTGGCTCTTGCCTCCCTCCTAAGCTGTAGGTACTCATCACCCATTGCCCATTGGATACCTATCTTTTTTTTTAGAAAGATTTATTTATTTTGATACAATTTTCCCCTCATTCTTGCTTCCCTCTCCCACCCCCCACAGAAGGTAGTCTGTTAGTCTTTACATTGTTTCCATGGTGTACATTGATCTCAGTTGAATGTGATGAGAAAGAAATCATATCCTTAATGAAGAAAAATAAAATATAAGAGCAAAATTACATAATAAGATAACAGGTTTTTTTGGACTCCTATCTTATAGGCAACTCAAACTCAACCTTTGAATTCATTATTTCCCCCACCACCAAACTTTGCCCTCTCCCAAACTTCTCTATTTCTTTTTTTTTCTTTTGGCAAGGCAATAGGGTTAAGTGATTTGCCCAAGGTAACACAGCTAGGTAATTATTAAGTGTCTGAGGCTGGATTTGAACTCAGGTACTCCTGACTCCAGGGCTGGGGCTCTATCTTCTGTGCCACCTACCTTTCCCTTGCACATCTCTATTTCTGCTGAAAGTAGCCCTATCTTTTCAGTCATCCAGATTGGTAATCTCATATTTATCAATGACTCTTCCCTCTTTGTCACTCTTTTTATCCAATTGGCTTGGGAATCTTGTCCATAACTACAAGATCTCAAATGTCATTGGTCCTCTTCTCTGACACAGCCACCACCCTGATTCAGGTCCTCATCACTTCTCACTTGATACTCCAATGACCTTCTCATCTTCTAGGTCTCATCAGACCACCCTCTGCTCAAGAAACTGCAAAGGCTCTTGTTTGATTCAGGGATGAAAGACAAGCCCTTCACTTGTCTCCAGACTGTGCTTCCAGGTTTAGAACACATTATCTTTCCTTCACAACTCTACAGTGTAGCACACCAGTCTTAATGGTCTGTCTCCATACCTCTATAGACTTGCTTTCATCCACCACTAAGAATCCTAAGTTTCTTCAAAGTTCAGCCCCTCATAACCTACCCCTACTTAAGCTTCACAGTCTTCATACATCTTCGTATGCTTTCTGTTAGCCCCTACATATACTCTGTGATCCTGTGATCCCCTTCCCATCTCTCTGCCAGAATGATTTCCCTCTTTTCTCCCCCTCTTGGCTCCTTTGATTCTCAGTAAAAATTCTGCCTTCTCCAGGAATCCTTTCCCAAGCTCCCTCAGAGCTAGTGCCTCCCCCTGCCCCCAAGACTGACCCCAGCTGACTCTGATGGTTTGTACATGATCAAAATGTTGGCCTGTTGAGACTGGGAGCTCCTGGAGAGCAGGGACTGCTTTCTGTGTGTCTCTCTGTATATCCATCATGGTGTACCAAGCCTGGTGACCAACACCCCAGTTAGTAGTGAGAGCCCTCCCCAAAAGTACAAGCACTGGAAACAGAGGAAACTGAATTTTCTAGGTACTCATTGTTCCCATACAATAGGAAGGAACCTCCCAAAGGCAGGAGCTGCTTCATTTTGTCTTTAGTGCCAGGTCCATTTGGAGGGAGGGGAAAGGTCCTTTCACTAGTATAGGTGGATTACTAGAAGGAAAGCTCCACCACTGATGCAGATTAGCATATATTGTCCAAATTAATTTTCCAGTTACTTAGAGCAAAAGAAGATTTTAAATAAGATACAAAGAGCCACAAATATATATATATGTATATACATGTACATATATATATATATATATATATATATATCAGTAAAATAATTTGTACTCAAGGTAAAGTTGGGTTCACTATCTACCTCCATTAGAATGTGAGCAGGAACTGTCTTCCTTTTTTTGGTACCTGACCCTGGGGCTTAGCAGAGGGCTTTGCACATATTGCTCACTAAACTCATTCAGCTAGGGGACTTGGACCAATGTATATCATGGAAACAATGGAAAGACTGCCTTATGGGGGAAGGAAGCAAGAATGGGGGGAAATTGTAAAACTCAAAATAAATAAATAAATAACATAAGCAGCTAGGTGGCACCGTGGATTGAGCACTAGCCCTGGAGACAGGAAGACCTGAATTCATCCTCAGATACTTGACATATAGTAGCTGTGTGACTTTGAACAAGTCACTTAGCCCTGATAGCCTCACATCCAGGGCCATCTCCAGTCATCCTGACTCACATCTGGCCACTGGACCCAGATGGCTCTGGAGAAGAAACGGAGGCTGGGGATGCAGTACAGCCCCACCTTATTCAAAATCAATTCATGTGCCTGTCATGGCATCACCTCCATGAAGCTATGAACTGTCCTTTGAGAACAAAGGACAAACATCATCAGCTGCATATAAACTTTATGAGATTCAAGACAGGTAACTCTCTAGGCTGGTTGTGCTTCTGTTGAATTGTTTTAGATGTCACTGATTCTTCATGACCCCTTTGGGGTTTTCTTGGCAGAGGTACTAGAATGGTTTGTGCTATTTCCTTCTATATCTTATTTTAAAGAGGAGGAAACTGAGGCAAACAGAATGAAGCGACCGTCTGGGTTCACACAGCTGGTGAGTGTCTGAGGCCAGATTTGAATTCAACAAAAGGAGTCTTCCTGATCCCAAGCCTAGTGCTTTATGCACTATGGGCCCCTAGCTGGGGTCAAACTCAAAAAGGGATGAAGGCCACTAAACCACACAGAAGTTTTCCCAAGTATCCACTCAAGAGAACCACCTGCTCACATTATCCATGTCCTGGTGCATTTTTATTCATTTGGGAGAGTGTTGATGGTTCCATGTTGGATAGCTCTGCTCTAGGTAATGACCCTTGACCTGCTCTGGGGAAAGAAATGTCATCAGTTTTCTTATCTGTAACTTGGGGGCAACATGTTGGGTCAGAAGGTCTCTGAGGCCCCTTCCAGCTCTCTATCTCTAACTCCACAAGCCTTTGTGTGACCTTGGGCAAGTCATTTCCTCCTCCATTAGACCTCAGTTTCCCTATCTGAAAAATGAGTGGGGTCCTCCAAGATCTGGCCATGGGGTCCTGTGAAAGTAAGAAGGGGAGAGCTCGGAAGAGGGAATGAGGAGAAAGTAGAGAAATGGGGGGGTAGAGAGATGAGGAAAGGGGAGAGTGGTGGAGATGTAGGGTTGAAGAGAGGGGGGAGGAGGGGAGGGGGAGATGAGGAGGGGGATGGATGGGGATGGAGGAAGGATGGGGAGGGAGGGGGTGGGAGTGATGGAGGGAAGGGGGAAGGGGGAAGGGGAGATGAGGAGGGGGATGGATGGAAGAAGGGAAGGATGTAGGAGGGATGAGAGGGAGGGGGCGTGATAGAGGGAAGGGGGAAGGGGAGATGAGGAGGGGGATGGATGGGAATGGAGGAAGGATGGGGAGGGAGGGGGTGGGAGTGATGGAGGGAAGGGGGAAGGGGAGATGAGGAGGGGGATGGATGGGGATGGAGGACGAGGGGACGGAGAAGGGGGGCTGGAGGAAGGATGGGGGAGGGGAGGGATGGAGGACGAGGGGACGGAGAAGGGGGCTGGAGGAAGGATGGGGGAGGGGAGGGATGGAGGCGTGCAGGCGGGAGGGGGTACGGAGGCCGCGTGGCGCGCCCCTCCCCGGGCGGCGGCGGGCGGCGGCGGCCGCTCGGGCCGCGTCTCTCACCTGTAAATAGTCGGCGCGGTTCAGGGCCAGCTCCATGGCGGGGCGGGGCGGGGCGGGGCGGGGCCGCGGCCGGGGCGGGGCGGGGCCGCGCACTAAGCCCGCCCTCCACCGCGCCCAATGGGAGCGCCGGGAGCCAGAGGGGCCAGGCGCCCGCGCAGCCTCCCTGACGCCCGGCCGGCGGGCCGGAAGCCCGGCGCCGGGAACTGTTTCCATGACGACGGTGACGCGCGGTTCGCTCTCCCAGCCCCGGTTAATTAGAGCTAACAAGCACTCACTAAGCGCCTGCGCTCCCGGGCCGGGCTGTCCGAAGTGGGTGCCAGGGGTGCCAGGGCTTATAATCCAGTGGGGGCAGAAGGGGGCAGGCGGCCGCCTCGTAGGGAGCCGCATCAGAAAAGTCCTGGCGAGGGCGCGGCAGGTGAGATGGCAGAGCGCCCTCCTGACAGGGAGGCGTGGAGGTGCGGCCCCTCCCCCTCAGGGGCCCAGGTGCCAGGAGGCCGGGGACAGTTAGCCCAGTAAGGAGCTCCCGAAGCCTGGTGGAAGCGTCAGAGAAATCCCAAAGCAGAGCGGCCGGCTGAGAAATGAGGGTCTCCTCCCACCGCTAGGCTTCTGCCCTCCTCCTGGGGGATGAACACACTCACCCCCCTCAAACCCCTGAGCTCCCCGTGCCTCCACTCAGGGCCCTTGAGCCACTCCCCCACCCCACTTTGGCCCCTCCACAAAAATGACCACACTCTCGATTTTACCCTTACACAGGTGCATGAGCTCTGAAATTCCCCCGTTGGATCCCTGCCCCCTGAATCCCCAACCCTCTTCATCCACACTGACTTCCAGGCCTCATGCCTTCATTTCTTTCCCATATCCTCACCCCTTCGCTAGCGAGGCTCTCATCCTTCCCCCATCTTGGTAAATCAATTCAACCCTACAATGTCCTCTTCTCTTGAGGCCCTTGAGTCTCCTTACCATATTGACAACACGCCCCAGCAAGCCTCAGCCTTGGATCACTTCTCTACCTGTACTACTAAATGATACTGGGAAAACATCATGAAATGGTTCACTGGGTCACTACTCAACTGGGCCCTCACTGCTGCAAAGCAGTCCTTTTGGTGTTCACTTGTTTGTCCTGTCTGACTCTTCTTCCCTCTGTTTGTATTTTTCCCCTTTTTTCACTTTATCCATATTCCCCAGTATTTTGTTTCTGAATACCACCACCTTCAGTGTGTTTGCCCTCCTATATCAGCCCCCTCCCCTTTCTTCCCCCTTTCCCTTTGCCCCTTCTTCCTTCCCTTCCTTCTGTTAGTTCCCCTTTTCCTCCCTCCTCCCTCTTTCCCCTTTTAATACTTGAAAGGTAAGTTTCTTTTCTTTCTTTTCTTTTTTTTAAAGGTTTTTGCAAGACAATGGGGTTAAGTGGCTTGCCCAAGGCCACACAGCTAGGTAATTACTAAGTGTTTGAGACCAGATTTGAACTCAGGTACTCCTGACTCCAGGGCCAGTGCTCTATTCACTGCGCCACCTAGCTGTCCCGTAAGTTTAACTTAACAGAGTGTATGTATGTTAACTGTGTCCAACTCTTCATGACCCAATGTGGGGTCTTCTTGGGAGAGATACTGGAGGGGTTGGCCATTTCCTTCTCCAGTTCATTTGACAGATGAGGAAACTGAGGCCAACAGGGTGAAGTGATGTGCGCAGGTCACACAGCTAGTAGAGTCTGAGGTCAGATTTGCACTCTGTCCCAATCCTTTTGTACCACTCTAATTGATTCACTATACCAGAACACAGTGGCTCTTCCAAACTTCTCCCTCTTCAAATCTCCCATGACTTAGATGAGAAACTGGCCTCATATTTTGCTAGGAAATAAAAGTGATAGTTTAGGGTCTCAGAGCATAGAATGGCAGAACTCAGAACAGATCACAGATTGAAAGCTGACCGGAACCTGAGGGCTAGGCTAGCCTTCTCAATGTACCCCTGACGCTAAGAGGGAACATGATTTGCCCAAATTCATGGAGATACCATAAGTACCATACCAGAACTTGGACTAGAGTCCTGGGACTCCAAATTTAATCTTGCTTTTTTCTTTCCTTTCCCTTTTTTTTCTTTACCAGAATACCGGATCTGAGAGAGGGGTCTTTGACCAAAAACTGTGAAGATATGACCAGAAAAATGGCAGAAAAAAACATCTTCTCTAAACCAGACCAAAAAAGAACAATTATATGACCAGGCTGAAGTAATGAAAATATTTCACAAGAAGACATGGACATGATAAGTAGTTAATGAATTAATAGTGAACCAGAATTAACCCAAACACCCTCTTGGTGAGCTCCTATCAACCCTCCTTGGGTTGGGAGCAGGAAGCATGAACTTCTTAGGGTTGTAACCTCAGCTACAGATTCTTCCCAGATACCCTCCCAAGCCTCAATCCCCAACACTCAAGAAGCAATGGTCAGCCCTTGATTCTGTCCAACCAAGTGAAGGAAATGAGGGGAAGGAAAGGAGCAATTGGACAGGCTTCAATTGCTTTTTCAGGTTCAGACACACAGGTTAGAGCCAGTGATAAAAAGAGGTCTGGGAAAGCAGCAGGAGCTAATCCTGGTCCTCTGGCAGGGATGCCAGGCAGCGCTTTATCCCTCAAGATGAAGTTAAGCCAGGTCCTAGAGACAATGCACCAGTGGAGGAGTCAAAAGATAAGAAATAGGGAAACAATATAAAATCCGAACCCCCCAAATGAAAAGGCCAGAGGACAACTTTACTTTCAGATATGTGTGATAATGAAAAATTAAAGCACTTTGGCTCCAGGTCACAGCACACACAGATATTCTGGGATTGTTCCCTCTTATTATATGAGGAAGACACTTGGCAATCCTTGACCAAAAAAAAGAAAAGCCCATCTTTTTAATGCTTGGTGCTTCTGTGCACCATGTGACCAAAGCTATATATGCCTCATCCCCCTCATCCCACAACTCTTGCCTGGTGTTTCTTTGTCAGGAAGTGGATAGTAGGTTTCCCCACTGATCCTGTAGAATCATGGTTGGTCATGATTAAGAATGAGTTCTTAAATCTTGTTTTTCTTTACAATATTAAAGTTATTATACAAATGTTCTCCCAGGTCTGTTCATTTCAGTCTGCATCAGTTCATACAAGTTTTCCCAGATTTCGCTCCTCCTTTTTTTAGTCTATTTTCTTTTTTTATTATATAAATATTTGCTTTTCCAATTATACACAATAGTGGTTTCTACCTATCATTTTTTGTAAGCTTTTGAATTTTACAATTTCCCCCTCGCTCCCTTCCCTCCCCTTCCCCCAAAAGAAGGCATTTTACATTGTTTCCATGATAGGTATTGATCAAAATTGAATGTATTGAGAGAAAAAAAACACATCTTTGAGGAAGAAATCAAATATTAGAGATAGCAAAATTATGTAGGACATAAGACAAGGTTTTTTAAAAAATTGAATATACTTTGGTCTTTGTTTAAACTCCACAGTTCGTTCTTTGGATACAGATTGGATTCTCCATCACAGATCCCCCAAATTGTCCCTGATTGTTGCACTGATGGAATGAGCAAGTCCATCAAGGTTGAACATCACTCCCATGTTGCTGTTAGGGTGTACAGTGTTTTTCTGGTTCTGCTCATCTCACTCAGCATCAGTTCATGCAAATCCCTCCAGGCTTCCCTGAAATCCCGTCCCTCCTGTTTTCTAGTAGAACAATAGTGTTCCATGACACACATATACCACAATTCGTTCAGCCATTCCCCAATTGATGGACATCCCTCAATTTCAAATTCTTTGCCACCATAAACAAGGCTGCTATAAATATTTCTGTACAAGTGATGTTTTTACTCTTTTTTTCAATGATCTATTCAGGATATAGGCCCAGTAGTGGTATTGCTGGATCAAAGAGTATACACATTTTTGTTGCCCTTTGGGTAGAATTCCAAATTGCTCTCCAGAAAGGTTGGACGAGTTCACAGCTCCACCATCAATGCATTAGTGTCCCAAATGTCCCATTTCCCCTCCAACATTGATTGGTGTCCTTTTCCAGGTTTCTCTTAAGCCATCCCTTTCACTATTTCTTTTCACAGAATAAAATTTGAATACATTTCTATATCATTTGTTCAGTCTTTCTCTCTGTCTCTCCATCTGTCTCTTCCTCTCTGTCTTGCCTATTAATTTACCTATTTATAATCTTTTTATTTATCCTTTTCCTTTTAAAGTATCCCTTTGGGTTCTCTACATAACAGTGGCATCACTTGCTCCAAGTATGTGTTTAGTTTAGTGATTGCTTTCCAGTTCCAAATTTCTTTCCAGAATGATTGGACTGAATCACACTTCCACCAAGAATACTTTAGTATGCTTGTCCTATCAGAACTGTCATTTTCCTTTTTTTTAAAAAATCATATTTGGGGGCAGCTAGGTGGTACAGTGGATAGAGCACTGGCCCTGGAGTCAGGAGGCCCTTAGTTCAAATCTGGCCTCAGACACTTAATACTTGATGGTGACCCTTGCTCAAGGGAGTATTACAAATGAAGTAAGCCATGGGGCTGTGTGGCCTTGGGCAAGCCACTTAATCCCATTGCTTTGCAAAAAAAATAATATTTGCCTGCGTGATGCCTGTGAGATAGAACTTAGGAGCACAGGTAGTGTGAAAAAATATCACTAAGTCACCTCAAAAATTAACAAAAGAAAAATTCACATAAACATTGTCATTTTGGACATGTAGACACTAGCAAGTCTACCACTACTGGTCATCTCATCTACAAATGCGGGACTAATAAGGGAAACATTGAGAAATTCAAGAAGGAGGCTGCTAAGATATGAAAGAATCTTTCTACTGTGACTGGATCTTAGATGAACTGAAGGCTGAATGTGATTATGGTATCAGGATTAACATCTTCTTGTGACTATTATTGATGTTCTAGGACACAGACACAGTCAAGAACAGGATAGCATTCAGACTGACTCTGCTGCCATGATTGTGCTGCTGGCATTCTCAAATTTGAAGCTGGTATCTCAAACAATGGCTCATCTTTTGAGTATACCTTTCTGGCCTATGTCCTAGGTCAGAAATAACCAATCGTTGCTGGGGTCACAATGGTTTCCACCAAACCACCCACCATCAGAAGAGTTTGGAGAAAATTTTCAAGGAAGTCAGGACTAATATTAAGAAAATCTGCTATACCCCTGGTACAATGGCTCTTGTGCCAGTATCAGGTTGGAGTCACCCTCTAATATGTCTTGGTTCAAGGGATGAAAAACTACCCATAAATCTATTAATGCTAATAGAACTATTGAAGGCTTTAAATTGAAACTTGCCCCCAACTCATCCAACTGTCCAGCCGCTGACTACCCCCCAAGATGTCTACAAGACTGGGGGTGTTGTTACTACACCTATCGACTGTGTGGAAACCAGCATTCTAACACCAGATTTGATAGTGACCCTTGCTCAAGGGAATATTACAAGTGAAGTAAGCCATGGAGTTCTGAGTGAAGTTCAAAAGGGGTTTCAATTTTAAGAATGTGTCTGTCACTAAAGCACTGATGGTGGAGTTCTGAACTAATCCAACCTTTCTGGAGAGCAATTTGGAATTATGCCCAAAGGGCAATCAAAGGCATACCCTTTGACTACTAGGTCCAAATCCCAAAGAGATCATTAAAAAGGGGGAGGGGGAAGGATTTACATGTACAAAAATATTTATTTTAACTCTTTGTGGTGGCAAAAAATTGAAAACTGCTACACATTCCCTTTCTTAGCTACAACAAAAAGTGCTGCAAACTCTTTTCTCCCTCTCTCTCTTTTCCACCTTCCCCTCCTTTATCTCTCTTACCACATATACACCTATCTATCCCCATCAGTTGGGGAATAGTTAAAGTGGTGGTATATAAATGTAATTCAATATGAATGTTATGCTATAAGAAAGATTTTGAGCAGGCAGAATTGAGAAAAACCTGGGAAGAACTGATGCTGAGTGAAGTGAGTAGAACCAGGAGAACATTGCACAACAATCAACTATGATTGACTTAGCTCTTCTCAGCAACCCAATGATCCAAGACAATTCCAAAAGACTCATGTTGGAAAATGCTAGCCACATCCAGAGAAAGAACTATGAAGTCTGAATGCTGATTGAAACATACTATTTTCATTTTCTTTGTTTTTTGCTTTCATGATTTTTCCCTTTGTTCTATTTCACAAAATGACTAATGTGGAACTAAGTTTAGCATGATTATACATGCATAACCTATATCAGATTGTTTACCATCTTGGGGAGGGGGGAAGTGAAGTGGGGGAGAAAAATTTGGAATTCAGAGCTATTTGGAACTATGCCCAAAGGGCAACAAAAATGTGCATACCCTTTGACCCAGCAATACCACTACTGGGTCTATACCCTGAAGAGATGAGGAAAAAGGGTAAAAACATTACTTGTACAAAAATATTTATAGCAGCCCTGTTTGTGGTGGCAAAGAATTGGAAATCCAATAAATGTCCTTCAATTGGGGAATGGTTTAGCAAACTGTGGTATATGTATGTCATGGAACACTATTGTTCTATTAGAAACCAGGAGGGACGGGATTTCAGGGAAACCTGGAGGGATTTGCATGAACTGATGCTGAGTGAGATGAGCAGAACCAGAAAAACACTGTACACCCTAAAAGCAACATGGGAGTGATGTTCAACCTTGAAGGACTTGCTCATTCCATCAGTGCAACAAGTGGGAACAATTTTGGGCTGTCTGCAAAGGAGAGTACCATCTGTATCCATATAAGGAACTGTGGAGTTTGAACAAAGTTCAAGGACTATTCCCTTTAATTTGGAAAAAAAAAAACAGATATCTTATTGTCTGATCTTGTTACCTCTGAGAATTCTGTTCTCTTTAAGGATATGATTTCTCTCTCATCACACCCAAATTGGATCAAGGTAAAACATGGAAACAAAGTAAAGACTGACAGAGTGCTATCTGTGGGGTGGGGGTGGGGGAGGGAAGCAAGATTGGGGGAAAATTGTAAAACTCAAATAATATCTTTAATAAAAAAATCTAAAAAAATTTGGAACTCAGAAATCTTTTATAAAATGGATGTCAAAAATCATCTTTACATGTAATTGAAAAAATAAAATACTAATTACAAAAAGAAACCCTCAAATATGTAAGCATCAGAGATGTCCATCATGTTTATGTTGCTGGTAAAGCAAAAATGAGCCACCAATAGTCCTAACCAGACCAAATCAGGGCTGGCTATGTCCTTGTTCCCAATTGTCACAAGGCTCACATTGTTTGCAAGGTTGTTGAACTGAAAGCTAAGGTTGATCATGGTAGTGCTAAGAAGCTATAAAAGGACCCTAAATTCCTGAAATGCTGCCATTGTTGGCATGATTCTAGGTAAGCCTGTGGTTGGAGAGTTTCCTTGATGATGCTCCTCTTTGTCATTTTTGCCCATCATGATATGAAGCAAACCCTTATGGTTGGGGTCAGCAAGGCAAGCTCTGCCACAGCAAGTCACTAAATCTGCCTAGCAGGCTCAAAGGCTAAATGAATATTCTGTATAACAGCTGCCACCCCAACCTTTTTTTTTTTTTAGGTTTTTTTGGCAAGGCAATGGGGTTAAGTGGCTTGCCCAAGGCCACAAAGCTAGGTAATTATTAAGTGTCTGAGGCCAGATTTGGACTCAGGTACTCCTGACTCTAGGGCTGGTACTCTATCCACTGCACCACCTGGCTACCCCAAATAGATTAGGCACAACATTTTATTTCTCTGGGAATTACCCAGCAGCTTTTGGTATGGAGACCATCTCAGAATGATCTTTTTGCTTTGTTTTTTCAAGGTAATGAGGGATTAAGTGGCTTGCCCAAGGCCACACAGCTAGGTAATTATTAAGTGTCTGAGGCCAGTTTTGAACTCAGGTCCTCCTGACTCCAGGGTGGATGCTTTACCCACTGGGCTTCCTAGCCACCCCCTGCCACCCCAATCTTAATCAGCAAATTCAGTCTGCTTTAAATCATATAAGTCCTCCCAAGTTTCTCTTAATCCATCCCTTTCACTATTTCTTTTCACACAGTAAAATTTTAAGTTTTTGTCAATTGGTCATTGATAATTTAATAGTAAAAGACTGGTAATGATTATAATATGTTGTAAAAGCTTCAGGAAGAAAGGAATGTTTTAATTTTTTCTGGACATTTGTTAAGTCATTCATTCTTAAAATTGGGTAATTTTTAAATGGAAACGATTGGATCAAAAATCTGTCATTGAATTTTCAGACCATTAAAATGAATTTTAATGTGAAAAAAAATACTTTTTCCAGAAAAAAACAACTTGTAAAGATTTCGACCTTTTTAATTACAATGATTTTATGTGGACAGAAGCTTGTCAATTTTATGCAATAAAATGCTTCATTTTTTTCTCTTGTGATCCTAAGCTGCTTGCTTTGTCAAGAGTTATTTTTTTATATTTAATAGTGTAAAGTATCTCTCTTCCTCTATTTTTTTAATGTGAACTTTTAAATCTAGGCTCTGAACCCATTTGGAACTTAATGCCATAGCATGTTGGTTTAAACCTACCTACAACAACTGCCTGCTTTCTAATTTTCCTAGCAGTTTTTATTGAATAACAAATTCTTACCATAGTAATTAGAATCTTTGGCTTTAATAATATTGCTTTTTTTTTAGTTTTTTTTTTTTTGCAAGGCAATGGGGTTAAGTGGCTTGCCCAAGGCCACACAGCTAGGTAATTATTAAGTCTTTGGCTTTATTGAACACAATACTACAATGCTACCATGCTCAGTTGCTTCTGGGTAGTGTGTACCTGATCTGCCCAGTTTATCAATTTTCCTAGTTTTAACACATTCACAATGGTTTTTTATGATTACTGGGTTGTTTTTCTTTGACAAGGCAATGAAGTTAAGTGACTTGCCTAAGGTCAACCAGCTAGGTCACCCAGCTAGGTAATTATTAAGTGTCTGAGGCTGGATTTGAACTCAGGTTCTCCTGACTCCAGGGCCGGTGCTCCATCCACTGCGTCACCTGGCTGCCCCTATGATTACTGTGTTTTAGTAAAATTTAGGTCTGGAACAACTAGGCCTGTTTCCTCCCTCCCCCTTTCATTATTTGCCTTGAGATTTTTGACTTTTGATTCCTTTAGATGAATTTCATTTTCCCCAAGTTCTATGACTGGTATGGTAATGCCATTTTTATTGTAATGGCACATCCCAGTCTTGAGCAATGGAAAGGTTCCCATGCTTTTCGGGATTTTTGTTATTGCTGATGTTAAAAAATGAATATTATAATTTATCAAAAAGATTTTCTGCTTCTGTTGATGTAGAATTGGGACTTAATAGTTTATGAGGTTTATAGTTTACCCCCCAATCCAAGAACAAAGAGAATCTATTACAGAACTTTGGCCATATCAGGCTGCATGATGTTAGTCAGGTGGTTAACCCTGGTAAAGAGCCCAGAAACCAGAGAGGCTTCTTTGAAATCACCCTTCTCAATCTAGTTTAGACCACAGAATAGATCATGTCTTTTTCCAGACCAGGGAAAGAATACAAATCTTATACTGTCAAACTGAATTCTGGTTGTAGATGTAATCATTGAATTATTTTTAAAAATAATTAGTATGGGGGCAGCCAGGTGGCACAGTAGATGGAGCACCGGCCCTGGAGTCAGGAGGATCTGAGTTCAAATCCAGCCTCAGACACTTAATAATTACCTAGCTGTGTGGCCTTGGGCAAGCCACTTAACCCCATTGCCTTGCAAAAACCTAAAAAAAAAAATTAGTATGGTTTATTAGCTTTGGAATTTTTCCAGACTTAGAACCTACCTTGGGTATTAATCCAACTTGGTCATAGCATATAATATTTTTAACATGTTTCTATAGTCCCTTTATTAATATTACTATTTTGCATAATTATTTATGAATATCAATATAGATTTCTATCTGTTTGTCTATCTATGAAGAAATTTTGTATGATTCGCTCTTTTCCTATTTTTTTAAAAAGTTTGAAATTTTCCTTGAATATTTGATAGAGTTTACTTTTAAATCTATTTGTTCCTGCTTTTTTTGGGGGGGGATGAATGCAATGGCCTTTTCAATTCTTTTCAATTTGGGTTATTTAATCATCTATTTCTTATTCTATCAATCAAGGTATTTTATATTTTTGTAAATACTCTCACACTGAAGTTTTTAAATATATAATTATTTTCTCTTTCTTTGTTACGAATTCTCCTTTTTAAATTTTTAATACTATGCTATAGTATTAATAATAATGATATTTAATACTGTCACAGGAAAGTATGGTAGTGAAGGCATGAGTTTAGGATTCAGATTGCCAAAGGGAGGTTAAGTTAGCTATAGCAGGGAGAGGCTCTGCATTCAGGATAGAGCATTGATCCTGTGCTACCTGATAGAGTGGTCAGAAGAGAAGAGGAGAGGACTCATGGGACCCTGGATATCTTGTATTTGGGTCACCAGGAAGTTCTAGTCAGATCCTTAGGAGTCACTGGTATTAAGTCATTTTTCAGTAGTGTCCAACTCTGTGACCCCATTTGGAGTTTTTTTTGACAGAGTTACAGTTCTCCAGTTCATTTGACAGGTGAGGAAACTGAGGCAACGGGGTTTAGTGACTTGCTCAAGATCACACAGCTAGGCAGTGTCTGAGGCCAGACTGGACTCAGCTCTTCCTGACGCCAGGTCTGGCATCCATTCCACTGTACCACCTAACTGCCAAATAAACTTTTTTTTAAACCTATGATCAGACACTATGCTAAACACTAGGGATACAAAAAAAAGAGGCAAACACCCCTGTCCTAATGATCTAATGACAGGAGATGGGTAAATAAAGGCATTCCTCCTTTTGCTGCTGGACATGTCCTAAGTATGCAAGGGATTTCTGTATTTAAATGATAGCAAGAGTTCATATTTTTATCACAGTCAATATAAGTGGATATTAACACAACACTTAAAATATTCACTTTTATTAAGGTCTGAGGATTCACATCAAATATTCAACTGGAAAATACACGTGAAATTTGGAAAGCTGGTTTAGAATGAATATGCTATTAGTAGAGCATGAAGGGAATTGTTTTTCCTTTTTCCTGATAACAGAAACAAAATTCTCAAGGTAGAAACTATAAAATCATTTGAAAAGTTATGAGTATCTCCAGGACATGCTAACTGTTGTCCCTGAATCTGGGAAGTTGTATTTGGCTCTGCCATTTGAGCAGGACTTTTTTTTATCTGGATATAGGATAGAAAAAAATTACAGTTTACATTCCTAAGAGAGTGTTATAGAACAGCTTGCAGGGTGAGAACTCATGATCTAGAATGTAAATCTCTAAGTGATTTAAACTAGCTGGCAGAAGTCTTTTTGAGTCTTTCCCCAGTTTTTGGTAATACATTTTTGCAAATACAAATCCTTGTGTTGAGATGCCTTATTGGCTCCAAACTTGATTCTTTATGGATTGCCAGAATCTTCCAGGAAGGGACTTCAAAGGGCATGTGGTTATCTGGAGCAGAATCTCCCCCACCCCATCCTAACATTCCTGTAAATGGTCACCCAGCCTTTGCTTGAAGACCTCCAATGAAGGGGGAAAATCCACTGCTTTCTGAGATGACTCACTCCACTTTGGGAGAGCTCAGAATGTCAGGAAGTCCTTCTTGACACAGAACGTAAATCAGCCTCTCTGCCCTTTGGCCATGTACTGTTCCTATTTCTTCTGTCTTGTGGCAAATAAATAATCTCCATTTCTTATGACAGCCCTCCAGTGCTTAGAGTTCGAGCCATTGTAGGAGTATCCAAATCCATTCAAATAGACTTCAAATACAAATGTGCCAGTGACTATGTTATTTCTACAGTTGAAGAGGCAGTGTGACAGTGGATAGAGTCAGCTTTGGAGTTGAAAAGACCTGCCTCTGACACATTGTGGAGTTCTCTGTAGAGATTAAATTGCAAGTATAGACCAAAACCAAGAAAGTTGGACTGGAATGATTTGTAAGATGAAAACATCCCTCAGTAAGGTGTTTGCAGTGATGGACACAGATGTCCCCTAGAAACAGGACTGCCAAGGGTCACCAGGCAAGTATAGATGTCCTCTAGAAACAAGATGGCCAAGGGTCACCAGACAAATATATAGTTGTCCCCTAAAAACAGGATGGCCAAGGGACATCAGGCAAGTATACAGATCATTCAGAAGGGTCCATTAGGAGATGTAGTTGTGTTTCAGAGACAGCTTTCCCTGCTCAACTTGGGAAGAGCCAGGATTGATTTTAGAGTTTTGAATGGGGAAGGGCCTTCATTAACCCAGGAAATCACAATTACTTTTTTTAGGGACAAAGAGCAGGTGATTTGCAGTAACAGCGGCAATAGATATTTGATAAGAGGACTGTCTTCTTAAGAATTAACTTCTGGAACCTTTTGCTTACAGATCTGTTTCTTTCTTTCTTTCTTTTTTTTTTTAACGTTTTTGCATGGTAAATGGAGTTAAGTGGCTTGCCCAAGGCCACACAGCTAGGTAATTATTAAGTGTCTGAGGCTGGATTTGAACTCAGGTACTCCTGACTCCGGGGCTGGTGCTCTATCCACTGAGATCTGTTTATTTCTTAAGGATCCTTCTGGGGAAAATGAGCCTGAGCTTTTCTGAGGAAACTCAAATTGTTGTTAATTGTCTCCTTTTGCTCTTCCCCCTACCTCTTCTATTTGAGATGATGGAGGCTGAAATTCAAAATCTTTTTTTCTTTTTGTTAAACTATTCCTTATTAGCATTTCAGATTTGTTTTCTTTTAGATTAAGATATAATTTCTAAAATACCTTTGACTTTATTTAGGTACAAAGATTGGAGGGACTATTGAAATACACAGATTTTTACAACCAACCATCTTGGAACAGGCAATTAGAAGTCACTTGAACCTGGAGGCTTTGAATTTTTGTTTTTATTTTTCTTAATCTGCATTAATAAGCCTCTAAAAATAACTGGGGGAAAAGGACAACTAGGAGGCCATCACCCTGGGTTGGAACTTGTAGTTTATCTCTTTGTCCCTAGAATTCTCACCTTTTTTCCCTAAAAATTTCCAGAGATGAGGTGTCCACAATTGGAAAAGTAATCTCTATAGTCAAGATCCATGGGCAGAGACAAGTGTGGGACATTAGACCTATCCCCTTTCTGTTAAAAGGGGAAAAGTCCTGCTCAGTCAAATTCTGCCCTCCTTGATGACATCTGCTGGCCGCATAAGCATCTAGCCCATGATATTTAGCTCCTGAAGCTCCTCAGAGCTCGGTCTATATAGAACTTCAGGCATTTCTTTTATCGTTCTTCATTTTAGTGTATGATTTCTTTGCATAAAAAACACACTCATGAAAATCAAAATCCACTCAGTGAGACTATCACATTGAGCTGCTAAATATCCAAGGCAGCAAATGAGAAGCCGGCAATAAGGTGTCAGCCTGGTAGAGAATTTAAAAGAAAGGCTCTGCCCTGTGAAAATGCACTTGGGACTAAATTCAAATGACCTTGAGAAATGTAAAGGAATCTAAGACTGAAAGGACACAATACACAATATGTATATACAGATATATAAATTAAGTACATGACAGTGTTCATTGCTTTGGACAGTACAATATCTTCTGGCTATCAAGCTTCTGATTCACAGCTCAAAGGCAACATCGATAATCCCAGAAGAAAAATTGTCTCAGTAAGTCTTCCTGAGCCCCATTTGCACATATAGAAATTTTTTTTTGGATCATTTGCTGCAAGGGAAGGTATAGGCTATTTCTTTTTCTGGCCAACCAGTTAGTGCAAATGGGGTCAGTTGTAAAAAAAGTAAAATGATCCATAATAGTTTAATGTAGTGTAGAGAGTCAATTAGGAGAGGCTAATCAACTTGATGCCATTAAGAAGGTGAGCCTTGGTTTGGAAATTTTGGTTTCTCATGTGAGTGTGAAAATGCCCCACAATGGGACCAAGGGCATGGATCACACTACATAGATGCCCTTCCTGGGATGGTGAGAAAGGGGGCTCTTTGGGGCATTAAACGTTGTTCTCCCACTTCCATTCAGGGCTTATTTGTCTGTTCTCACCTCTCTGGATCCCTCTGAAGGAAGATCTAGGCTCAGACTAAGAGCTCCCTTTGTGCCTAATACCAAGAAGTGGCTCAAATTCATTGCCTGAGTCAATCAAATGATGCCCATGAAGTTTAATCAATGGTTCACAAGTACTTAAGCTCAGGAAGCATCCTCAGTCTTCTCAATGAAGCCAACATAGTGAGATCATCATTGAGTTTTTTTAACTGGAAGGGACCCTGGAGGTCATCTGGTCGGACTCCCTCACTTTACTGATGAAGAAACTGAGAGGTGTGGCCCAAGGTCACAACTGTAGTAAATTCAACCCCAGGTTCGATGATTCTCAGAACATCTAAGTACTCTTTCCTCAACATCACACAAGAACCAAGACTACAGCTTCCCAAGGAAAGTCCAAGTAAAATGTCAAAGCAAGGCTTACCAACTTGTACCTTCATCCAGCTGGTCAGATTCCACTGATCAGCCCTCTACAACTGAACTGTTTTGTAAAATGCTCTTATTTTTTTAAAAATGTAAAAATATCAGTGCAGACAATTAAAATAAGATCATTTTGTTGATGGATTGAGCCAGTCAAATCTTAAAGTCTTTGCTTTCAAGGAAAGATTCACATAATAAAGGCAATGTATACTAAAAATGAACGTAGTCTTCTCCCTCCTCCCCCCCAAGTATCTGTTAGAAATATTATTGCCCGTATTTTGTGCTATGATCAACAAGAGACTCCCAGGCCTTGAGTCATTCACATCTCATCATGCTGGGATTTAGCTTCTCTGTGAGTTTATGGATCAGAACTGCTAACTCCTCTGTTGCTTGGGACTTGTCTTCCAAGAGTTCATAGCGTAGGCTTGAAATGTCTTGTTTTATTTCTTTCAGCTCACCTGTAGTATTTATGAGAAAAGATGGTGAAAAGTCATTTTTGGTCTCATCCATTGATTTAGAAAATATGTAAAATACATTCAGTGCAAAGAAGTGTGAGGATATCTTGAATTTCAAATTTTTCCCTTTAAAAATTCTACTAGGGGCGACTAGGTGGCACAGTGGATAAAGCACTGGCCCTGGAGTCCAGTCTCAGACACTTAATAATTACCTAGCTGTGTGGCCCTGGGCAAGCCACTTAACCCCATTTGCCTTGCAAAAAAAAAAGTCTACTAAACTACTGACATTTGCAATCACCAATCCCATGTTTATTTAACAACTGGTTTTGGATACAATTTGCTGGTAGGTGCAGAGGGATGACAGGACTTAGACCCAGAGATGTAAGGAACCTTAGAAGTGTTGTCTAACACCCTCTTCTCTGACCCATAAACAAGAATGCCTCCCACACCCATGGCTGTCTAAAAAAGGTGGGATACTACAGATTCCTTTAATTGAGAGGTATACTCTGGCTGCATTTGGTGGTCAGACCAAGGGTTTCCAACTAACCTCAGAGTTATGTTTGAGGAAGCAGAATGGGGAATTGAAAAACTTCGGATTTGGAGTTAATGAACCCAGATGTCACTTAATAGCTGTGTGATCTTGGCAAGTAAGTTTAACTCCTTGGGTCTCAGTTTTCCTCATCTGTAAACTGAGGAAGACTATAGAAAACAGATTTCCTTGACGCTCTAAAGCTAAAGGTCTATGAACCTAGTTTGATTCAACGAGGATTTATCAAGTGCACTTCCTGGAAGTGGTCAGTTCTGAGCAAGTTTCAGGACAGGAGATGGGAACAGAGAAAGAAGGTACTCCAGAGAAAGGGAATGGTATTTGCAGGTTGGGAACATGCCGGAAAAGGGAATAGTGGGCAGACAAGTTGACCGGTCCCAGGTGTCTGTACCAGAGAAACAGCAAGAAATAAGATGGTGAAACAGGAGACCTGAGGCACAGACTATAAGAAGAGGTAGGGTAGGCAGGTTCTTTAGCACAGCAAGGGCTGCTTTGCCTATTAAGGGGTTCCCCCCCATCCCAAGGATGACATTTAGCATCACAACAGCTGTCATAAATGATTTGGCCCATCACCCAAACTATGGCTCACTCTCAAATTATGATGTTAAACTCAAATAGGGGCGGCTAGGTGGTGCAGTGGATAAAGCACCGGCCCTGGAGTCTGGAGTACCTGGGTTCAAATCCTGTCTCAGACACTTAATAATTACCTAGCTGTGTGGCCTTGGGCAAGCCACTTAATCCCATTTGCCTTGCAAAAAAACCTAAAAAAAAACCCCCAAAAACTCAAATAGCAACAATCCTTGCAGGGTGAATTGACTTTGTTGTTGCTTAGTGGTATCGAACTCTTTGTGATCCCAAATGTGGAAAAATAATGGAAAGGTTTGCCATTTTCTTCTTCAGGGAATATAAGGTAAACAAAGGTCACACAGGTGGTCAGTGTCCAAGGCTGGATTTGAATTCAGGTCTTCCTGACTCTAGCACCAGTTCTCTAGCCACTGAGACAAGTATATTAATATATATATATAAAGTATATTAATAATATATATAATAAGTATATTAATAAAGGAAAGCACAAATTTACATTATCTATGCCGTATTGTATTTTTTATTTATTTTTGTTAAACATTTCCCAATTACATTAATTTGGTTGGGGAGATTGATGCCTAAGTTTAACATCTCTGAAATAAAGTACCCTTCAGTCAACATCCCTCAGACCTCCCTTATAAAAGAGAGCCTTGTGAATAAGGCAATAAGGCAAATATTGGTCTTAAATTCAGGAATTTTCTTAGAAAGATATTTCTAAGTCAGTTTGCCTTTTTATTTATAGAATCATCTATAAAGCAATAATAGAGTCTAACATTTACTATGATCTTTTTATTCTTTTAGAATATGTCTCCTTAACCTATAGATGAAGGGAATTCAGCATGAAACTGCTAGTGATGAAAGTTTTGGCTTTGGAGACCCAATACTTAAAATAAGTTAAATGATTTCCTTTGTTTTTACTAATATTAAGAAGATGGGTTTAATTTCCACATTTGCCTCTACCTACTAGCTGTATAAAATTTGGGGCAAGTTTCTTCAGTATCCTGAAAATGGGTTTTCTGCTTAACCAAGATTAATACACCATCAGTGCGGGAAAAGACTTGTAAAGATGGTTGGGAAATGTCAGGGGAGTCAGCATGACCTGTCACCAAAGGCTCTGCCCAGAGATCTTTGGTTTTCACCAAATGGGTATTTGGAGCTTCTTAGATATGGAGTCTTCATGGAATCCCTAAGATCCTAGACTGAGATCTGGAAGGAGTTTGAAAGGTCAGAAGCATCAAGCCCCTCATTTTACAATTGAGGAAATTAGAAAGGGGAAGTGACTTGCATGGAGTCCCAAAGCAAGTTTCTGGGATAGGATTTTAATCCAGATATTGGCCCCAAGTCTAGTGTACATATCATCTATGGTGCCTCTTGAAGTCATATCTAGGCCTTTTCTTCAGGACACCTCTCATTCCCAGTTCCCTCCCTTACCAGAGGAGGAGAGCTTCCTCTGGACCCTTCATTCTTACTCTCTTTTCCTCATGAACAAAAAACCCCTAATTTGTGACTGCTCAGATCCTTGAAAAACATGCCACAGCTTGCTCAGAAAGACAATTCAAACTTCTAATTTCTGGAGCGTCCAAAGGGCTCTTCCTACCCCCTCTTTCCCTCTCTCCTGTTTCCTTTCTCCCTCTTTTTCCTTTTCTCTATTTCCATCTTTGTCTCTGTCTTTGTGTTAGTGTATCTGTCTGTCTGTCTTTCTCCCTCCATCCCCTCAAGAGATATTGTCTTTCATCTTTGCTAAAACCCTTGGCCAAACAAATTTCTCCTCTGAGGACCACTCACCTTCATTGACTTCATCATTCTCCTTGTCCACCTGGGCTTTCAGAACATAACGCTTTATGAGCCTTTTCATTATTTGCTGCAGAAAGAAGACATAATTATACCCCTGTTTACATCGGGAAAGAATTCACAACTCACTCTCCCAAGAGTCCTAGGCACCTGTAAGCAAACATGCCAGGAGAGAAATGACTTGAATGGCCTCTGTCAGCGTGGAAGAACCCTGACAATCACTGGGGCCTGGGTGGCTCTGGGGGAGGGAAGGGGAGATGTCCCAAAGGCAGTGCCTATGGAGGCACAGATCTGGGTTTGAATTCTTTGCTCCGTTCTCCCCATGTAACCCTGGGAAAACTCCTTACCTGCTCACAGCTTCTGGGGTTTGTTTGTTTGTTTTTTTCCAAGTGAGGAAGATGAACCAACTAAGAGCCTAAATCCTAGGTCCCCTCTAAGCTTTGAAGATTGTATTTCTCCTGCCAATGAACTAGACTCCACTGCAGGATCATTTCCAGGATCCTCCCCCTCAATAATCCTTTCTGAAGTGGCCTTGCCAATGCCATCTCTGGGCCTCGGGGGTCTCTAACCCATCAGAAGACATAACATGGAAGCAGAAGAGTAAATGAGAAGTCAAGAGACCTCCAGGGCCCAGCAGCACCCCCCCAGGGCCTCAGGACCCTCATCTAGAGAATCAAGACGTTGGCATGACCAGTGGCGTTACCCCACCTCCCAGGGTGGTGACCAATGTTCCTGGAACCCCAAACCACCATCTAAAACCAAGTTCTTATCACTTCTCCACCAGAGCTTAGGGTCCAGGGCTACAGCACTTCCTGGACACTCTCCCTCAGGACTTTACTGCTTCCATCATGTCATGGAAAATCCTGCCTGACCCCCCCAATAGTATGCTAGTAGCAACATAGAGCACTCAACCTGGGGGGGGACCAGTGGAAAGAGTATGGGGCCTCAACACCCTAGAGGTGCCTCACCTTGGACCTCCCTCTACCAGGGACAGGGAGAGCAAAGTGCTGGTTTCCCAGTGACCTGTTACAAGTCATTTTGCTGAGAAATGCTAAGAATTCACAATTCATAGTATTTTGTGTTAACCAAATTTGGGAGCACTCTCATCCCCCTCCCCTGGCTGTTTCTCTCTTCTCTCTCTCTCTCTCTCTCTCTCTCTCTCTCTCTCTCTCTCTCTCTCTCTCTCTCTCTCTCTCCCCCTCCTCTTTCCCTCTCCCTCTGTCCTCATTTCTTTCTCTCCTTTTACCCTTTTCTTCTCTTTCCCTTATACATTTTCTCTTCTCTTTTCCCCCTTTTTTCCTCTTTAAAGCACTGGGTCCAAAGTCTGAAGACCTGAGTTAAAACTGAACCCCAAGAACTTACTACTGTATGACCCTGGACAAGTGTCTTCCTCCCTTTTCCCAACTATAACAACAGCCTTCCAGGGTTGGTGGGAAGATCAGTAAGGTAACAGTTGAAAATTGTTTAGCACCTTGCCTGGGACATGTGGGCACTTAAATGCTGGCTTTATTCCTTCTTCCCTCCTCTCCACCCTTTCTCCTTCCTTCTTCCTTTCCTTTTTCTTCTATTCTTTTTCTCTATCTTCTCTGCCTCTCCCCTTCTCCTTCTCTCTTGGCTCTCTTCCTTTCTCCTCATTTCCTTTCTCTCTTTGTGTTACCTCTCTTCTTTCCTCTTTTTCTTCCCTTTTCCCCCTTCCTCCTCTATCATCTTTTTCTTTTCTCCCTTTCTACTCTGTTCTCTCCTTTTCTCCCATTTCTCTTTCTCCCCGCTCCTGTTCCTCTTATTTTCTTTCTCCCTTAAAAAAAACATATTGTTAAGGCCACTAAGTGATAAAGGAAATAGAATCCCGGATTTGGAAGCAGAAACCCCTGGATTTAAATTCAAATCCTGCCTCAGATTCTTCCTAGCTGTGTGACCTTAAAGACACACATCATTTATCTTTCTTGCCTTATGATATCTATAAAACCTACCTGACAGGGTGGTTGGCTGGACCAAATGAGACAATCTATGTAAAATACTCTGCAAACCTTAAAAGTTCTATATAATGCTATTTTAAAAAACTTTTTTAATTTAGTATTTTATTCCCCCCCCCAGTTTAACACTATTTGATATGTTTGTTGATTGTCTATTTGAATTTCACTAGACTGGTGTATCTGTTGTGTGAATTCATTACCTGGGACTGAGGAGGGGAGTAAAGAGTGGGTGGATGCCCAGGAGATCAGAACCTCATTGCTAATGTCAGCAAGGGATCCCCCAGGAAGAGAAGGAAGGAGTCAGGACAATGTCTGGTCTAAGGGACTGGGGGCTTGGAGAGGATACTGCCAGGATGAGTGAGAGCAAACTGGGCAGAGGTCACAGTGAGAGAGGGTCCACAGTACAATGAGCAGAGCCCAGGTGGGGTGGGGAAGAGTGAGGCAGGCAGCACTGGACCAGCTTCACAACCCTTGGTACCTGGGCAACTTCCAAATCATACATCTAATATTGGTTCAGTCTTTGGATATCTGTCTTTGGCAATGATAGGTTTCTTATTTCAGTTCATAGCAGAATATTTAAACATCAAAGTCAGCTTTGTGCTAAACAAATTTGGGAACACTCACACCCCCCTCCCCAGGCTGTTTCTCTCTTCTGTCTCTCTGTCTCTCTCTCTCTCCATTTCTCTCTCTCTCTCTCTCTCTTATCCATGTGGAAGTAATGTGGAAGAAGCCCCAGCCCCCCCAGCCCCCTTCCCCCATATCAGCTCTGAATTTTACAACCATTTAACCAGCTACCCATCCTCACTTTCTGATACCCTTTATTCTCATCTGGGGGTTGGATCACCACCAGAAACAGCCAAAAAATTTGGAGACTAAATGATCAACTCAAAGGGAGAGGAACCGTGCTCAAATCTGGGTGCCCTCCACCATCCTTAAATTTGAGATCAGCTTCCAAATGTTTCATCCAATATTAAAATGAAAAATACACAATATCATTCAAGGCAGCTGAGTGGTACAGTGGATACAACACTGGATTTGGCATCAGGAAGACCTGAGTTCAAATACAGTGTCAGAGACAGTCTAGCTGTGTGACCCTGGAAAAGTCACCTCCCCACAGTCTACTTCAGTTTTTTCATCTATAAATTGCAAATTATAATGGCATCTGTCTTCCAGGGTTATTGTGAGCATTCATTGAGATAATAATTATAAAGTGTTACTAAATACTTAATAAATCTTATTTCCTTCTCCCCAACTCCCATTCTCCCTTCAAGGTGGTACTTATGAAGAGAAAGCCCCAAGAGATAGAAAATAATTTGGGGATAAAAGAGTTGCCTAAAGGCAAGACATTTATGAATCTGGGCCAGGATAACATGGCTAGATGGCTAGTCAACAAACTTGTACTGGTTTTCTGTAGCCTGACCTGGTGTTAACTGGTCTTCCCAAACCATAGCCACACTTGACTTAGAATATTCTGGAATGACTCCTTTGCACTCTCACATCCAACTCTAAAACTCACAGTACAAATGAAGAATGGATTCTACTCACAAACACACAGTTACACATGTGCACATACACAAATACATGCCCAATAAGCACTTACCTGATAGCGTGTTGGCTGATTGAGAATGCTGTTAAAACTGTGTGATTCAAAAACTCTGGAGTTAGACTGAGTGAAGAGGTTTAACTAGGAAAAAATACAATTAACCTAGTAAATGAGAATACATTCATTGGAAATCAAAACTACCATCTACCTTTCTATTTTCTCCCTGGGATTTCCGGAGTTCAAGTTTGGGGGTAGCACTCTTTTCAAACATGTTTTAGAAATAATAACTGAGGTTGGTTGGCAGAAGTTTTTTGAGGCAACAAGGTGGTGCATGATAGATGATGAATCTGGAGACTGGAAGGCCTAAATAAAAAATTGTGATTCTGGACAAGTCACTTAATCTCTGTTTGCCTCAGTTTCTTCAACTGTAAATTGAGAATAATTAAAAATGAAAATGAGATGTTTAAAAAGTATTTAGCACAGTATCTACAACTATTATTATTATTATTTTCAATGAAGTCAATATCCTTGTTCTTTAAAATATGGAGCTACTTAAATTTATAAAACCAATAAATACATTGCCCACATTGAAAATGTTTTCTTCTTTCTTAGCCCCACTATTGGTCCTGCAGATTGTTCTGAGGCTCTGAGGAGCTGGTGCTCTCTAGAAACGGGTCTGTTGTTCATTTTACTGAAGTGTTTTTCTTTATGAAATAAAGAAATTTTTTTCTGGGCTCCTTTTCTCTCATTAGAATATAAGATCCTCGAGAGTATTTTGGTTTTGGTTTTCTATCTGCAATGCCTATAATGTTATAATGATCCTGAATTTCCCATCAATGGAGGTCACCCTCCAAGACACTTTAAGAATTAGGCTAAGTGTTGCCTATGCTTTGCCATTTTGAGTGGATGGGAATGATCAATCAATCACTCCACTGATGAACCAGTGATACAGAAAAGGCAGAACTAACTCTGCTTCCCATGGAGGCAGAGGATGGAAGCCCATCACTATAACAGGAATGGCTCTCTATCCAAAAATTTCATTGCTACCATTACAGCTTCATTTCTTTGGATCTCAGAGTCCTTTTGGGATAAGAAAGAGTTATACCATAAGCTATTCAAAGCTCACACCTTGGCATCGGTGAACAAAATGTAGCAGAGTTCGATAACTACCAGATGACAGTAAGATCATGGGGGAAGGCAGGGAAAAAGGGGGGCACCTGGGAAGTGGCTGGGAGCAAGGGTGGACAAAATTGGAGTGGATATCAGAGAATCCTCACTGTCTCTACTAGCTTTCATTGTTGTCTACAGGATGATAGGATGGAATAGTGGGTAGCCAGCAGCCTTGGAGCCTGAAAGGTCTAGGTTCAAATCCCATATCTGGTACATCCTGGCCTGTGACCCTTTGCAAGTCATTTAACTCCCACCTCCCCCCAAGGCTCTAGGTGACTTTCTAAGTTGCAGATTAGATGACACCCAGCATTGCTAGCATTTCCTCACCCTATAGCAGTGAAATCTTTGGACTTCAGACAAACCTTCCCTAGACTGGTCAGATCACTATATAAGGAGGTATTTTGTTGCTTCCCACAAGAGGTTAGGGTTAAGGTTACCTCCACAGTTTGCAAGAGAGTTTTTTTAAGGTCACAGATCAAAATTCTCCTTCCCCACCCTTAATATTAAAAATATTGCAAATATTGTCATTCTCCCATTTTGGATTGGTTGGTACAGAAGCGGCATCTGTGAAGAGGATTAGGAAGAGAGAACACACAGCTCACTGTTAAAAAGTTGGAAAATGTGGATGGTGGGTTTTCCACTAGGTTTATTTTGGCCAGGAAGCCCCTGAGAAGGGGCTCTAGAGGGATCAACCTTTTTTCTATTTGTAGGATCTCTATTCTCTCTGAGAGCAGCAACATGTGTATCAGCTGCGCACCTTAAAATAGAACTCAGCTCTGTGCCATCCCTGCCACCATGCCTGTGGTTTTCTTCTCCATAGGTTTCAGTTTGCAAAACACAATCTGGATTAAAGATTTGCACTGGGGTAGCCAACTGCTACCCTCTTGTGAAGGTTTTCAGTTTTCACAACAGGAAGGATAGGGGATTGAGATTGGAATTGGACTCCACTGGGATGGGGTGCTCTCAGATGAGGAAATTCCTTAGAACAAGGCAGATCCCTTTCTCTATAATTATTGTTTTAGAGAATTGCTAAGAGCCATTGAGAGGACTTGTCACAGCGATAGTATATATCAAAGACAAGACTTGAATCCATGTCTTCCCAGTTCAAAAGTTGAAAATCTTTAAAAACTGGTTAAGTCCAGTTGTTAAAAAGGAAGTCAATTTCAGCCCCTGAGACATTTTGGCAAACCTGATCTTCAAATGGGCTAAATCTCAAGATAACAAATATTTCTTTATGGGGAGGTAGGATGGGACCATGAAGTTAATTTTAAGATTAACCTCCCTGGTCTTAGTTTCTTTATCTCTAAAAAGAAAAGGGCTGGGGCCAGCTAGGTGATCCAGTGGATAGAGCATCAGCCTTGGAGTCGGGAGGACCTGAGTTCAAATTCGGCCTCAGACACTTAATAATTACCTAGCTGTGGTTACCTTGGGCAAGTCACTTAACCCCACTGCCTTGCAAAAGAAAGAAAGAAAGGAAGGAAGGAAGGAAGGAAGGAAGGAAGGAAGGAAGGAAGGAAGGAAGGAAGGAAGGAAGGAAGGAAGGAAGAAAGGAAGAAAGAAAGAAAGAAAGAAAGAAAGAAAGAAAGAAAGAAAGAAAGAAAGAAAGAAAGAAAGAAAGAAAGAAAAAGGCTGGACCAGAGAGCTTTTGAGGTCAAATGCCTCTGTTTCCTTCTCTCTAAAATAAGGGAATTGGAATGAATGGTCTCTATGATTCCATGACTTATGTCAACCTCTACCTCATTCCAATGGTGACCAGGGTGACATCTAGTACATGGTGCCTTCAGGGAATAGCTTTGCCATCTGGTACTAACAATCATAAAGTACAAAATCTCTTGGCATTAGACCCTGCAGGAGAAATGTAAATCTCTAGAGAATTCCTCCAAGGAGGTACTGAAAAAACAAAAGGAATGTGTTGAAGTTACAAGAGTGATGGCTAGATTTTCAGTGTAAGAATATATACTTTAGAATTAGGCAAATACTACAAATTAGGGCTATTTTGAAGATTAGAGTTAAAGTGATGGAGAAGATGGGAATGATTAAAAACTTAAAAGTGTGTCATGCATGTATTTTTTCAATTTCAGAAAGTTGATTGTAAAACATTTGGTAAACTAAACTCAACCTTTTCAACTTGCTTTCTAATTATCCTTATGTTAGCTCATTTTGATTTTGATTTTTTTAACTTTATATCTGAATACTTTACTTTTACACTGAAGACTTGATACTTATCCCCAATGAATTTCATTTTATTTGATTTAGTCAGGGCTAAAATGAATTTTTGAATTTTCAGTGGGAGTATTTACACTTTGGAAATTAGGAAATAATACAAATCTGGGTTTGATTTATTGTTTTATCAATTGTCTAGACTTCAGACAATGATGGAGAAAATGTTAATACTATAGCTCAAACTTTAAAGTATATCATGTTTTCAGCTGAGTTGACTGTTAAATATTTATTAGCATACCTCTGGGTTTAGCCCAGTGCTTTAGACGTTTTGGATCTTTATGGTTCTTGACTATTATTTATTTTGTTAGCTACCTTTCCCATTCTGTGTCATATACAGAACTGATGAACATACCATCTATGTCACTGGAAAAAAATAAAACTTCCCAGGACCCAGCACCAATCCCTGGGGTATTCCATCAGAGACTTCCTGTCAAGTTGACATGGAGCCATTAACAACTATTTTTTGAGTCTAGCCCTTCAGCCAGTATTAAATCCTTTAAACTATATTACCCTCTACTCCACATCTCTCTATCTTTCCTCTAAAAATTGTATGACATACTTATCAAATGCTCCACTAAAATCTAGCTAAACTATATCTTGGCATCCCCTGGATCAGTCAACGTCTTGTTTAAAAAAAAAAGAAATAAAATTAGTCTGGTCTGACCTGTTCTAGATGGAAACAGGCTGAGTCTCTGCAATCACTGCTAACTTTTCTT
Source organism: Macrotis lagotis (assembly GCF_037893015.1). Classification (NCBI taxonomy): domain Eukaryota; kingdom Metazoa; phylum Chordata; class Mammalia; order Peramelemorphia; family Peramelidae; genus Macrotis; species Macrotis lagotis. The sequence goes on from NC_133660.1 coordinate 25,056,540, forward strand.
GACATTCACTAACCATCTTTCATGACGTGTTCTCTAATTTCCCTAAGAATCAAAATCAAGTTCGTTGGTCAAGAGTGTGCAGACTTTGTTCTCTTCCTGTTTTTGAAAACTGGGACAACATGTGCCTTTCCCTGGTCCTGTGATACCTTGCCCTATTTTCCCTTTGCATGACGTAGCTTGTCTGGACCAATTCACTTGAATTCCCCAAGGGCAACTAATTTGTGTTCTCTTATTATTGCCTTATTTATCTTATAGAGCAACCCTCTGCTAGTCATTTTTATCAAAGCCAGACAGACATCATTCTCTCCCTGGCAGAGAAAACAGTAATAAGATCTGCTATCAGCATCATAGTCCCATTACTTCTTTTAATCTTTTTTCTCTCAACTGTGATGTTTAACAAGTGTGAGAGACATCATTTCTGAGTTTTTAATAATTTTAATAATAAAGCTGGAATTTTATTAATTAAAGAGGTCAGTGGCACTCTCAAATTCCAAAGAACCATCATAGAACTTACTCAATTCTTATATGCCCTGGGAAGAGTAGGTGTTCCTGAGGATGGCCATTGACTTGATTGGTTGACAACTAAGGAGAAAATGAATATTTTTATAAGATGTGGGCTCATTCTTTTGGGGTTATTTTTAGATTTTTTTTCAAGGCAATGGGGTTAAGTGTCTTGCCCAAGGCCACATGGCCATGTAATTCTTAAATGTCTAAGTTCGTATTTGAACCCAGGCACTCCTGACTCCAAAGCCAGTGCTCTATCCACTATGCCACCTAGCTGCCTCTAATGTGGGCTCATTCTAATGAGGGTCTTGACAGTATATAATTTGAATCACCCAAGTCTTGGAGACTAAATGGCTTCCATATCACCTGTCTAACGAAAAGAACTCTCATTTCCCCAATCAACCCATTCACCTAAACTTAGAATTTCTTTTACTGTCTTTATCAGATTTTAAGCTGGGTAAGGTTTTGCTCAAGATTTCCTGCATTGGTTGATTTCTGGATGAGAAAGTTAGGAAAGGGGGGAAATCTTATCCCAATACAATAATTAGCTCTTAAATGCAAGAAAGAAATAATAATTTCTCTCAAACTATAATGTTTTTTGAAAAGCCTGGATATTGTGTATGTATGTATGTATGTGTATAAGTGTGTGTTTGCATATGTGTGTGTACATTTCCTTTCTCTAAGGTCCTGAAGTCACTCCTCAACCTACTACATTAATTATACCCCTTTGGCAATGAAGTTTTTTAAAATAAGTTGCTTTTATAGAACACAGTTATTCCATCAATCTTGCCCATTCCATTTTGATTCCCCAATGCTACCATGGGCTAATTTAGTCCCTGCATATAATAACTGAAACTGGCTGCAAGAAAACTTGATGAGGCTGATTTGAGTTCTTCTATATCTGTATTCATTGCTATATCCTCAGTCCCTAAAGAAATTCAGATTACTTAGCCTGGAGAAAAGCTTGCTTGCAGATATTTTTGGGGGGTGAGGGAAGAGGGGGAATGCTTTTCAAAAATAAAAATAGATGATGGGAAATAGGCACTTGTTTCTACTCCAGATATAACGAAAGGAAAATGACTTTAAATTATAATAGCTTAAAGAATTAACTTTAAACTTTTAAAGTTTCTATTAATGGTAGATATATGGAATTAAAAAAAGCAAAATTTATAGTATCTACTCCAGTGGACATTGTTTTTGTCTCCAATGGGTTAGATGAAGCTTTAATTAAAGGCATGTACATTATCTCTAAAAGTCCTAGGATGGTACTAAAATATGGCTTATTCTATGAAAGTCCATGAAGAGTTCCAACACCTTTCAACTTCACAAATAGAAAATAGTCTACAAATAACAAAGGACAATGATGGGGAGACAAACACATTTATTTTAGACCTGGAGAAGTTTTCAATACCTACCCTGGACTTGGAGTTACCCATCCCCATTTCTATATCCTTTTGCAGTCTTCTCCTCCTGCACTTGGAAAAATTAACAATCCGCATGATGAGATAAATAAAGGATTTGGGACTGGGCACCAGACTGAATGGTGGAGGTAGCGTCTTCCCATCATCAAAGTAAGATAACCAAAGTTTTGAGCGAGCAAACTTCCATTCAACATCACTGTCATCCTGTATTACAAAGTGGGAAAAAAGACACCAATTTATATTTTAAACTAAGTAGTCTAGAGCAGAAATTCTTAATCTTGGGACCCCTGACTGACTTATTTTCATTACTGTATTGCAATATAATTGGTTCCCAATATAATTGATTCCACAATTGTCATGATGTGCTTATTGGTGGCAGATTATGTAGCCTGAAGCTAATTAATTGTTGAGATCTGGGATCCTGAGCTACAGTAGGACATAAGCCAATGAGAGATCAGGGGGTCTGCACTAATTGAGCACCAATATGGGGGAGAAGGTATAGATGGCCAATAAGCTTCATAAAGAGGAGAAAACAGAATAGGTGAAAGCCTTCCAGTTGATCAATGTGGGATTAGACTAATGAGTGGCTACTGTATTTCCAACATGAGGGAGATAGTGAGACAGTCTTCAAAAAATTGGGTTTTATGGAGAAGCTAGGTGGCACAATGGATAGAGCACTGGCCCTGAAGTCAGGAGGACCTGAGTTCAAATTCAGCCTCAGACAATTAAATTACCTAGCTGTGTGTGACTTTGGTCAAGTCACATAACCCCTCTGTCTTGTGGGGAAAAAATTATTTTTTTCCTTTAGTTTTTTATTTTCTTACTTTTTTTATAATTGCAGTTCAATATAATTGGTTTCATTTGTAATCCCTAAATATTTCATTTAATGCTTTAAAAATAGTATCCAAAGAAGAGTTCCATCAGCTTCTCCAGGCTGTTAAAGTAAAAGTAGTTCATGATACATCCAAGGTTACAAAGCCTCATTTAGGTGCAACAGAATCCAGTAGAACTTTTCCAGGATAGATACAGGTACATAAAAATATGTAGGTGATTTGTTATTTTATTAATCTTTTATTAGCTTTTCTTTATATTATAATCCCAAAAAGCAAATGAGATAACATTAATTACTACTGGGCTGCACTTTTTTATCTCATTACATTTTTATGAGAATTTATAAGATATACATATGGAGGACCAGCCTTGATGAAAACATGGAAATGCAGTAGGCAGACTTTTTTCTACAGCAGACACACCCCACTTTATTTATTGTCTATCTTTAAAAAAAAGGCATTTGGCTAAGTAGGGAAAGTCACTGAAAGCCATCCCTCCACAAGGAAATCTTTCATTTTATATGTTAAGATAAAACAAAATCCTTGATAAATGAAACTCTAGAGATAATTGTTCAGTAATCCTCTATTTATTAATGGAGTATAACAATAATAATAATAATAATAATAATAATAATAGTAATATCAAGATATGAGCTGTAGCTGGGATTTCATTGTTATTGAGTATTCTCAGGAGAGAACTCCTTCCACTAATGCAGGGCAGCACCCTCTCTGCAATTTGCAGTCTCAGTTGTCCAAATCTGAGTGGGGTTAAATGACCTGCCCAGGGTGGCACAGTTTGAATATGTCAGAGGTAGGATTTGAACCCAGGCTCTCAATCCACTGCAACACCCTAATCCATGACTTCTTTGGGAAGTAACCCAAGGGGCTGGCCATGACATTGAGAATACTCTACACAAGGTTCAAATGGAAGAGGGATTCCTCATAAATTATTGAGTACCCCCAATGTTCTTGTTTGTGGATGATATTATGTTGTATGCATCATGCTTCAAAACATTACAATAAGGTCAAGACTATTAAAAAGAAATTAGTGTAACAATGCATACAAGAAAAATTCAGTAGCTGAAAAGAGCCCATTTTCTAATTTTGGAGAAAAAGCTGTATGGCCAATCTATTAAGATGTGTTAGTCAAGACTGCTGTCTCAAGGTACTATCCCCCACCCCAAGTTGTTTTGCCTCTTGCTTTGGGAACAGCAGCCAAATCAATACTATCATTATTTCTGGAAATGGAAGGTCCATTGATTTCCCATCAGTCTGAACTTACCATCCCTGTGACTTTTCAAACCTAAGCATAATTCCTGGCCTTCACTCCTTTACAGGTGTTTTCTTTTCTTGAGGGTAGGGACCATCTTACTTTTTTTCCTGTATTCTCACTGATTAGCACAGTGCTTCATTCATTCAGTCTGGGATGGGCAGGTGAACAACAGATCACACTCTCCAAGGTTTACATTCTGGGTTAGAGGTTTGTGAAGGTTTGATCTGGTGTGGAATTACATTAAAAACTCAACCCTGATGCTTGACTACCTGTTTGATTGGACAGGGGTGGGACGGGGCTCTTCACCTCTTTAGACAAGGATTCCTCATTGGCAAAATGAGGGGCCTGGTTTAAGGTCCTTCCAAGCTGTAATCAATGATCTTTCAATCTCTACCATTCAGGGCAAACCCCCATAAATACCATATTATTAGAATGTCCTGGAAGAGATGCCCTCCAGACCTTACCTCAATTTCCTGGTAAGAGCTATTAATCATTGCAATCAGCATGTTCAAAAGGACCACAACCATGGTGACATTGTATATTCCATAGAGCACATAGCCAATATTTTCGATGAATTTATGATCATATTTGAGCACCACGGAGGTCACTTCTGATAATCCAAATATGGACCAAAACAAAGTCTTGAAGCTCTCCTCCACTCTGTTAAAAGAAGGGGGATCACAAGGATCAACAAACAATTCTTGTCATGAGGAATTAGACTAGAGGAACTCTGTAAAGCTCAGTTCCATGAGCCCTGAACCTTTCACTGTGCCTCTGTCTCTTCAAGTCCCCTCATCTATAAATGGAAATAATAATGTATGCATTTCCTGGGGTAGGTGCTAGAATAGCAGTGAGATGAAATTGAGATTATACAGGGTGTCCCAAAAGTCTTAGTGAATTTAAAAATTTTTAACAATAACAATAAAAATAGTTAGCACTTATCTAATACCCATAATGTGCCAGGTGATTTACAAATTTGATCTTCAAATGTTGATAGTATTATCTCCACTTTACAACTGAGAAACTGTGGCAGAGCTTAAATGACTTCCCCAGGGTCACACATCTAGTGTCTGAGGCTGAATTTGAACTTAGATTTTCTTGACTCTAGGGCTAGCATTTGTACTTAGAAGCATCTAGATATTGCTATATTTTAAAATTATAAATGTAACAAACTTACAAAAAATGGTACTTGAAAGGTTGATTATTTGAAATTTTAAGATACTGATTTTTCTTATTAAAATTTCAAACTACCATTTCATGCTATTTATTGTTTCAGGATCTTTGTAAAAACTTTTCTCAGCAGTGCCTCAAAGGATGGCAGTTGTAATCTCAGCCTTCCAGTCATCCAAAGAATGACGTTTTTGATTCATATATGACTGCTTTGATGTGTGATCACCCAAGAAAAAGCCCAATAGTGATAGATCAGGGGACCAAGAGAGATAAGCAAAACAAAATCACCTCCTATGCTGCTCCACAGTCAGAGAGAGATTCAAGCCAAAATTGACAGCCATACAATGAACAAGGATAGGGTGTGCCTTCTTGTTCAAATGAAAACTCTATTATTCAAAATATACAAAACTACTTAGTTTAAAGGAAATTATTCAGTGTAAAAGAAATATAAATGAAATGTCCAATTATATTTTTAAAGAAAATTGTAGCATTTATATTTTTGAGGTTATTTATCATTAAAACAGCACTAAGACTTTTGGACAGCTAGGTGGCACAGTGGATAGAGCACTGGCTTGGAATCAGGAAGACTTGAGTTCAAATCCAGCCTCAGACACTTAACTTCTGTGACCTTGAACAAGTCACTTCACCCTGACTACCTTGCACCAGGGCCATCTCCAGTTGTCCTAATTCATATCTGGCCACTGGACCCAGATGGCTATGAAGGAGAAAGTGAGGCTGGGGTCTTAGCACAGTCCCACCTCACTCAAATTCATGTGCTTGTAATGGCATTACCTCCATGATGTCATGGTCTTCTTCAAGAATGAAGGACAGGGGGTAGCTAGGTGGCACAGTGGATAGAGCACCAGCCTTGGAGTCAGGAGTACCTGGGTACAAATCCGACCTCAGATACTTAATAATTACCTAGCTGTGTGGCCTTGGGCAAGCCACTTAACCCCATTGCCTTGAAAAATCTTAAAAAAAAAAGAATGAAGGACAGACATCATCATCAAGATTTTGGGGATCACCAGTATTTATAAAAGCACTTTGAAACCCTTAAGACAATATTTTGCTGTATCTGTTTCTGGGCCCCCATTTGGGGTTTTCTTGGCAAAGGTACTGGAGTGATTTGCCATTTCCTTTTCTACCTCATTTTAAAGATGAGGAAACCGAGGCAAGGAAGGTTACGTGGCTTTCCCAGGGTCATACAACTAGTGTGAGGCTGAATTTGAATTCAGGAAGAGGAGTCACCCTGATTTCAAGCTCAGGATTCTGTTCACTGCCCCAGCTAGGGCCCGAAGCATAATATAAGTGCTGGTTGTTATAGTTATTGTTGATGATGATAACTATCATCATCAGACTAGATGCTATCAGACTAGACAGAGTCTCTTAGAAAATGCTTCCCAAGACTGGGAATCAGGCTGAAATAGATTGACCCCAAAACTCCTTTATCTTTGGGGTTTTATTTGTTGGGTTTGTTTGGGAATTTACCCCCTTATAATTCCTGAGGCTGTTTCCCAAACTTCAATGGCATTTCCTTCTTCTAGGCATTTGTATAGGTCATTCCCCATCCCTGCAATGCCCTCCCCTTCTCATCTCTTGTTTTCAAAATTCCAGTCCTCTTTCCTGGCTGAGATTCAGATGTCAGCCCCTCCATGAAGCCTTCCTTCCCTGACCCTCCTCCTGGTGAGGGATCTCTCCCTGTGCAGAATTCCCTCCATCACTTTTTCTGCTTCACCTCATCACACCCCACCTTCTATTAATTTATCTCTGTTTACACTGTTTTCCCCATCTCTTTCTCCCTGTAAAGGCACTACATACTTTTAAAATCTCTGTATAACCCCCTTTTAAATAACTTCTCTCACAGAGGCTTTGGTTATTGTTACTATGTTTCTATAACAGAGGAAATAAAATCTAGACAGTTTAACTGCCCTTGCAGACGGGTCTGTGAGGAAGAGAATGTCATGACAGAAAAAGTCTGTGAGAGATTACTATAGAAAGCAAGTCTGTGCAATTTTGAGAATTATGACAGCGATCCTTGGAGAGATTATGAGGCACACAGAGGATTAGGAGCATTTCTTTAGGTCCAGGCTCCACAAAGATGAGAAGTTGCTATTCCTAAAGAAGAGCTCTGATTGTACTTGTCACCAGGGTACTCTCCTGATCAAGAAGCTTCAGTAGCTCCCAATGGCCCCGAGGATAAAATACAAACTCCTTTGTTTAGCATTTGAAGTTCTTCTTAATAGTCTATTTGTCAGATCTATGGATACGGGAAGAATTTAGGACCAAAGAAAATATAAAGAGCATTACACAATAAAAAAATAGATAGTTTTGATTATATAAAATTAAAAAGTTTTTACACAGAGATTAGAAGGTATGTAGAAAACTGGGAAACAATTTTTACAATCAGTGTTTTTGATAAAGGTCTCATTTCTAAAATATAGGTGGAACTGAGTAAAATAAATAAAAATACATGACATTCCCCAATTATATTTTTTTTGTCCATCATTCTTTTTTTTTTTTTAGGTTTTTGTAAGACAAACGGGGTTAAGTGGCTTGCCCAAGGCCACACAGCTAGGTAATTATTAAGTGTCTGAGACCAGATTTGAACCCAGGTACTCCAGACTCCAGGGTCAGTGCTTTATCCACTATACTACCTAGCTGCCCCTTTGTCCATCATTCTTGAAGAAGACCATGACATCGTCAGGGACGTGAGTGTGTGTGGGGGGTCTGTTCTAAGTCACCTGCCTCACCTTTTCCTCCAGAGCCATCTGGATCCAATGGTCAGATAGAAATCAGGACGACTGGAGATGGCCCTGGATGCCAGGCAGTCAGGGTGAAGTGCCTTGCTCAAAGTCACACAGCTAGTAAGTATCTGAGGCTGGATTTAATACTCCCATTCTCCTGACTCCACTGCATAATTTTCAGATGAAGAAATTAAAGCTAACTATAGTCATATGAAAAACTGCTCTAAATCATTACTAATTAAAGAAATGCAAATTAAAACAACTCTAAGATACTACTTCACACCTATCAGTCTGACCAATATGACAGAAAAAGGAAATGATCAGTGTTGGAGGGGATGTGGAAAAACTGGGACACTAATCCAATCATTCTGGAGTACAATCTGGAACTACACCCAAAAGGCTATAAAATTGAACATGTCTTTTGATCCAGCAATGCCACTACTAAGTCTGTATCCCAAAGAGATCAGAATAAAAGGGAAAAGATTCACATGTAAAGTCAAAGCAGCAAAGAATCAGAAATTGAGGGGATGCCTATCAATAGGGGAATGGTTGGACAAGTTGTGATTTATAAATATGATAGAAATCTATTGGTCTGTAAGAAATCATGAGCAGGCAGACTTCAGAAAAACCTGTAAAGACTTTCATGAACCAATGCTGAATGTAGTGAACAGTACCTGGAGAACATGCAACACTGTGACGATTAACTATGATAGACTTAGCTCTTTTCAATAATACAGCGATCAAAGACAATTTCAAAAGACCTGAGATGGAAAATGCCATCCACATCCAAAGAATTATGGAGACTGAATGCAGAGCAAAGCCTACTATTTTATCTTTTTTAAAATTTGTTGTTTTGTTTTTCTCTCCCTATTATTTCAAAGGTTCAAATGTAGAACTCCCTGTTGGCACCGAAGGCTTCTCAGAATATGACCCCAGTTTACCTTTGCAGGCTTATTACACAAACCTCCCTCACAAAGGACCCTCCATCTTCTTTCCCCTGAAAAAGACCCTCTCCTCCCCATGTCTGGAATGCCTTCCCTCACTTACACCTCTTGAATCCCAAGTCCCCTTCAAGGCTCAGCTCAAGGGTCTCCTTTCAAAGGAGGTCTTCCCTGATCTCCACCTAGCTTCTACCACCTCCTTCAACTAAAGAAATAAAAATAAAAAATAACAACAATCAACAAGCCCCTCAGATTTGCTTTGTTCTATATGTATTTATATGTGTCCCTGAGGCATATAGGAATGGTGGTGGAAAAGGAAAAGCTGAGTGAAGTGAGAGAAACCAGAACACCAACATCCTGGGATGATCAACTTAGGTAGGCTTAGCTCTTCAGCAATACAGTGACCAAAGGGAATTCCAAAAGACTTGGGATGGAGAATTCAGTTCAATTTTTCCTTCCAACACTAGCTCTGTGATCTGGACAAGTCACTTCCCTACCTAGCCTCAGTTTCTTCATCTGTAAAATAAAGACAATAATAGCACCTACCTCACAGGTTTGTTGTGAGAATCAAAGGAGTTATTAAGAACTCCTTTGTAAAAGCTAAATCATCATAAAAATGCTAGACTATTCCCTTGTTGTGGTTGTTTCCCTCAGTAGAATATAAACTCCTCCAGGGTAGGGGTTGGTTTTGTTTGTTTTTGTGTTCAGAATGGGGAAAAAGCAACTAGGAGGTGCCAGGTCTGAAGTTTAAAAGATCTGAGTTCAAATCTGCCCTCCGACACTTGCTGTGCAACCCTAGGCCAGTCACTTAACCCTAGTTGCCTTAGTTTCCTGATTTGTAAAATGAGCAGGAAAAGGAATGGCAAACTGCTCTAGTATCTCTGTTAAGAAAACCCCAAATGGGGTCACAAAGAATCAGAGATGACTGAAAAACAACCCAAATGAAATGGAAAAAACATGCAGAATCAATGCCAGTTAAGACTGAAAATTATTTTTCAAAAAGCCAACAAATCTTTAAGCCAAATCCTTTTCCAATGAAGTGTCATATATCACAAGACTGATGACCATTCCAAAGACTGGCCCTTTGAAACAGAGCTTTGCTGGCTGAGGACCAGACTTTACATATAACCAAGAGCATGGTTGATGTTGGATCATAATGGTTTGGACAGGCTAAAAGCAGTGTCAAATCAAACAAGAGCAAATTTATTTTGAGATAATTTTATATGCATTTTCTCTCCTTTTTAATTTGTTGGGTTTTTTGTGAGAGAATTCTGAGTAATTTTTTACATTTAGAAAAATTCTGATGTTATGGAATTTAATCATAATAAACATGAAGTCCTTCATTTGGGCTGGAAAAAAAGCTTTATAAATACATGATGGGGGGGCAGCTAGGTGGTGCAGTGGATAGAGCACCGGCCCTGGAGTCAGGAGTACCTGAGTTCAAATCCAGCCTCAGACACTTAATAATTACCTGGCCGTATGGCCTTGAGCAAGCCACTTAACCCCACTGCCTTGAAAAAACTAAAAAAAAAAAATACATGATAGGGTCAGCTAGATGGCGCAGTGAATAGAGCACTGACCCTGGAGACAGGAGGAGCTGAGTTCAAATCAGACCTCAGACACTAATAATTACCTACTTGTGTGACCTTGGACAAGTCACTTAACACTACTGTCTTGCAAAAAAACCTAAATGAATGAATTAATGAATAAATAATTAAACAAACAAATAAATAAATACATGATGGGGGAGTCATAGATGGACAGCAATTTATCTGAAAAAGTTTTTGAGGCTTTAGTGAACCACAAGCTTAATACATCAACAATGTGATATAGCAGCCAAAAAAAAAATCTGTGATTTCAGGTTGCTTTGGAGGGTGGTAGTTCATATGTACTATCCTCTTGTTCAGAAATGATCTAGCAGAGATGTGAAAATTGTAGCAGCAAAGCTGATTCTATTGAACCAGATTAAAACAGAGAAATCCAGAGAATATTTAGCAAAAAAACATAAAAATTCCATGCCACATAGATAATGTGAAAGTAAAGTTTTCAAGGTCTCTATAAGCTGTCCCCAAAGATTCATTTCTATTTGGCTTTGCATCCAGTTACTGCCACTGTTAACAGTTTCCTCAGATTCCCATGAAGACTGGTCTTCACTTGATATATTTTTCTAAATGAAGTCTTGACCAACAGATTTGCAGTTTTATATCAAATTAAAAAATCAAATAAGAACAGAGTCTTACGTGGTGAAAGCAGAGTTGACCTTGGCCCCCAGGTAGTAGGAATACAGGATGAACATCCCAATCATGAAGGCTAGGAACACCATAATGAATAGGACCATGAACTTGAAGATGTCCTTCACCGTCCTGCCCAGAGAAATCTGCAAGGGGCCGAAGCTTTCATTAGCTGGCAGGATGTAGGCTATGCGGGAGAAGCTGAGCACGACGGCGATGGCGTAGAGGCCCTCAGATATGATCTGAGGATCAGAGGGGAGCCATTTATCTCTAGCTGGAGAGGGTGAAAAAGAGGTTAAAAAAGAGAGGCTTCCATTTATTATCCAGTTTGCTTGCCAGAAGAGCATCTACCGTGGCAGGCAGTATTTATCTCAGTGGCAGCTCCATGCTGTTGTTGACCCAATCATCCCCCTGGTCCCATCCTTCTTTTTCACTCAGATTTGAATTAAATGTTCTTTTCAACTGGGGGTGGAACAATCACAAAGGCATGTGTTGTCTTTTCCAACTGGGAGAAGACAAAATAAAATACTTAAGGGAAGAGATAGGGGGCAAATCCCTCTGACAGAGGTTGGGGTAACAGGATGTCAAAACAACTGATAGGGATTCAATTTTTCCACACCAGTAGATAAATAAGACCAGCTGACATTTTTGTATCAATCTGAGGTTTGCAAAAGATATCTTTGCTCACTGAGGCTGCCTGAGCCTAAGGCAACCGGAATTCCAATCTTTTTTGGACCCAAGTACTGATTTATATATGGGTGGTCTCTTCCCTGGGTAGGTAAGTTCCCCCAGGCAGCACCAAGTTTTTCCTTTTGTCTTTGTCTCACCAGTCCTTAGCAATGTGCCTGGCCAGATGATTTGACCTTCACAACAATCCCAGTAAGGTCATTACTATCTTTCTCACCAGTTAAAACTTGAAGAAACTGAAATGGTGGATTCTGAACCCAGAACTTCTTTTTTTTAAATTTTATTTTAAGGCAATGGGGTTAAGTGACTTGCCCAAGGTCATACAGTTAGGCAATTATTAAGTGTCTGAGGCCAGATTTGAACTCAGGTCCTCTGACTCCAGGGCCAGTGCTTCAGCCATCTTGCTGCCCCAAACCCAGAATTTCTAGATTCTATTTTACCACTTCTGTATAACAGTGTTCGAGGAACCAATCTCTGAGCATCATGTTCCATAAGAAAATGTCCCTTTTGGCAGCTAGGTGGTGCAGTGGACAGATCACCAGCCCAGGAGTCAGGAGGACCTGAGTTCAAATATGACCTCAGACACTTAATATAATTACCTAGTTGTGTGACCTTGGGCAAGTCACTTAACCCCACTGCCTTGCAAACACAAAAAGAAAAAAAAAGAAAATGTCCCTTTTCACAAGAGGGATAGCTCCTAGAGATTGTACAGGATCACTGATTAGCAACTCATAATAAGACTATAAATGAAGGACAAGGGTTTTTACATGTGGCCTACAGGTTTTTGATCTATATAGTCTGTGTATCTGCCCATTTCCCAAGGAATAAAATCCCAGGCTCTCTTCATAAGACTACCTTAAAGTCAGATGTAAGCAATATCTAACTTTGTAGGATAACACTAATAATGGCTCACATTGATCTAGCTAAGCTTCATTAAAGCCCTTTTTATCCATGATTTCATTTGATCCTCAAAATCATTCTGAGAGGGGAGGCTAAGTGGCACAGTGGAAGGGTGGCTAGGTGGCACAGTGACTAGAGCACCAGCCCTGGAGTCAAGAGTACCTGAGTTCAAATTTGGCCTCAGACACTTAATAATTACCTAGCTGTGTGGCCTTGGGCAAGCCATTTAACACCATTTCCTTGCTAAAACCTAAAAATAAAAAAATAACTCTGAGGGAGGTACCATTTCTACCCTCATCTTACAGATTGGAATCTGAGGCTCAGAGATAGACTCTTATTTGCTCACTGGTGACAATCTGAGAAAGGATTTGCCTTCCTGACTCTAAATCCAATGTGCAAGCACAAAGAAAAAAATAGCTAGTCTAATATGCATATACCTCAACTCTCTCTGCCTCCACACCTTGAAACATCTCTTTTCCTTCCCCTGTATCTTTCTCTATTTTTCTCTGAGGAGATAATCAGCTTAAGCCCCACCTCATCATAAGCACAGAAATTCCAATCAACCAATAAATACTTTAAACTCAATATGAAGTAACATTCCTAAAACCCCACCACAGAATGAAAACAAGCCCTTGATCAATTTGAGAGGTTTCTAGGGAATTAATCATTGGATGAAGGGAGAGTAGCTATAAAGAAAACATCTCTTTTGGAGGGAGGAAGGAATTTCTGTTACTCTTCTACTCCACCCTCACCTTTGACCAAGTCATCAGTAACAAAGAGGATAATCAGCTAGGATCAAAGAAAGGAGAACCATAGGAAGCATCTCAGCCAATCAGGAGCAGAATGGACCCTAAGGATAGATTGATCTAGAAATGCAGTCACTAGAGAAGAGAAGCAGCTTCAAAGCACCCAACCCCTTGTACCAGAGAAGAATGTCCATTCTGGCCTCCAGAAAGGTCTTCTAGGCCATAAAACTCAAGGAATTCTGAATTACCCCTGTCCACATAGCTATCCAAATGTGTGCCTTGACATCATCATACCCCCGATTTTAAGTCTGCTGTTCCCATGAACCTGGGAAGATCTGTTAGGTAGTAGGCCCCATGGTTGGTGAGCAAAAAAAAATGTTTCATGCCATTGTTCTCACTTTACTACTGCTTTTCCTGTGGTCTTATTAAATCTATTGACTGATTGTTATGGGGGAGCATACCAGTGGGGTCTTGGGAACAACAATATTAGCAACTTTTATCTTAGAAACCTGAGTAGTGGCTGAAGAACTGCAGATAGAGAGAAATGCAAAAAAATAAAAAATAAAAAAAACAACAACAAAACCCAAACAGCTCTAACTTTTCACTGGTAAAGAGGACCAAAGATAGGAATAGCTGGTGTTGGAGGACTTTTGAAAAGATAGGCACACTGATGCAAGGTTGGTGAAACTGAATCAGTCAAAAACCATTATGGATATCTGGATCCAAAAAAAGGTAATATCTCAAAAAGGGTTTTGAGGAGAAGGGAAGGATACCATATGGGGAAGGATACCATATAAAAATAATGTCTAGATTTTTAAAAAATTGACCATCCAAATAACTATAACAAAAGATCATTTTGATAAAGCTACATAATTCTCATGGCTATATTAGGAGGAATCATAGAGCAGCTAGAATAAGCAGTGGATGAGAGCTCTATGGAATGCAAGTTGAATTAGTTGATAAACATATATGGTTTCAAAACTGACTTAGCCTAGTCATATTTTTCTGACACTGGGGCAGAGTGCAGGCAGGTGATGAATGGTCTGTACTCAGGGGCTGGCTTAGCTAAGTTCATAAAAGCTCATCCCACAGAGTCCCAAAATCTTAGAGTTGGCAGGACCTTAGAAGTCAGCTGGCTCAACACATACCTGACCAAGAAGTTCTACTACAATGCATGCAGCATTCGATGTCCAGGACTTTGCTTGGGGAATGCCCTCCTGGGTGGGAGAATATGGCCATACTTTTGGATTGTTAAAGTGGATTGTTAAAGACCTATGAGTAAGAGCTAGTAGGGAAACTGATACTAGTGATGATAACTGATATTTTTATACTGCTGGAAGCTTTGCAAAGCACTTTTCAAATAGTATCTCTTTTTTCCTCACAACAACCCTGAAAGATAATAATTATTCCTATTTTACAGTGGCAGAGGCAGAGGTTAAGTGACTTGCTAGCCTATGTCTGAGGTAGGATTTGAACTCAGGTCTTCCTTACTCTCAGGTTCAGCTTTTTGTCCACTACATCACCTGGAAGAAGTTCATCTGTAACTTCTACTCTGAACTTCTCAATGTACTAAGAGATTAAGTGATTTGCCCAAAATCACAGAGTTAGTGTGCTTCAAATGAAAACACTGAACCTCAGCCATTTCCACTTCACTAACATCTTCATAGATCTGGGGCAAAATTGAAGGCAAAAATTCTTTCATTTTTTGGTCTCTCGTTTGAATTTTGCATTTTTTTCTAATTACATGTAAAATCTATTTTTAACATTCATTTAAAAAACTTTGAGTTCCAAATTCTCTACTACCCTTCTTCCTCCCCTCTCCCCCTCCATGTGCAGTCATGAAAATTATGTTTCTATATTAGTCATGGTGTGAATGAAAAAAGATAGGCTTTTCCTAACAACAAACTGGTTAGTTTTTCAGGAACTTTCATCTATGACTTCTAGTGCTGCCCTCAGAGGTCAAGCAAAACAACAGTTACCACTCCCACAGATACAGACTGCTTTAAGGTTTGCAAAGCAGACATATACTTCCCTAATGCTCATCACAGTCGGCTTCAGAGGGAAGTTGTATTGAGATGCACAGCAGAAAGCCCAAGATGACTTTCTGGGTGGAGAAGAGAGAGGGGACCTGAGGGAGGAGAAGATCTGGAGGGAGATGGGAGTTGCGGAGCTGTTGGTCTGTAGAATATTAAGCAGGACCAGTTCCAAGAGAAGGGACATGAGTCAAGGATGACTCAACAGTAAGAGGAGGCACCAGTAAAGAGGAGAGGGGGATGGGGATAGGGAGGGGATAGAAAGAGAATGTTCTGCTTTTTTTGGTAGTCAGGCATCACCAGGCACTCACTATACAATACCTCAACAGAGTTAATGCAAGGCTTCCCTTCAGAATGACTTAGTTCTCTCTGGTGTCTGTGATTGTGGTGACAGAACCCTAATTCATTAATTTGTGGAGAGATGCTGCCAGTTTGATCTTCCTTAACATATACACAATCAACCCATATTCAAGGTAGGAAGTAGGAAGACCCAGAAGTACTGTCAAAATCTCCTGACTGGTGCTAACCTGGGTAACCTTACACAAGTCATTTAACCTCCATGAGCCTCAGTTTCCCCAGGGATAAAATGAGGATGGTGGAATGAGGTAGCATCTTGAGATGACATAGAAAGGGTCCCTTCCAGCTCTAGAGTTAGGATTCTCTAAGTTTTCTTTAATTTTTATGGGTTTTTTTTTTGTTTTTATTTTTTTATTTTTATTTTTTTGTAGAGGACAATCTGGCTGTGTGATTTGATTACTCTAGGGAACTCCCCTTATGGAGCAGTCCTTCGTTGATTCGGCTCAGCAAGTCCTTTCAAGTTACCTGGGGGCACTGAAAGATCAAGAGATTGGCCAGGACAGCCCAGCAAGCCTTTCTGTCTTGGAGGAAGTTTGCTTTCTCCCTTATTTTAAATGGGTAACTTACCATAAGTGAAATACTGTATTTCTGGAGGCAGAGTGACTTCACTGAGGTCACTCCCTTCAATATAACTGTCCACATACTGCTGTGCTTTGGTGGCCTGAACAAAGGCTAGGAATCGGGCTGTGAAAGCTGCGATGAAGATGGAAAGCATCCCGAAGTCCAGAACATTCCACAGCTGTAAAATGTATTCCCTCGGCCCTTCGAGCCAGAGTTCCTTACATTCTGACCACATCATCCCTGTTGGATTGACCGGAGAAGAGACACAATCAGAGTTCCCAGCGAGCCATCTTTGTCCCCATTCCCCCAGACAGAAAGTGGACTTCAAAAAGCTCAGCTCCTTGGAGGGCCAAGTAACCAAGTCTTTACCTTCAGGAAACAGTCATGTTAAAATGCTAGAGAAAGATAAATGGAAGAAATGAAAATTGACAGAAAATAATCCACCCCAGGGGCAGCCAGGTGGCAAAAGACTGGCCTTGGAAGCAGGACCTGAGTTCAAATCTGACCTCAGACACTTGATACTCACTACCTGTGTAAAAGCTGGGCAAGTCACTTAACCCTTATTGCCAGAGAAATTCTTTTTTAAGAAAAAGTAAAGTAATTTACACCCCGCAAAGACAGGATTAGTAATATCCAAAGACTCGATACTCAAGGAGGTCCTAGAAATAGGAGTGCTACAACACTACAGATATTAGACACAAGAAGGAATGGATACCACCGTATTAAATGGGAGACCCTAGGCAAGTGTGAGACCCTTACGTGTTTCCAGGCAATTCTCTAAGACTATAAGTTGCCTATCTTCATTGATGGAAGGAGTTTTCACACATGGAACTCCCAACGCCCATGAAAACCCAGTCCAGCCTCCATCCAAACCCGAAGTATCACTGTCCCCATTTCATAGATGAAAAGAACTGTGGGACTCAGAGAATTGAGGTTAATGAACTTGCATTGAACTTAGCATTGGCAGGTGTGGTGGGGTAGCAACTAAATTAATCCTCCCTGACTTCCTGTGGAAGCATTTGAACCTTTTCCTTACTTATCATGGGCAGGATTTACTCAAATCTTGTTTTCCTGTCTATTGTTTTATTCACTATACCATACTAAAAAAAAAGTATGAGGATAAAGGACCAATCAATTAAATTTGTCATTCGGCCATTTTCAGTCACATTCAACTCTTTGTGATCCTATTTGGGGTTTTCTTAGCAGAGATACTGGAGTGGTTTGGCATTTCCTTCTCCAGTTCATTTTATAGATAAAGAAACTGAGGCAAACAGGGTTAAGTGACCTGCCCAGGGTCACACAGCTAGTTGGCTGAATCTGAATTCAGGAAGATGAGTCTTCTTGACTCGAGGCCTCGTGTTCTGCCCACTGTGCCTCTAAGCTGCTCTCCCTGGGCCTGCCTTTCCAATTATTGTAGAGGGCAATACTATCTTCTCAGTCCCTCAGGTTCATAACCTAGGTGTCATCCTTGATCCTTACTCCCAAATCCAAACTGTTTCCAAAGCCTGTCAATTTATCCTTGCAACATCTCTTGAATATGCTCCCTTCTCTTTTCTGACCCTGCTATCACTCTGCTACAAGTCCTTATTACCTTGGGCCTAGACCAGGGATGGGAAACCTTTTCTGCAAAGAGCTTTGTGAATATTTATAACATCATTCGCTGACCATAGAATATTATTAACTTAAAAGTAACCAGCTATATTTGGTCAAATATTTAATTAATTCACCCCTAAAAAACTCCAAGGTTCATTGAATTTTGAGTCCCACCTGGCCAGAAGTGCCAGACCAAATGATTTCAAGGGCTTGCTGGCTAGAAGCTCCTTGCCCCTGGCCTAGACTACTGCAGTACCCTATGGGAGGTCTGCCTACATCCAAGCCATTTTCCATTCTTAAGTGTTAATTTGATTGTCACCCCACTCCACCATGACTTATTCAATAAACTCCAGTGGCTCCCTATTGCCTCTAGAATCAAATACAGAAGGCTCTGCTTGCCTTTCAAAACCCTTTATAACTTAGCCTCCTCCTTCCTTTCTAGTTATCTTACACCTCACTCCCCTACATATGTTCTTTGGTCCATTGACATTGACCTTCTGGTTGTCTGTCCCACATTTAAGACATTCCATCTCTCCCCTCTGAGCATTTGTCTGGTTATTCTCCATTCCTGGTCTGGTCTTTTTATGAGTCAACTGAAATTCCATATTCTATAGGAAGATTTTTCCCAATTTCTCCTAATTCCAGTGCCTTCCCTCTGTTAATTATTTCCTATTTATTCTGCATTTTGCTTCTTTGTAGATATGTGTTTGCTTGAGGTCTCCTCCATTAGATTTAAGATCCTTGAGGGCAGGGACTATTTTTTGTAATCTTTTTTGATTCCCCAGGGTCTGGTGCATAATGCCTAACTGATGACTGACTAAGAATGGCAATAACTCTAATTCTTAAGAATATTTGGCCTTCAAGTCTAACTACTCAAATTTCAGTTTAGTAGCAGGGTTGAGAGAAAAGAGATTTATTGCCTCACTTGGACAGAGTAGCAACTCACCTGAGGGAAATTTCTCTCTTGTATTTGACTAAGTTCTGAATCAGGACCAAGGTTTTTCCTCTTTTCTACTTCCTCATCCAGAAATCAACCAGTGTGGGAAATCTTGGGCAAAGATTTACCTACCCAAGCTAAGATCTAATCAAAGACAGTAAAAGAAATTCTAAGTTTAGGCAAATGGATCAATTCCTGCTCATTGTACTTACTCAGAAAAGTCTGGGAAAATGTGGATTCTCCCTTTTGTCAGACAGGTGATATGGAAATCGATAAGTCTCTTGGACCAAGTCTTTGGTGATCCAAGTCACACAAGACTCTTATTAGAATGAGTTCACATCTAATTAGAATATGCATTCTCGGGGTGGCTAGGTGGCTCAATGAATAAAGCACTGGCCCTGGAGGCAGGAGTACCTGGGTTCAAATCCAGTCTCAAACACTTAATACTTACATAGCTGTGTGGCCTTGGGCAAGCCACTTAACCCCATTTGCCTGGCAAAAAAAAATCTAAAAATAAAAAAAAAATTAGAATATGCATTCTCTTATCAGCTAACTAGTCAGAGATTGCCATTCTCCAAGAACACCTACCCTTCTAAGGCCATATAAACTGTGAGGGGTCTTTGGCATTCAAGAGTGCTACTTTTTATTAATAAACATGTTAGTCTTATTAATAAAATGATTAAATTACCCAGCTTTTTTAACTTTCATACACATTTTCTTAGTATTTTAAGATTTACAAAGCACTACCCCACAATCCTGTGACAAAATTAGTGTATTATTCCCATTTTAAAGATGAGTAAACTGAGGCTAAAGGAGATAATACAAAGCTAATCACTATCAGAGCCAAAGCATTGAGTCTCCTGACTCAAAGACCAATTTAGCCCTTTCTATCAATCCATGCTGCTTCAATACATTTTCCTCAGTGTCTGAAGCTGACATGTAATGGCCCTCATTATTCCTGAAGGATGGCTGCACATACCAGAGAGCCACAATTGGCTTGAAGCTACAAGCACTGGTTGCTATTTTCAGGTCTATGGCTTGGCCTAATAGAGTCACCTCATTCCTCATGATTAGAAGCTATGTAGGACTGTCTGAAAGTTTACAATAATCCATTCCTCATTTGTTCCACTCTCTGAGGATCAGATGGCTTTTCTCCTTGCCAAGGTCAACCTCTCTTTCCCAAGTGATGTCATTCTCTCCCATTTCCTTCAGAAGCTGGCCCATTTTTGTTAATTTCCTGCCCCTCTCCCATCTTCAGTCTCTAGCTAAGAGTCTCTTCCCTGTTGCCTCTAAACATCCTTCACTTTCTCTAATTCTAAAAACAAACAAATCAAAAAACCCCAACAAATACACACTTCACTTAGGTCAAAGAAAGAACCTAATTTTTAAAGAAATGCACAAAAATACATGTTCCAAATCACTAACAGTAAAAAAGAATGTGAATTTAAACACCACTGGGGTTTTATTCCATACTCAATAAATGGGTCAAGATGATAAAAGATGATGGAAAAGATTTAAAAAGGATCATGATGTTGTGGCCTCCATGGGCATCAGTTGCAAACAAAATCACACCAAATCCCCATCCCTATTGACTTCTTTTTTTGGGGGGGAGAGGGGTTTTTTATAAGGCAATGGGGTTAAGTGGCTTGCCCAAGGTCACTTGGGTAATTAGTAAGTGTCTGAGGCCACATTTGAACTCAGGTCCTCCTGACTCCAGGGCCGATACTCTATGCACTGTGCAACCCTAGCTGCCCTTTCCCCCTTCTTTTTGACTCTACTTTATTTCATTTTTCTCACTAATTAATCACTTAGCTCTGAGCTCCCTCCCTCTTTTCTAGCTTAAAAATATCACATTAAATAAACTGGAAAAATTGCTTTCTCCATAAGCTTATTAGCAGCTTAAAACTGCACTAAAACTTTTGGACCATGTTGTATGTACCCAACTCCCTCATCCTTTAGGCTTAAATAAATGACAAAATAACTGTCTATATAATTTTTTAACAACGTAGCAGACAATGAAACAAAGACACAAATCATTTTTTACAATGTATTAGAATGGTCCCAGCCAAAGTCAACTTTCACTGCTAGAGCTGTCCTCTGCGTCTCACAAGTCAGCTCTCTCAAGATAGTAGCCAGTCTCTCAGGGATACTCTTTACGTGTTTCCTCCCCAAAAGAGTCAAATTTAGTCTTTTAGGAAAGGAGTCTTTTCTTAGTCTTTTCTCTCTGTACCTGGGTCAGAGTCATAGATAACTCTCCAGAATAAAAATTAAAGCCTTAGTCTCTTCAGAGTCTTCAAAGATAGCACTAAATCTGTAACTTTCTGAGATTGAACATTGCTTCTTTTTTTCTGTGAAAGATCAGGGTTAAGTGACTTGCCCAGGATTACACAGCTAAGTAACTGTAAAGTGTATGAGGCTAGATTTGCATTTGGGTCTTCTGGGCTCCAGAACTGATGCTCTATCCACTGCACCACCTACTACCCCATTGACCTTGTTTCTTAAAGGCAAAGTTAACAGTATACTCCATAGTAAAGGCCTCAAAGCTGGTATAAAAACTGGTGTCAACTTTATTTAAAGTAATTTATGGATAGCTATGGGAAAAGGCATCCAAAAGCATTTCTGTTATATTATGAATTGATGAGAAACAACTGGAGAGAAGTCAGCAAACTGTTCATATCCTGTGACCTTGTAAATGTTTAAAAAAAACCACAATAAAACTTAAGACAACACAATCTTTCACTTGAACTGCCATTCCCTTAAGCTACTGTCCTATATCCTTCTCCCTTATTGCAACTACCCTAGAAAAGTAATCTACTCTCTCCACCCCAACCTCTTTACTAAAGACCTCTCTGTTTACAAACCTCTCTGTTTGTCTTTCTCTCCCTGTATTTATCTCCTCTCTCTATCTATCTCTGCTCTCTGTGTCTCTCTATTTGCCTGTCTCTCTCCTGTCTTTCTCTTTCTGTCTCTCCATGTATTTGTCTGTCTCTCCCACTCTCTGTCTCTCCTCTCTCCCTCTGTCTGCTCTTTCTGTCTCTCTCTCTCTCCCTCCATCTCTCCCACTTTTTCTGTCTCTCCTGTTTGTCTTTCTCTCCGTCTGCTCTCTGTCTGTGCCTCTCTATTTCTCCCCCTCTCTTTCTGTGTGTCTGTCTGTCTCTCCCACTCTCTATCTCTCTCCTCTCTCTCTTCCTTTCTTTCTCTACTCTCTCCTTTTTTTCCAAGGCTCCAGCTCAGGCTCTAGTTCCTATCTGAA
This sequence comes from Macrotis lagotis, assembly GCF_037893015.1. Lineage (NCBI taxonomy): Eukaryota > Metazoa > Chordata > Mammalia > Peramelemorphia > Peramelidae > Macrotis > Macrotis lagotis. The sequence goes on from NC_133660.1 coordinate 25,078,721, forward strand.
GCCTTCCCTGAATTTTCCTGGTTGTCTTTAATGCAGTTTCCCTCTTTGAATTGTTTTGTGTGGTCTTGCTTGAGGATGTGTTTCCCTACCACCCAAGCTAGAGTAAGTTCTGTGAGGGTGGGCACTGCTTCATTTCTGTTTTCAAGTCCCTTGTACCTTGGCCAGTGCCTGATCCACAGTAGGCAACCTGAGTTTAATGAAGCAGCTAACTGCCATGCTTCTATCTCCAATCAATCCATCATCAAGCATGTGGTTAGGCTCTGTGGATTGTCACTCAATGTTTAATGATTGATCTTGACATCTGAAACCAACCACTCTGATTTCATCTGTGCCATATGTTCAACCCCAACTCTGCCACTTCCCAACTGGGTGAGTTTGGAGAAATTACTTCACTGCTTGGTACCACAGTTTCTTCATCTGTAAATTCTGCACCCTCTCAATTCTAATTCTAAATCTATTGGCTGCATTTTTTAGTCTTCAGGAACCTCGAGTTCCTGTGGTAATGGAGGACTTTTAAAATACTTATAATTGAGGACTCACAAAAATTCTGCATTATCCCTTTAAATGGGAGCCTGATCTATTAATTATTTTTAGGTTTTTGCAAGGCAAATGGGGTTAAGTGGCTTGCCCAAGGCCACACAGCTAGGTAATTATTAAGTGTCAGAGACTGCATTTGAACCCAGGTACTCCGGACTCCAGGGCCCGTGCTTTATCCACTATGCCACCTAGCTTCCCCCTGATCTATTATTTTTTAAAAATTTTTTAATTTTTATTTAAGGCAGTGGTTAAGTGACTTGCCCAAGGTCAGACAGCTAGACAATTATTAAGTGTCTGGGGCTAAATTTGAACTCAGGTCCTCCTGACTCCAGGGCTAGTGCTCTATCCACTGCACCACCTAGCTGCCCTCTATTACTAAGGCTAATCTTTGTCATCCTCACAATGGAATCCATGGCTCTTGCTGCCTCTGCCATATTCTTAACACGATGCTGCCTTTCCTTTCCTTGAAGGAGATTTCTAGTGGGAGGAAGTTGATATTATTCTGAGGATGTGCCCCCACCACTCGCAGATCTTTTCTCAGTAGCCAGCCTACCCATCCAACCACAGATCTCAGTTTCTAACTTCCTCCAGCCTAGGGAACCTAGAAATGAGCAGTTGTCTGAGCTAACTAGAAAGCCAAAAGGCTTTCTATGCATATTTGTAGTCAAGCCTTTTGAGATTATGGAGAATTCCCATTCATCAGATCATACTTATCAAGGGCCTTGGAGAAGAGCAATAGGGCCAAGATCTGTGATTCTACTGACACTGAGAACTCCTCTAAAGAAGAAACTGCTCTACCAATCCAGGGAAGCATTTTCTCTTCAATTTAGAACCTCAGAAGGCTGCCTCAAGGACATGGCTTGTCCAGTATAAAACAACCCATATATGTTTTAGGAGACTTGAACCCAGTCAGCTCTTCCTGGCTCTGAGGTCAGCTCTCTATTTTCTTTTTTTTTTTGACTTTTTGATGTCAGTTTATTTTTTATGCATGCCAACATGCAGATATGAAACATTCAAAAGATACTGTAAAAATGAGGTGGATCAACTTTTTTTCAGTCAAGAATATCATGTTTTCTGCTAGAACAGTATTAAAAATATTTATGATATTAAAATATGTAAAAACATTTGCTGAGAAAATAGTTTAATTTTCACTTTTATTAAGAGGAAATGCATTCCTCTTAAATTGATCTCTGTGGAATATCTAATACTGCTTAGCAAAGCGCTACGTATACAGCAAAGGAGTCCATTCTTGTCACTATTGAACTTCCTGTTATGATATTGCTTAATTAGTAATACTCTTTTCAAAACAAAAGCTTACTAAGTCCACAGTAACGTAATTCGTATCCTGTCAAATGTCTTCAATAAAGAAGAGGATATTGTGCTTAAAGACTTATTCAAGAATTCAATATGCACAATGTTGAAAATATATGAGTAGGGAACATTCAGTGTAAACTCTGAAAGCTCCTAAATAACAGTGAAAGGAAGCCAAATTTCACATGTAAAGAAGTCTCAAAAAAACTTCTTAACTTCATGGCCTCAAAATATTTTCTTTTTTTCTTATCATTTCTCAATTTGCAATGATGTAACTTTTTTAACACACCTTTTTCCTTATGACAATAATTTTTATGATAGGAAAAGTTTCCTATTTTTGCAGGAAACATGATCAATAAAACTAATTGTGTTTTTTTTTGTTTTTTGGTGGTAGTGGGAGTTCTGGAAAGATAGAGTATTCAGAACACTTGATAATGTGCATGTGCTCAATCTATCACATTTTCTTCATCATTTTTTCCCCTTTAATTATGTCTATTTGCTCTCTTCCAGGTAGAGGTTATGGACCTTAATGTAGGAAATAATTGAGTCTAGAAGCAGATACTTCACGCTTCATCCTTGGTACAAGGCTTGTCTTAAGTATGTGGCACTCAAATCACTCTGCACTACAATCTTAACTAGATGTACATTATTTTGATAGGGAGTTAAAATGGCTGATTCAGTGATATATTGTTGAGAGTCATGTCCAGCCCTGCTAATACATACCAAGCCAAACTTTTCAACTATTTCTTTTTTTTTTCAACTATTTCTTGAATGCATTCATCTTTCCAGAGGTTGGGGGTTTGAAATATCCTCAGGACATCTGCACCACAGAGCAGCTTAACTCAGGAGCAGCTGTATGGGCTGGAGTGGCAATATCCTCAGTAGATATCTCAGAGTCTCACCTGGAGCATGTGGCCTCTTTCCTCTTGGGTAAGGATCTGAGCAATTCACTGTAGTGGTGTCTCAACACCTTCACTGTTTCTATCCACTTCTTTTGTTCACTCTCCCATTGATCCACTTGAATCCAGTTGGATGTCTGGAGGGCCACTTGTACTATGGCCACCTAGTGTTTTGCTGCTGCAAGATATTTCTTTTTATAGTTGTCATTTACTGGGGAAATTATGCCTTCAATCACCTGGTACATTCCTATTTGGTGAAGATGATCTCTAGCCACTTCAAATAAATGCAGGTGCATATTTGTAATGGGGTTAAAGGAGCCACAGGCAAGGAGAATAACTGATATCTTGCAACTCATTAGGAGCATCAAAATCTTGTTTAGCAGTACATCTCACATGGAGATTAGAAGTGATATAAGGACTTTTTCAAACTCTCTCTGCAGAATTCTGGAATGGATTGTGAGATAGGGAAGACACTGGCATAGGGCCGCTCAGCAAGGTGTACCTGAGAGGCTTCATATTTTTAGGGTGCACTGCTCAGGCAACTAACAACAAATAAGAAGGAGCTGGTCTGTCACTCAGGTTGAGATTCCAGCTCTCTATCTTCTATGCATGTTGTCTTTAGTATACACCAAGGTCCTTTAGGATAGTTTAAACTTCTCACCAAACTACTTAATAAACAGAACTGTTACTTATTACTTTGGGCCTAATGGTGCTGTGAAAAAATTACTTATATCCTAAGGGCACCATGAACTGAGAAAGTCTGGGAACCTCTAGATTATAGGTCTTATGCAAAAATATTTTAAGCCCTGGATAACCCAGGGCTTTAAAAGAAAAGTACAGTGTTCAACTGAGAAAAACCAAGGGGCATTGAGAAAAGAACCCCCTAGACTTGAAATCAGATAATCTAGATCCACATCTTGGCTGTTATTTGCAATTTGTGTGACCTTGGGCAAGTCACTTTTGGGCATTTATTTCTTCCTATATAAAATGAAGAGGTTAAACTAGATGGAGAAAGCTAGGTTGCAAAGAGAACAGAGTACTGGGTCTGCAATCAGGAAGTTCTTGAGTCCAAAACAAGCTTCAAACACTTATTAGCTGTTGGGATCTTGGAGAAGTCACTTCACCCTCTTTACCTAAATTTCCTCATCTGTAAAATGAACTAGAGAAGGAAACAGCAAACCATGCCAGTATCTCTGCCAAAAAAAACCCACAAATGGGATCGCAGAGTCAGAAATGATTGAAATGACTAAAACACAGCAGACTAGATGACATTTAAGGTCCCTTTCAGATCCAAATCCTATGCTATATGTTGTTTAAGATGCTCCTAATAAACTCGAAGAGAAGAATGCCATTTGGGTGGTAGGTTTTAGGGATAAAGGTCAAATCCTATATTGCTATTCAGGCCCAATCTTGTCATGGGGTAAAAATTATGAGGTTTATTGCTATAATTTTTATTTTTAAATTGAATGAACCAAAGTAAAAATGGTCTATTAGCTGATCTAGGATAAAACTGCAGGGAAGGAAATGACTATAATGCAAACTGAGAAAATGCTAAGAGCTAGGAGCTGTGAGAAAGGAGGGTGGGTTGGGAGAGGAATGAGAAGTGTAAAAATTTCCTGGTATCTGATGATTCACTATCTTGTTTTCATTTCTATTTGCTAAGAAGAAAAGGTGGGATATAATTCCTCTTCCATCATTGTAAGCCCATGAAAACTCAACTGACTGCTACAAAGGATGCCAGTATGCATGCCCCAAATCAAGGGAGCCAGAGATTAGGCATTGCCCCCTCCCAAGCTCCCTCTTTGCTGTGTGGGGGCCACACAGAGTTGAGCTTCCTGAATCTTTGCCCCTCATTCCTCATTCCTCTTAAACAAGTCGGAAAATACCTTCAGATTAGTCCTCCAAACTACCCTCCTCCCTGCCTTCCTTGCCTCACCAATCATTGGACAGTTGATTCTTTATTTCAAACTATCCAAGTGTGAGAAAGCTTAGGACCTGGGACTCAGGATGTTGTTTGTGTATGTCTGAGCAACCAGACTGCTGGAGAGGGGGCAGGGCTGGTTCCTACTGGTACCTGCCATCCCTGGGGGGCAGTATCGCTCTTTGGGAACAGCTGCCTCCCCTCTTGCCCTCAATCATCAAAAAATCTGGTTCTCCCACACTGCTTGGACTTCTGCCCAGGAATTTACCATCTGTGCAAGCAAGCCGGAGGTGGCCAAATGGATGAGGGATCCTGGGGGGAAACAAACAAACTAGCAAAATACCCAATTGAAACCTCTGATCCTAAAGTACCAGGAAACCTTCTCAAACAACCTTTCTACAAAGAAGACCAAGGTGAAGAGCTCTCAGTCCCTTGGGGTCAAGGGGCTACTTGGCCCTCAGGGGCTGACAAATCGAGGTATTCAAGGCCACACGGCCAGAAGAGGCTTCAGGCTGCAGAATCAAGTGGCTGGTTTTGGACTCAAAGACATTTTCTTTCTGGTTGGAGAGGCAATCCTTAACATTTCAAGGAGGCAAATGACTGGCTTGGGAGTCTTTAGTCAATATGCATTTATTACATATTTCCTATGTGCTGGGGACTTTGCTAAGCCCAGACTTACCAAAAAAGAGTCTGCCTTCAAGGAGCTTTCATTCTAGAGAGGGAGTCCTTCATCTAAATAGCTTCTTGCAAAAGGGGGCTTCAAGAAAAGGGAGTCAGAATAGCAAAGAGGTGGGGGTAAAGAGACAATGATCTTCTTCCCTCTCCATGAATCACTGCTCTTACATAGTCAGATCCAGTTTCTAAAGATAGGGGTGATTATTTTCAGTAGAAATCCATAGCAAATGAAGTAAACACTTGGTCCTCCCTTCATAACTTCCTAAGTCTGAAAAACATGAATGAATGGAAAATCACTCACTTACCTAGGACCCAGACCATGATTAACATCTCAGTCCAGGTGAACTGGGTTGTTTTCACTCTGAAGATTTGCTTTGGGTAGTCGATGACGGTGATGTTAGGGAGTGTCGTTATGCCCTCGAATCTGTCTGAGGCGTTAAATACCAGCAGGCATAGGAAAATGATGAAGGACGCAGCATGGGCCACAAATTTCATGAATGGGCTTCGGAGGACTTTTCCAAGCTACCACATGTAAGACAGAAATTAGAAAAAAAAAATTCACTTGAAGAAACCTGGCTCCTACTTGCTTATCTTTGTATTCCTAGTCCTGACCCAGTCCTTTGCACATACTAGGAGTTCTTAAAGCTTATTGCATTAAATGGAGGTCCTACTCAATTGATAAACAGTGTGACATAGTGGATAGAGTGCTAAACTGGGGAGGGGGTTCCAAAGACCTGGCTTCAAATGCACCCCGCCAAACTTACCAGCTTTATGAATGTGATCTTGTTTGAACCTCACCAGAATTCTGGGAGGCTGGTGCTATTTTTTTTAATAATTGAGGAAATTGAGGTTGATGTTGGTTAAGTGATTTGCTCACAATCATACAGCTAGTAAGTGCTTGAGGGAGGATTTGAACTCATGTCTTCCTGGCACTGTGGAGTCCCTAATGGCATCTAAAAGACAAGGGAGACCTGCCTTGGGGCAAACCTACCATATCAGGTCATATCCCTAAGATATCCTTGCCTGCCCTTTGAAGCTCACTGACCTTGTTTAGAAGGTCATGAAAGGAGATGCTGACAACGAGAAGGCCAAGTATGATCTGGATTCAGAAGACAGGAAAGGTTGGAATCTCAGCTCACTTACTAGCAGTGTGACCTTGACCAAGTCCCTTTCCCTCTCTGAACCTGCTCTTCCCTGTAAAATAAGGGGAGTAGAGTGTCTCTTAAGTTCCCATCCAGTCTTAAGTGTATAATCAAAAGACCCCAATAGTCATGGCTACCATTTTATAGTATTATAAAGTTTTCAAAGAGCTTGTCTCACCATAGCCTGTGACATAAAGTAGATGCCATTAGTAACCCCATTTGACAGAGGAGTAAAATGAGACAGAGTAAAGGGTCCCACAGCTAAGTGTCTCCAAATCTCATTATGTCCATTTAACAGATAAAAAGATTGAAAGTCAGGGGCTTCATCCAGTCACTTGCATGAACATGGGTTCATGCAGCCAGTAAGTTCAATGATGTTCAATGTCAAACACCTGCAAATGAATTTCAGGAAAGAGGATGGAATGACCAACTGCCTGCTGTGCCTATTCTTGCAGAAGATTACTGTGACGAGCCAATTTCTTAAAAGTCAAGGAGGAAAAGGACTATCCTCACCCCCCATTCTCAAAAGATGATCTTTTCCTGGTTAGTCACCCATATCAGCTATCCTAGTGTTTAGCACTCACCTCTATTTGCCTATTACCTCAACTATAAAACAGGGATCATAATAGCACCTATCTCTTGGAGTTGTTGTGGGGATTAAAAGAGATAATATTTGTAAAGCATTTTGCAAACTTTAAAAATCTATACAAATGTTATCACCACCACCACCACCATCATCCCCACCTAGAGCCACATATTTAGAGCTAGAAGAGACATTTATAAGTAACCAAGTCTAATCTTTTCATTTTATAGATAAGGACACTAAGGCCAAGGGAAGTGGTTTATGCAGGATCACACAACTAGTAAGTTGGGGATGCTGGTTTCAAATTCTTGCTAACTCCAGGATCCTGTGTTGCCTGTTGAAAGCCTTATCCTCCTGGGCTCAGTTCAGGTGATGTCTCTTCCATGCACCTCCCCAGGTCCATCTTCTCTCCCTTAAACTTTCTTGGAGTCCTTTCCTTACAGTTTGCCCTCTTATTCCCTACATTACAGAATGCTTTTCTATAGCTGTTATTTACCCAGGAGACATTGTATTCTAAGACAGATATGTATGGGTCATCTTTGCATCCCCAAACTGGCCTAATAATTCTTTGTTTAGTTTCAATGAATTAAATCAGATGAAAAAGAACTTAAAATGTTTGGTTTGGGGTCAAAAATAGAATTGCCAAGCAACCTAAAAATAATCCATTCTTTCAGATAAATTATATGCACAGTTGTGAAAGCAAGGTGAAATTAAAGGAGAGCCTGGGAATATTCTCCCAGAGGTTTCCCGGAAGCAGGAATGGGACTTAGATTTTATCAAAGGGAAACAAGGGATCTACAATGGGATATCTATTGGGAGAGGTCATGTTGATCTGGGGAATGCAACTGATCTTTTTTTTTTGGCAAGGCAATTGGGATTAAGTGACTTGCTTAGGTCACACAGTATCAAGTGTCTAAGGTCAAATTTGAACTCAGGTCCTCTTGACTCCAGGGCCAGTGCTCTATCCACTGCACCACCTAGTTACAATAATCTTAATAAAAACCAGAGTTTTGGATTTGAAACAGAAGTGGGCCCTCTCAGGACCACAATTGCAGCCTAACTTGTATGATCAGCCTGGCCTCCCCAGGCTTGTCAGAGGCATTTTGGTGTGACCAGACTTGGGTATATTGAGTCTTGGGCATCTTTGCCAGGCGCCCATCTGATCTTGATGTGGCCATAGCTGGTCATTCTCCTAGCTGGCTCCCAGGCTGAAGTAAGAGTAGCCTTAATGGAGTCTTAAGGGCCTCATCTTTAACTCCCTTCTGTCTAACCTTTCCCTGGGCTTTCAAGGACAAATTGAAAGAGGGGGGAAAAAAGAGAAAAGGGAAAAGGAGGAGGTGTTTGGTTCTGTTTTTTTTTTTTCCCTGAAGAAGCTAAGAACATTTTGTAATACTGGTTTGTAAAGGAGTCACTTCTTTTCACTGCATCCATTTTTCATCCCATCTTGAACAAAAATATAAAATGGCAAATCTTAATGCATAATATAAAAATCAACTTTTATTCACTTCATCCCTCTCTTTACTTAACTAGTTCCAAGTCAAACTCAGTATTTCTTTTCTCTCAAACCCACTCCACTTTCAAACTTCCATAGTTCTATCAAGAATACTATAATCCTTTCTATCTCACTGTTAGGAAGATATGGATTCAAACCTGATCCCATATTTTTACTATCAATATGACACTGACTAAGTTACTTGACCTCTGTCTCAGTTTCCTCATTTCTAAAATGGGCCCCTATAAACATGGTTTGTGTGACTGCATGTGAACAAATTCTCACCATCTCAAGTTGGGGAGAGAAAAGAGAAGGAGGAAAAGATTTGGGACCCAAAATTTAATTTTAATATTTAAATTTAAATGTTAAGTATAAACAGTAAAAATTAATGCTAAAATTGTCTTTACAATAAATAAAATACAAAATTAAAAATATCATTTACATATTTAAAAATATTATTACAAATAGTATCATCTGTCTCCAGGGGTAATATAAAGATAAAATGGGACAATCTTTATAACACCCATCATGAACGAAGTGCTATATAATTGCTAGCTGTTATTATTATTATTTTTACTCCTTACTATGTCTCATCCAACATATCTATGTTGTTGCTGCTCTTCCTGTACAATCTTCTCACTTCCATCTCCTTGTCCCTATTCACGTGTTGGCCAGTCTGGTTCAGGCTCTCAACGCCTCTCACCTGGACTATTACAATAGGCTTCTAATTCTAAGGGCCTCCCAAGATCCATTTACTCAGAGCTGCCTCACTTATTTTCCTACAGCATATGCAACTTTTTGACTCATTAAATTCCAATAGCTCCCTATTGCCTCTAGGATGAACTAGAAACTCTTCAATTTAGCTTTTAAACACCTTCACAACCTGGCCACCATCTATCTTTTAAATTTTTTGTATATCATTCTCTTCCTAAGAACCATGGGCCTAACCCAACAACCCTCCTTGTTGTTCCTCACATATGACTCTCCACTTCCCATCTCTGTACCTTTGCCTGGTGACCTTCAAGCCTACAATCCACTCCTGTTTCACCTCTTCCTCCCAGAATCCCATTTCCTTCCAAATTCTGCTCCAGTAACATCTTCATCAAGCCTTCCCTGAGCCTACCTGCCACCCCTAGCCACCATGCCACCATGCCCCCACCTCATCCAAAAATCTACCAAAAATTTCTTTTGTTTCTCTCATACAGATTTTTCTACTGGGACATTCACAAAAGCTCCTCAAGGGCAGCAAAGGTTGGCTTTTTTTTTTGCCTTTGTCTCAGTACTTATCATGGTCACTGATACAAGGAAGGCATTTAATAAATTCTTCATTGATTGATTGATTGATTGAGTTCAATCAGAAAGAGTTCAGGAACAAATAGCTATTATATATATATAAATGTATATCTACATTATAAAATTTATGTTATATTAACAATTATTAAAATTAAAAAGTAATCATAAAATTATATGTGTATATAATTTTATGATTTTACACACACACACACATACACATATATATATATATATGTATATGAATTTTACATTAAATATTCTATGGCCCAAATCTTGGGTAGATAAAATGACAGCCTTTGATGATTAAATAAAAATACTGGGATTGAAGACCAATGATGGAATCTCTGGGACAATCCAGCACAACAAGGTTCATGTTCATTCTGGTCCTAGCTAGTTTTAATTTCTTCTCGTGAGTCTCAATTTATTATCATTACTACTACTCCTAATAGCTAGCATTTTCAAAGCATTTTATAAATATCGATTTTATTCTCACAACAATACCAGAGAAAGTTGCTCTTATCATTATCATTACTGCTATTATTATTGTTGACTGTTCTTACTCCTTACTCTCTCTTCATCCAACATATCTAAGCTGTTGCTGGCCCAAAATTCTTGATGCAGTTAAATAGCTTTAATCAGCTATTAAGTTTAAATAAATTAATGCTTTAAACTGCTCTAGGAATTTTGGGGCACCATGCTTTTTTTATTCATGGAGTTTGGGTAAGAGAGGGTCTAGGAATAAGTTAGCAACCTTGTTGTTATTCTTATATGTTATATATTATTATATTATATATATACTATATATTATATTGTATCATATATTAATGCTCTGAGGGCTATTGCAAAATGACCTTTCTATAATTAAAAATTGATAGATTGGAATTTAATTTCATCTTCTATAGATTTATTATTATTATTATTTATTCTCAGAATGAGGAAACATAATAGATATTGCTGAGTCATTTAACAGTGAATGGAGAATGCCCATTAGCTGGGGGACTGTCTGAATAAATTAGGGTTTATGAAAATGATGGAATATTATTTTGCTGTAAGAAATGATGAAGTCTGGGAAGACTTATATTAACTGATACAAAGTAAAGTGAGAAGAACCAGGAGAACAGTGCACATAATAACAGCAACATTGTAAACGATGTAGTAACTGATCAATATAGTGATCCATCATAGTTTCAAAGGACTCAAGAAGAAAAATGCTTATTCACCTCTAGATAAAGAACCCAGAGACTGATTAAAGATTTTTTCCTCCCTCCTCCTCCCTCCCCTCCTTCTTTCCAATACAGAAATTTCTTTTATATTACTATGCATATTTGTAATGATGTATGTGTGTGTGTGTGTGTGTGTGTAAAGAGAAAGAGAGACAGAGACAGAGAATTTAGACTTAAAAAGAATTAAAATTTTCTGTGCTTTTCAAAAATAAAGAATAAATAAAAAATAAAACAGTGAACAGGATGGAGAAGCTAACAATTGTACTCCCTCTCTCCCTCACTCTCTCTCTCTCTCACACACACACACACACACACACACACATACACACACACATCATCACAGGACATTAAAGCAGAAAAGTCAGTACCCTGCTACATGGGGCGATCCAGTAGCCAATGGCCAGGAAGGGCAGGCCCAAGGCCACCACCAACACCACCAAACACTTGATAGCAATGGCCTGTTCTCGTAATCCTGAGAGGTTCTCGTACCAGATGGTCAAAAGCTGCTGCTGACAGTTGGGATGAGCCACAAACTGCAGACAAATAGAAGGAAACATATGTTACAGAGCCATGATCAGGGCAGGACAAACAGCTGATGTACTCATACTCTAGTCTGCCAGAGACTCAACTGCTTCTTCAGGACCTTAGGAGCCAGAAACTTCCCAGCAGAGTGGCTCAGGTCACTTACATGAACAAATAACCTTCTTTATGTCAGGGATCTGTGATGCTGTTGGCATGCACATGCCCTCCTGGCCCATCTAAGCCTCAGCACACTGCCTTGTGAATGTCTATGGCCAAAAGAAAATCATTCCCTGGCTGCCAGCCGCACTTGAAATAATGAGCCCCTTAGGACAATTCTGGTCCTTAGCTAGCAGAACTACAGAACAGAATGTAGCTGAGCTTATATTGAAAAATCTTTTCTCTTTTAATGTAAAAAATTGTGGATTCTATTCCTTTCCTCAGTCCCATGACTAAAAGTAATCAACCACTGATGGAGAACCACTGATATAAGACCAGCTGTATTTATATTTATTGATTTTTTTTTAGTTTTTTTTTTCCAAGGCAAATGGGGTTAAGTGGCTTGCCCAAGGCCACACAGCTAGGTAATTATTAAGTGTCTGAGACCGGATTTGAACTCAGGTACTCCCGACTCCAGGGCCGGTGCTCTATCCACTGTGCCACCTAGCCACCCCATTTATTGATTTTTTAAAAAGTATTTGCCTTGGGAAAATCTTTAGCTTAGTCACAAACAGAACTGGAAGGGATGTTAGAGGCCATTTAATATGACTTCATCTCTTAACAGATGAGGAAAATGAAGTCCAGAGAAAGACTAAGTAACTTGCCAAGGTCACACAAGGTAGCAGGGGTCAGAGGCAGAATATGGACTCAAGTCTGCTACTCTTGTACTCTTTCCACTGAATCTTATGTAGCCAATCTTCTTGCAACATTCAATGCTAAAGGTCTTTACTACAATAACCTGTAGAAGAGTGAACAGCACCCCCAACTTTTAGTAATAATAAGTAGTATTTTATATAAAGCTTAAGAATTGTAAAAACATTCTACAAAGAGTCTCTCATTTGATCAGTTATAGTTTTATCAGCAGAAATAATATTAGGGAAGATGCATCACCAGCTGGATAAGAGTCTTTTCCCCCAATGATGAAGCCCACAGTGCATCTGTGTCTAACCACCCTGGACCATTCTTGTCTAAGTCCTTCTTTAAGTTCAACCCAGGGATCCATCCAATGTGTTGGAGACCTTCCTTGCATTCTTCTGATGTCATGAGGACCCAGCAGAGCACACTGGATGTCCACTTGCACCACTCTCTATAGGACTAGCTGATCTTTTCTTCCACTTTGGAAGTTTCTCATTGCTCCTACATTGCAGCCTGCTCACACCCATCCTGCTGCAAATCAAAGGGCACAACAATCTCCAAAGAACCAAAGCTGTAGGACATGCAAAGGGCCCTAGAGAAGCAGACACAACTAAAAGCAGGCCAGAGCATTGTATCAAATGCCACTTGTGCCCAAGAAGTGTCATTCAAAGATGGCACCTGGGAAACATACAGTCACAAAAGGAGATGGACCAGCCTGTGGGTGAGAGCTCCAGTACTGTCCTGCAATGCACACCAGATGACCTAGAGGCCCATGTAGCCTATGTCCCATGAAGGATATAGGGGAAGGCAGGGATAAGAACTGCACAGGAGGAGGTTTGAATGAACTGAAATTAGCACCAATGATGGAGAACCTCTTCTGTTGCGATCATCAAGCCACCTTTGAGAGAAACATGTCCAAGTGTTAGAGGAAACATAATCACTAGTGGTTCTGTCAAAAATATACATTTTGGTAATAGAGCCAGTGTGGTAGAATGGCTCTGAGTTCAAATCCCATATCTGATGTTTATTATCTATGTGTTCTTCCTGGATCTCAGTTTTTTCAACTTGTAAAGTGAAGAGATGGGTGAGACAACTCCAAAGTCCCTTCTGGCTCTAACTCACCAACTCTAGATTATATATTACATTGCTTTCATAGCTGTTACCTAATTCTTTTAGGTAGATTCCCTGAATAAAAATTAAATTGAGTTAAATGAGGATTTCATTGAGTTCCTGGAGGCTGACTTCTTTTGGTGGCTCCTTACATTTATATCATCTAAAGCTTCCATGTTAAAAACAAAACAGGTATACATTCCAGGTAAAAGTGCTTCTCATAACCTTCTTGAAACATTGAGCATGAAAGACCTTTACTCTAAAAACATGAGGAAGAGTGAATAGTACCCTGGACTTTTTAGTATAAATAACTAGCATTTATATAAGGCTTAAGAATTGTAAAGCACTCTACAAATAGCCAGCCCTATGACCTTCACAACAATCCTGGGAGGTAGGTGGGAGAAAACTGAGGCAGACAGAGGTAAAGTGACTGGTCCAGGGTCAGACAGCTAAGAAATTTGAACTCAGCTCCTCCTGACTCCAGGTCCAGCACTCTATCCACTGTACCAACAAGCTGCCTTTGCCAGAAGATCCCAAGCAAGCCACTTTTCTTTTAGGTTTTTGCAAGGCAAATGGGGTTAAGTGGCTTGCCCAAGGCCACACAGCTAGGCAATTATTAAGTGTCTGAGACCGGATTTGAACCCAGGTACTCCTGACTTCAGGGCCGGTGCTTTATCCACTGTGCCACCTAGCCACCCCAAGCCACTTATTTTCTCAGGGTCTCAGTTTCCTCCTCTGTAAAATTAGGGGACTGAACTCGATTCATAAAATCCCACCCAGTCATAAATATTTCTTTTATTCTATAATTCTCAGAGGAAAAAAATAAATATTTTAAAATAGGTAGAATAACTGACTCTGACTTGGCTAAGTATTGATTCTACTTTAATCAAGACAGAATTAATGCTGTTCATTACTTTTAAGTGATTTTCCATATTATCTGACCATTTGCAAATAGATAGATACATGGGCCAATAGGTATATTTTCCTATAAGGAAACTATAAGGGACTACAAAAATGATTATATTCGTCAAAGATAATAACATAATAACAAAAACTTATTTTTATAGCACTCTAAAATTTGCTTAATATTTTATGTTTTATAAGGAACTTTACACATAGTATCCCATTTGGGTCTTACAACAAGTGTAGGAGGTACATATTATTGGTCTTATCCCCATTTTTCAGATAAAAAGGCCAAGGTTCAGAGAAGCTAAACGAGCCATCCATGGTTTCACAGCTAATAAGTGTCAGAGACAGGATTTGACTCGGGTCACCCTACTTCTGAGACCTACATTTGGTCCACTCCATGTCTTGTGTACATATATGATTGAAGACTTAAGAGTAAGTGAGGATCTGGAATGAACACCCCTAAAAGAATTATGAGAAACTGGCTTTTTCCTCTCCTAGACTGAAGCGATATCAAGGGCAACTAGATAAAAGTACAGTAGACAGACATTTTGTCTCAAGAGGTTTCCTAACTGTGTCGCCCTGGGCAAGTCACTGAGTTTGTTTGCCTCAGTTTCCTTAAATGTAAAATGAGTATAAAAACAGCACCTACCTCCCAGGGCTGTTGTGAGGATCAACTAAGATAATATTTATAAAATACCTTTTTTTTTTCAGTTTTTACAAGGCAATGGGGTTAAGTGACTTTGCTGAAGGTCACACAGTTAGGTAATTGTTAAGTGTCTGAGGCCGGGTTTGAACTCAGGTACTCATGGCTACCATTTTATAGTACACACACACACACACACACACACACACACACACACACGCACACAAAATCATTATCCAATCATCCACAGTTCCACTCTGTAGATGAGCAAAAGATGACACAGGGCCACCAGGTGGAGGCTCCAAGTTACCCTTGACCCAAGTCACCAGCTAACCTCTTTTTTCTGGCTTGGCTCCAAGGCATCTATGTGCTTCCAAGGGCATGGGATGAGGGAATCTTTGTTTTCACATCCCTCTGACTCTCTTCTTTCAGTATCATGTACTGGAAAAGATCCGTGTTGGCTTTGAGGGCTGACTTTAGGTAATAGGGCTTTCTGCTTTTAAACTGAAGCAGTAAGTAAATCAGTATCTCTTGAGTGCCTACTGTATGTCAGATTCATCATACTGGTGCTCGGGATACAAAGGCAAAATCTCACTCCCTGTTTTGTTTATGAACCCAGAGGCTAAAGAAAACTTATTCCAGTGTCAGTGAAGTAGGTCTGAAGAAAAACTATTTTAATGCATTAAAGTCATCTCTACTTGGTACTCTTGATTCCTCTCCTCTTAATTTCTTCTTAATTTTACATCTTCCATCTTCACCATTCATTGTAAACTATCTCTCTGAAGTTACTCTTGATGATCAAATATAATGCTTCACCTTCCTTAGTCTTTCTTTCTCTGACCTGGTCTCCCATTCCCTTTCCTCCCCTCTGCTTTTCTTTCCTTGCTTTCCTTTTCCTTCTCAATTGGTGTCCCTGCCTCAGATCTTGCCCTTCTTCTCAATTCTTCCCCCACTCTCACCAGTCTCTCAGTTCTTTATCTAGAGGTGAATAAGCATTTTTCTTCTTGAGTCCTTTGAAACTATGATGGATCACTATATTGATCAGTTACTACATCATTACAATTGATTATCTTTACAATGTTGCTATTATTACATACACTGTTCCTGGTTCTGCTCACTTTACTTTGTATCAGTTAATATAAGTCTTCCCAGACTTCATCATTTCTTAAAGCAAAATAATATTCTATCATTTTCATAAGCCCTAATTTATTCAGACAGGCCCCAACTAATGGGCATTCTCCATTCACTTTTAAATGACTCACACAAAAGCTCAGTATAACCATGTCACCCTTTTCTCAATAAACTACATTGGCTCTCTATTACCTCCAGGATCATAAAGAAAGTCCTCTTTTTGGCATAGATACTCATCCCAACAGTCATTATTCCCTTCCACCCTCGATTGTCCAGACATCCTCAAATACTTGCTGTCCTTCACCAGCAATGCTACATTTCCCTTCTCTGTGACTTGACAGTGGCCACTATCTATGCCCAAAATACTCCAGGAATTTGGAGTTCCTGTTTTCCTTCAACATTCAACTCGAACAGCATCTTGATGAAGACACCTTTCCTGGTCCCATCAGAATAATCTGTGACTGTGTCTTTAGAAATTAAGAAGTTTAGATGGTAATAGTTGAACTATGAGGTGTAATTCTACAGAGGTATTAAAAGAGATAGTGTGAGAGAGTCAGAGATAGAGACAGAGTGAAACAGAGACAGACAGAGACAGAGACAGAGAGACAAAAGAGAAGGTCTACCAAAGTTTGGGAGTTACACATATTGATATGTGTATATATCATCTCCACCATTAATAAATTCCTGGAGAGCAGGGATTGTTTGATTTCGATCTCTGCACATCTAAACTCAGAACAGTACTGAGCCAGGGGAGGTCTTAATAAATGCTGACTTGAGTTACTTAATCCTACTTAAGAAGTTAATACCAAAAATCAGCCTTTAGATTTAAATGTCTCAGAAGGAAAATCATTTTTCTGGTTTCCTTTTTTTTTTTTTTTTTTTGCTTAGAGTTTCTCTAAACAGTTACAAAGCCCTCTGTACCAGCTGAAGTCACAACTTCTCAAACTCATCATTGTGTTTAACAGAGAGAGGCAGCCAGGCACCAGGGCCCAGCACCGAGGTTCTGAGTGAGGAGATTTGAGTTTGAGATGCAGCTCCAACACTTGCTAGCTGTGTGACAGGGCCTTGCTCAGCCTGTTTCCTCATTTGTAAAATAAGGCTTATGCCCTGAGCTCTCAGGCTTGTTGCGAGGAAAATTCTCTGTAAACCAACATGTCTGGCCTGTGTTCTCCCCTCCCATGTTGCAGGTGTTATCTTCCTCCCATGTATGGGATCTGGGAGTGTTCCATAGATATGGTGATTATGCCTTAAGAGTTTCCAAACTCAGTTCTTTCTCTGGAGGTGTAGATCACTGTTCATCATGGAACTTTGACATCTCCATGAAGTGACAAAGTGATTCTGTTATACTATGTGGTGGTTTCTGTATTTGTGTCCCCAAGGCTTAGCACAGTTTCTTTCTTTTTTTTTTTAAGATCTTTCAAGGCAACAGGGTTAAGTGGCTTGCCCAAGGGCACATGGCTAGGTAATTATTAAGTGTCTGAGGTCGGATTTGAACCCAGGTACTCCTGACTCCAAGGCCGGTGCTCTATCCACTGTGCACCTAGCCACCCCCTTAGCACAGTTTCTTAATAAAGACTTGTTGCATAATTCTGTTGCTTTTTTCCCCTAAAAGGCTGGGGAGAGTTAGGAAGAGGGAAATTTTATTAACTTTTTTAAAAATGAAATTGAATTTTAAACTATATTTGTGAAACTGCATGGCCTAGAAGACTAAGGTCTGGCCAGGGTAACAAAGATCTGGGATTGACTCCTCCTTCTGTCACATTCTAGATATATGACCATAGCTGAGTCACTGAACTTCCTCTTGGCTCCTAGCAAATCTCAAAGACTATCTATACAGAATGGACAGACTTTTGATCTAGATCAGCAGAGGGAATTTCCACACCAGGAATTCCTAGACTACAGATATTACAGGCTCAGACCAAATAAAAAAAAGTTTGTGAGATTATAATATTTTATCAGATAATAACCATGGGCATCCACCAAGTGCTTCAAAGTATGTGAAGCTCTATAGCGACATTATTTCACTGGTTCCCCACAACAAAGAGAGGAGGAAACAAGAGTCCTGTTTGGAAGAGGTAAATACCTGGAGAGGTAAATATCTGAGCTGGGATCAGAACCAAGGTCTTCTCTAGGGCAAATTTAGCAGGCTTCCCACAACGTAACACTGTCCCAACTCATAGGATCTATTGAATAGAGTCTGTACCTTGCTTTCCCTAGGGCAAACTTTAAGATCAGGATTTTAATTTGGGGAAAGAAGAGAGCCTACCACCACAGGAAAAGGAAAAAGAAAAAAGGAAAGCAAACCCTATTTAGAAGCTGCATCTAAAGAGAGAATAATTCCCCCAAGAGCTGAACCTGGGCTCTTCTCATGGACTTCCATCCAAGGAAATAGTCCTAATCTATGACAGGGGGCTTCAATATGTAAGGCACAGACAGTTTAACAACATGATGATGCAATTTCACAAATGTAATGGGATCCTGGATGGAGAGCTCTGAAAAGTAATGAGGAGGACATGCAAGTCCTAATAGGCACCAATTATCACTGAATTAAAAACCAGTCACCATATCTGCCCCCAAATCAGGATCTGGAGGCTGATGAGGGGAGGAACATTTAAAAGTAGTAGCTCTAGAAGAACTCAAATCAGAGTTTGACCAGAGATTTTCCAGAAAATGAAAAATCATCCCTGGGTGATAAATCAGGAAGAAGTCTTGAGATACAACCCCTTTGTTGTACAGAGGAAACAAAGGACCAGTGAGGGGAAGGGTCAGATTAGAATTTCCGCTCAACATACAGTTACCTCTTCTATATTGTGGGGGATTGAGGGGTATCAGCACCCCCCAAGATCTAGAAAATCCACATAAGAGTTTTTGGCCTTCCCTTAGTGCCAGAGAAGTTCAAATTATAATGGCATTAAAAGATAAAATGTCTTGATATTATACACTACTACACATATATTTTTTCTTTGTCCTCTGCTGACCTTTGTGTGTCATCGGAAGCTACTGCAAAATTTTCTCATAATTTCCATCTAATTTTTTGTGCTGCTAACCCATAATATGTCAAAACCATGATGGGGAAAGTCTAGATGTGGAAGGGGTTAACTGAATTCTGTGTGCACTGCCAGAGAATGAGTGATGGGATAAGAAAGATGGATTGTAACCTGTGATCTCATTGGTACAGTATGGGGAACCTCTAAATGAGGAACCTCCAGTTCCTAATTGATGCAGGACAGCCCCTTCTTTGCACATACGCAGTCTTTTTAAAAAACTTTATTTTTAATATTCTTTTTAAAATTTTTTGACCACCAAAGTCCCTCCTTTGATACTCCCCTTACCTATTGAGAAAGCAAATAATGTGATATCAAATGTACATGTGAAACCATGCAAAACTTCAACTATGTAATGAAACCATAAAAACAGTTCTCTCTTATTCATGTTGTCCCCCAAAAGGCAAGAAAAGTAAAATGACAAAAGTTGACTTGAATTTGCACTCAGTTCATCAGTTCTCTCTCTGGAGGTGTAGATCATTGTTCATCACGGAACTCTGACATCTCCATAAACTGAGCTAAGGCTTTCACGCAACTTATATGGCCTTCAAGAGTGGCCTACAACAGTAAGGGGCTAAAGGACTTACTCCAAGTCACACGCTAGGAGGTGTCAAAGTCCTAGTGAACCAGGGCTTCTTGACACCAAGGCCAGCTCTTGGCATACTAAGCCACACTGCCAGAAAGCAGCAGACCTGGGAATAGAACCCACATCTTCTGGATCCTAGTTCATTATCCAGTATCCATGCTGCTTCCCTTAGCAGTCAAAGGCACTGTTGGGGCTGATTGAAATAGGAAAGGTTTCAGACTGACTTCTGTGGGGGGGTAGGGGGTGGAAAGCAAGATTGGGGGGGAAATTGTACAATTCAAAGTAAATAAAATCTTTCTTTTGTTAAAAAAAAAGACATAGGAAAGGTTTCTACGAATTCATGAATTCACCAATGTAGTCTGGTATAGACTGTAACTCCTCATTCCTTAAAGTTCTTATCTGGGCCCTGCCCTGACTTTTCCACAGAAGGGCTACACGGGACCCCAAAACAGGAAGAAGGCATGATTGGACAACAGCTAATCTCACAAAAGTCTGAGGGTTTCAGTGAAGAACAAGTTAAAGAGAGCAGCTAGGTGTCGCAGTGGATAGAGTACTGGCCCTGGAGTCAGGAGGACCTGAGTTCAAATCCAGTTTCAGACACTTAATAATTGCCTAGCTGTGTGACCTTGGGCAAGTTACTTAACCCCATTGCCTTGCAAAAAAAATTGTGTGAGATGAGAGCCCCCAAGGGAGTGCCTTCTTAGAAGTCATTGAGAGATCCATAGCATTCAGAACAAGGATGCTCATCATCCCATATTCCCCTGGCTGGACCACCTTTAGAGTACTGTGTTTCATTCTGGGAAGAACATTGATAAAAGCATTCAAAGAAGGGTCATCATGATAAGGATGATGAAGAAACTTCAGAGTGCCCTGGAAGGATGGGTTGAAAGATCTCAGAATATTTAGCTTCTAGAAAACTCAGGGGGTCATGAAAGACTTCTCTCTCTCTCTCTTTTTAAAGTTTTTGCAAGGCCACCTGTCTGCCCCTAAAGAGTTTTGGTTGTTTTTTTTTTGCAAGGCAATGGGTTTAAGTGGCTTGCCCAAGGCCACACAGCTAGGTAATTATTAAGTGTCTGAGGCTAGATTTGAACTCAGGTCCTCCTGACTCCAGGACCTGTGCTCTATCCACTGTGCCACCTACCCACTCCCGAAAGCCTTCTTATAGGACTTGAAGGACTGACATATAGAAAAAAAAAAGACTTTCTCTGTTTGGTCCAAGAGGACAGAATTCAGAACAATGGGTGGACATTGTAGGGAGACAGAAGCAGCTATGATGGAAGGACCTATTTCTCAATAGGCAGCTAGGAAGCACAACACTCAGGGATTAAATTCAAATCCAGCCTCAGACACTTGAATGACTCTGGATGAGAAACTTAACATTTACCTGCCTCAGTTTTTTCAACTGTAAAATGGGGATCATAATGGCACCTGCCTCTTAGAGATGTTGTAAGGATGAAATGATATTGTATTAGGAAAGCACTTAGGGACAGCTAGGTGGCACAGTGGATAGAGCACTGGCCCTGGAGTCAGGAGGACCTGAGTTCAAATCCAACCTCAGACACTTAATAATTACCTAGCTGTGTGATCTTGGGCAAGTCACTTAACCCTATTGCCTTGAAAAAAAAAGAAAGCACTTGGTCAGATGCTTAGCACATAGTAGGCTCTTAATATTTGCTACTCTACCTCCAGGTCATGTCCTTGAGATTTTTCCCTGATAAAATCTGATTTTTCTCTCCAATTTCTTCCCTGATCCCCAGATCCAGGGAAGAGTATTTTCATTCTCTTCCACAACACAGGAAAAGGTCAGCTACTGGAGGGAATTTTAAGAGCTGAGTTCACAGAATCACACAATTTTAGGCCTGAAAGAGATCTCCAACATTCTTGACAAGTAGTCTTCCAAAAGGCCTTTGGTAGCAGACCCCTCCCCCCGCTCCCGCCAGTGTCCAAGGCTCTATTAGTGCATTTTGCATAGACTGACTACCAGTCTAAATTTTCCGCTTTGCAATGTCTAACAAGTGCTCCTTTTTTTAGGTCTCAGAACCAAGGCCAACAGCAGGCCAAATAAAAGTCTTTCAAATACTTATATACAACTCTTATGTCCCTCACCCCCAACATCCAGTCTTCAGTTCTGCAAGCTATCACAATAATTCTTTTTAACAGATTATACAGTCCTGTATCTGTAACATCTTCCTCTGGTACTCATGGACTATTTGTCCTGGACCTGTGGTAGAGCATTCTGAGCTCATATTGGTCTGATCAGCCACAGTCAGATGCACTGTCACTTGACTTTACCATATTGATGCCATTTTGGTGACACATCTTTGAGAAAGAAGGACAACAACCAGGTGTGGTGTGGAGGTGCTGGAAGTTCCCAAATCTGTGCCAACAGAATAAAGGCTTTGGCAAGTTCTTCCAAATAAGAAAGGTTTTGAATAGGGATCCGGCACTGGACCATAGATTTGCTGTCAGGACCAACCACTCTCAAGAAGCTTGGACACTCATTAATTAATTAATTTACTAATATATTATCTAATACTAATATATTATCACCAGGTTGGCTACAGAGTGATAATTTGTATGTGTGCAATTTCATCAATATGAAGGAAACTTCCAGCATGAAATCTCCCTCTATCAATGAAGATGGGCAATTAATCTGTAACTTGTAACCTTAGGGAATTTCCTGGGACACTGAGAAATTAAATGACTTGCCCATGGTTATAAACACATATCAATCAAAAGTAGGACTTGAACCCAGGCTTTCTTGACTCCAAGATGCTATCTAGTCCAGCCTTTAAATAGAATGAAAACAATTTCTTCTTTCACTAATTGCTCCCAGTATTTTCTTTAACTCATTATTAAGTCCATTGGTACACACAAGATGAGCACTAGATGATGCTTCGCATGGTCTGGCTAACAAGGTACTCATTGCCCACTCACCTTTTTTACTTCATACTTGATGGCTAGCTTTACACGACTCAGGGACGCTCTATGGCGCTGCCCAGCAACTGGCTCTACCGAATCCACATCTCCATTGAGGATGGCCTCCACCTCTTCCGAGTCTCGGCAAAGGTCCAGCACACCCACCACAAAGTCTTTGCACTGCATGGAAAGCTTCCGGTAGTCGTTCTAAGAGGAAGACATCTGGAGATTAGTGTTGAAGTGGATCTTGGATTTAAACTGATACCCTAGAAAAACACAAGAGTCTGAAAAGAGCAAACACAAGCATCAAATAAAGGAAAGGCCATGAAAAACAACGGAATCTCTCTCTTGTCAGTGAGACCTGAAGCTGCAGATCAACTTACTATTCCTTGTAAATATACTACAAAGTTTTTGTGCAACTTTTTCCCCTCTTCCAGGAGTTGGCTACTGTTAGACACAAATATATATATGTATGTATATGTGTATATATATATATATATATATATATATATATATATATTTATGTGAATTTGGGTATTTCTATTAGAATGACTTAAGTCGCTCGAAAAGTTGTTCTTAAAACAATACTGCTTTTTACTGCATACAATGTTTACTTGGTTCTGCTCATTTCACTCTTCATTATTTTTTGCAAGTCTATCCATATTTATCATTTCTTTTTTGTATTTAAAATATTTTATTTATTTTGAGTTTTACATTTTTCCCCTTAATCTTACTTCCTTACTCCACCCCCCACAGAAGGCAATTTGCCAATCTTTACATTGTTTCCATATCCATATCATTTCTTAATAACATAATAGTATTTCATCATGAATATATAGCACAACTTGGTTAGTCATTCCCAAAATGATGGGTATCCCTGCAATTTCCATTTTTTTCCAACAAAAAGCTGTGACAAATATTTTGGAACATAAACGTTCTTTTCCTTTTTCTCTAATCATCTTGGGAAACAAACTTAATAGTGGTACTGCTGAATCAAAAGGTAGAGGCAGTTGAAGACACTGAAATCTCAAAGGAACACAAGCAGAGTCACAAGAAAATTTCTCCTAAGCTAGGAAAGTAGCTTGAAAGACATGTGTCCTGTGGAGCCAGATACACATTGAGGTCTCTTTCTGGAAGGCATGGGTCTCATCATCAGAGCAGAGTGAACTCCAGGTTGGTCCCCAAAGACTGAGGTTGTGTCAAACATGGAGCAGTGGATACGGAGCCTGGCCCAGAGTCAGGAAGACCTGAATTCAAAGCTGGCCTCAGATATTTACTAGCTGTGGGACTTCATCTCTATCTGCCTCAGTTTCCTCATCTGTCAAAAGGGGGATAATAGCATCTACCTCCTAAGGTTGAGGATCAAATGAGATAATAAGTGTAAAGTTCTTGGCACATTATATAGGATGCTGTAAGCCCTATGTCAGCAATTATTGCTATTTGTTGTTGTTATTATTATTATCCACAGGGAGGATCAAGAGAATGGACTTGGGAAGTTCTATTGTTTTGGCACTTTTGACTGGAGAGGTAGGATAGGGTTAGGTCATGAAAAGATCTAAATACCAAATGGAGGAGTTTATATCTGATCATGAAGGAACCTTGGGTGCCACTGCATTTGGTCACGAGACAATAATAGTGGTGTAAAATACAAATGGGAAAAATAGAGGGTGCCATAGTGTAACCTTTAGAATCTGGAAGACTCATCTTCTGGGATTCAAAGCAAATCTCAGATACTTCCTAGCTGTATGCCTCTGGGAAAGTCACTTTACTCCATTTGCCTCAGATTCGTCATCTGTAAAATGACCTGGAGAAGGAAATAGTGAACCATGGCAGCATTTTTGTCACAGAAACCCAAAATGGGGTCACAAAAGGGTCTGAAATGACAGAATCACCACCAATAAAAAACAAATGTCATTAGTAAAACTTATAAATAGAAAAGGAAGAGGAGAGGAGACAAAAAAGGAGAGAAGTAAGAGGAAAGGAAATGACTTGCTCAAGGTCACACCACCAGCTTATGCTGCAAGTGAGATTGGTTAGCCAATCTCAACCCAAAGTTCCTGTCTTGTGGTCTCTTTAATTCTGGGTCACTGAAACTGTAAAGAGGTCCCCGAGTCCAGCCTGGGCAGACTCCTCAGCTGTCTTCCTAAGGACAGTTCCTCTGAGCTCTCGAGGATATGCCCAGGTCCTGGAGCCAGAAGGACATGTAACTGAATCCTCAAGGGCTGCAGAGTATCAATGCCTGTGAGAACATTTCCCAGGACACTGGAACTAACACTTTGCTAAAATATTCTGTGAATGAATCTTTCATTTCATTTGCATAGCTCCTGAACACAGAGCACCATCACCTGCCCTCTTCCTTCCCCAATAAATGGAGCCCCCCACAGTGAGGCTCTCCCCCCCAGGGTCCCCAAGTGCCAGCTTACCTAAAATAACCACAGTTAACATTCTTAGAGCTCACTTTGCAAAGGACTGCCAAGATTACATATCTCATTTGAATTGATCCTCACAACCGAGGAGGTCACTAATATATCTCCCATTTAATAAATAAGGAAACTGAGGCTGAGAAGTTAATTGATTTGCAAGCGAGAGGGGTCAAAATGCTAAGAAGTTTCTGAGGTAGGATTTGAACTCTGATGAATAACAGGAACTGATATGAGTGAAGGGAACAGAACCAAGAGAACACTGTACACAGTAACAACAATGTTGTGAGATGATCAACCTTGATGGAACCAGGTCAGAGAGCTAGGACAATCGGATTAGACTGGCTATGAACAATGTTATCCCCATTCAGAGAAAGAAAAACAAAAAAAAATAAAAAAAATATACAGACTCTAAATGCGCACTATGTTCAGTTTTTAAAATTTTCTCGTTTTTCTTTCTTATCCCTTAGTCCTAATTCCTCAGACAGAAAATGATTAATCTGTAAACATGTTAAACACAAATGTATATGTACAATGTTCACCAGACTGTTTGCCCTTGGGGAGGGGGGTGGGAAGAGAGGGTGCAAGGAAATTATGTAACTTATACATAGGCATATATATGTGGATGAATGTTGAAAGCCTTTCCTAGAATGTAACTGGAAAAATAAAATATCAATTGTGAGGAAAAAAAAAAGAAACATGGGCAGAGTGGAAGCTGGTCATTTCCTCTTTGTCCAAGTAGGAAAGAGGCCCAAGTTGTACAGTCAACCTTCAGACATCCTCCATTTCAGAGCCAGGGGAGACCAGGGTCAATGCCAAAAATGAGCTTCTCAGAGTAGATAATCTCCACAAACTGTCCAGTTCTAGGCAATCAGTCAATGAGCATTTATTAACCATTGACTGGAGATACAGAGGGCCAAAAGACAGTCCCTGATCTCGAGGTGCTCACAGACTAATGGGGGAGATAACGTGCAATTCTACACAAACAGGATAGAGATAGGAATAATTAAGAGAGAGAAGGCACAAGAATCACAGGTATTGGGGAAGGTTTTGGGAAGTATTCTGTGAACTGCACAAAACTCAGGAAGGACGTAGACTTTTCTGAATACAAGCACAACATATTTGCTGAGAAACAAAATTAAGCTGCAAGTAAGAAGAGTGCTAAGCAAAATGGCTTGTTTTCAGTATCTCTGGCATAGAGGATGAGGTATAGAAGTCAGGAAGAGCTAGCTTCAAAACTTTCTCATACACGAACTTGTATGTATGGAGTGCACATATACATGAGCACATGCATCTTTGTTGGATACACTGACATTAACATAATATATGCTGTGATTACATCCATTATATGTGCACTAACATTATAAATACTTCACACACACAAACATTACATAACACACATATAGTATATGCATACATTACCATGTACAGCCTAACATTTTACATTTTATATATATATATATATAATGTTATACATACACTAACATTTATACACAATATAAACTAGTACATATGCTCTCCATACACTAACATCTATACTATAGACACTATCTATATTGTACATACACTCCCATCATATATACTATATGTACCACCATTATATATTACACTATACCCATACTATTTACACTATATATTATCATATATATATATATATATACATTAACATTGTACACAGATATCCCAACATACATATACTAACATTATACATATATACTAATTATATAAACCAACATATACAATTTATCTATCAAAGTTAGCCAGAGGAAGGCATCACTAATTCCGGGCTCTTTCTTGCTGGGGAACCTTTGACAAGTCTGTTCACTTGGCTTGTCAAGGTTCAACTGCTTTCTTCAACCAGAGTTCTGCCACTGTTTATTTTGGCTTTTTTCCCAAGCTGTGTTTTCCTTGAAAATGTGTCTCTTCTTCATCTTTTTCAGCTCTGTGTCTTTACCCACCCTTCCTTTTGGCCATCTGGACTGAATTCCACAGGGTCAGTTGGTGGCAGTCAGCTGGTGTCCACTTTAGGGGAAGTCCAAAGCCCAGACCTGTCTACTCCTTGTCTCTTCATTTCTACTTCAGTGAGTAACCTTAACTTTTAATCTTTTTTTTGCCCCTTAAGAAGAAAAAGAAGGCTCGCCTCTAAACTCCAGAGATTTCACTGAAATGATTGAGTGGTCTCTGTTCTTGAAGACCACGCCTTGGGGAGATAATGCCATAACAAGCAAGTGAGTTGGATTTAAGTGGGGAGAGGGGTTGCTATGCTAAGTCACCAGTCTCACTTTCTCCCCCAGAGCCGTCTGGGGCCAGATATGGATCAGGATGACTGGGATGCCCACCACGGAAATGCAAGCCAGGTTTGGTAATTAGAATGAAAGACTGCTGTGGTTGTTATTATAGTTTGGGGCAGTGGCGGTATGGGGGAGGGTGAAGAAAGAGGACTGATATTGAACCCAGATCCTGGCTTTCTAGTTCTGACTCTGCTATTATCTACACTGCATGGTTGGGATAACTGAGACCAGAGTCAAGGCCACACACAAGTTTGTCTTCTCAAAATAAAAATCTCATTACAAATGAGCTCCAAGAAAATGTGGGGTTCTCCCAACAAGGATCAGAGCCCTGGGATTTGCTGGAAGTCATCCCCTCACCTTCAAGTGAAAAACTCATGGGAAAATATTTTCCACTGAAGGGATCTGAGGTTCACAAGTTTGTAACCTTGGTGATGACCTCAGATTCCCCATATATAAAATACAGAAGGTAGTCTAGCTGGTCTCTCAGAGATCCCTTCTAGCTCCAAAGTTACATGACCTGGTATGTTGATGTCAGGGACCTTTAAAGCTACTGCTTGGGGGGGTCTTCATTCTCTATAGGGTTCTGCTTCACAGACAAGAAAACTGAGCAAAAGAATTTAGTTCTTGTCTATCCCTCAGCAACAGAATGGAGTGATGCCTCCAGAGAAAACTGATTGAACCAGGAAGAACCACCCACCCAGTAGACTTTAAAGGGATCTCTGACTTCAGCTTAGGGTGCAGAGGGTAGAGCACTGGCCTTGGAGTCAAGAGGACAGGGGTTCGAATCCAGCGTCAAGACACCTGACATCAAATGACTGTGTGACCTTGGCCAAGTCACTTCACCCTGACTGTGTCACATTCAGGGCCATCTCCAGGAGTCCTGATTCATATCTAGTCAATTGAACCCAGATAGCTCTGGAGGAGGAAGTAAGGCTGGGGACTTAGCACAGCCCCCCCTCCTCATCACAACCAGTTCACATGCTTGTCATGACATCACCTTGCAGACATGATAGTCTTTCTTTGAAGAAGAACAACAACAGTGGAGGGAGACCTGGGTTCACCTTAGACACTCACTAGCTGGGTGACAGAGCAAAAGCAACCTCTCTATGCCCGTTTCCTCAGCTGGACCCTAACATCCTTTCCAGCTCTATCTACAGCCCCCTGACCTGATGTCCCACACAGCAGAGGACCAGCTCACTTACCCTTCTACATCTCTATCTTCCTCCCCATCTCCCCATTGGTCTCTCTGCCAAATTCAACTCTGAGAACAGTCCTGATAAAGTTGGCATTAGTCACACTGAAGCCCAAAGAGGGAGGTGACTGCTCAAGAACTCAGAGGTACCAGGTAGCAGACCTGAGCCTCCAAGGTCCTGACCCTTATATCTATTCCCATTCCCCAGCACCTCCCAACTAGACCCCCAAGAGTGACCAGGACATTACTGAAAACAGACTGGCTGCATTTGACCTGTTCTGGGGTGTTTGCTTAAAGGCTACAAAAAGGCTGGAGAAAGTAGAAAAAAAGTTTCCCTCAACAGCCATAAACAAGAATGAATAATTTTGCTGATTGTTGATGAACTACCCACATAAATTACCTTTGATTTAAAAATAAAACTCCTATTTCTCAACTACTCCTTTTATCTCTCTCCCTTTCTTTCTCTCTCACTCTTTTTCCTACCTCTCTCACTCTCTCTTTACCTCTCTCTCTTTCTCTCTTTCCCTTTCTTTCTTTCTGTCTCTCTCTCTCTCTCTCAACTCAGAATCCCCAGAACCTATGGTCCATTTTACAGAGGAGGAGAGGTCACAGGACTTGGGGGCAAGTGTCAGAGCTGTGATTCAAAGCTACATCCTTTGAGCCTTCAACCCTGTGTTCTTTCCAATACATTCCTCTGCCTCCTAGGGAAAAAAGGAGATTTTTTGGCCAGCGCCAATGACCTGGACTGTTTCAACGTTCATTCGGAATTGTTGTGGGCCTTGTCTTAAGTAAATTTATTTTTACTAATTCCTTTTCAAGTGATGCCAAGATGCAGTCTGTCTGCTTTTGGTCACATCCTTGGCTGTGGATTTCAGGGGTGGAAGTTCTCCATGTTTTTTAATAAATGAATCATAATAAATAAAATTCTCTAATAGAATGTTATCTCCATTTCAATTCAATTCAAAGAAAATTTCTCAAGTGTTAGGGATAGCAGGGTACACATGTCTCACACATTTATCAATATTATATACTGGTTCTCAATAGCATACTATTTTTTTTTTGCCCAGAGCAACTGGAGTGGATGCTGAACTGCCAACTGAAGTTGGCAAGAAAGAATACCTGCCAGGCAGTAGAGCTTCAGGGCTAGGATAGGGCAGAGCTGCTGTGGCCTTCCTATTGCTAGCCCAGGCACCCCAGAAACTTGGGTCTAATATTAGCTGCCTTTATAAAGCACTCACTATGCAAAATGCTTTATAAATATTATCTCATTTAAGCACCATAACCACCCCCATTTTGCAGATGGGGGCACTAAGGTAGACAAAGGTTAAGTGACTTGCTTAGGGTCACACAGCTAGTAATGTCCAAGGAAGGATTTGAGCTCAGATCTTTCTGACTTCAGGCCCAGAATTCTATTCAGTAACCCACTTCATTTTTATGAGAACTACCATAATGTATGATTCTCTTAAAAGAGCAGAGGTTAGAAGGGATCCTAAGGTCATCTAGTCTAAATCCCACCCCCTCATTTTATAGATGAAGATCCTATTAAAATGTGTGTGTGTGCGTGTGTGTGTGTGTGTGTGTGTGTGTGTGTGTGTGTGTGTGTGTAGAAACTAATGTACTCAATGTAACTACAACAGGGGAAGAAAAATGTGGGACTAAGAATACTGAGCTAAAACCCCAATCTTTTTATAAGAGATAAACTGTCTCTAATTGCTCCTGGGGCAGCTGGCTGGTGCCCCACAGAGGATAGGGTGCTGGGCTTGAAGTCATGAGCAATACTTCTTCCTTAGTTCAGATCCGGTCTCTGACACTTAACTAGCTGTGTGACCCTGGACAAGTCACTTGCCTCTGCTTGCCTCAGTTCCCTCACCTGTAAAAAGAGCAGGAAAAGGAAATGGCAAAAACCAGTCCAGGATCTTTGCCATGAAAATCCCAAATGGTGTCCTGAAGGGAAGAATAGGACATGCTTGAGCAACAGTGCCCCCCCCCCCACAACACCGTGCTTTGGAGTAGCAGTAAGGTCTGTGACTCCAGGAGGAGCTTCCCCATCACTCCCCCCCCCCCCCCCCGGTTCCCCACTGTGTGTCCACCGAGTCAAAGTAGTCTGGAAGAAAAAATAGCTTTGGTGTCCGGGGAACTGGATTCAAATCCTTCAGGTCCTTGACAAGTGGCTTCTGATTCCTCCTTCCTAAAATGAGAGGGCTGGGCTGGAGGGCTTTCTAAGGGAGGCGGGAGCAGCCCCTGCCCAGCCTCTGCTGGACCACCAGTCAGGCCTCTGAGAGCCCGGGGGTCACCTTCCGAGGGCACCGCGCTCCATCCGCACATGTTATCCCCAAGAAACCCAGAGGCAAGGCTGGAACCCCCAGTCCTACCCTTCCCACCCACCCCGGGCCGGCGCTGGGCCGCTCTGTAAGGCTCCCCGGGCACCCAGGCCGGGCCCAGACTTGGGGGGCCTGGGAACCCCGAAGGGGGTGAAACGGACCTCTCTCTCCCTTCCCGCCTCCCTCCGTGTGTGATGCGCTTACAAGGAGGAGGCGCGGGGTGGCCAGCAGGGCGCACGCACACGCGCGCCCCCTCCCCACGCCCCGCCCCCTCACCTTGAACTCCTTCTCGATGTTGGCCAGCTTGGCCAGCTCGTTGCTGAGCTCGAGCGCCGTGAGCACCGGGTCCTCGCTGGCCAGCGACAGGTAGGCGGGGCTGGCCAGGCCGCGGTAGGCGTTGATGCGCGAGCGCGAGTGGCTGAAGGAGTCCCGGCGCTGGCGCTCGGCGCAGTCGGGGCACTTGCAGAAGTAGTCGTGGGGCCGCGCGATGCGGGCGCCCTTGCTCAGCAGCATGTGCACCACCTCGTACTTGTGGCAGTGCGCCGCCAGGATGACGGGCGTGATGTCGGCCGAGAAGCGCGTGCCGTCCTCGTCGTAGGCGTAGAAGTCGTCGTCGTCCTCGTCCGGCCCGCTGCCGACGCCGCCCGCGTCCTCGGGCCGGCCGCGCGGCGCGGGGCCCAGCGTCAGGCGGCGGCCGGCCGCGAAGCCCGGGTGGCCCAGCAGCGCCTCCACGATGCGCACGTAGCCCTTGCTGATGGCCAGCAGCAGCGCGTCGCCGATGCGGCCCAGGTGCTCCTTGCGCAGCAGCAGCTCCGTCACCTCCAGGTGCTCGTTGCCCACGGCCAGCTGCAGCGCGTTCTGCCCCATGTAGTCCACGCAGTTCACGTTCAGCGTGGCCGACTCCTCCAGCATCTTGCGCACCACCGGGATGTTGCCGTACTCGGCCGCCGCCAGGAAGCGCTCCTCCTCGGCCGTCAGGCTCGGCCCGCGCGCGTTGAACATGAAGGCCGGCCCGCGCACCGCCGGCCGCCGCGCCTTCTCCCGGGGGCCCGCGCGCTGGCCCGCCGCCGCCGCCGCGGGGCTCCGCTCCGCCGACCTGGGGGGGCGAGGAGAAGGTCACTGCGGGGAGGGACCCCCGCGCCGCCCGCCCCCGCCGGACCCCCGGCCTTCGAGGGCCCCCGAGGCTGCGGCTTGCTCCAGACCCTGGGCCGGGGGGCCCTGCCCTTCCTCACACGGACAGGTGGGGGGCAGCGAGGGGGGCCCCTTCCGAGAGGGGGGGGCCTAGCTGCCCTCCTCCCGCGTTCCCGCTTGTTTGCCTTCAAAATCCTCTTTCTGAGAAGGGGCCTTCGAGCTTCGTCTCACTGAAAAAGGGGCCCGGGCCAGAGACGGGGTTCGAGACTGCCTCTCTCTCCGGGTGAAGGGGAGCTAGCAGGCGGCTGGGACCTGGTAAAAAAGGTTCTGAGCACTAGTTCCATAGAAAGAACTTCCTCCGGGCGGCTAGGTGGCGAGTGGATAGAGCACGGCCCTGGAGTCAGGAGGAACCGAGTTCTCAAACCCAGCCTCAGACGCTTCATAATGACCTAGCCGTGTGACCTTGGGCAAGCCACTTAACCCCATTGCCTTGCAAAACAACCTGAAAAAAAAAGAAAGAACTTCTTCTCTGATCCTGGTTTGTTTCAGTTTGCCTTAAAAAAAACATTTCTGAGAAACGGGCCTTTGAACTTCGTCCTACTGAAAAAGGGGTCGGGGCAGAAAAAGGGTTCGAGACTGCCTTTCTTTTTATTATTTATACCCCAGCTGTGTGCAGAGTCCCTGTACAAGAAGATACTTAGTAAATGTTGATTGGGTTGGATTGAATTAGATGACATAGAGGTGGCCTGCTCGGGATCCCACAACTAGTAAGCACGTGGGGTGACGCTGCAACTCTGATCTTCGGACCCCAAGTCCGACATATCCATTGGACCACCCAGCTGCCTCGGCTCCGAAGGTAGGAGAAACCAGCAAGGTGGGATTGGAACTCCTGGGAAACCATTAGACAGAGTGAGTTTCACTCCATGTATGGGGGTGAGGGGGGGGTAGAAAATCCAGGGGGGGAGCTGGATTGTAGAGGGTCTTCAATGTCAGGATAAGTATTTCATCACAGAGGCACTAGTGACACCCTGACAGCTTTTGATCTAGGAGTGATGTGGTCAGATCAATGCTGATTTTGGTAGATTGTGAGGGGAAGAAGGGGAGGAGGAAGAGGAGTAAAGGCTGTAGTCTGGGGTAGAGGTGTCAAACATGCCTCCAAATGGCAGCAAACAGATTAAAATGTAATTGGGAAAGAGTTAACAAAATAAAGGAAAATACAATAGAACACAGATAAAACTGAGTGGTTTTCTAAGTCACTCTGTCACATGTTTTATATGAGTTTAACATCACTGGTCCAGGGTAGAGGTGAGGAGGAAGTGAAGGAGAGGACTGGTTTTGGAAGAGGAGAAAAGATGTTTGAGAGGGTTTCTCTGTCACCTGGTGAGCAAATAACTTCATCTCTCTGGATCTCAGTTTCTTTATTTGGCAAATGGGGGTTGGGGGTGGTTTTGATGGCCTCTGAAGTCCTTCCCAGTTCCAAATCTAGCTAGGGCCATGTGATCTGTGAGCTGGATGTTGTGGAGGCCATTATTGAGTTTTTACATCTGCCTCAGGACAAAAAATAATTTTGTTTTGGTTGAATGTATCCTTTCTAAATCACTAAGATCAATCAACAATCTTTATTGGGCACTAACCACATCCCCAGAACTGTCTGAACAACAGTAATAACAATGTCGCCTTGATGGGGTGCCTTCCACCTTTTAAAGAAAATTGTGTCTGTTGTGATGAGACTGGAATTATCATTATGATTCCATTTTTTTAAGCCACCCCACCCCCAAAAATCATTTTTCTTCACTTTTTTCCTAGAAGGAAAATGGAGCTATATCCTTCTTCCAAATTTCTTCAAATGTATATGAGATGGATCTTTTCAAAGATCATAACTCTTTCCCAAAGGTTGCATTTCCTCCCAAGCTCCCAACACATCCCAAACTCCTTCCTTACCTCAGTAACCTTGTTAACTATCTCCTGCATTTTAAAAAGTCTAGTGGGATTGTAATGCTAAATATACACATCTATCCTACATTCTTCCTGGGACTCTCGCTAAGTTGTCATTTCAAGATGTAGTCTTTTTTAAAAAATTCATTTTTATTGATGTCTTTTGTTCTTATTTTGCCTCGCTATCATCTGGATCAAATAAAAGTCTATCTATTCAGCATTGGAAGTTTTTATAGAATAACTTGGCCCCTTCCTACCTTTCCAGTCTTCTTAACTCTTATTTAACTTCTTAACTCCTACTTAAATTTTGAATCTTTGTGCACACACACACACATACACACACACACACACACGGAATAAATATTTTCAATAAATATTTGTTCAGTGAATAAATGAATAAGAGGTATTGTGAATGAATTGGGAAGATATTTGGAGACAAGAGACCTGGCTTCAGATCTCTGGGCTTCCATTTCCTCAACTATAAAATGAACAGATTGGACCTTCCTATCCTATAAAATCCCTTCCAGCTCTAAAGTTGTGATTTATGAAGTGATGAATAATAAATGGGAAACTGAATGATTGTAGTGATTAAATCAAAGCACATGATTCCCATATCCTGGAGGGATATCTTCAAAAGTTGCAGGAAAAAGCACCACCACACCCCCAAATTTACTGGTGCACCCGACTGATGAGACCACTACCAGAGATTCATTCCAGTTGTCTACTGGTCCTTGGTCATTCCCCCTTCAACAAGTACTTGAGTTCTACTAGGCTTAGGCTCTCCACTCAAGTTGCTGCCTCAGACACCCAGTCTTCCTGGTTCATCAGCTTCACTGCTTTCCATATCTTCATTCTTCCTCATCCACATGCAAGAATTGCCATGCCCTTGATGTCACTTTTCAACCTCCATGATCCAGACTGGAAAATTCCTCTCTCAAACCACCACTTCTCTCCTTTCATCCCTTTCTTTTCCTTACTCTTTCCAAACTTCTTTATCTTCATTTCAACTGACATCTTTCTACACTTCTGTGTGCTGGCCTTATTTTCCTCTATTATAATTTTGGCCCTATAGTTATCCAGTCCAACTGTATTCTGAGTCTGAATCTCTTTCCCCCTTTTCTCATCATCTCTAATTCCTTGCTAAACCCAAACCCTCATTCACTCATATGCTTCCACATTCTTTTTCTCTGGCTGCCAAAGGATTCAACCATGTTGCCCAGGTTCCTACAAATTTATGGTATCTAACCTCAACTGGATCATCTTTGCTTATTCTTTGAATTGATGATTGTTTCATTTCTGATTTAGTTTCATATCTCATTGTCTCCAGTGACTGCTCCAAACTTTCCCTTCTCTCCATATACTTTCTATGGCATATCCTATATGACTATTTGTAAAGTAACTGTCAGAGGGGTGGAGCCAAGATGGTGGTGTGAAGGTAGGAATTCCTGGAAAGTTGTTCCCCCAAAAACTCCAAAAGCCATCAAATTATGACTCTAGCCAAAATCTAGAGGGGCAGAATCCACAGAAAGACTGAGTGCTACCATTACCCAGTCCAAGACAACTTAGAAGTTTCGCAGAAAATGTCTGTTCCACCAAGACCAGGGGTTGGAAAAAGCCTGGGTCTGTGGCAGAGGGGGTGGTTTCCAGACCTCTTGACCCAGGGATCACCAGGGACAGCCAAAAGGGGTGGTGAGAGAACTCAGCCCTGCCATGAGAACCTGCAGCTAGAATCAGCGAAGCCACCAAGCACATCCAGAGCTCTCAGACCACAGACAGTAAGGGGGCTGGGAGAGATTGCAGAGGTCTCTCTGCTCTCCCTGAGGTGGAACTCAGCTGCTTGCCCACACTCAGATCCAGGTTGCAGTCTGGGCCCCCACAACATCACTGTAGCTGAGGGGGAACCCTCCTCACAGCTCCAGGGCAGAGAAGAGGGCCTGAATACAGATAAGAGAGCAGTCAGAGCCTCCCATAAGACCTTGGAGGAATTAAGGTCCCAGTGGGGTATCCCAAAAATCCCCCAAAGCCTTGGAAGTGCAGTAAATCAGTCATAGGCTGAGGAAATGAGCAAACAAAAAAAGAAGCATCTGACCAAAGAAAATTACTTTGGTCCCATGGAGGACCAAGATACATATTCACATGATAACAAAATCAAAGCTTCTGTAACCAAAAAATCCAAGAGAAATAGAAAATGGGTTCAGGCTATGGATGAGCTCAAAAAAGACTTTGAAAAGCAATTAAGGGAGGTGGAAGAAAAATTGGGAGGAGAAATGAGAGTGATGTAGACAAATCATGATAACCAAGTCAGCAACTTGGTGAAAGAAATACAAAATCATACTGAAGAAAATACCATATTAAAAACCAGTTTAGGGGCAACTAGGTGGTGCAGTGGATAGAGCACCAGCCTTGGAGTCAGGGGGACCTGAGTTCAAATGCAGCCTCGGACACTTTATAATTACCTAGCCATGTGACCTTGGGCAAGTCACTTAATCCCATTGTCTTGCAAAAACAAAAACAAAAAACCAACCAAACCAAAAAGAGTTTAGGCCAAATCAAAAGGCAAATGAGGAGAAGAATGCAGAATTGGCCAGCTGGGAAAGAAGATAAAAAAAATTCTCTGAAGAAAATAACTCCTTCAAATCCAGAATGGAACTAAAGGAAGCTGATGACTTTTCAAGAAATCAGGAAGAAATAAAACTATACCCAAAAAACCCCAAAATTAGAAGAAAATGTGAAATATTTCATTGGAAAAACAACCAAACTTGAAAACAGATCCAGAAGAGATAGTTTAAAAATTATTGGGCTACCTGAAAGTCACAACCAGGAAAAGAGCCTAGACTTCATTTTTCAAGAAATATTATAGCAAAATTGCTCTGAGATCCTAGAAACAGAAGGTAAAATAGAAATTGAGGGAATTCACTGGTCATCTCCTGAAAGAG
Source organism: Macrotis lagotis (assembly GCF_037893015.1). Lineage (NCBI taxonomy): Eukaryota > Metazoa > Chordata > Mammalia > Peramelemorphia > Peramelidae > Macrotis > Macrotis lagotis. The sequence continues at coordinate 25,115,739 of NC_133660.1, forward strand.
ATCCCAAAAGAAAAAAAAATCCAGGAATATTATAGCCAAATTCCAAAACTCCCAAGTCAAAGAGAAAATACTAAAAGCTGCCAGAAACAAACAATTCAGCTACCATGGCTCTATAGTCAGGATTACACAGGATCTGGCAGCATCTGGCAGCATTAAGTTCTCGTAGGGATTGGAATATGATATTCCGGAAGGCAAAAGATCTTGGTTTACAACCGAGAATCAACTATCCAGCAAAATTGAACATCCTCTTTCAGGGGAAAAGATGGACTTTCAATGAAACAAAGGACTTTCAAACTTTTCTATTGAAACAACCAGAGTTTAACAGAAAGTTTGATCTCCAGGTACAGGACTCTGGTGAATCATAGAGGGGGTGGATAAGAAGGACTAACCATGAGGAACTTAATGATGTTGAACTGCTTGTATTGCTGCATGGGAAGAAGATACTGATAACTCATATGAACTTTCTCATATATTAGAGCTGTTAGAAGGAGCATATATAGACAGGGCACAGGAAGGAGTGGAATATAATGGTATAACATAGTAAAAAGATGGAGTCAATGGGTGATAAAGGAAAATACTGAGAGGAAGAGAAAGGAAAGGAAGAAGGGGCTAAGATATTTCACATAAGAATAAAGCTTTTTTTTCAATGGAGTGGAATGGGGGAAGGTGAGGGGGAATGAGTGAGCCTGCATTCTCATCAGAAATGGCTCAGAGAGGAAATAACATACACACTTGATAGGGTGAGGAAATCTATCTTACCTTAGAGAAAAATGAGAGGAAAGGGATGGGATAGGGGGAACAGGGGGGAGGGAAGGGGGGGAATAGGTGATAGAGGAGAGAGAAGATCAAAGGAGAGGGTACTCAGATACAACACACTTCTGAACAGGGACAGGATGAAAGGAGAGAGAGAATGAAAGAGATGAGAGTGGAAGGAAATACAGCTAGTGATAGCAACTATGGGAAAAATATTGAAGCAGCTTCTCTGGTGTCTAGGATGGGGAAGGCACTCATCCCAGAGACAGAGCCATTGGAATCTGAACACAGATTGAAGTATACTTTTTTCTCTCTTGAGATTTCTCACCCTTTTTTGGGAGGGGAGGGGTGTTTATGATTACTCTCACAACAAGATTATTATAATAATATAAAATAAATAAAAAGTAATTGTCAGAGCCACTTGTTTGTAAACTCAATTCCAAATCATTCAACTTATGCAAGTAAAGAGTAAAGTGTCTTAGTCATCTTAATATTTCTCCTTAACATTAGTTATTTTTTCCTCTTCTCTCCAGCAATGACAGGAAACAATCTTTTCCCATAGAATTTTCTTTATAAACTTCTCTTTACATGATTTTATTTTAAAATAGTATTCAAGGCAGTCATCATAAGAAAGAAATCTATTCTTATCTTCTTTCTATCACATTGATTCTTCATAAATCCTCATGAGTCATAGATTAAACGCAACCTTTTCTTAATTCTACTGAGAATAGTGCTTCACATGAATTCATTTCTCTTTTAGGAGGTATCTAGGAAATTTTTTGTATTTCCAGTTTGCCCTCTGGTTCAAAGAGATCTGGGCAACTTTCTAATATGACTTTTTGAAATATTATATCTAGGCTCCTTTTTTAAAGATCATGACTTTTAGGTAGTCTGAAATAGGAGCAGATAAAATACTTGGTCCTGAGTCAGGAATACCTGAGTTCAAATCCACACACACTAACTGGGAAAACCAATGTAATCTCTCTCTGCCTCAATTTCCTCATCTGTAAAATGGAGATATTACTAACTCCTATATCACAGGGTTGTTTTTATGGAAAAAAATGACATCATAATTGTAAAGCACTTTTCATACTGCCTAATGCACAAGCAAGTACTATATAAATATTGGCCATCATTATTCTGGTGGATAGCTGACTCAGTAGATAGAGGGTCAGACCTGAAATCGGGAAGACCTGAGTTCAAATCTAGTTCATGCACTCACTAGCTGTGTGGCTCTGAACAAGTCACTTAGTCCTGTTTGCCTTAGTTTCCTCATCTGTAAAATGATCAGGTAAAGGAAATGATAAACCAATTCACCATCTTTGCTAAGAAAACCCCAAATGGGTTTACAAAGAATCAGACTAGTTGAACAACAACAAAAATCATCATCATTATTACTGTTGTCTTTCATCAAGCTGGTTTCCACATCAATTGTTTTTGCTATGAAATACTTGATATTTTCTTCTTTTAGTCTTTTGAATTAGTTTTTAATATTCTTGTTTCATGTAGTCATGAACTTCAGTTTGATCCATTCTAATTTTTAGGGAATCTACTGTGTGGTTCAAGTTTTATACCTCTTCTGCCAAACTTAGTTCTCTCTTCATTTCTCTCTCTCTCTCTCTCTCTCTCTCTCTCTCTCTCTCTCTCTCGGCAAGGCAATGGGGTTAAATGACTTGCCCAAGGTCATACAAAGGCTGGTGCTTTATCCACTGCACCACCTAAATGCCCCTCCATTTCTTTCTTTGACAACTCTTAGGTCTTGTCCAATTTTTTTCCTCTAACAACTTTTTAGCTCTTTAAAAAGAAAAACAAAACACATCTTACTTCACCTTTTCCAGAAATTTTAGTTGATCTTGTACCCAGTTATTTTCCTTCAAGGCTTTGCTTATAGATGTCTTGGACTCAATCTCTTTGGAGTTTGAATCTTGAATCCCATCAGCATAATAGCTCTTTAAGCTGGAATTCTATTTGTTTGTTCATTCTGCCAGCCTATTTCCCAAGCTCAGGTTTTATGTTAGGGCTGGCAGGGCTCTCTAAAGTTCTAAAGAAAGTGTCTGGACTGAAGTTCTATATGCTTCAATCATGCTGCTACCTTCTTTGTGTAATTGGATGTGGTATTGTTCCAGGCTCAGAGACAGGTCAGATTGGAGACCTACAAGCTCTTACTATTCCCAAAGTGACTTATTAAGGAGCAAAACCTTTATGGAACTTCCTTTTTAGGTTGGCACTTCTCAAATTTCTGACCTGGGGTTTTGTCTGAGGAACATGTGTAGCTTATTGACACTTGGCTAGAATTCTAGCAGCCATTACCAGTCAGCTGAAAAGCCCACCAGGGTCAGTTTAACAGAATTGCAGACGCCCCTTTGACTTGGGATTTCTGCCTCGGTTATTTTGTTGGAGACTTCAGACTGGGTTTGGGGCTGGATCTGGAGCATTTTTTCACATGATTTTATATATAGCTTTAATTTCTTCATTTGAAAACTGTCCATTCGTATCCTTTGGCCATTTAGCAATTGAGGAATGACTTGCAACCTTATAAATTTGATACAATTCTCTGTAGATTTTAGAAATGAGACCTTTACCAGAACTGCTAGTTGTCAAGGTTATTTTTCAGCTTCCTGCTTTCTTTCTAATTTTGGCAGCATTGATTTTATTAGTGCAAAAATTTCTTAATTTAATATAGTCAAAATTATTCATTTTACAGCTTATAATGTACTCTATTTCTTGTTTGGTCATAAATTTGTCTCCTTCCCATAGATCTGATAGAGTGTTTCTTGGTCTGTTAATTTATCTATGGTGTCATCCTTTATGTCTACATCCTCTATTGGGGTTGAATCTGAGACCCTACACAGCTCCTGAAGTCAGATTAAGCTGGTTGTGTCATGGTCAATGGAGGGGATGGGGGAGTCAAGGTAGAAAGACCTGATTAAACCATGGCAATGAGAATCTGAGCTAGTGGGATCAATAGAAACAAGAATGGAGCAGATTTGAGAATTAATGAAGGTACATAAGCCATAGCCTTTGACAAATGAGTAAATATGGGAATGGACAGTTGGTCAATGAAGCAGATAGAGCGCTGGGTCTGGAGTCAAGAAGACATCTTCCTGAGTTCAAATCTGATCTCAGACACTATCTTGTGTGATCCTGGGCAAGTCACTTCACTCTGTTTACCTCAGTTTCCTCATCTGTAAAATGAAATGGGAAAGGAAGTAGCAAGCCACTTTAGGATTTCTGCCAAGAAAACCTGAAATGGGGTCATGAAGAGTTAGACACAACTGAACAGCGAAATGGGAACAAAGTTCAAGAGACACTCCTAAGGGAATGGTGGTGAGACAGACTTAAAGAAGATGCCTAGGGAAGTTAGATTTGCCTTAAGTACCCCCCCCCCATTTTTACTTTTTCCTCCTCCAATTCTCCCATATTTCTTCATCTTGGAGGAAAAGCTCACGTGTGATGAATAGATTCACACTAAGTTGTCACAGACTTCATGGGTAACATCTCTGTGCAAACACATATTTGCACTTAACAGAAAACCTAAGGTGAGAATACTACTTAAATCAAAAAGAAAGGAAGTGGGGTCTAGTAGAAAGCATCCCAGAAGGGGAATCAGAAGACCAGGACCCCTCACCTACTTGGCCACAAACTTCTATTGACAAGTAGCCTCTGGGTCTCAGTTTGCTTACCTAGAAAATTAGGGGGTAGACAAGAGAGACAGTGTGGGGCAATGGAAAGAGCACTGGCCCTGGATCAAGGGTAAGCTAATAAATTTTTAACACCAAGATCTTCAAATAAAAGCACTGGAACACACTTCTCAGTTTAATGTACATTATTAATATTTTCACATCATTTTCTTAAGTCTAGATGATCAACAAAACAATAAATCAATCCTGATTTGTATCATTTGTGATTTCTGAAGTATAAATGTTCATATCAAAATTTTAATCTGTGCATATCTGTACTTCAGACTCTAAAAATGAGGGTTCAGATCCTGGATATGTTCATTATTATAGCCGTTGAGAAAAATCACTTTAATTTCTCTGGAGTCTATTTCTGCATCTAGCAAATGAGAAGGCAGAATCAGATATTCCCCATGATTCATTCCTACCTTCTAGTTCTTAATCCTGTGACATAGAGAACAAAGAACTTTTCAAGTCTAATATTCTAGAAATCTATATAATGATGAATTCTCAGGCACTAAGGTGAAGATAGCCACTTCAAGAAATTATTTATCATCTAGTAGCTGGGAGACTTCTGTCTGCTTCCCTTTTTGGATCTGAAATTGGGGTTACCAATAGCCCCTACCCCCAGAGTTGTTGTGAAGATAAAATGAGACAAAATATATAAAGATTTCTTTGCAATCTTGAAGAACTATATAAATGTTATTATGCTGTTGTTGTTATCACATTTTTTACTCTACATCGATTATTTTTCTAGACACCAGGGATACAAAGACAGACATTAAAACCGGTCTTCAAAAAATTTACATCTTACTAAATACACTCCTTCTCATCTCATCATGTCAGTAATGATCTAGTTGATCCACAATGAAAATATTCTATTGTAACAATTATAAAAGTTTAAGGTTTACAAAGAACTTTACAAATATCAATCTCATTTTATACTTGCCACAATCCTGAGAGGCAGGGGTTATTATTATTGTTTCCATTTTTAGTTGAGGAAACTAAAGCATAAAGAGATTAGATGACTTGTCCAGAGCTATGCTGCTAGTAAGTAGCTGAGGCTGAATTTTAACTCAGGGCTTCCTAACTTCTGGCCCAGAGCTAGTTTCTCCTAAAAAATGTTCCAGTGTGATCTCTTCAATCTAGGGACAGCTTGGTGATACAGTGGATAGAACACCAGCTCTAGAGTCAGGAGGACCTGAGTTCAAATCTGGCATCAGACACTTAATAATTACCTAGCTGTAAGACCTTGGGCAAGTCACTTCACTCCATTACTTTGAATAAATAAAATTCTAAAAACAAGAAAATCTTTAATCTAGCTGCTAGTACCTTAACCAATTACTATGTATTAATTTTGCCTTTATTTTTCATTCCCTGCTACCACTTTTGACAATACTCACAAAGGACAATGACTCAAGTGACTTCTGATAAGGGACCAATTTGTGAGATGGGTGTTTGCCCAGATTCCTAGGTCCTGACCTTGAAGGATTTTGTAGGAAGACAGAAGAAGCATGAAGGAAGGAGGATGGCATGACAAGTGGTAGAAGAGACATCATGCTAATTGGGAACTGGGAGAAAAGATGGAATCCTCTCCTTTTTTTTTTTTCACTCCAAGAAAAATCTGGTTCATAGGCTCCTAGATTCACAGAGCTACAAAGTGCTTCAGAAGCCATCTAATTCAGTCCTCTTATCTTGCAGATGAGGAAACTGAGACCCAGGGAGATTAAGTGATGTGCCCAGGGTCACACAGATATCAAGTGTCAAAGGTAAGATTTGAATCCAGAGTCAGTGAGTGCTGCCTCTTTAGCCTGGTCAATTCCTTTACTTCCTGATCCCATTCTCCCAGTTTGATTCTTTGGAGAGGTCACTTGGGACTCTGGTCCCAAATGTTCACTTTCACTACCAATCCTTTAAAATAAGATAAAACTTGTTAGTCAACAAATCCCAGGCTGTTTGTTGTATTTTACTTTATACACAGAAGTATAATTATTAGAGAAGAGTGAAGGTTTCCCTTTTTCCAGAGACCCATTATTTTTTGCACTGCAAACCTGTCTAGGAGCACAGAAGAAGGGGAATTTTACTAATTCCATATAAGCCAAACCAGAGGTGTTTAAGACCAAAGCTATCCATCACCTTGTTTTCATTCCTTTCTTTTGTGAAAGAAATCAAACAACCAGTCTGAATGTCATTGAGTAGTTTGTCCTCTTCACTGGCTTCCCCAGAGAACCTCATTGTGAAGGTTGGGAGGGCACAATTTCGATCACTAATGGAACCAGAGGGCTTCAATTGAGCATGTTCATTGGCAAACTGATACTACCATGACAACCAATGCTGAAGCTTGGTCACAAGCTCTCTGAAGGGGAGACTTTCATGGCTACATGCCTCTCTTCAGATGGAATGTAAGCTCCTTGAAGCCAATTTTTTTTGTCTTCGTGTGCCCAACAACTGGCACAGTGACTAGTATACAGCAGGTGCATAATAAATGCTCGTCAATGAATCAATCTTATTTTAGATATGTCTGCACAAGAACTTCATGGACTTGGAGCTTCAATTTGGTACTTCTCCTTAGGTGAATTTATGAAGAAAAGGGTGGATTATTGATGTGCTTTTCAAGACTTACATTGAAGGAGAAAGCATTTCTTTTAAGTTGTGGCTATTAGAGATTCACAGAATTTCAGAATTCATTAAACCATCAGACTGACAGAAACCTAAAATCCGGACTGCCAGTGGCTATCTAGACTTCGCTTAGAAGACCTCCAGAAAAGGAGAGCTCCCTACTTCCCAAAACATCTCATTAGACCTGATGTGTGTTTTTCCTGACCTCGTTCAAAATTGGGATGTTTGCATCTTCCACCCATTGCTCCTCATTTTGCCTCTGAAGCCAAGGTCAACAAATCAAAATCCCTTCTCACAGGCCAGCTATCCATTTGGTTAAAGGCAGCTCTCATGTCCTCCTATCAACTTTTCAACCAGCTGAACATTCTGAGAGTTCCTTTAACTCTGTTCATTTGGAATGTCCTCTCCATCCTGAATGCACTCCTTTTCTTGTTCCAACTAGTTAACATGTGTCCTCAAATATGCTTCCCAGAATGGAATACAGCATGTAGGTATGGTCTGATCAAGACAGAGGAAAGAATTTTAATTTACTTTTAATGTATTCATGTATAATAAAAGATCACTAACTCCCAGGATTTGCATCATTTCCAAAAGGTCAGCAATATTAATGATTGTAGCTAACATTTATATAGTGCCTACTATAGGCTAATGATTTACAAATATTATCTCATTTGATTTTCATAACAACTCTGGGAGCTAGGTACTATTATTATGCCCATTTTATAGATGAAGAAACAGAAGCTAAGTCCAGAGTCACACACCTAGTGAATATATGAAACCGGATTTGAACTCAGGTCTTCCTGACATTAAGCTTAGGTCTCTATTACTTCACAAGTATTAGAATAATTAGAATCATTAAAATGATTATGTGCCTTGCACTATGAGAGCAAGAGAGAGAGACAAACAGCCAGACAGACAGAGATAGAAGAAAGAAAAAGGGAAAAAATTCACTTAAGCTTAAAAATTATTCTCTACTGACAAGTTTTAGATGATAAAAGGGACTAAATAAAGAACTGTATTATACTGCTTTTTAAGACCAAATCATAATAGCAAAAAACTGTAAGGAAAGAAGATGCCAATCAATTGGGGAATGGCTGAATAAATTATGGCATATAAATGGAATAGAATAAGTTACTGCATAGTTGTTTCAGTCAGGTATGATTCTTTGTGATACCATTTGGGATTTTCTTGGTAGAGATACTGGAGAGGTTTGCCATTTATTTCTCCATCTTATTTTACAGATGAAGAAACTGAGGTAAATGGGGTTAAGTGACTTGCCCAGAGTCACACGGATAGTAAGTATCTGAATATAATAAGAAACCACAAATATGAGAAATTTGGCTCAACAAAGAAAGACCTATATGATACAAAACTGACATAAAAGTAGCATTAGGAGAATATATAGCCAATGACCACATTTGGTGGCACGGTAGCTATTGTCTTTTGTCTGTTTTTGAAGCAATGACATTACAGGTGAGTTGGATTTAAGTGAGGCAGAATGGTACAGAGTCATCAGTCTCAGTCTCTCTTCCAGAATCATCAAAGTTCAGTGACTGGACAAAAGTCGGGAAGACCATGCAATGGATGACCTTGATGTCTTCCAAAGGGTTTCTGACCTAAGGGTTTCATAATTCCTGCTTCAGTCTCTTTCTGGCTGCCATCTGCCCATTTCTCCAGTGAAGTCTTGGCATGCTTCAGGTAGACATCCCCCTCACTCTCCCAAGGTCTGAGGCCTGTTGGGTTACCTTCAACCTAGTTTAGCTTGTCTGCTGAGATGTGATGACTAGGGCATATACTATAGTTTCTTGGAGCCACAGATGAGGGTTCAGGGCCAGGTGGAGACCAGAGGTGGAACAGCAGCCCTCCCACCAGAGGTACTAGTTCTCCTTAAACACCCATATATACTAGATAAACTATTGAGGAAAATGTGAGTTCAAATCCTACCCTCAGACACTTACTAATTGTGTGACTTTAGGGCAAATCACTTAATCGCTGTCTGCCTTCATTTGTAGTAGTGGCTAGAGAGCCAGCCTTATACCCAAGAAAATGTGGGTTCAAATCACCCACCTCTGACATGAATTGACCCTGGGCTAGGTCCTCTCAGTGTTCTAGCCACTCTCTAAGACCCTCAGGTGCAAAAAATGTGCATCGATGGAAGGAATTTTCCTCCTTCAGAAGTTCTATAGCCTAGCAGACCCACAGTCCCACTCTGATTCCTATCCTTAAAATGAGAACAATCCTAGCACTTGCCTTCCAAACTTTTCCTGAGGATACATTGAGGTGATATTTGTAACGTATTTGGCAAATTTATGGTGTATGAGAGGCCTTTAGCTAATGCTGCTACCATTACAAAGGAGACTTTCTGATTCATTGAAATGAACATTTTCAGTTTTAGAAGCCAGGTAAGGAAGCCCTCTGCCCTTGTCTCAGGAGAGGGCTAGGAGTGGGGACCTGAGTGAGCTGTAATATGTACCCTCTACATCCGTCTCTTGCTGAATTATTTTGCTTGGCTACATATTCAGAGTCTAGTACATCAGGAGATAGCCATGGTGTGAGTAAAATCAAAAGGTATCTACAAAAATATTTTTAAAATAATAAATCACAAACTCTTTGCTAAATAAACAGTGAATAGTATGAATTCAGAAAGACCAAACAGCCTGCCTCAAGGACCAATTCTCAACTAGTATGCAATAGATATATTGTGGAACCTTCAATAAAAGTTCCACCAATTGGCTACAACTCATTTGTCAAATGATGGCTAATGATGGAGCCTAATTTAAAGTAGTATTGTTTAAATTAGTATAGATTAATTAATATAAATCATTGTTCTCTTGACTAACTCTTTGGCACCAATGGCTCCTATATGCAGGCACACTTAGAGTGGAAGTTGATACACACAACAACATCCTCATTTCTACCATCTTCCTTATTTTCCTTAACTGTGTTAAAGGAGATGCCATTGAACAAATCAGCAACTTTCTCATGAGCCAATTTCTCTAAAATAAGCATAGATGAACTTTCCTTAAAGAGTCAACAGCAGAACAACTACTCAGGTATTTTGGATTTTAGTTTCTCTCTTCGAGGGCCTTCTGCAGACCCTCAGTGTAGTGCAGAGGTGATCTTGGGGGACCTACATGTCCTATTGAACTGGAAAAGCACAACAGCTCCTGGAACATACAGAATCTATTGGTCAAAGAAACCTCAAAAGTATTAGTATAGTGGAAAGAACACTAGATTCTGACTCAAGAACCTTATTTTAACTCCTGGCTTTACCCTTGAGAAAGTTTATTGTTGGGGTGGCTGGGTGGCACAGTGGATAGAGCACCAGCCCTGAAGTCAGGAATACCTGAGTTCAAATCCAGCCTCAGACACTTATTAATTACTTAGCTGTGTGGCCTTGGGCAAGCCACTTAACCCCATTTGCCTGGCAAAAATATAAAAAAAAGTTTATTGTCTAATCTAGATGTCCTTTTCTCCTCTGAACTGTTGTTGTTGAATCTTGTTTGAATCTTTGTGATCCCATTTGCGCCTTTCTTGGTAAAAGTACTGGAGGGTTTCTCCTGTTCATTTTAACAATGAGGAAACTTGAGACAGTGTGACTTGTCCAGGGTCACATGATTAATGAGGCTGTGTTTGAATTCAGGCGAGCTCTATCTACTCACTGCAGCACTATCTAGTTATACCTTCAGTTCTGAAGCCAGGAGAAACGTCTCGATTGCAAATTGTCTTCCAAGTGAAGGCACTTTCTGTTTTCCTGCCACAACTTAAGGTTTTGTCCTCAGGAAGGGTTTGGAGAACTTATGCATTTATTAATTGACGAATCAAAATCCCACAATGTCCTCTTCCATATAAGCATTTTCTATAGAAGCATTGGTTTACTAAGATTTGGTTCAAATCATTGAGTCACAGATGACCAGATGATAAACATGGATGAAATGATGCAGACATCCATCCCTCTGGTTGGTTTGGTCTCAATGCCTCAATGTAGCCCACTAGACTTGGAGTAAGGAAGACCCATTCAGACCTCTCAAAATTACTGTGTGATCCTAGACAAGTCAATGTGCCTCAATTTCCTCATTTGTAAAATGAGAGGTTGAACTTGATGGCCAACTCTAAATTCATGATCTTATGATAGTATCATGATATTACATCAGGTAATGAAACAAATAACCAACCAAGAGGCATTGGTATGTGTTATGTGCCTTGATCAGCTAAGATAGTATTTCTGGACACAGTATACAATGCTCTCTCCAGTATCCTGGCCAAATTTCTAAATGGGACACCATATTCTTTGCACCAAAAATGAACCCCTTTGGTTTTAGTGTCCCCAGCTCAAGAGGTGCTAGAGATGAATCCAGATCCGTCCCTTCCTACAGAATCTGAGACCATGGGCAAGATATTTCACCTCTCTGTGCCTCAAAGTCCTTGTCCATAAAATGGGCATCCCATCATAACAAGAGAACCCTTGTGGCATAGTAAAAATAGTGCAGACACTGGAGTCAAAGGACATGAATTCAAATCCTATTCAAACACTGAGTAGCTGAGTCAATGTAGGGGATGGGTAGGACATTTCTCCTTTTGGGGTAACAGATTTTTTTTCATGTTTAAAATGAAGAGGTTGGATTATATAGTCTATGAGATCTCTTCTGGCTGCCCCCTTCAGGAGAACAAAGCTTTGTTAACCGTTGAAGCTATGAGAACACAAGCCATCGGCTGTCTGCTCTGAGCTGCTGCTGACTTGGTGTCCGTGGTCCTGTACTTGTGTCTGCATTGACTACAGAGGGTCTATGTTCAGTGGTGGGCAGACAGAACAACAAGCACTCCTACTTGAAGAAAGTATTTCATTTTTGACTCTAGCAGTAAAACCTCTTTTAAACTATATAACTATGTAACCAAGAAGTAGCACAGTCTAGTGAGAAGCCTGGGAACTTGGAACTCGCAAGACCTGCATTCAGATTCTGCCATGGACACTTTCCAGCTGTGTGACTATGAGAAACTCCCTCAGCCTCTCTGAATATCCATTTCCTCATCTTCAAAGTGGAGCTAATATTACCTGCAGGACTAGCCCCAACAGGTTTGTTGTAGGAATCCAAGGAACTAATGTGAGTCAAAAGTTCCTTGCAAGTCATAAAATGGGAGATGACTCCATAGATTGGAAATGACATAGATTTGGATTGAATAATCAGCAAGCATCTATGAAAAGACTAATATATGGGCCATTCACTGTGTTGAGTGCTGGGGATAGAAATTCCTATTCTCAGGAATCAGGTCCAAGTCTCTGTCACCTGTTCCTGATGAGACCTGGGACAAGTCATCTTCCTCCTTTGTGATTCAGTTTCTCAACCCATAAAAAGTAAAGGACCAGATGTCTAGCTTTGTTTACAGCCTATTCAAGTTCCAGTTCTTTGATCTATGCATATTGGTTATTATTAATAAGCACACACAATCCTCCATGCCAGCCATAAAGGCTGTGAGAAAAATTTTCTGCCTCCCCACTAGACTGGTGTTCAGTTATTTCAGTCCTGAACTACTGTTCATGATTCCATGTGTTTTTGTTTTTGATTTTTGCATTTGGACTTTTGGGGGGGAGGGGGGCAAAGATACTGGAGTGATTTGTATGCTTACTTCTCCAGGGGATTAAGGAAATAGAGGTTAAGTGACTTGCCCAAGATCACACAGTTAGTGTCTGAGGACTGATTTGAACTGTCTTCCTGACTCTAGATCCTCCAGTGAGCCACCTAGTTTCCTTTACCCATTAGACTAGTCTGTATGAAACAACACAATTGCTTCAGAGATTTGTTTCACTGACCCAAAACTTTAAAAAGCAATATGAACCATCTCCCACATGCCCTGCTTTATCAGGTCAGAGCCTTCAGGTGTCCTCTTTAAGTTGAATTTTGTGCTGAAAGAAACAAATGTGCCCAGACTCAAATATTGGAGCAAATTATATATTAAAAAATTCACATTTTGGCAGAAGGGTTTCACCTTGCCATTCAGCAGCGGGGATGAACTGTGCATATACACCATCCTCCCAGGATCAGAAAATGTTTCCAACTAGAAGCTGTCAGGGGTTTCAGAGATCACGCTGTCATTTTACAGATGAGGACATTTGAAGGAAAGAACATGTTCAAGGTCACCTACCTAGTATGGCTCAGACTGCATTCTAACTCTTTGGAGAGGAGGTCTAAGGAAAGAAGCCAGAGTCTGACAGTGGGAATCTGATCACAGGGGACCTGGGTGGGCACCCCAGCTCTGCTTGTAACTTGATATGGGGCCTTTAGATCAGGTTTCTCTTAGTTTATAAGATTTAGAGCAGAAAGGGATCCCTGGGGGTGTCCAGTCCAACTCCCTCATTTTTGTTACAATATTTAAATTTTAATATTTTATTTTCCCCTCAAATACATGTCCTGAGATCTGGAGAGATTAAATGATTTGCTCAAGGTCATGAGAAAGGTAATTAACAAATGCAGATTTGAACTCAAAACCTTTAAGCCAAATCCAGAACTTTCCATGATATAATCAGACCGTATCAGGGGTCCTTTTTTGTTTTTAAAGGTTTTTGCAAGGCAAATGGGGTTAAATGGCTTGCCCAAGGCCACACAGCTAGGTCCTTATTAAGTGTCTGAGAGCAGATTTGAACCCAGGTACTCCTGACTCCAGGGCTGATGTTTTATCCACTGTGCCACCTAGCCGCCCCTATATCAGGGTTCTTAATCTTCTTTTGTGGCAAAGGCACCTTTGGCAGAAGTGACACCTCTAAGAATTTATTCTTAAATGCATAAAATAGATAAGAATATTGAATTATATAATTATTATTAAATATATACATTCAATATATTAGTATGTAATTTAAACATTATATATTTCTATATTACATCATGTATTTATATAATATATATTTATATATAAAATAATATATTGAAGGGTGAAGGGTTAAGTTGAGATCTTCCCTATCAACTGTCATGGTCCAAGGAGAAGGAACTTCCTAAGCACATTGAACCGAAGCATGATTGGTCAAAAGCATGTTCTGGGGCAGGGAGGGCTGGGAAGCATTCCTTGTAAACTTGTTTTGGTGTCCACACCTTGGCCCATCCTTGGGTGTTTACTTCAATGGGCTGATTAAGTGCCATAGTGGATTGAGCACTGGCCTTGGATCAGGAGGATGGGAGTTTGAATGTGGCCTCAGACATTTGTAATTTACCAGCTGTGTGACCTTGTCCAAGTCACTTAACCCTGATTGCCTTATATCCAGGTCTATCTCCAGTCCATCTGAATCAGATCTCCTTCAGATGGCTCTGGAGGAGAAAGTGAGTCTGGTGACTTAGCATAGCCCCCATTCACTCAAATCCAATTTATGTGCTTGTCATGACATCATCTCCCTGATGTGATCTCTGAAAATGAAGGACAAATACTATTACCTCAAGACACCTGGGGAAAGTGATTGTACTTAGAATCTGAAGGTGTTTTGGATGAAACTCCCAGTTCACTGAGTTCAGTCTTGTAAACCCTTGGTTCTTTGCCACTTTCGTGTAAATACTAGAGGAAAGTGGACTTTGGAAGTCACCCCTTCGGAGAGGATGCTCTGCCAAAGGGACTTACCCAATGGAGACTCTGGAGAGTGTGTTCTTACTCAACTTCCCTAGCCAGCCAAATTTCCAGGTGTGGGAGCCTTCTGGGTTGGGTCATTCTTTCTCTTCTTTCTTTTATCTTTCCTTTTTCTTTATTTACTTTGATGTTTTCCTTCACATATATGCATATATGTAATTGTGTATCTCTTAGGTTATAAGTATATTTAATTTGGGGTTATGAGTATAGGTGGGGCAGTGGGTAGAGCACTGGCCCTGAAGTAAGGAGGACCTGAGTTCAGATATAATCTCAGACACTTAATAATTGCCTAGCTGAGTGACCTTGGGCAAGTCACTTAATCCCATTGCCTTAAATAAAAAAATTTAAAAATAAGTATATTATCATTAAATTTTCATTTAAAGACTTAAGACAAAGGGAAGCAGGGTCATTGTAGGGACAGATCCAAACTGACCAAATTAAAAATCTGCAACAGTCCCTAACCCTTTCTGATATATACATACAAATATATTCTATATTACTTAGAGATATATAAATAAATGAAATTATTATATATAATTATATGAAATATATTTGTCAAAAACCAGATTAGAGCTGGTGGAGATGAAATGCAAGCTAAAGTCCCTTTGTATTTGGCCATTCTTTGGTCCAAAGATCCGAGGTTCCGGACACCTCACTTTTCCAAGCTGCCTACCTCACCTCCAAAGCCCAGCTCTGATTCAGGCGCTATTAATAGACATCCAGTACATAACTACACTGATGATGTTTGTCCTTCATTTCTCTAAGAAGACCATATCATCAGGGAGGTGCCATGACAAGCAAGTGGATTGGATTGGAGGGAGGGGGGTTGTGCTAAGTCACCAGCTTCACCTTCTCTTCTGAAGCCATCTGGGTCCAGATAGGAATCAGGATGACTAGAGATGACCCAGGATGTGAGGCAGGGTAAAGTGGTTTGCTCAAGGTCACACAGCTAGTTAAGTACTTGAATTTCGAATTTGAACTCAAGTCCTCCTGACTCCAGGGTTGGTATTCCACCCATTGTACCACCTAGCTGCCCCCCAGTACTATCAATAACAAGCCTGGCACACACCGAGAGGATCTTTTTTTTTATAGGTTGTTTTTTTTTGCAAGGCAAATGGAGTTAAGTGACTTGCCCAAGGCCACACAGCTAGGTAATTAAGTGTCTGAGGTCGAATTTGAACTCAGGTACTCCTGATTCCAGAGCTGGTGCTCTATCCACTGCGCCACCTAGCCGCCCCTCACCGAGAGGATCTTGCTGGGAAAGGTGGGATCTTGGTAGAGAAGACTCCCGACTTAAGAGTATTGTTTTGCAGGCCAGGGACCAGATTCCCCGAGCTCTGCTGGGGAGGGGGGAGGGGGAGTCCTCCCTACAGAAGAGCGATTAGACTCATGATGCTCCCTCTCCCTGCCTGGGGTTGTTTGTTCTGCCAACAAGTCTCTTCAACCCCTTGTAGAAGTAGGCACCCAAAGCCCCTGGCCCCTGGACTCCTTCCCCAGCCAAGTGGCTCGGACCCCTTCCCTTCCCTTAAAGGAAGGAGCTGATGAGATGGCCACTGAGCCTTCTGCCACTGCCACCTTCACACAGTTTCCTTCCCCGACCCCAGCTCTAGCGGCTTCCACGGACATCCCTCCACCATCCCTCCTCCCCTTATGTAGGCTAAAGTAGACAGACAAGTCCCCCAGCCCTTCCCCGCCCCGCAGGCTCCGTTGCCCTAGGAGGAGGAAGCTAGCTTTCCCAGGTTGGGGGCAGAATACGATCACTTTGGCGGGGTGAGAGGGGGAGAGACACGGGCTCCCCTTGTACCCCATCCCCCGGCTAGACAGAGCGCATCTTAGATGGGCTGTGGGCTTGAGCGGGCAGCCGGGGCCGCCGGAAGGGGGGGGGCGCGCCCTTGTCCTTGCCTGGCCCAGGGCCACCTGCCTGTCTAGGCCAGCCTGTCTGATCACTGCCTTCCTCTGTGTGTGTGTGTGTGTGTGTGTGTGTGTGTGTGTGTGTGTGTGTGTGTGCGCGCGCGCGCGCGCGCGCCTGCAGATTGCCTCTCCTTGAGTCTTGTCTGTCTTCGAGTCTCCCAGGCTGATTCTCTGCCTCTACCTGTCTGCCCAGCTGCCTGTTTCTTTGTCTGCCTGCCTGGCAGTGCCAGCTTCCTCTGCTGGCCGGGGTCTCCTGTCTTCTGCCAGTCTAGTTTCCTGTCCGTCTGCCTAGCCATTGATTTCCCTGCCTGGCTCTGTCTCTGCCTCCTGGGGCCCAGCCTGCCCTCCTGTCTGCCAGCATGGTCTTGACCTCTTCTACTTCCTTTCCGTGTTTCACTTAAGGACCTTCCTGCCTATTAGTCTCTCTGCCAGTCTATCATCTCTCTGTTTCTCTCTCTCTCTGACTCTCTCTCTCTTTCTGTGTCTCTCTGACTCTTTCTTTCTCTCTCCCTCTCTGTCTCCCTCCTTCCCTTCAATCTCTCTGTCGATGTGTCTTTTTGTCTTGTCTAGCTCTCTGATTCTCTTCTCTTTTCTTCTCCTCCTCCCCCTCCCCTCCTCCTCCTCCTCTTCCCTCTCTATCTCTGTCTTCTGTCTCTCTCTGTCTCTGTGTGTGTCTCTCTCTTTCTCTCTACCCCCTTTTGATCTCTGTCTGTCAGTCGATGTCTGTCTCTTGTCTCTCTTTTCTCCTCCTCCTCCTCCTCTTCTCTCTCTCTGTCTCTTTGTCTCTCTGTGTCTCTGTGTCTGTGTCTCTGTCTCTCTCTCCCCCCTTTGTTCTCTCACTGTTTCTCTGTCGATGTCTCAGTCTTTTGTCTGTCTCCTTTCTGCTCCTTTTCCTCCTCCTCCTCCTTTTCTCTCTCTGTCTCTCTCTCCCTCTGTCTTCGGTCTCTCTCCAAGTCTCTGTCTCTGTTCTTCTCTTTTCTTCTTCTCCGTCCCCTCTTCCTCTTTCCATTCTTCCTCCACCTCCTCTCTGTCTCTCTCTTCCCTCATCCCCATCTTTCCTCTCTGTCTCTGTATGTCTCTCTCTCCTCCCCCCCCCCCTCTTTGCTCTTGCTTCCCTCCCCCTCCTCCCCTCGTCCGTCCGTCCTCCGGACAGTCTAGATGCCAACTCCCGGTCTCCCTACTTCCCCGTCTTCCCTCTGACCGGAGCAGCGGCTCCCCCCTCTGAGCCTTTGCCCCTCGCAGGCAGCTTCAGAGAACTTGCTCGGAGTTTTCCCCTCGGGCCGTTTGAGTGAGGGGTGGGTCCAGTGACCCGGGGCACAAAGCCCTAATTCGCAGCCCCCCTCCCGGTCCTGCCCCCCGCGTGCCCGCGCTCGGACCTCGGTACTCACAGGCTGCTGCCCAGCGGGGGCTCAGAGAGGCTCTCCCGGGAGCCGGCCGGGGGCGGCGGCCCCAGCCCCCCATTGACGCCCCTCCAGCCCCAGCGGCCATCAGGCGGCGGCCGCGGCGACTGCTCGTCCTCCGGAGCCGGGAAGGTCACGGTGGCCCTCGGCGGCTCCCTCCACTTCCCGCCCTTGCTGGACATCGCGCCGGGCGGCCGGGGCCGGGGGCCGGGGGTCGGGCCGCCCCCGCGGCCCCCAGACGCGCCTCTCTCGGCCCCGGCCCGCTGCCCCGCCAGCGGCCCCGCGCGGGAGGCCGGCCCAGCAGGTCAGAGCGGGCCAGGGCAGGCCAGGGCCCGGGGCTCAGCCGCCGGAGGGGGCAGGAAGCCCGACCCTGGCCGGACCCGCGCCCGCGCCAGCCAAGCCGACCCGAGCCAGCGGCGGCCCCCGGATGGGCGCCGGGATGGGGCAGCGGCGGCCAGATGGGGCAGCGGCGGCCGGGGGGGCCCAGGTGGGGCAGCGGCGGCCAGGGGGGCACCCAGATGGGCAGCGCAGCCAGAGGGGCGCCCAGATGGGCAGCGCAGCCAGCCCGCCCGCCGCCGCCCTCGCCTCGCTCTCCTCCAGCACCACATCGCTGCCGAGGACAGCAGCATTCCCGGGGGGAGAGCGAGGGCGGGGCGGGGGGCTGGGAGGGGGGCGGGAGGAGGAAGGAGCCGCCGCTGCAGCTGCCCCAGCTCAGCCACTCTCCCTGCCTTCGGGGGGCCTCTGCTTCTGGGGGGCAAGGAGCCAGGAGGGAAGGGCGCTAAAGGAGGGAGGAGAAGCCTCGGAACCTTCCCTGACCAGAGAGACAGAGAGAGACAGACAGAGACAGAGAGACAGAGATAGAGACAGAGACAGACAGAAAGTGAGAGAGACAAAGAGAGACAGACAGAAAGAGGGACAGACAGAGGCAGAC
This sequence comes from Macrotis lagotis, assembly GCF_037893015.1. Lineage (NCBI taxonomy): Eukaryota > Metazoa > Chordata > Mammalia > Peramelemorphia > Peramelidae > Macrotis > Macrotis lagotis. The sequence continues at coordinate 25,134,635 of NC_133660.1, forward strand.
AGAGAGAGATGTTTTCTACTAAAGATTCAGGTTTGTGAAAGGGAAAGGCTTTCTCTCTCTCTCTCTCTCTCTCTCTCTCTCTCTCTCTCTCTCTCTCTCTCTCTCTCTCTCTCTCTCTCTCTCTCTCTTCTTTCTTTTCTTTCCCCCAGGTCTCACCTTCCCCTTCTCAGCACCTCAACTTTCTAACTCCTGGCCACAAACCCTCCCAGAGCTTGGAACTAATTGGGAACCTGGGTTGGTTCATTTGGAGGCAACTTTCCCTAATCCTGAACTGTAATTCCTTGTGTCTTTCAAAACAAACGGCCTGCCCCATGTAACTAAGTCTCAGTGTTGACAAAGACAGGTAATCAGCCTGAGCCCTCTAGGAGCAGGCTGATGCTAGCTAGGTGGCACTATGGATTGAGTTTGAGGCCTAGGATTTAGGAAGACTTGAGTTCTAAGAAGACCTCAGAGGCTTCCTCCCTGGATGACCCTGGGCAGTTTACTTGACCTGTTTGCCTCAATTTCCTCATCTGTAAAATGGGTGGGAGAAAGAAATGGCAAGGCACTCCCATCTCTTTTGGGGTCATGAAGAATGGGATATGAATGAACAATAATCCCTCAAATCCCTGGCAAACAGCCAGGGGCACCCGTTTACCTTGGGACACCCAGCAGCTGATCCTTGTCCCTGATTTCCTCAAGGGCAACAGTTTGGCTATTTCCTTTGAACAAACTTATAAGGTAATCAAAGAGGGCATAGTTTGCTATAAATTTAGAATTGAGACTTTAGACATAGGGAAAGGACCTTGGATAGCAGCTAGTCCAAGTTTTACAGTTGAGAAATCTTTAAGATCATAGACTTCTTGATAGGAAAAATCAGTGTTATTGATTGCTGATAATAATAATAATAATACCTAACATTTATATAGAACTTTAAGATGGCAGAATGCCTTACATAGATGCTCTCATTTGAGTCTAATTTCACTCATTGGGAACCCATTCTTTTGTATCTCTGCTCTTAGCACACAGTTCCTGCCACTTAAGGATTCTACAAGAATCTCTTCATGATCACAAAAGAGATTGGAGTGATTTGCCATTTTCTTCTCTTGCTCATTTTACAGATAAGGAAACTGAGGCAAACAGGAACAAGTAACTTGATCAGAGTCATACAGGTAGGAAGTGTCTGAGGTCACCTTAGAACTCATGTCTTCCTAACACCCTCCTTTTCCAGATGAAGGAACTGAGGTCCATAGGAGACATGCCATGTTTGCAAATTCAATGCCCTCTCCATCTTTGGGACACAAGAGTCATAAAGATTTCTTGTTAGAAGAATCCTAGTCTAATTCTCTCCTTTTACAGATTTAGAAATAGAAGCCCCCAGAGAGACCTGTCCAAGGTCATCTAAGCCATAGGGAGCAGAGACAAGAGTAAAATACAGTTCTTGTGTCTGCCTCATCCACAAAGTTTCCTTGCTGCCTACATACCTTTAAATGAATCCTAAGAACTCTATCTAGAACATAATTTTAAAATAACCTATTTTTAAAATCCACAACAGCCACCTCCCCAATGACTTCAACAGGGGAAAATTTGTTCTGAATAGGCTTACTTAAAGTCATAAATTGAAAGGACAGCTATTTTCACAAGAATACCTGATATGTTCTAATGAGAGCTAAAATAAGGTCTTCATTTCAGCAGTATATCTAATCAGACTGGTTTCTTTTCTTGGGGGGGCGGGGCTGGTTGAAGCTCTGCCCCATCCCCATCCCTGTCCTCAACTCCTCCTGCTCAAGGTCTTTCTTGAGTCCTGCAGTGTTAACACCCTTCCTCTTCTTAAGGTTACTTGTATTTGCTTGTCTGTATATGTCCTATCCTCCTCCCCTACCCAATAGAGTGTAAGCTCCTTGAGGGTAGATCCTGATCCATTTTTGTCTTTGTAACCCCCAAAAGAGACTTGTACTTGAGGATAGGAAACTGGACTTGTGACTTCAATGATATAAGAAATAATATATGTATGTGTGTGTGTATACATATAATATCAGGAAATTCCTATTGATCCAGACAAGAATCTTTGTAGAAACCTAAAAGTCAAAACATGTTACAGAAGGAACTCCACTCCATCTCCCTAGTTCTGAAACCTATTTTTTGTCTAACTCCATGGCAGTCTTAATAAATTAATAATTAATAAATAATTAATAAATTAATAAATGATAACAAAAATTCTAACATGTTTACTGACTTTAGTTCTGTTGATTCCTAAAACAAAACAAAAACAAAATAAACCATGGTGTTGCACTGGACAGAGTGCTGGGTCAGGAAGAACTGAGTTCAAATCCAGTCTCAGATACTTCCTTAGGCTTGCTCTGGATGACCCTAGGCAATTCACTTCTGTCTACCTCAAATGACTACATGAAAGAAGGGGATTTGTTAAGTATAGACTGGAAAGGGAAGGGATAGTTTATGAAGAGCTTTAAACACCAAGCAGATGACTTTTTTATTTGATCTTGGAGGTGATAGAGAGCCATTGGAATTTCTCGAGTGTGAGAGGCGACATGGTCAGACCTGCATTTTAGGTCAGTCTCTGTGGCAGCTTGTCAGAATCTTGATGCCAAGACCACCCCTCTCTTCTCTTCCTCTCCTTTTTTAAAATTTTATTTAAGGCAGTGGGGTTAAGTGAATTGTTCAAGGTCACACAGCTAGGCAATTATTAAGTATCTGAGGTCAGATTTGAACTCAGGGCCTCCTGACTCCAGAGCCAGTGCTCTATTTACTGTGCCACCTCGCTGCCTCTCACCCTTCTCTTTTCACTCTTTTCTTTTTATTCTTAGGATACACTCTGTTTTCCAGAGTTAAGGCCAGAAAGCCTTATGGTCTGAGCCTGAAATAACAACAGTCCTTTACAAAATACCAGAATTGCTTCACATCAGCTCCAGGTAGTCCCTGAACTCAGACCAGCACCTGCAGGTACTGGTCATGAAGCCCTGCTATGAATCAAACTTGACTCATTGTTCCTGTTATCTTTTATTGTAACGACTTTAGCCACTGCTATATGCATAAAGACTTGGTCTTGCTAAAATAGGTCTCCTCTTAGGAGGAGGTCCCAGCACAAGTATCTAATTTCCTGTCTCCAATGGAATAAAGCTTTTTGTTTATAAACATTGTTAGATAATTGGCTTTGTTTTATTTTTTTTTCAGAGTTAATAGTTGTGATTGCTTCTCTTTGTGAACTCTTTGGTATGTTTCTTTTTTCAGATTTAACATCAGCCAGTGTATAACCCCTGTGGCTCTTTGGTCATTTATTTTCAGGGTTTGATAAGCTAAAAATGGAGAATAAACTGGAGAAAGGAGAAGGGCTTGTGACAGGCCAGCCAACAAACAAGCTATTGCAATAAACAAAGCAAATGGAGATGAGGGCCTGCTCTGAGTGGTGGCAGTGTCAGAGGAGAAAAAAGGAAAGTATTCAAGAGATATCACAAAAGCGAAATCCAAAGGCCTTGGCAACAAATTGCATGTTGGTGGGTGGAAGATGGGGAGAGTACAGAGTTGCAGATGATGACTAAATTGTGAACCTAGATGATTAGGATGATGTGGTGCCTTTGACAATAAGAAGGAAGTTTAGAAGTGGAGATGGTTTAGGGAGAAATGTAGCAAGTTCAGTTTTGTATATGTTGAGTTGAATATTTCTATTGGACATCCAGTTGAAGATGTCTGATAGGCAGTTGAAGACACAGGCTGAACATCAGCAGAGAGATTAGGACTAAATAAGATTTGTGAATCATTGGGATAGAGATGATAATTCAATTCAGGGAAAACTAATGAGATCATACCAAGTGAAGTAGTGTGGAGGGAGACGAGAAGAGGACCCAGGATAGAGCTCCCACAATTAATTGGCATGACCTAGATGGAGATTGAAAAGACAGATTGAAAACCTAGAGAAGAGAGTATTAAGGAGAAAAGGATGATCAACCATGCCTACAGAAGGGATAAGAAGGGTAGAAATTACAAAAAAGTCACTGGATTTGGCAATTAAGAGTTCCCTGGTGATTCTGGAGAGAGTCCTTATGGTTGAATGATGAGATTGGAAGCCAGATTGTCTTTAATGCCCCTTCTCTCAACCAAGTTATATCTGAAACATCTTCCTAAGTAGAAGAAAAAGCTGTGCCTTTATCCTCATCTGTGGTTATGATATCTTCAAAAATCATGGAACTCTATTATTCACAGCTAGAGCATTACTGGGGAACTTTGAATTTTCAAAAGTTCAACTTTTCTGGCTTGGGATCATTCAAAGTGCTGAACAATAGGGGAAATAAAGAACAACCTTTCACTTCTCCCTGAACTTCTAGGCAGCAGGTAGTGCTATTGAAATTCCAGGTCACCATGACCTGATTACCTATGGAGGAATGAAAATCATTCTGAAATGGAGTCAGAGGTCCTGAATTCAAATCCCTGCTCTTATAATTCCTAGCTGTGTGACCCTTGGCAAGTCACTTAACCCCATTTTTCCATCTGAAAAAACGGTATTAAATATTTGCTTTAATAGGGCAGCTAAATGGTACAGTGGAAAGAGTGCCCAGTCTGGAGTCAGAAAGACTCATTTTCCTGAGTTCAAATCTGGTGTCAGACAGAGACTGATAGTATGACTCGGGGCAAGTCATTTAACCTGATTTGCCTCATTTTCCTCATCTGTAAAATAAGCTGAAGAAGGAAATATCAAACTACTCCAGTATCTTTGCCAAGAAAACCTCAAATGGGGTTGATAACTACTAGTTGGACATGACTGAAAATGATTTAGCAACAACAATTTGCATTAATTCATAGAACTTCTACAATTTGATTAACAAGTAAATGGAAGGAGAAATAGGATACATTTGCTTAAGAGGGTGCAGAGTCTAGAGGGAGCCAGGTGGTGCAGTGAATCTTAAAAGCATTGGCCCTGGAGTCAGGAGGACCTGAGTTCAAATCTAACCTCAGACACTTAATAATTATCTAGCTGTGTGACCTTGGGGAAGTCACTTAACCCCATTGCCTTCCAAAAACTAAAAAAGGGTGAAAAGTCAAGGGAAGAAAAAGGGGATGCTTTTATAATGAGGAAGATATGGAGTGATCCAGGATTACAGAGAGAGGAAATTATCTTTAGGGGTCAACACCTGAAGGAGGAAGAAGGGGATGAAATCAAACCCTTATACAAGGAGAGAGATTGATATGAAAACTATAAGAGTGATTTTATCTTTTGAGACTGGGACAAAGAAATAAAGGATGGATTAAGAACTAGAGAGGTTTTGGAAGGAGAAGACCTGGAAAGGAATGAAATATATACAAATATATTCAAAGAAGAAGACATTGATATGGGGAAAAAGTAAGGAGGCTGTTGATTGCTCCCTAATCTTACTGGGCCTCAGTTTCCTCAACTGTAAAATGTGTATGTGTTTGTATGTGTATACGTATGCATGTGTGCTCAGCCTATATAGATTTGAGTTCAACAACCACCTTTGGAAAGTAATTATCTCTGAGTTACAGGTTTCTCTGAGTTACAGATCCATCAGATTAGCTGTTTGGTTCTGATTCCAGGGAACATCTGCCTCCCCCAGGATAAGCAGATCACCGTAAATCTCATCAACAAATGCTAATTGATTCAGTTTTGGATAGACAGCACCTTCTCAGTTCCCCCAGATGCCTCTCCTTTCTGATTTCAGAGCTGAAGAATGGAGCCCTTACTTCCTTCCAAAGCCATCTTTTAGAGAGAGCTGGGAACTTCCCAGATAGTTCTCCATTTTCTATCAGTTACTCTGCTCCCATATCAGGTACCTTGCCCAGACATGGTTTTGTGTGTTGATTGAACATACCAAATGAAACTCCTTCAAGTCAAGGACTATCTGTTTCATTTCTAATCTGTATCCCCTACACTTTGCACAGTGTCTGGGACATAGTAAGTACTTAATGTTTATTGAATTGAATTGGGAATAGCTATACTCTCTCTGCCAGCCAGAGAATTATATACACAGATGGTATGTGTCTATGCAAAAGACTTTCCAGGATACATAACTTTAAGACAATTTTGAGAGAGAGAAACAATGGTGATTGAACTCAGGAAGGTTCACTCACCCCTCTTTGCCTCTGAAGAGACTTCAATAGCAAACAATAGCCACTTCCCTTTGGAGAAATCCAACTTACTCTGTTCCAGAGCAAAAGTGGCAAATATAGCAAAGGGGTTTAGTAGGACCCAAGACTGTATATGACCCCCGGCTGCTATATGTGCTATATTTATGAACGTTTGAATTACATGGAGATAACCTCAGAAACATTTTATCAACACTCCATTTCAGCACTGGGGGATTAAAGAAACAAACTGAAGCTTCAACCTCCCTGGACCTTAATTTCCTCATTTATAAAATGAGACCGTTATATAACTCAGAGGCTCTGGACTCATAATGTAATTGAGGCAGAGTCAAATAGAGTTGATGCTCACCTACCTAAGGTACATTCGCTTCAAGAGCTATAGCCCAGCTGTAGCACCAGTCCAATCACTCAGGCAGTGTAAGGCAGAGATGAGACATTCATCTGTTTCCCTTTCTCTCCTATTTTCTGGTACCCATTCCTCCCCTATCCCCACCCCCATTTTCTTTTCTAATTCACCCACTTCTTTCTAAATTCATATTGGCAGACCTGGGAGTTTTCAGGATGGGGTTGCTGCTCACATCCCTAGTACACAACCGCTGTTGATACTCCCTTTCAGAATGTGTTAAAAATCACCAACCTATTCTGGTCAATTCTGGGTAAACATACATGCCCATCTCTGAAGCACTTTCTCATGGGAAGTGTATCAAAGGAAAGCTACTTGCCATATGAGAGAGAAGGAACATCAAGACAAAGAGAAAAGATGTTTTTCTCCCTTTATTAAACTCAGTGAAATGACCACTCCTCAAAACTCAGTAATCAATCTTATCTGATGCATTTTTGCCATAGCTCCTCCAACACACACACACACACACACACACACACACACACACACACACACACACTTCAATCCTTCTATCAAATGTTAGAAGACCAAGAAACCATTCAGGTTTTATTGCATATTCTTAGAGTGACAAGTTCTTCAGAAGTCATGGACACATATTTCCATGGAAGGGGTCTGTACCACTTAGCTGTCCCATTAAAGCCAGGAAAAAAACTAGCTGCATGACTTTGGGCAAGTCCCTTAACCCACATATGTCTCGGGTACAAAGATGGTACCAACCTGCAATGAGAGAAGAAGTTACCTTAACTGGGATTTCTCTATATCAGTAAAAGTATTCATCCAACCTTTGTTATTAATTAAATATTTTATAAATTAATAATAAAAGCTAGCTTTTATATATTTCTTCAAAGAGCACAAAGCACATATATATATATTAAAATCTCATTTGATCCCTCCAACAGTCCTTTGAGGTAGATGCCATAATTATACCCATTTTATAGATTGGGAGACTGAGTCTGAGAGCAGTTAAATGATTTTCCAAAGGCCACACAGGTAGAAAATGTTTGAGGCAGGATTCAAACTCAGATCTTCTTGACTCTCAAGTACAGCACTCCATCTGCTATTCTACCAAGCTGCCTTAATAACCTTGAAAGAATCGAATCAATGAGACATACAGCCAATGACTCAAGAAATGTGAATTGCTGGTGTGGAGGTGTAGTGAGCTGAGCAATTGGATTGGTGGAGACAAAAATAGAAACAAAAATTCATATCCCTATGAGATGAGAGAGACTTGGTAACCATGATGTCATGGAAGAGTTATGAGGTTATAGGTAACTTGGGCCTTCAGAACTTGATGAAGAAGAACTGCTGGGAGATCAGTCTGGTCACAGTACTTGGAAAATGAGAATATTGGACTAAATAATCTCTAAGGTTCTTTCCAGTTCTCTATCCAATTCTGAAATAAATCTGTGAGCTCATTGATTTGGTAGTCCCTTCCAACAATCCCAACTGACAACCCATCCAAATTTGCCCATCCTCTGGGACTCCTGTCCATGTCCTTTCATGAGTTTCCTCCACAATACACCCAATATGCTTGGGGTTTCTTTGACTTCAGAGGCTGTTGGTTGAGACCAATCAGCTGCATGTTCAAGAAGCAAGATCTTGAGAACAGATGTAACATGTTAAAGACAATATTACAAAGTTCTACTCTCTGATTTCATTCTCCATCATGCCATAGCCACCTTCTCTTACTGAAAGTCCCTCCATCTAATTGTTCAGTTCTTCCCAGACCTCCATTTTAAGGAAGACACCTCAGCTAGCTGGGTTCACTCATTTATTCTTCTCTGTGTTTCACATTCTACTATCTGAATTTTGTCCTCTAAGCCCCTCTTTAGTGGGGTGAAGTATATGATTGAGTATACTTCACCTTTCTAGGAAGGTGAGTTTGATTCATAGGACTCAAAAGTTAATTCTAACATTCACTATAGAATAAAGATGTCAGACATCTTTACTAGGAAAGCAATTCTTCTTTAGTTTATTTAATAGTTGTATATGGGAATTCGGGGAAGCCTGGAGGGATTTGCATGAACTGATGCTGAGCGAGATGAGCAGAACCAGAAAAACACTGCACACCCTAACAGCAACACGGGGGGTGATGTTCAACCTTGATGGACTTGCTCATTCCATTAGTGCAACAATCAGAGATAAGTCTAGGAAATCTGTGATGGAGAATACCATCTATATCCAGAGAAAGAACTGTGGTGTTGAAACAAAGACCAAAGATTATTTCCTTTAATTTAGAAAAAAAAAAAACCCTGCTATCTTATTGTCTGATCTTGCTATCTCTTATACTTTATGTTTTTTCCTTAAGGATATGATTTCTCTCTCATCACATTCAATTTGGATCAATGTACAACATGGAAACAATGTAAAGACTGACAAACTGCCTTCTGTGGGGGGGTAGGGGAGGGAAGTAAGATGAGGGGGAAAATTGTAAAACTCAAAATAAATAAAATCTTAAAGGAAATCTCAAATGAAGTCATAACAACAACAACATCAACAAATAGTTGTATATGAAAAGTTTGTGGCTAAATAAACTGATTGACACTTGAGATACATTTTCTCAAAGAAATAGAACTCTACAGGCTGGTCAGTTCCCTGCCAAGCCCACCAATTATTTTTTAAATCTATGATGTATTTTAAATGTTTACAATAAAAAAATCATACAAAGCAGTGTAGACAGAGAACCTGATGTGAAGCCAATAAGATCAGGGTTGCATTTGTGTCATTTGCTGTCTGCTTGACCTTGGGGTTCACTTATGTCTCTAGACTTCTTTTAGAAAATGGAGGAGTTGAACCAGATAATTTCCAGTTCCAAACCACATGTCCCTAGACTAATTTTTAAGTCTATGGATAAGAAGCATTTGTGGCACAGAAGCTGGGAGAAGAAGGCTTGGATAAAATTTTAACAAAAGATTGTTTCTGTCATCATTTCATTTCCATTTCTGCATTCCTCTGTCATTGTGCCACTTTCACAAAGATGTCATAGTGTAATGTAAAGAATATTGACTTTGCTACTTGCTATCTATATGGGCCTGGGAAGATCCCTCAGTTTCATCACAAGGAGATAAACAGGAGCTCTTGGGACACTAGGGGTAGGTTAGTTCAGAAATAGTGTATGTATCAGGTCAAGAGGTGACCCCACCATACTATGGCACTGCCAGACCCACCGTCAAAAGTCAGAGATTCGGGGCACAGTGAGATGGAAGAGAAGGGAGGAAGGTCAGAAACAGCAACAGTCCTGTGACTCAGATCCCAAATATGAAGCAGGATTTCACTTCCAATATCTAGCCCAGCCTGCACAGAAATCATCAGGTCAGGAATTTCTGGTTGAAGGGGAAGATGTAATTCTACCACTCTGAGTCAATAGAACTTTCCAATTGATCAATAGGGAGGAATTTAGCAGCATTTTCCTCTTGCTCAGATTCAAATCCTGGTCAGTAATTTACAGAATTCAAGGGGGCAGAGGTTAGCCATCAAATGTTATCTTGAATCAGACCACTCTGGAAGTCCTGAAAATTTGTAAGTCTTAGCCTGTTCTTGAGATCATGGAATAGCAATATTCAAAGTCTCAAGAAATCATCAATGGGACCAGCCCAGACCTTCTTTCCAGAAGTGCTGCAGAGCCCAATATCCATATTAAGAGTAATATCAAGTGGTGGGTTCCCTGGAAAAATTAGTTAAACAGAAAAATAACTCCATTATGGTGAACTATAATTATCATAGGACAAATATGTAAGATAGAACCACAAAAGAGTATGAATCCAAAACATCTCCAAACATTGCCTCAGAGAAAAAACACAGATTAGGCACAAACTCAACTAGAATTTCTGAAAAAGATACTTGACAAAGTGGAACAAAACCTTGCCCAAGCCACAAACTCCCTGAAAATGTTAATGGATCAAATAGAAGACAATGACATCATCAGGCAATAAGATACATTAAAATAGAATCAAATGATTGAAAAAACAGTTTGAAGAGAAAAATTTTAAAATCATTGAGCTGTTTTTAATGGCATAACCAAAAAACCCCTAGACATCCTATTTCAAGAATTCTTTTTTTTTTAGGCTTTTGCAAGGCAAACAGGGTTAAGTGGCTTGCCCAGGGCCACACAGCTAGGTAATTATTAAGTATCTGAGACCAGATTTGAACCCGGGTACTCCTGACTCCAGGGCTGGTGCTTTATCCACTACACCACCTAGCTGCCCCTCAAGAATTCTTTAAAAAAAAAAAGACTGCTTAGAGCTCCTAGAAAACAGAGGGAAATGGAAGTAGAAAGAATCCATTAGAAAGAAATCTTAAAATGAAAACTCCCAGGAATATCACAGCTAAAATCCAGAGCTCTTAGGTCAAAAAGGAATACTAAAAGCAGGCAGAAAGAAAGAATTCAAGTATTGAGAATCACAACCAGGATAACACAGGATTTAGTAGCCACCACTATAAAGGATTAGAGAACTTGGAATATAATATTCCAGCAGACAAAGGATGTGGTCTTACCCATAGCAAAAATACTTGCCCAGTAAACTGAGTACAGAGCTATGAGGGGAATGGGAGTATGAATTTTTAATGAAACAGATTTCCAAGCATTAATGATGAAAAGACCAGAACTGTGGAGAAATTTTGAAGTACAAAGACAAGAATGAAAAGAAAAGATATGTATATATATATGTGTGTGTGTATATGCATATATATATATATATATATATATATATATATATATGAAGGTATAAATGAATAAAGAACCAAAAAAAGATAAATGGTTTCCATTCACATATGGGAGATGATATATATGTCCCCTCTGATTCCTATCTTCATTAAAATTCATACAAGAAATTTAATTAGGCTAGGGTTGAGAATGATTCTATTATATCTTGATGTTTAAAAAAAAGAATGGGAAGGAGAAGACTAATGAACTGGACAGAATAAGGAAAGAAAGTTAGAAGAAATTATTTCATATAGTGAGTGTGCATAAGTAGATAAAGAGAAGGCAGTTGACACTTGAACCTCACTCTCAATTGAAATGGTTGAAAAAGGGAATAATGCACTCACACCAGGTACAGAAATACTTTTCACTCAACAGTAATATAGGAGAGAAGAGGAAAAAGTTAGGAAAGAGAACTAGATGAAGGTAGATCAAGAGAAGGCTTAATTCCTTTTTTTTCTTTTTTAGGTTTTTGCAAGGCAGATAGGGTAACGTGGTTTGCCCAAGGCCACACAGCTAGGTAATTACTAAGTGTCTGAGGCCCAATTTGAACTCAGGTACTCCTGACTCCAGGGCCGGTGCTCTATCCACTGTGCCACCTAGTCGCCCCTAGAAGGCTTAATTCTAAACAAATAAACTCTAATGATGTACAAAAATGCTATTGATCATTTTTATATTCCAAAAAATAGGAATCTGAGGGGGTGATCATAAATTGAGGGATGGATAAACAGGTGGAATGTGGTGAGATATTACTTTGCTGAACCTATCATTCTGGTACCCAATCAGGGATCCAGAAGACTAATGATGAAACATGTTACCTACTTCCTGATTGAAAGGTGAATAACTTAATGCCAGATTAAGCAACGATTGTTCATACATGTATGTAAAGACTTTTATTTTTCTTGTATTTCAATTTAGGGTGGGGAGAGTATGAAAAGGTGGATCTTGACTGATATATGCTGTACATTAAAACTGTATACTTTTATATTGCATTATCATATCATATATTATGTACATCAAAACTACACATACACATACAAAAATACACATACACATGCTTACATACATGTATTGTGTGTGCATATAAATTTGGGAACCCTTAAGTCCCTTTGACTTCAACCAAAATCCTGAGGACTCATGATGAAACCTGCTGCTCACCTTCTGATAGAGAAGTCACTGAGATTACAGGAGACATATTTTTTAGGTTTTACACAATCATGTCACATATATTTCCATATCAGTCATATTGTGAAAGAAGAATCAGAACAAAAGGAAAAACATGCAAAAGAAAAACCAAGAACCAAATAAAAAAGTGAGAATAGTATTCTCTGATCTCCATCAGACTCCATAGTTCTTTATCTGAATGTGGATGGCATTTTCCAGCACAAGTTTTCTAGAACTGCCTTTGATCATTGTATTGCCAAGAAGAGTTAAATTTATCATTATTGATCATCACTTCTTTAACTTCCCTCAGTATCAGTTCACATAAGCGTTTCCAGATTTTTCTAAAATCTTCTTGTTCATCATTTCTTGTAGAATAATATTCCATTACATTCTTATACCACAACTTGTTCAGCCATTCCCCAATTGATGGGCATCCCCTCAATTTCCAATTCTTTGCCACCACAAAAAAAGTTTCTATAAATATTTTTGCACATGTGAGTCCTCTTCTCTTTTAATGATCTCCTTGGGGTACAGATCTAGCAGTGGTATTGATGGATCAAATGGTATGCACAGGTTTTTGCCCTTTGGGCATTCCAAATTGATCTCCAGAATTTTAGATCAGTTCACAACTTCCCTAACTATGTGTTAGTGTCAGGTTTATTTTTAGAGGAACAGTGAGAAATTTTGTTTTGCTTGTCTATAGACATGCTTGAAAGAGGGGTTTTGGTTTTTTTCTTTCTCAAAGTGGAAGGGAAGTGGGAAGTTGAGAATGTTGAACTCTGATAATAAAAAAATTTCATTTAAAAATAAAATGAAAGAGTACACTTAATCTCTAAGACTCTTTACTATTTTAAAACCATAATTCTTACTGCTTAATGAGGAAGTAACAGGGATATTTTAATAATAGTTAAATAAAAATTATAGTTTACATATAATATCTCATTATCTCATAACATCCCAGAAGGTACTTGCTACATTTATCACCATTTTGTGGATGAGGTCACTGAAGCACAGAGAGTTTAAGTAACTTTCCCAGGGTTACACAGCTAATAAGTATCAACAGCAGGATTCAAATTCTTCCTGATTTCAAATCAACAGTCTATCCAGTATCCTCCCTACTCCCACACTCTCAGCTGCCTTTTGGAAAATGTGTAAAGATCTATTCCTAAGACCAGGATGTTTCTTTGACCTCAACATCCTTTCCAGTCTCTAATTTTGTTTATGGACTGGTGTATCCTGTCTGAAAGTACTTGCTTTGTCATTGCCCAAACCCCAGGCTACTTCTCCTTTTAATACAATCACCCTTAGAAAAACTATTCTTTTCCACAGCCCAGATTAATCTCCTGCCACCGGTCTCTCAGTTCTGTCTCAAGGCACACTCTCATAGGAATTTTGACTCAAGGCAGCAAAAATGGAAGGAGAAAAAGCACACATTAGATAGATCATAAACTCAAAGCTGGAAGAAGCCTTGGAGACCAGCTATTCCAATCCACTCATTTTCCAGATTAGGAAACCAAAGCCCAGAAAAGTTAATGGACTTGCCCAGAATGCCTCAAATAAGATAGAAAAATCAGAATTCAAATTCAGGTTCTCAATCCTTACCCCTTGTCTTGCACTCTGCTGTCAGATCCTAGGAAATGAAAAGCCTCCCTACTTCATAGGCAGGAATGAAAGCGTACCTGCTTCAGCTCCACCATCTATTATGAGACTTTGGGCAAGCCATCACTACTTCAAGTCTCAGTTTCTTTATCTGTCAAAAGGAGAAGGAGCTCCTGAAGAAGATATTGTCTAAGGTTTCTTTCAGATTTAAATCCATGGACTGGGGGAATTTGTTTTTGAAGAGTCAAGTTGTTTGTTCATGGACTCCATGTGAGGCATGACAGAAAAGAGAGAAACATATTTTAGCACCTCGTGTGTGAAATTTGACATTCCCTCATCACTCAGGGGTCACACTGCCTATTTTATCACAGGTGAAAGAGTGTGAGCTTGTCTTTGTTTCTAATAGTTTCATTAATTCATTCATACATTCATCCAAGTAGCATCTATTAAGCTCTTTCTGTTCCTGCAGTGTACTAATGAGTATAGTTTCATTCATTCATACAAGCATTTATTAAGGAAAGGGAACATCCCTTTTTTCAGTACCTACTATGTGTCAGCATTTAACTCTCCTAACAACTCTGGAGGGAGGTGCTATTAGGATACCCATTTTACAGTTGAGAAAATTGAGACAGAAAGAGGTCAAGTGACTGGACCAGGGTCACACAGTTAGGACATGTTTGAAGTCAGATTTGAATTCTAGTCTTTATGACTATAAGCCCAAGGTTTTATCCATTGCATCAATGGATATTTTGCACCTACTATATATTTTGTTTCTCCTGTGCCAGCACTGGATAAGGACATAGAGACAAAACCCTTACATTCTGGAGGGGTTGGGGTGGTAAAGACCCCTTGATAAATAAAACAAAATGTACACAAAAAAATGAAAAATCATTTGGGAGAAACATTAGCCACTAGAGGGAAGCAGAAAAAGTCATTTGCAGAAGGTGGCCCTTGAGCTGAGCCTAATTTTTTATTTATGACTTTCACATTATTTATCTTCATCAGCATCAGCATCAGCATATTTATCCCTCTCAGCATCACCATTAGCAGTAGCAACAGCAGCAGCAGCAGCAGCTACCTGCCATTAGTCTGCAATGCTCACATTTATATGGTGCTTAATGGTTTCTAAGACACTGTACATGTATTATCTCATCTGATCCTTACAATTGAACCCCCCCAGTCCCCCTCCCTTCCTCCCCCTGGCAATGACTGATGGGTTTCCAAAGTTTCAAGATTATCATTGATGTTAAAACATACAGGGAAAAGGAAGTGTTTTCCTTGCCTGAATAGCCAGTTTCTCATCCTGCTGCTTTATTAGCAGACTAAGATATCATGGTAATTTCCTGAGTTGAATGAATGATGCAGGAAGATAAATGGTATTATCTGGGAATGATTTAGTGTTTTGATTTTCAATAATCTTTTCCTTCTATGAATGAGAGAATGGCATTATCAAGGCAATTTCATTGAGGAAATGTGGGATTTAGTTTCCTAAGACAGTCTCCTTTTCTCAAACACAACCTTCCTATAAAAACTATGATGCTTTTCTGTATACTGACTATGGCTGCCCTTGCATATAATTCTAGTCCTTGCTGACAACACTGAACTGAAAAAACATTTTGAGGGAAATGGGAACATCTTCCTCAGACACCAAATCTTGTAGGCAATTGAGACCAGACTGTAATACAATAGAAAGAGTGATGGGGATCAGAGAATATGAATCCTGGCTCTGCTACCTTAATTGTAGGACCTTGGACAGGTCACTCAACCCATACGGGTCATCATAAACAGCTTAAAATCTATGATTCCAAGGTGATCTAATTGAAATTCTTTCTCAATTTAAACATGCAATTCTTTCCCTGAATTTTATTTACACTAAATATCAACCAATAAATGCTGAATAACTTCTATGAAGTATACAAGGTATGGTCTTTGAACTCCAGGAGCATACATTCTAGGTGGCAGAATGATTTCTCCCCTTTTTTCCCAGACCTGCAATTTTATCTGTAGGGAAACTCTTGGTATGGAAACTTCCTCCACCTTTTCAGATTCACAACTTATCTATGGAGTAGATGAGTATTAGAGAAATGTCTGAGACCCTCAGAGGTTAAGGGGTGTCCATATAAATCCAGTTTGTGTCTGAAGCTTTTTATTTCCCTGAATCCTGGATAGGACCCTTTATGAAATGGCACACTGCTTTTTAGGTGGTGGTGGCAGTGATGAGGAAAATAAGACCCAAAACATATTGAACAATAGCAAAAGTTTTAAATCGTATTTGAAAATACTAAAGTCTTGATGTGGAGTTGTCATTCTTAAGAGGAAAGAGAAGTCCCTCCAAAAGTCAGGCAAAATAGGGTTCAAGTTTGGAAGTTGACTATTACCTATCTAGGTATAATACCAGATACTATGATTTTCTCCATTAATTATTTGCCTTCTCATTTTAAGTATGATGATCTAAGGACTTAATTAGGTCATTAAGATAACACAACTGTCAATTAATTCTGTTATATATTGTTCCCTGATTGTAGGCATGGGTGGAAATACAGAATCTCCGAATTAGAAGGAATTTCCGAGGCTATCTCACTAACCTGTCTCTGGACAAGAACCATCCTCCCTCCCACAACATCTTCGAGAAGTGGCCCTCAAGCTTTTATTTGCAGACTTCCAATGAAAAGAATTCCATTAGCTCCCCAAAACAATCTAGAAAACTTTGGGACAACCCTCATTTTTAGCAACCTTTTTCTTATATGGGACATAAATTTACCACTCATTGCCCATGTGATTGAGCATCCTTACCACCCGGCTATCTTCCAAGGGTTAATATATTTGCTAAATTGTGAAACCCACAAATGAGCACAATGGTCTGAGCATAGATGAGCATGTCATGACTTCCTGGTCCTGATAACACACTTATCTTAACATTGTGGAAGATTTCATTAATCTCTCAGCTACTTCTCTGCACTGTGGGCTCAAGGCACAACTGGAATGCCTCTGCAAATTACATTATAATTTTCCAGTAAAAATCCCATTCCCTGACCTTATCTGAAGTATTCCTAGTAATCAAATGCTGGAACCTGTCTGCCTGGGTTATTTTTTTTTCTTTCCCTTGACCATAACACATCTCAAGAATCAGGGATGAAGGATCACATCCATGCTCATTTTTCTATATTCCCCCCTCAATGTCAAAAGGTGGATAAAGTCAGCAAGGGCATGCATGACATCCACAAAAAGTGTACAAATAGCCCATTCTTAGGGTGCCAAAGACTGTTACTCAGGGTTGAGTAGATAAGGTATTTGGAAGATGACTGCTTAGACAGATTTCAAGTAACAAGAATAGATGATTTAAAAAACTAAAAACAAAAACAAACCCAAGCCAGGTTTAGTCCTAACTATCAGTGAATTTCAGGAAAAACCTGGATTTAATTACCTCTAGTTGATGAAACTAATTCCTTGACAAAACTGTACATTTCTTAGCACTCAGAAGCTTATTCTTCATACCTCATAATCTCCGACAGCATCCTATGGTTTCTTTTCCTGACAGCCACCGATGAGGAAGTTAGCCCAAAGAATTGGAGAAGCAGATACTTGTGTTGGATGAGGCAGAAGCTCCCAGAATGACCAGATTCTGTTTCTTCAAAGGGTTCTCCAGATCCTCATAAATGAATGACTTTTAGAATAGTCTGGAACATGCAGGATAGTTCATCTTGTAGCAACTTGAGAGTCTTAAAAAGACTCACTTAAAAGCCTGCTAATACACAATGATTCAGGAGTGAATGTTTTCCCATGGCTCAAATGAAATATGCTTAGCCAATGAAAATGCTGATGTCTTTTGCCTCCTTGCTTTTCTTCCTTTCCCCTCCTTCCCTCAACCTTCCAAGCCCCACCTTTTTTTCCCCCTTCAAGAAATTGCGTCCAAGCTTTAGAAATTAGCTTTCTGTGGACTCTGGGGGAAACCCAAAGCAACTCTCAAAGATATTAGCAAGTATCTTCTTCCTTTTATTTAAAAAAAAAATAAAACTGTTTACATTTCCACCTCCCAGTGGAAAGATCAAGCATGATTTTTTTCACAGGAAGAAACAACAGGCTCCTTGGAATAAACTTCACATCTTCCTCATGACCTTTTCTGTCTAATGAAAATGAGGGGTTTTTTTTGGGGGGGGAAGACTATGGGGCAGTCAATCTTAGTCACATATTAAATCCTTGGAACTTGAGAAGGATTCACACCCATGTTCTTCCATAGCATCTTGGAGCTATCTATCTGGAATAGCCTTTTAAAAATGTTTTATTATTTTATTTTAAAGTTAATTTTCCTTTTAGTTCCAGATTCACTTCTTCACTCTCTGCTATAAAGAAGGCTACTACAATTACAAAGTTGTAGTAATCGAAAGCTACTGCAATTACCAAATGTCCATAGTAGCCATATTTAGGAGGTGGGGGAGAGAAAATAAAAAGAAAAAAGGAAAATTTCATTTCAATATATGAATTCTCTATCTAAAGGCAGAGAGTACTTATTATCACGAGTCTTTTGGAATTGTGGTGGTTCTTTGTGCTGAACAATTCCTAGGTCTTTATCAGTTTATCTTTACTATTGCTCTGTAAATTATTCTCCTGGCTTTGCTCACTTTACTCTGCATCAATTCATACAAATCTTCCCAAGTTTCTCCCTTGATGATTTCCTACAGGATAATAGTTCTCTACCATAAGCATATGGCATAACTTGTTCAATCATTTTCTACTTGATGGACATCAGTTCCTAATTCTTTGCTACCACAAAAAGAACTGCTATGAATCTTTTTTGTTGGAATAGCATTTTTACCATTGTTAATATTAGTCCTTACCCCCGACCCCATTTTTATATGATTTCCATGTAGGCAGAAACTAATTTTTTTTTAATGCCAGATTAGGTCATTGTAAGATTTCTCCCCACTTTGAAATTTTCTCCCCACATTCTAGAGCAGCAGCTAGGTAGAGCTTACTTCTCAGATTGTTGAGAATATCAAATAAGATGGATGCAAAGAGCCTGACTCAATACATGTTCATTTCCTTTTTTTCTCCATTCATAAAGGGATGGACTTGGAGGTAGGACATCTTGGGTTTAAACCTCACTTCTGACACCTACTAGCTGGGTGCCTCTAAACAAATCACTATACTAAAGCACTTTGATTACTCAAATGAATAAGTGATCTCATTGAGTTCTGGTTTCCCTTTAGCTATGTTATAAGTCTGCCCATTCTGTGCCATGCTTGTTCATGCTCTCCCAAATGTTTACCACATGGAATCTCTTTAATATTTGAAGAGCCTTCCTCAGATTCCCATAACATCTTGAGAGTTTCAATGTATTACTCTGGTTGTTATGTTTTATTCTTTGTTCTAGTCTGAACACACCCACCATGTACATTCCTTTTTTTTTAAATGCACATTTCCATTGTTGTCTATGTGGTGCTTATTTTAAATTATTCAGAGGGAGTATAATTCCAGATCTTTCTGCTGATAAAAATATTTTTATTGAATAGATGGAACTTTGCTGTTATGAGAAGTCTTTTGTATTTTACCATTAGCAATTAATTCCCTCTCCTCCTCTTTTTCTATTCTGACCTCCCAGCTCATTGGTTGCTGTCTGTGCCAGATATTTATACTACTGGACAAATCTTATTGAGTGTCTATTCCAAAATATGTTGAAATATGGGTAATGGAGATTTTTCATCCAGTTGACCTTTCTTGTGTGGATGAGCAAGGTATTTTGAGTAATGATAGATCTCTTACTTTTTTAAAAAAAAAACAATTCATTTATTTAACACAATGGGGCTAGATGACTTGCCCAAGGTCACACAATCATTAGGTGCCTGAGGTCACATTTGAATCCAGGTCCTTCTGACTCCAAAGGCCAATGCTTTATCCACTATGCCAATTAGCTGCCCTGATAGATCTCTTTCAAGGAGGTTTTGGAATATGTTGGGACTTGATATAGTCAGTCTTATAGTCCACAAGGATCCCTCCTAGACCTGGACCTTGCACAGGATTTCTTCCATCACAGAAAGGATTACTTTGGCTTAATGTATGCCTGTTTATGCCACAAGTAGGAAAAGTTTCTGTTTAGAGAATTATTGAAAAGATTATTTTTATTGTTATATCTTTCAGGGAATCCTATATGGGCTGAGATACCTTGCTCTAAAAGAACCTGTAATATAATGTTTTGTTTTATCAAGTTAAATTTTTCTGGAGAGGGCAATCATTGAACTATTATGCTCTCCGTTATCTTTCCTGTAGTCCATGGTTAAATTTGCAAAAGTTTGCTTCTTCTTAACTAATACTCCCATTGAAGATATACTCAATTTGTAGCTAGGTGGCACAGTGCTAGGCTTGGAATGAGGAAGATGAGTCTTCCTGAGTTCAGATCTGATCTCAGACACTTAACTAGATGTGTGACTCTGGGCTAGTCACTTAGCCCTGTTTGCCTCAATTTTCTTATCTTCAGAAAGAAATGGAAAATCACAGTATCTTTGACAAGAAAACCCCAAATGGGGTTATGAAGAATCAGACACAACTGAAACAACTGTACAAAGACTCTCATAAAGATTATGTATTGGGGGGCAGCTAGGTGGCACAGTGGATAAAGCACCGGCCCTGGAGTCAGGGGTACCTGGATTCAAATCCGGTCTCAGACACTTAATAATTACCTAGCTGTGTGGCCTTGGGCAAGCCACTTAACCCCATTTGCCTTGCAAAAAAAAAAAAACACCTAAAAAAAGATTATGTATGGGAAATTTAGCATACAAAGTAACTGTGATCAATAAAATCTGAGATTTTCCCCCCCACATTTTTCTTTTCCAACCCTGTTTTCCCCTGCTCCCTATACAGCAATGGCACCCCAACTGAAGTCCTACCCTGCAAAAGACAAAAGACGGGCAAAAACATAATCTTTCCCCTTAGGGAGCTCACCTTCTAATGGAGGAGATGACTTGCAAATAATTAAGGCAGGATTTGAGCCATCTTGAAGGAGAAGATGAAGGAGGGCTCTTCAAGCATCAGGATCAGCCAGTGCAAAAGCAGAATCAGGAAATGAAAATCCTTATGTGAAGAGCCAGTGTAACTGGATTTTAAATTGTGAAGAAGACTGGAGATGTAGGAAGACTTCAAGCCATAGGATGTCTGAGAAATAGACATTTGTCTTTGTCCTTTTGCCTCTGTTCTTTCCCATTCTAAGTGCCAGAAATGTAGTTTCTGCCTTTATTGAGGGAGGGAGCTCTAGGAGCTCTAGAATCTAAGATACCTAGAATGGCAGCATGTGGTCGCCTTGTGGAACAAGGGGGTGACCTTGCTCTAGGCCAATGGGAGTACTATGTAGAAACTGAATTATTAGTCTAATCCCCCTGGGGAGATTATTCCCCCAGAGGCAGCTAGGTGGTGCAATGGATAGAGCACCAGCCCTGGAGTCAGGAGGACCCGAGTTCAAATCCAGCCTCAGACACTTAATAATTACCTAGTTGTATGCCCTTGTGCAAATCATTTAACTCCATTGCCTTGTAAAAACAAAAACAAAAACAAAACAAGAATGAATGAATGAGTTTCTCAGACCCCTTCAAACATCCATATGCATTCTGAAAGCAGTTAGTTATACCCCATGTAGAGATCATGGTCATTCAGAACATAATGAGAGCATGCAGAAGACATTTTATTGTGATTTCTTTATTCTGAGGAGAAAAACAGGGTTGCCTGAAGATTCAGAGTTTTCCCAGAGAGAAATGACCATGAGGAATCTATAAATTTCATGTGTGATATAGATTCTGAATAAATTAGTGGACAAATGCTGAGCATATAGATTTAAGGATATCCACAATCCCTCTCCTTCCCCCCACCCTACCCCATCAAGGATTATGGCGGCATGAGTCCATGAAGGATTCAATTATTTCATAATTGAAAGTACAAAATTTGAGTCACCCACCACAGGGGTTAGGAAAGAATGGGTAATTATTAATGACTATAGTGATAAAAATAAAAGATAAATCTTGCCAAAGTAATTCTGCAAAGCCATCTGCCATAAATTCTGCGTCCAAATCAGTGGATATATATATATATATATATATATATATATATATATATATATATATTTGTCTTATAGGCTTACAGCACTCCCATGATCCACAGCTCATAACCCTTACCACCCCCACTTCCCACATATATACTCTTCCAAGTCCCTGGCACCAGGATCAGGAGGCAGAAATGACGTATTTATTTATGCCACTTAGATATGCAAACAAGTAGTCCTGCCCTAATTAGGGACCATGCTCATTCAGAACATGGTGGAAGTGGGCATAAGAGATACCATGGTGTTTCCCTGAGACCTGGGTTTGAATCCTGACTCACCCACTCCCTGTGTGCCCCCCCTTCTCTAGACCCTCATTTTCCCTTTTATTATTCAGTAGTTCAATCATGTCTGATTCTTCATGGCCCCATGAATCATCATATATCAATGGGTTTTCTTGGCCAGAATACTGTAATGGTTTACCATTCCCCCCTGCCCCCGTCTCCATTTTCCTCATTTCAATGTAGGTCAGGAACCTTGTACCTTCTTTAAAAATTCCTATACCTACTATTCAATCTGAAAGAAATAGATTCTATGTTTTAAAATGCATTTGCATGTAAGAAATAAAGATTAATTTTTTTAATGTATTTTTTGGATTTTTTTGGCAAGGAAATGAGGTTAAGTGACTTGCCTAAGGTCACACAGCTAGGAAATTATTAAGTGTCTGAGGTCAAATTTGAACTCAGGTCCTCCTGACTCCAGGACCGGTACTCTATCCACTGCATCACCTAGCTGCCCTCAACTAATTTCAATAAGATAATAAAGTTATTTGTCAAATATCTCCTATACCCCTTTACAAGTTTCTCATATATTCTTTTGCATTATATGTACCTCAGACTAGAAAATCCTGGACTAAATCTTTAAGATCCCACTTACTTGTGAATCCTATGAAGCATCCACACCTCATAGATGCTTCAGGGTCTGCCAAAAAAGAAAAAGAATCCTTTGTCTGAATTGGAGGTTGGCTGAACATGGAATCTCAGAACTAGAAGAGCCTCTTTTTTTGGCAAGACAGTAGGGTTAAGTGGCTTGCCCAAGGCCATGCAGCTAGGTCATTATGAAGTATCTGAGGCTGGATTTGAGAACTCAGTTCCTCCTGACTCCAGGACTGGTGCTCTATCCACTGTGCCACCTAGTTGCCCCAGAAGAGACTTATAAAGTTCTACACCTAGCACTAGCTGATGAATCTGACTACATTCAAAAAGGATAAGACATAATGAAGATGAGTCCTCAAATACCTCAGCCTTCTAGCTGATCTGCCTTCCCACCTGCATGCATTCCATGTCATCCTGTGCTATCCAAGATTTCTCAACTCTCCTCAGAGTTGTTGTTTGTTATTTTTGAAGATTATCAAAGACATCATGATGGTTATGTCTTAACTTTCTTGTGCTTTGAATGAGGTGGCTAAATTAGCATCCCTCCAAGCCTGATGATAAGGAATCGAGGAGGTGTAGTGGTGATCTGGGAAAGGTCAAGGTCTCCCATTGCTCCTAGGCCAAAACCAGTCATTCTGTTCTTATGATTACAGGCCACTAGGCTCAGATGGATTTTGAAAGAGTTAGTGAGGCTGATTCTTTGCATGAGACCCCTTCAACTTTAAGCCAAATTACCCGAATGTCATGAGATTGAAGGACAACTGTTTGAGGATTTGAGTGAGGCAGAGGTTCTCAAAGTCACCATCTTCACTGTCTCCTCCGGAGTCCAAAAGTCAAGATGATTGGTGATTGGTGATGGCCTGGGCTGCAGTAAAAGACCTTTTTAAATTAAGGACTTTGCCAGATCTCAGGTTGTCTGAGGCAGTGCCCATTCAATAACCAAAGAACTAAGATAAAGATGGTCTAATTTGCATCTCAAAAATAAAAATCTGGGAGGAGAAGACTCTCAATTTTGATACTTTAGTCATCACCAGCTCCACACTTGAAATTTTAGGCTAATAAACCCTAAAATCCTACTCTTTGCTTATAATTTTCTGTCCATCCCTCTCTTCCTCTATCTTGTTCCTAACAAATCTATTAAAATAATAAATTTAGAGCTATGCCTTGGAGGTCATCTGATCCATTCCTCTTATTTTACACATTCTTTTAATGTCCTCACCAATATTGGCTGACAACCTTTAGCCAAAGACCTCCAGTTAGAGGGTATTAATACATTATCAAGCATCAAATTCTACTATTGCATAACTTTAATTGTTGGGATTTTTCTCCCTTATTTCAGGTCAAAATCTGCCTCCCTACAATAAATGGAAAGAGGATTGATCCATAATAGGAGCTGAGAGTTAGTGTCATGAATCCAGCAAGGTGATTAGACTGGGAGAAGCATTGTCATCACCTGTGGAAGGGAGGGGCCAACCGACCAGAATTCAGGGATGCTTCATCACAGATCCTTATAGAGTAAGGGAAAAATTAAATGAGTAGCTTAGTTTTGGGAATGGATTAATCAAGATTTAATAAATGTAAAAAAAGTTTTCTTTAAAAAGTTAAAATTTCTATTGATATGAATTATATCACTTATTTATATAACACCTTCAATTCTAAATATGTAATCCCCTTCTCTTGCCCAGGGAACCATCCCTTACAATAAAGAATGAAAAAGAAAGAGGAAAAAAAAGAATAAGCTAGCAAAACTCACATTTCAACCAAATCTGACAACCAGGGGTGGGTTCCAAGTTAAATTTACCCTGTTTGTATCTTCCATATGTGGAGTTGTTTGTACATTGTCTCCCTCATTAGACTGTGAATTCCTCAAGGCCAGGAACCAGATTTAAAAAAAAAATTTAATGTTATTTATTTGAGGCAATGGGGTTAAGTGACTTGCCCAAGGTCACACAGCTAGGCAATTATTAAGTGTTTGAGGACAGATTTGAACTCAGGTCCTTCTAACTCCAGGACCTATACTCTATCACTGCACTTCCTAGCTGCCCCCAGGAACCAAATTTTAGTATTTCTTCATATCCTCCAAACCTAGCACTTAGTAGGTGCTTTAAAATATTGATGACTTATTGATTGCCCAGGTTTCCCTTGAATGAGTACAGATAATCCAAAGAGAAATTTGTGTTAGATTCCTGAAGATAATCTAGAGGAATCTGGTAAAAGCCTCCTCCACAAAAGGTTAGCTAAGGATAAACTTACTCACAGAAGATCTCAATCTTTCCTCACTTGATCATGCCTCTAATTCTGGGAATCTTTATTTCATACAGTCATTAGCTTAGCACTGAAAATTCCATTTGCAAAGACTCAATGATGCTTAGGACATAATCCTGTGTATTAATGAGAACACAGCATTAACCACTCTATTCAGTGTCAAAAAGAATTACTTGTGAGTATGTGATTTGTTTATGGATTAGAATATCATTTGGCTGATCATTTTAGCAAATGAAACACTCTGTAGCACATCAATCTTTTCAAGACAGATGGTGATGAAAGGTTAGAAAATTATCTTGCATCCAATTTAGTCCTGAAAAACAGTGTTAATATTGGGGAAAAAACATTTGGAAGTTGGAGGACCTGTGTTTCAACCAGAATCATTTGGATTCAAATCTTTCCTCAGATGCTTATTTTATGTGTAGCCTAAGATAAGTCAGCTAACCTTTCTAGGAATGTTTCCTTCTCTGTAAAATGAGAAAGTTGAACTCTGACTTCTAATAGTCTTTCCAACCCTAAACCTCAATCCCATGAATCATTATTAAACTATTATTATTATTATTATTAAAATTAAAATATTACTTCAAAATTAAATTTAAATTACATTACTATTAAAATTGATTAGCTGTGTAACCTTGCTTTGTCTTTCTCAGCTTGTTTTTTCTTTTGGGGGAAACAAGACAGCTGACAATAATCCCTAAGGTTCTTCCATCTCTAATTCTGTCTTTTCTTTTTTATTCATTGTATTAACAGGGTGTGTAGTATATAGTAAGCATTTAATACATGTTTATTGGATTAGATTAAGTCTATGATTTTCATGCTATAGAGCACAGTGTATAAAGAATTGGCTGCAACATAGTACAAATGAGTGTGTGAATGAAGCATTTATGAAGACTTTACTCATCACAAAACACTATATTAAGTGCCATAGATAAAACAGAAAAATGAAACCAACTCTAATCTCAGGGAATTTACAACCCACACAAATGAAAGTTTTCAGGGGTCAGACGGAAAAGTTCCTTACATCTAAGGGTGTGAAAGCAAAGTTAATTATAATGCCTCTTCTGAATGATGAAAACACATCAGTCTCCACTGATAAAACTGTAACAGCTGGTGACAAGAACCTTCCTTTCTGGGCCCTCTGAAGTGGTGGCTGTAGCACCAATAGGGGCATCCTTGGGTTGATGATGTCTAAGGGTGCTCGATTTGAAGTGCTGTTATTCCCAAGTCTCTTGGGTTCTAGACCCAAGTTGTTTCCATTGGAGTCTTCAGGGAGATGGCCCTCCATCCATCTCTCAGGGTACCTTACTGTTGCATTATTTAGGCTGACTTGTCTGCCCTTTGGCTGACCATTGGTTGACAGAGGGGATGTCTGAACTCCTCCACAGGAATTATTTCCTTTGATGATGACTATAACGTTGGACTGAAGAAAGATCAAGTCTAATTAATAGCTCTCCTTGGAATTTCAATGGGGATCTATGGAAATATGAATTGACCCCATTATCCAGGTTTGGAAGCCCCTTTAGCAGAGTAAGGAACAGCAGAATGATTAGGAAGAGGTGCCAAATGGAGACTTTTAAAGTTATTTTCTTGAATCTCTAATAAAATCCAGATAAAGGGAAGGACAGACAGCAAGTGTGTTTTAGAGGGTGGAAGAAAGAACCCTGAGTAGGTATTGGGAAAAATTTGACTCTGACATTATGGGCTTAACCTTTCCAAGTTTCAGTTCCCTCACTGGCAAAATGGAGATAATGCCCATAGTGTCTGGCTGCCAAGGCTGAAAGATAGACTGTTACTAAAGAGAGGGCAGGGATATATTTGGGCTGTAAACAGAACTGCCTCCAGTAGAAGGGGAAACTCTTGGAGGGAAAGAACTGTCTCAGATTTCTAGGTGTTTTCCAATGGCCTAGGGCAGGGTCTGCTTCATGGTGGGCACCTAAACATGAGCTTGAAGGCCACCTGGACAAAATAAAGACTCATTTGAGCTCAAATTCCCTGTCTTCTCTTCCTTATTATTTCAGATGTGATAAGGAAGAAGAACGAAAGGGAAAGAGAGAGGGAGGGAAGAAGGGAAGGAATGAGAGAGACAGACACAGTGAGAGAGAGAGAGAGAGAGAGAGAGAGAGAGAGAGAGAGAGAGAGAGACAGGGGTGGGGAGGTGGAGAGGAAGGGAGGGAGGAAGAGAATTGGAATGAGAACTCTGTCATCAAGGAGAATAAATTGAGACAGATCATGGGAAGGGAGAAATGGAATCTAAAACTTTATTTTCTCTACCCTGGATAAAGGGAACTAAAGGAATAAGGTAGAATGAATAAGGTCTGAGAAAAATTGTCCTTCCACTTCCAGGGGACTCCTCCATAGGCAACTTGCAATTTCTTCCACACGGGTTGTGTCCCTCTGGGCAGGTTGCTGCTTGAGGTAGTTGAAAGAGTTTCTCACCCAAAGAGGTTGGAAAGGAAAGTGTGTTCAGGAGCAAAAGTTCCTGCATATGATCCAGTACCACTCCCTCTTTGCTGTTCTTTCACAATCGCTTCTATCTCCCAACTCCTTAGTTTTATTGGCTGTCCCCATTCCTGGAATTCT
The DNA here is from genome assembly GCF_037893015.1 of Macrotis lagotis. Classification (NCBI taxonomy): domain Eukaryota; kingdom Metazoa; phylum Chordata; class Mammalia; order Peramelemorphia; family Peramelidae; genus Macrotis; species Macrotis lagotis. The sequence goes on from NC_133660.1 coordinate 25,162,396, forward strand.
CTCCCCCCTCATCCCTGTGTCTCCTAGATCCCTTGGTTTTCTTCAGGTCCCAGCTAAAATCCCACCTTCAGCAGGAATGCTTTCCCAATCCCCTTTAATGTTGTGCCTCTACCTCCAGTTTAACCTAGATATATCTTGTCCGTGCAGTGTTTTTTCCTGTTGCCTTCTCCATTAGAATGTGAAATCCTTGATAATCCCAGAAGCCTAAGGGGTGGTCCTACTTGTGCTGAGCTCTCGCCATCCTCTAGGGAGGTTACCTTCTGTGAGAAGAGGACAGCTATCCCCACCACCTGCTGAGAGAGAAGGGGGAGGGAGGTGGCAGGTCAAACCACCATCTTCACCTGCAGGAGACAGCTCAGGTCCCCAAACCCAAAAGCCTTGACGATAGTCATCCTCTATGGGAAGCAGCCCCTGAGGAAATGCAGCCACGGCTATTGGAGACCCAGGAAGGAAAGTTCTAGCCACAAACTCCTTGATCCTGTCAAACAGTTCAGATAGCAATATGATTTTGTTGGTGGAAATGAAGGAGAGAAGAGTTCAACATCTGGTTTGCTGTTGCCTTCTAAAGACCATGGGATATATCTATCTGACTGGTAGCTGAAACCTTCCCTGTGTGGTGTTCCCCCCATTAGAATAGGAGCTCTCCAAGAGCAGGGACTGTCTGACTCTTCTATTTTTATCTCCAAGGCTTTGCAAGTAGTGAGTATTTAATCAATTTATTTTCCCTTCTTCCTTCCCTTCCTCCCTTCATCTCTCCCTCCTTTTCTTTCTTCTTCCTCCTTCTTCCCTCCCTTTCTCTTCATCTCTCCCTCCTTTCCTTACTTCTTCCCTCCTTCCCTTCCTTCTTCCTTCCCTTCCTCCCTTTCTCCTCCCTACCTCCTTTTCTTCCTCTCTCTCCCTTTCTTCCTTTCTTGCTTGCTTACTTCCCTCCTTCCTCCCTCCTTTCTTCCCTTAGCACAGTGTCTGAACCATTCAGGTACTAAATAAATCATTATTAACTATTGACATGACTTCCTTCCTCTCCATTTTATCCACTGCAGCCACCTAAATAAACAAGGTGGTAACACCTCCTAATCCCTTTGTGATTTGTCACCATCTTTCTCTTCCAGAATTAAGAGAAGTATCAGGATTGGCTGATTAAACAAATCATCCTCTCATTTGAGTTTTAAAGAGATAAATTGTGATCAGTGGGAGATGATAAAGACTCTTGTAGAATGAAGCCATGGTTTCTCTCTCCTTTTCCCAATACACAGGGGTCTAGCAGCAACTTGCCCAAGGGAAGATACATTGTGTGGAAGAAATTGCCAGTTGTCTTTGGAGGAGCTTCCTGTAAGGGGAAGGAGGGAATTTTTCTCCTTTCCTCCCCCCCCCCCTTAACTATATCTCTTTGAATGAATTTTATATTCTACTATTAGAAAATACAGTATCCATCAATGATCAGAGACACATACTCCAGACAGACACAGACACAGAAATGGTCTTCAAAGGGAGGAAACATCTTCAAGGAGTGGGACATCTGGCAACAGAGAAGAGAGTTGAATCCAAGTGCTTTTGGTTGGCTTGCCAAGATAAATCCTGCCTGGTCCTGTTTCCCTGCTATGACTCCAGCATGGTCTTGCAGAGCCTTGAAGGCTGGTGGTCTGACCAGCCCTGTCTCCATGTGCACTACCCTACTAGGACTGGCATTGTCCACTCTACTTCCAACAGGCCAGGCCCCAGATACTACTGACTTTAGGCCATAGTAATGGTGCTTCTGACAAGGTTCTTGATTGTTCTTGGGTAGACAGAGGGGCTTTCTGCTCCTTCTCTTTGGTTCCCTCAGTCATTCTTCCTTTTGGTGCATTTTTAGATTTTGCTGGCATGTTTGTAGGAGAGCCAGTCCCCTCTCAGATCTCTCATGAATCTTCTATCCTCATTCTCTTTCATCAAAGAAAAAAAGGAAGTTCTCCTCAAGGAGTTGAAATGTGATGCCATGAAGAGCAAATGACTGTGAAGCTAAATATTCAATTAAAGGAGTCCACCTTCTCTCAAATGTCTTCCCTCCTCTCCCTACTATCCCATTGTTTCTCTGATGGTAGATGAAAAGATTATTAGATTTGGTGTCAGAAAACTTGGGTGTGGGACAGCTAGGTGGTGGAGTGGATAGAGCACCAGGCCTGGAGTCTGCAGTAAATAGAGTTCTGGGACTGGCTCAGATAGGAAGGAGATTGGGTAGAGATTCATATGTGACTTCTAGCTGTGTGACCCTAGGCAAGTCATTTAATTTCTGTCTGTCCTAGTTTTGGAGGTAGCTAGGTGGTACAATGAATAGAACAATGGAACTAAAGTCAGAAAAACCTAAATTCAACTGGACAAATGATTTAACCTCTACCTGACTCAGTTTCCTCAACTGTAAAATAGAAAAAAATACATACCTCCCAAGAATCAAACAAGATATTTGTAAGTACAATTTTTGTCCATAGATGATTAATAAATGCATGTTCCTTTCCTTCTTCTTTTCCCTCAATCCTTCCTTCTTCCATCTTTCACTCCTCTCCTTCCCACCTTCCCTCCTTTTCACCTTCCTTTTATTTTTTCTCCCTTCCCTCTCCCTGTCCCTCCCTTCTTCCTTACTTCCCTCTCTCCTTCCTTCCTTGCCTCCTCCCTCTCTCCTTCCCTCCTTCCTACCTCCTCCCTTCCCTTCTTCCCTCCATTTAACTTTTCCACCTCCCCTCCTTCCTTTCTTTTCTTCTCTCTTTTCTAGCTTCCCTCCCTTCCTCCTTCTTGCCTTCCTTTCTTCTTTCCCTAATTCCTAAATCCACTGGATTTCCCCCCTTTTATATCCCACTGAGCTATAATTTACAAACCAAATACTAAAAGAACAACAAGTAATTAAAAACTCCCTTTGGAGAAGCAAAAGCCCCAAAACAATCAAAATCCCTTAGAAGTGTTTCTGAGCATGGGTTAACTACACCCCAAGTTAGTACATGTCTGTTCAAAATGGATAGAAATTGAATGGAAATTGTCTTTTCTGCAGTCTTTCTACCAGCTCCTTAACCTGGGATCCAGAGATCCTCTAAGGCATCCATGGATAGATTTCAAGGGATTCATGAATTTGGATGGGGAAAATGACATCTTTATTTTCATTAATCTCTACCTAAAATTGAACATTTCCTTCAAATATGAATGTATGCAACTAACTATGGTTCTAAGAAGGGAATCATAAACTTCATCAGGCTGACAAAGAGGTCCAAGGCAGCAAATATTGCTTTGTCAAAAATATTTTATTTTTTTCAATTACACGTAAACACAATTTTTAACATTCATCATAAGAAATGTTTTTTGAATTCCAATTCTCTCCCTCATTCCCTCACCTCTCCTTTCATTAAGGAAGAGAAGCAATCTGATTATACATGTGCAGTCATCCAAAACATATTTCCATATTAGTCATGCTGTGAAAGAAAACAGATAAAAAAACCCAAACACAAGAAAAATAAATAAAGTTTTTTTTAAGTATTCTGTATTCAGTCTCCATCAGTTCTTTCTTTGGAGGCGGCTAGCATTTTTATCATGAGTTCTTTGGAATAGCTTAGGATCATTTCATTGCTGAGAATAAAAGTCATTCACAGTTGATCATTGTACAAGTTAACTGTCACTGGGTACACTGACTCCTGATTCTGCTCACTTCATTTTGGATTAATTCAATGTAAGTTTATACAAATTTTTCTGAAAATATCCCACTCATTATTTCTTGTAGCTTGATAGTATTGCAATCATATCCAGTTGTTCAGCCACTCCTCATTGATGGACATTCCTTCAATTGCCAATTTTTTTTGCCACAACACAAAAAGAGTTCATATAAATATTTTTGCACATATAGGTCCTTTACCACTTTTTTTGATCTCTCTGGGAGACAAACTTAGTAGTGGTATTACTTGGTCATTACTACTATTATGCACAATCTTATAACTCTTTCAGTATGGTTCCAAATTTTTTCAGAATAGTTGCAACAAACATTGTCAAGGATCTCAGCTCTAAATAAACATTATGTTGTTTAAAGGATCCCTGGGAAAGCAGATAATATGGAGCAGGAGAAAACATGGAATTTGAGCACCCATTTCTTTATAGAAAATCCCTTGAGTCTTTGCTAATATTCACAGGAAGTCATGAATGTTGGAGCAAGCTATAAGCTGGAGGCTAATAGACCTAAAGGCTTACATCAATTACTTAATAGAAGATTAATGAATTTAAGTGTCTTTGTTCTCAGCAGTCAACAGACTGCAAGTTAGAAAAATAAAAAATAAAAAACAGGGACACTGCAAAGTACATCTGATCTCGTACACTTACTAGCTGTGTGACTCTGAGTGAGTCACTTAACCTGTGTTTTTTTATCTTTCCATTCTCTATGGCACCTAAGTACAGTGCATTGAAAAAGTAGTTTAATGATAGATTCCTAGAGTCTAGAAAATTTGAATTAAATTATTTCTTTAGACATTTGCTTCGTGACTCTGTACAATCTCTCTCAATCTCAATTTCCTCATCTGTATAATGGGAACATTTGTGAGGATCATATAATATTTGCAAACCATTTTCAAACCTTAAAGAGATATATAAATTTTAACTGTTATTATATGTAGAAATAATAGTAGTAAGGGGTGGCTAGGTGGCGCAGTGGATAAAGCACCCACCCTGGAGTCAGGAGTACCTGGGTTCAAATCTGGTCTCAGACACTTAATAATTACCTAGCTGTGTGGCCTTGGACAAGCCACTTAACCCCATTTGCCTTGCAAAAACCTAAACAAAAAGAAAGAATAGTAGTTGTAGTAGTTGTAGTAGTTGTAGCAGTAGTAGTAGTAGTAGTAGTAGTTGTAGTAGTAGTAGTAGCAGTAGTAGTAGTAGTAGTAAGTTGTAGTAGTAGTAATAGTAGCAGTAGTAATAGTAGTAGCAGGAGATGACAAATCAAAGCAAGCAGATTAAAAAACAAAACAAAACAATGCTTTAGAGAGCCACTCATCACCATCGGCTACAGTCCCTAGAGATCTGCTAATGTACCAGTGTTCAATTACTTCTATCATTAGGTGGGATTAGTCCAAGAATGTGCCTGCTTGTTAAAGATAGTTGAATATTTGGAGGAGAAGGAACTACAGTATTTAGGAGTGAGGGAACAGGCTCAGAAAATCATGATAAACTAATGTACTTCACCAATCAATCCTCTGGCATTTGTATTTGCAAGAGAGTAATTACTGGATGTGGGGAGTGGCCATATGCCAAGAGATAGTAAGGCACAGTTCCATTTTTTAAATTATGAGAATCCATGGATTCACTGCTAAACACTGTGATACTAAAACTTATAATTACAAATTTTTGTCCTCTCATCAGTTACCAGATACCATAGAATAGAAAGGTAGATGATTTGGGGTCCTTCCAAGACATTCATAGATAATATCATATATTGATGAGAGTAGTTATATCATTCTGATTATTAAAGAAAAATCAGCCAACTATGAGTTGGATTATTTAACACAAAACTCTGCTATAGCTTTGTTGTGGTTTTGATTGTCACAGGTAAATAAATCAATTTCTAATAGTACTATTTCACTAGTAGTAATAGTAGTATTTCACTAGTCCCTGATCACTAGTACTGACTTGTACAAATGGCAAGCACAGGAGAAACACATTAGACTTCTTTCTTAAGTGTAATAATTGGTATCACCTCCCCCTATCCCAATTCACAAAGTGGGTCCGCTATGAATAACCAACCGGGGTTCAAGGTACTGTGTGGGTCACTATGTGGGTCTTCATCCCCCAAGATCATAATGCATGAGCCCCAACAAATGTGTTAGCATTTAATAAACAATCAGAGGATACAATTAGTTCATAGACCAAAGAGGGTTTTTAAGAGAGTGAAAAGAGAGGATATGGAAACATCTATTGTAGATGAATTTTTTTTAAGAGTTTAGTCATGAAAGGAAAGAGTTAGATGAGGCTATCTAGCTTAAGTAAGGTCTCCTATTATTTTTTTTCCTAAAATCTTCACTTAAGTTAGATATTCCCATCTATTTCCTTTCATTTCCTTTATTTAAGCAAGAAAAAAATATGTCAGAATATTTTTAGATACATTTAGTCAATACTATTTCTGTGACAATACTATTTCTGTCTCCAAAGAATTAAAATTCAGGATTATTCAAAGGACAACAGAAATTTAGAGAGTACAAATAGACAGCAAGTATGGTATAATTAGATAGGGATCTAGACTTGGAGTCAGGAAGACCTGGGTTCAAATTCTACCTCAGACACTTAATCATTGTGTAATCTTAGGGAAGTCACTTATCTATATCTCTAAATTGAGGTTAAACATGAAAGACTCTAAGGTCTCTTCTAGATCTAAATCTATTATCCTATGAAATGAAAAATTATTCAGGAGAAGCATCATAAAGGATGTCTCCAGGAAGATATATGACCATTAATTAAAAAAAAGAAAAGAAAAGGGAGGTCAATAACATAGTAAGAATGAGGGATAACCAATGGATATTTGCAATATATCTCCCATTAGTGGTTAACTAATGGCAGATCCATGGTTTCATATGAATAAAAGTTGTACAAAAATGGGTGGATGGGAAAAAGGAAGAAGTAGGAAGAAAGGAAAGAGGATAGAAGAAAGGAAAGAAAGGAGGAAGTATCTATTTTTTAATACTCAGAAGAAAAATGTTTAGAAGGAAGAAAAAACAAATAGGATAACTGTAATTTTGTTAGGAGAAAGAATGGATTAAGGGGGATGAGGAAGGAATTTTGATATTTGAATTTGAGATATTTATGAGACATCCAGAGGGAAATGTCCAGCTGGCACTTAGAAATATAGAACTTGAGAGAGACAAGGTTTGTAATTTAAGACTGAAAATGAATTGATAGCTGAAATTATAGTTAAATCTACTGGAACTGATTGCCATAATGGAGAGTGAACAAAGAAAAGGCACATAAATGACAGGGGAACTAAATAGCTTAGAACAGAAGGTAGAAAATCTTACTCAAGCAGTGGACTCTTAGTAAAAGAGAGATAAGGTGGTGCAGTGGATAGAGCACCGGCCCTGGAGTCAGGAGGATCTGAATTCAAATCTAGTCTCAGGCACTTAATACTTAGTTGTGTTAACCCCATTGCCTTGCAAAAATTGAAAATTAAAATAAAGACAGAGAGAGATAAGAAACAGAATACAACTCCATAAAACAATAATGAATAATGGAATAAAATCAGATGATTAGAAAAATAGAAAGCAATCTACCATGAAAAACAGCAAACTTGGAAGAAAGATCAAATAGAATTATCAATAATCAATCACCATACTCCCTGACAGCTATGGCCCAAAAAAGAAACTGGAATCCATAGTTCAAAAAATTATGGTATAATGGAGATGGGGATGGGAGGATTGATCCCCATCTTTGTATGTGTCCCATCTTTGAATGTGTCTTTTGCTGCTGTGGTTCAGATCATACATTTTCTGTCTGCTTACTATAGGATGAGGAAAGACTTTTGATTGATGTGTGTGTGTGTGTGTGTGTGTGTGTTCAAAAGACTCCCATGTCAAACAAAGACCAAAGACTATTACCCTTAATTTTTAAAAAAATTATCTTATTATGTAATTCTGCTATCTCTTATACTTTAGTTTTCTTCCTTAAGGATATGATTTCTCTCTCATCACATTTAACTTAGATCAATGTATAGCATGGAAACAAAGTAAAGACTAAGACTGCCTTCTGTAGGGGATGGGGGAGGGAAGCGAGATCTGAGGAAAAATTGTAAAATTCAAAATAAATAAAATCTTTCTTAAAAAAAAAAACTCCCATGAGGCAACTCAAACCTTTTCTTCTTGGAAAGATAATTTGACTTCATGTGAGGCAGAAGGACTGTTGTTGACTCCTAGATGAGATTTCCAAAGACCGGAAGTTAATAGCAAAGTTTCATGACAGCATGCCACAGGCTGAGTGACTTAAGGGATTCAATCTGGCAGTGATTTGACCCTGTAAGGCTTTAACATTCTATATTGCAGCAAGGGGTCCATGTTACAAAAAGATGTTAAGAACCTTTGCTCTAGGTTATCTCCTATCTGCCAAGATGTATGAAACAGGTTTCAATATTAGTCTTCTGAAGTCATGACTGATCAATGCATTGGTTAGAATTCTTAAATCTTTCAGTTATTTTTTTCTTTATAGACTTCTACTCTGTACACATATTTTCTCTTATTCACTTTGTGTGGATTTGTATGGTCCCTAGAGGCCAGCCTGGGGAGTGTTCATCCAGAGTTCCTTTGGACATTTTTTGGGACTCCAAGAACATGGTAACTCATCACTATGGTCTCTAGAAGATGATCAACTTCCTAATTACTTATGACCATTGGTAACCCATTGTTTAAAACCTAATAAGTTACTTTGTCCTTAAGCCTCTGAAGGTTTACAGGATACCTTTGAGAAAAATGTTCCTTAAGAATCTGATAATCGGGGTGGCTAGGTGGCGCAGTGGATAGAGCACTAGCCCTGGAGTCAGGAGTACCTGAGTTCAAATCTGGCTTCAGACACTTAATAATTGCCTAGCTGTGTGACTTTGTGCAAGCCACTTAACCCCATTGCCTTGCAAAAAAAAAAATCTAAAAAAAAAATCTGCTAATCTACTATAGGTGAATTTAGACTCATATAAGCCCCTTTGGGTATCTCTGAATCTTCCTTTTCACCATTAATTATAGTCTAATAATATCCCATTATATAATATAATTTGTCTTGCCATTCCCAAATTGACACACAGCTACTGTTTCCATTTTTTTTGCCACAACAAAAAGAGCTATCATACATATTTTTAAAAATAAACACGGGTCCTTTCCCTCTTTTGTTGATCTCTTTGGGATATTACCATGTCAGAGTGGTGGCAAAGTTTAGTGACTTTTGGTGTACAATTCCAAAAATGGAACTTCCAGTATGGTTGGAGTACCTTATAATATATTAGTGTGCTTGTCATCCCACAGCACCTTCAAAAAATTTCATTAATCTTCTTTGTGATCTTTACCAATCTTATGGGAAGATGATGAAACCTCAGAGTTGCTTTAATTTGCATTTGTCATTATTAGGGCTTTGGAACATTTTAATATATTTGTGGATAATTTGCCTTTCTGTTTAACTTTTCTTTCTTGTGAAAAATGTTTGTTCATATCTTTTGAATATTTTTCTATTGAAGAATGGCTCTTATTCTTACATATTTGTATCAAGCTATATCTGTATCTTGGATATCAGACTTTAATTGGAGAAATTTGTGGAAAAAGGTTTTTTCCCCTCAAAGATTTTTACTCTCTCCTTCTTAATTCTAACTACATTGATTTTTGTTTGTGCAAATTTTTTTCAACTTTATGTAATCTAAATCGTTCATTTTATCTCCTGTGATTCTCTTGGTCTCTTGTTAGGTGAGAACTCTTTCTCCAGTCATAGTTGTTCTCTTTTTTGTTCCACTAATTTATTTAGAACATCACCTTACCTATTTAGGTTTTGTATCCATTTTGAATGTATTGTGAAACATGACATAAGATGCTGGTCTAAGCCTATTTTCTGCCAGGCTGTTTTCCTAGTTCTACCAGCAATTTTTGTCATATAATTAGATCTCAACACAATAGTCTGAGTTTTGGGGTTTATCAAACACTATGCTATTATGTTTGATTCCATCTGGGTTTTGCTCATCTTGCCCTTCTTGGTAGATAACATAGAGTACATACATCATTTCCTATCTAGTTCCATTCTAACACATGGAAGTTTGTTGATCCAACTTGTGGTAATGAGTGGCTAGAGGAAGAAGATGATAAGGAGTCTTCCAGTTGGCTCATCCAGAAGTACTGATAATGTCAGGAGTCACAGAGTTGAGATAAAATATAAAGAATCATTATATAGTATTCTATCAATATATAGTATTTACATCTCACTTGATGCTTCTTTTCTATGGCAGATTTCAAGTGAGGAGGATTGCTGTGGGCCCATGGTTTGGGAGAGAAGCTGGTCAGATTCTTCTACACACACACACACACACACACACACACACACACACACACACACAGCCATCATGTTTTTCCCCTTTCTTTTCTTTCCTCTCTTGAATCCTAAAAAAACACAGAACACAACCACATTCTGTCCTGTGCTTCATCTCATTTAATTCCTTCTGTGACATTTGAAGACATTAGGATTCCCAGGAGACAGTTGCCTTTTTGCTCTGGGTTAGAAGGTAAGCCCTTCATCATCCTTTAGCCCCTACAGATCCTTTCTTAGTTTGGCATCTGCTACATTTGCATTTCAAAGCTTCAACTCAACTCTGCCCCTTTCATCAGGATTGACAGAAGGTCTCCTAATGTATTCTATTGAAGTTTTTTATGTATTTGCAAGAACATACTCAACTTCACCAAGTTTTTTTTTTAATTGTAAGCCTTATCTTTTGTCTTTTGAAATACCCTTCATTATACATATAGTTAAGTCTGTGATCTTGCTTGTGATCCCTGATCTTTTTAACTGCTATGAATTTTGACCACAATGTTTCTGAGTTTTGTAATTAAGTATGGGCTCCTTTTCAGGAGATGATCAACCATCTCTTTCTACTTTCACTTTTCTCCCTTGTTCTAAAAGATCTGGGAGATTTTCTTTTATAATTTTTTAAAATATCGTGTATAGGGAATTTTGGATCATGGTTTTCGGGGAGTCTGATGTCAGGTTGAGTCTTTTATTTCCCATTCATTTTCAGGGCTAGTTGATTCAGCAGGTGAATTGTTTTAGTGAATGTCAACTTCCATAGCAACTGGTCTGCTTCTGTATCAAACAACACCTTTTCTAGAGTTCTGATGATTCTTAAATTTTATCTCCTCAATTTTTGTTCAGTTCAGTTGTTTTCCATAGTAGATTCATTAGCCCACCCCCTTTTTAAACTTTTTTAAAATTTAAGGCAATGGGGTTAAGTGACTAGCCCAAGTCCACACAGCTAGGTAATTATTAAGTGTCTGAGACCAGATTTGAACTCAGGTACTCCTGACACCAGGGCCCATGCTCTATCCACTGCGCCACCTAGCTGCCTCCTAGATTCATTACCCTTTAAAAGAATTTCTTTTCAATCTTTTGATTCTATTATGATATTTTCAGACTCATTGAGTTCTATTTGCTCCATTTTTTATGTAAGTTCATTACTTGAGTGAGGTTTTCTGCCTACTTAGCTATTTCTTTTCCTTTCATTTTCCCTCCCAAACTCTTTTTAATTATACTATCCATTTAAATCAATTATTTTATTTCTTCTACTCACTCTTGTAGACCTTGTTGCCAAATTATTTAGTTACTATAAGAATCTGTTTATAGGAAGTGTGAGACAAATCCCATCTCAGTTTATCCCTTTTGTTTTTCTTGACCCCTAGTATTTCTTCATTGTTTCTGTGTTTACTTCTCTTTTTTTTTTAGTCTTAGTCTTTGGAGTAGAATTTTATAGTCACGTACTCTAGACTAGATTGGTCCCATCTTATTTGATATCATCCCTTTTTTCACTTTATTTTTTATTTTTATTAAAGATATTGAATTTTACAATTTTTACAATTTTTACAAATTTTACAATCTTGCTTCCCTCTCCCACCCCCACCCCACAGATAGCACTCTGTCAGTCTTTACTTTGTTTCCATGTTTTACCTTGATCCAATTTGGGTGTGATGAGAGAGAAATCATATCCTTAAAGAGAACAGAATTCTCAGAGGTAACAAGATCAGACAATAAGATATTTGTTTTGTTTTCCAAATTAAAGGGAATAGTCCTTGTACTTTGTTCAAACTTCACAGCTCCTTATCTGGATACAGATGGTACTCTCCTTTGCAGACAACCCAAAATTGTTCCCAATTGTTGCACTGATGGAATGAGCAAGTCCTTCAAGGTTGAACATCACTCCCATGTTGCTGTTAGGGTGAACAGTGTTTTTCTGGTTCTGCTCATCTCACTCAGCATCAGTTCATGCAAATCCCTCCAGGTTTCCCTGAAATCCCATCCCTCCTGGTTTCTAATAGAACAGTAGTGTTCCATGACATACATATACCACAGTTTGCTAAGCCATTCCCCAATTGAAGGACATTTGCTGGATTTCCAAGTCTTTGCCACCACAAACAGGGCTGCTATAAATATTTTTGTACAAGTGATGATTTTACCCTTTTTCCTCATCTCTTCATGGTATAGACCCAGTAGTGGTATTGCTGGGTCAAAGGGTATGCACATTTTTGTTGCCCTTTGGGCATAGTTCCAAATAGCTCTCCAGAAGGGTTGGATGAGTTCACAGCTCCACCAACAGTGTAACAGTGTCCCAGATTTCCCACAACCCTTCCAACAATGATCATTATCCTTCCTGGTCATACTGGCCAATCTGAGAGGTGTGAGGTGGTATCATCCCTTTTCTATTCTCTTTGCTGATTCTGTTGCTGAGATATAAGGTATAAGATGCCCATCTTATGTCTCAACCCTTGGCTTTTGTCTTAGTCTTCTGGTTGCCCACTTCAGTTTCTCACCCAAACTTGTCTCTATCTTCTTCTCCTAACATGATACCCATATATATACTTGATAACCTAGTATGTTGAAGATCATACTGGTCTCAGTCCCTTTGTATTGGTGCCCAGGTACTGAGTTGGTCCTGTCTCATTCTGTGACTCTGCGGAGTATATAGTCTGTTCCTATCCCACTTGAGGAGTTGTTTCTATATCCCACTTGTATTCTGAAAGGTCAAGGCAGGATCTGACTTCAAGTCCTCAATTATTAGAACTCATGATAACTTTAACTCACCAATCAAAGCCCTGGCTGGATTCAGGTCTAATTGTGGGAGCTTGAACCAGTTTTCTGCCATGGTTCCTCTCCCTTCCTTTATGGTCTTTAGTGTATATATGAAGTCATGTGGACTTTCCTGATCAGTTTTCTCTGTTGCCACTGTTTTTTTATGCAGTTCAAGTAGGATTATATACTTGATTTGTTTCTCCAATCAATTAACAATTTATCAATACAATATAAAAATTGCATTAATGATTCTTAATATTCATTAACTATCAATTATCAATATAATATAATTGCATTAGTAATATAATTTATTAATTAACATTCATTAACTACCAATTAACTACCAAGCCCTCTGTAGGCAAAAAACAAACCCTGCTCTCAAGGAGCTCACAACCTAATTAAGGACTTTGGCATTCTTTAATATTATGAGCTTTCTGGGGTCCTTTTCAAAGTTAACTGAGATTTACATGGAAGAGTTAGCTTTCTCTACATTCTTTATTTTATTTTTTCTTTCTTTTTTTTTTTACAGATCAAAACATACTATTTTATGTTATTTTTCTCCATTTTTAAATTTTGGTCTATGTTTTCTTTTACAATATGGAAATTTATTTTGCATGACTGTACGTATATAACCTCTATCAAATTGCTTGCCTTATCAAATGAGGAAAATGGAGAGGAAGGGAAAAATTTGGAACCCAGTTTTTAAAATGAATGTTGAAAATTGTTTTTACATATAAAGAGGAGAGGGAGGGAGGGTCACAGTGGGAGGGTAGGAGAAAAAAAGTGGTGACCTGTTCATAGGTCACATTGGTTAATGTTACCTATGACGGCTTGTTTGCTGTTTATCCTCATTCCATTTCCTAGAAAGATATACCCAAATATAGTATGGAAATTTTGGGCCCAGCAACTTTGTTACGTATAGAGTCAATGAATACATCTGGAGTTTTCCATTTCTTTCCTGACCCAATTATGGGTTCTTTTCAGAGCCCCAGGAAAAATGCTCTTTGAAGCTCACTCCAAAAATCTCTTGTATATTGTCGGGATAGTCCTTTGTTAACACCCAGTGGATGACAAAGAAACTCTTCTTTTCTTCTCCACTCTTCTTTTCAGGAGCCATCTTGCCTGAGACCTTATCAGAAAGGACTGTCTGTTCTCTTTAATTGATTCAACACCCCTACCCCACTGTTGCTGTCATGGAGTTAAGAGGAGAACAAGGTCCCATCCAGTGTTTGCTAAATCCTAATCAAGTGCTAAGTTCTTTAAGAATTAAGCTATACATTTCCCCAGAAGCAGCTAAGGCTTCAGTTCTGGACCTTACATGAGGTATGCTCTAGCCAGAGAAGACCAAGGAAGCCATGAAGTTGATTCTTCAATACAAATACTCACCTTTGAGTCAATCTCATTGAGCTTAGGATCTCAGATAGATTTGTTATTTGATCTCTAGATAAATTGGCAGCTTGAATGGTTAATTCTCATTTGCATTTAGCTTTGCATATAATTGTATACTAGCCATTCATGTCAAAATGCACAGAAATTCTCTCCCCACATTTTCTATTATTCTCATAAGGAATAATTATAACTCACATTTATAAGTCCTTTAAAGTTTTCAAAATGCTTTCTTCATGACACTTCTGTAATATTTATAGTAGAAAAATATTTATAGTGCAAGAATTTAAATTTCATATATGAAGAAACCAAGGCTCATAGGCACATAGCTAGTTTTAGTGATAACCAGAATTTGATTCCAGGGCTCTTTTTTTTTTTCATTTTTAGTCTTTTTAAAAAATTTTCTTTAATTTACTTATATATTACTAAAACATTATTTTTTAAATTAATTTTTATTAAAGATATTATTTGAGTTTTACAATTTTCCCCCCAATTTTACTTCCCTCCCCCCACCCCTACCCCATGGAAAGCAATCTGTCAGTCTGTACTTTGTTTCCATGTTGTACCTTGATCCAAATTGGGTGTGATGAGAGAGAAATCATATCCTTAAAGAAGAGAAGTCTAAGAGGTAACAAGATCAGACAAAAAGATATCTGTTTTTTTTCTAAATTAAAGGGAATAGTCCTTGCACTTTGTTCAAACTCCACAGCTCCTTATCTAGATACAGATGGCACTCTCCTTTGCAGACAGCCCAAAACTCTTCCCAATTGTTGCACTGATGGAATGAGCAAGTCTTTCAAGGTTGAACATCACTCCCATGTTGCTGTTACGGCATACAGTATTTTTCTGGTTCTGCTCATTTCACTCAGCATCAGTTCATGCAAATCCCTCCAGGCTTCTCTGAAATCCTGTCCCTCCTGGTTTCTAATAGAACAATAGTGTTCCATGACATACATATACCACAATTTGCTAAGCCATTCCCCAATTGAAGGACATTTACTTGATTTCCAATTCTTTGCCACCACAAACAGGGCTGCTATAAATATTTTTGTACAAGTAATGTTTTTACCCTTTTTCCTCATCTCTTCAGGGTATAGACCCAGTAGTGGTATTGCTGGATCAAAGGGTATGCACATTTTTGTTGCCCTTTGGGCATAGTTCCAAATAGCTCTCCAGAAGGGTTGGATGAGTTCACAGCTCCACCAACAGTGTGATAGTGTCCCAGATTTCCCACAACCCTTCCAACAATGATCATTATCCTTCCTGGTCATACTGGCCAATCTGAGAGGTGTGAGGTGGTACCTCAGAGAAGCGTTAATTTGCATTTCTCTAATAATTAATGATTTAGAGCAATTTTTCATATGGCTGTGGATTGCTTTGATCTCCTCATCTGTAAATTGCCTTTGCATATCCTTTGACCATTTGTCAATTGGGGAATGGCTTTTTGTTTTAAAAATATGACTCAGTTCTCTGTATATTTTAGAAATGAGTCCTTTGTCAGAATCATTAGTTGTAAAGATTATTTCCCAATTTACTACATTTCTTTTGATCTTGGTTACATTGGTTTTATCTGTGCAAAAGCTTTTTAATTTAATGTAATTGAAATCATCTAATTGGTTTTGGTGATGTTCTCCAACTCTTCCTTAGTCATAAACTGCTCCCCTTTCCATAGATCTGACAGGTAGACTAGTCCTTGATCTTCTAATTTGATTATAGTATTTTTTTTATGTCTATGTCCTGTAACCATTTGGATCTTATCTTGGTAAAGGGTGTGAGGTGTTGGTCTAATCTAAGTTTCTTCCATACTAACTTCCAATTATCCCAGCAATTTTTATCAAAGAGGGAGTTTTTATCCCAATGGCTGGACTCTTTGGGTTTATCAGACAGCAGATTACTATAATCATCTCCTGCTTTTACACCTAGTCTATTCCACTGGTCCACCACTCTATTTCTTAGCCAACACCAAACAGTTTTGATGACTGATGCTTTATAATATAATTTTAGATCAGGTAGGGCTAAGCCACCTTCTTTTGCACTTTTTTCATTAAGCTCCTGTCAATTCTTGACTTTTTATTTCTCCATATGAATTTACTTACAATTTTTTCTAACTTCTTAAAGTAATTTTTTGGAATTTTGATTGGTAGGGCACTAAACAGATAGTTTAGTTTTGGTAGAATTGTCATTTTTATTATTTTAGCTCTGCCTATCCATGAGCAGTTGATATTTGCCCAGTTATTTAAATCTGATTTAATTTGTGTGAGAAGTGTTTTATAATTGTTTTCAAAAAGATTCTGAGTCTGTCTTGGCAAATAGACCCCAAGTATTTTATATTGTCTGAGGTTACTTTGAATGGGATTTCTCTTTCTAGCTCTTCCTTCTGTATCTTGCTAGACATATATAGAAAAGTTGAGGATTTATGAGGGTTTATTTTATAACCTGCAACTTTGCTAAAATTGCTATTTGTTTCCAGTAGTTTTTTGGATGATTTCTTGGGATTCTCTAGGTAGACCATCATGTCATCTGCAAAGAGTGAGAGTTTTGTCTCTTCCTTCCCAATTCTAATTCCTTTAATTTCTTTTTTTTCCTCTAATTGCTGATGCTAACATTTCTAATACAATATTGAATAGTAGTGGTGATAATGGGCACCCTTGTTTCACCCCTGATCTTACTGGGAATGCCTCTAGCCTCTCCCCATTGAATATAATGCTTGTTGATGGTTTCAGATAGATACTGCTAATTATTTTAAGGAACAGTCCATTTATTCCTACACTCTCTACTGTTTTTAATAGGAATGGATGCTGTATTTTGTCAAAAAAAACATTCTTGTTGTAAGAGTAAATATAATGCATTCTCTATTTTCATATCATTATATTAAACAGAAATTGGATCTTATCATTGGGGATCACTTCCTTCTAGATGAAATGAGGTCCAGAATGAATGTTCTTCCATTTCTTTGGTCCCACTTTTTGAAGAATGAAATTAACAGGAAGAAAATCCAATAAATTAAGGATTGCTTTACTTTTGACAAGGAAAGCGTTTGTGCAGATGTCTAGATAAATGTCCACACTGAAAATTTAACAATCGACAGACTCTCTTGAGTTTGTTCAAGGTGATTCTAACCCCAAACTGCCCTTAGCCATGACCTTTGGATTTTTTTTTGCAAAGATAAACCATTCCATTATACAGTGTTACATGCCTCCGCACTTTTTGCCATCTTGTTTCTTTTGAATGCTTTTCTAGAGTCATGCTTCAGTCATTGGTCCCATCCTACCAAGTCTCAGGGATAATCATGAGATCACATTTCCCTCCTTGCATTAGGATTTCTACTTTTTGCTTGTTAATTATGCTTTGTAAATGACATCAATAGGAACAAATTGTGAACTTAGCCAAACACAAATTTTTATACCCCAAATGGCCATTATCCATACATTATGATAAGCTTATAATGCTGATTACAAAACAGCAGAGGAAGAAGAGAAACTACCTTCTATTAAGAAAGATTGTCCAGGCTATATTAAGTACCAATAATAAACAAACTAAATGAAAGGACAAAATTAACTTAGATTGGACATATTATTTCAATTGTTTTCATTTTAAAGTCCCCCAGAGAAAGGTTAGAAATCTCCCTTGGTAACTCATTGTAATCATTAACAACTCTCATGGAGAGGAAATTTTTGTTATATATTGAATCTAAGTCTCTCAAGTTACATTGTAATTTATTAAACCAGGCTCTATAGAGATTAAGAATGGATGGTCATTATTCCCTCTGAAAAGGCTATTCATCTGCTGTTATAATCAAAAGCTAAAATAAGTATGGATTTTTAAAGATAAATTTAATTTCAAATAGGTATATTATATTCAGATAATTTTAGAAGCAATTAGTGTATTAGTTATGTAGGACAAATTATGGATTGTCCTTCTTTCCTCTTCCCCTGCTTCAACAACACACTATGATGACCTTCTCAGACATCCAACTCCTAATATCATCATTATGAATGTGTAAAGAAGTGTAGGACTGGAGATAAGTCAGATGGTAATTCTACCATCTGAAACTTTAAAATGGCTATTAGAGAAAAATGAGGGAATTGTTTTGCCAAATTTCCCCACCTACTGACCCCAATTTAAGCTCTAACTAACCATTCTAAAGATAGAGAAATGGTTCCTTTTAAAAATCTTTAAACATTTCCTATATCTCCTCATGTTTCCACAACCTCTTTGTGAATTTACAAACAAGGTCCTCAATGGGTCTGTCATAATCTACCAAACAGGATGCTTATGGAATGAATTGCCCAAGGCTCAAATAAATTATTGGTGGTAAACTTATACCCCCCACCCCCAACACACACACACACCACCACCAGCAACTTCATTTTTCAGATTGTCAAGTAGAGCAAGATTTGTCTGGCTCATTCTTCCTTAGGCGGACAGGCTACATCTCCCCCTTTGGCTTTTAGGGTATCTTCTCTATTGCCATAGGCTGAGTTTCTCCTTGTTGTGTTCCTCCCATTTTTAGCCAACAGTGACTAGTGCCCAGTTCCATTTAACCAATTACATTGATAGTCTGTACAAAGAGATTTTTTCAAAGATATTGCAAAAATAAAGATAGAAATTCTCCTCCCAACTCCCCATAGCACCTCAGTGGTACACTCTATCTAGTCTATCTCAGATTCTGGAGAGGTGGGCTCACTCTTGACAGCTCTATATAATATGGACCTCACCAAGCTCATACCAATGATAAGTGAGTTACCACTGAGATGGGTTCCAAAGGCCATATCCAAAGTCATTCCTTGCCCCTCAAGACATTGATGCTGAACCATACCCAGGTACACCACCATAATCTTACACATTGGGATCTCTAAGACTGTCACCTCAAATGAAAGAACAAATACTGACAAAGAACCCAGGTCTGTGTTTATAGGCATATCTGTTATAGTCTCTCATCATATGCCATCTTCAAAGAATCAAAACTATGAAAGAAAAAATAAGCAAGGTTGCCTCAGATCTGTTTTGAATGTCTCTGCAACCAATTAAATAGCCTCCTATTCACACTGGATTTAGCCAACAAGAACCAGTTTAAAAATGTCTAAAACTCTCCCAATGTTTCTCCAAGGTAATTTCATTACAAATCATCATCCTCTGTGAGAATCATGCTACCTAACCTCTCAGGTCCATATTTTTGCATCAGCTAGGCATGCCAATAGGCTTTCCAAATATTGGAGATCAGTTAGGAATCAGAATCAGCCAATATCTTCACTCCACACTTTATGGTTCATTAAAACTAAACCACAACCCATGAAAAACTGGAGATTTCACTCATGAATGATGAAATGAATAAATAAATGGTGGTATGCAAATTTAATGAAAACATAAGTATAAGTATTATATCCTTATTTGATGAATGAATATAATAAGCAATGAATATGGGGAAATGAAAGGAACAAGGAAAGACCTGAATGAAGTGATAAAGGGTGAAGAAAGCAAAACCAAAAGAAAATTATTTTTAAATGATTATGATAATGTAAATGGGAGAAAAGTCAGATGGAAATTTTCAGAAAGCTTATGTACCTTTAGAACATTTTAAATGTTCATAGATTAGTGGGAAGAGATCATGTTGTTCACTCATTTTAAAGAGGCAGCATGGATAAATTGCTGTAGTTGAATTCTGTAAGATTTGGGCTCAAAGGGGTGGCTAGGTGGGGCAGTGGATAGAGCACTGGCCCTGAAGTCAGGAGGATCCTAGTACAAATCCAGCCTCAGACACTTAATAATTACCTAGCTGTGTAGCCTTGGTCAAGCCACTTAACCCCATTTGTCTTGCAAAAAAAAAACCCTTAAATAAAAGATTTGGGCTCAAATTCTGCAGCTAGCACTAGCTTTGTGATTCTGAGGAAGTCACTTAACCTCCCAGATTCAGGTTTTGTTTCCATTTATAAAATGAGAAAAGTCACTCCTGTAGTCCTTAGTAATGATATCAAGAATTTCTGTGGTGCCTTAAGTTTTATAAAATCCTTTCCATATATTTTCTCATTTAGTCCTTGCAATAACCTTGAGAGTTAGGGGTCATTATTAACCCCATTTAACAGATGAGGTTGAGAGGGAGGCAAGGTGAATCACACACAGCCACAAGGGAAGAATTTAAGGTAGGATTCAAACTCAGGACTTGGTGACTCCAGGTCCATACTCTATCCACTACCCCACCAACCTGTTTCTATTCACTATGCCAACAAATACCTTATGGGGTTGTTGCTTGGGAGGTTCAAATGAAAACACATGTTCAATACTTTGCAAAAAAAATACATAAATGCCAGTTGCCATTATTACAGTAAGGAATAGCTGACAAATGAAATGACTTGTTCAAGGTCATACAAAATAGTAGAGTTGGGATTCAGGTCCAGAGCTTCTGACTCCATAGTCAATTCTCTTTCCATGGAACCATCAGCAGGAGAAGGACTCAGAATGAGGAATAACACTTCAATGATCAAGGTCGTGAAAGATGAACAGTATCACCATCCAGACAATGAGCCAAAAGTAAGAATTTCATGCCACTTTCTTCTCCCCCAATATTTAGTTAACATCATTTGCAAAAAAACCATTTATGTAACAAGTGGAAACATCCAAAGACAACTGAGACAAAGTACTCCCCAAACCAGCAAGACATGAAACCCAAATGAAAAACAAAGTAAGCATAGATTAACTGTCCCCAAGTGCTTTTTTTGGTGGTGGTTTAGGTCATAAATGCCAAGTTTTCCATAGGTTTTTTTTCCCCATGATATTATCTTTAAGCAGTTAAAAGGGCCCATGAGGCTTTATGCAATTCTAAATATATTCAGAATTCATAAATAAGACCTTTCTAAAAATAACTTCAGTCCCCCAAAAAAAGGTACAAGAGGAAAGAGTTCTCAGTATCTTAATAATAGACCTTGAAACTAGCTAGTACCAGGAATTTCTTTCTTAAACAGTTCATTCCCTGGTTCACAGTCTCCCATGACCTTAACCCCTTGGTCTCAAAGTTGGAGACTGCAGTATTTACACTATTATACCCTGAAATACACCTGGCTCATAGTCTATCAGTTTCCTCAGATCTCTTCACTTAAACCCTAGACACTATCATTACCCCAAATTCTATTCTTTCCATGATTTCAAACTCATACTTAGGTATCTCCAGAACTCAAAACAACCAAAACAAACCCCTCTAATATGATGCTGAAATCTCTTCAAGCTATCATTCTATATTTACTCTCAATTTCACTGTCAGATTCCAAGGGAAAAAGAAGTTGTCTAAATTCTCTGTTTTCACTCCACCATTACCCACTGATTTCTCAGCCTTTTGCAATTTGGTTTCGGATTGCACAGTTTACCCAAAATTCAAATGCTGTCTAGAATAGCTAGGTGGTGCCTGGTCTGAGGTCAGAAAGACTCACTTTCCTGAGTTTAAATCCTGAACAACTCACTTAATCATATTTGCCTCAGTATTTTCACCTGTCAAATGAGTTGGAGAAGGAAATGGCAAATCACTTCAGGATTTTTGTTGAGAAAATCCCAAATCAGGTCATGGAGAGTCAGATATGACTGAATGTTCTCTATTGCTAAATCCAATGACCTTTTCTCAGTTATCATCCTACTTTTGATCCTTGCAAGTTTTGTTTTTGTTTTTGTTTTTAGTTTTTGCAAGGCAATGGGGTTCAGTGACTTGCCCAAATCACACAGCTAGGTAATTATTGTCTGAGGCTGAATTTGAACTCAGGTCCTCCTGACTCCAATGTCTGTGCTCTTCCCTGCTCCACCTAGCTGTTCTCGCTTTCAATTTTTAACACTGTTGACTACTCTCCATTCTCTGGATGTTCTTTTCTTCCTAGACATTCAGGACATGCTATTATTTCTAGGTTATATTTCAGCTTTTGTGACTACTCCTAAATCTCTTTTTCTGAATCATCATCCACCTCTAGATGTAGGTGTTCCTCACAGCTCTTTCCAGACTTTTCTTTTCTCTGTATGGACTCTTAAATTTTTATCAGCCTCTATCCATTCAATGATTTTTCTCTACATAGTTGACTTCTAATCTATGTATCCAGTCCTAATCTTAGATTATAATCCTACATTGTCAGTTGCCTGTAAGGATATCTCCAGTGAAAGAACCGATAGGGACCTCAAACTCATCATATGCCCATATAGAATTACCTTCCTAGCTAAAATTGTCTTTGCCCAGCTGTCCTCCAAGCCTGTCTCTCCCTTTTCACCTCCACTTCATAGATTCCCTCTCTCTTTCTATGTTTTCCATGAAAACTTTTCTGATACCCCCATCCTCACCACTCATTGCTAATCACCTTGCATTTATATATACTTAATCTCTTTGTATTTATTCTGCATATATTTACATATGGAATTGCTGTTTCCTCCATTAGAATAAATTTAACAGGAAGCATTTATAGGCATACCTGAGAAATATTGCGGTTTCTGGTTCCAGATCAAGCAATAAAGCAAAGAGTAATAAAGCAAGTCTTGTGAATTGTTTGGTTTCCCAGTGCATATCAAAGTTCTGTTTACAATAATACAGTAGTCTATTAAGTGTGCAATAGTTTTGTCTAAAAATACAATGTTCATATCTTAATTAAAAAATACTTTATTATAATTATAGCCCAGGGCAACTTCTGTCTCACTGGGGTAAGAGGGGAGCAAAGTTCAGTCCACACAATACTAGGATAGTCCTTCTACTAGGCAGAAGCAGATCTTGGGATCCATAATAGTAAGGAAGTTGGACTAAACATCCAATTTTGCTGGTACTAGGTGCAAGATTCTATAGTGTTGCCATCATGAAGATCTGGGTTGTAGTCCCAGGGAAAAGACAAGAACCAATACATCACCTGATCACAGTTCCAGGACAGAAAACAGGGCTTATAGATGTTCACAGATCAGAGCACAGGTCAGAAGAATCTGACCATATCTCTCCTTATACTGCCTCAGAAGAACTGAAAACTTACAGGCTCCTAGAAACCTTTAAAAACAATAGAACAAAAAATCTGAAACTTGGGAGGATGCCCCCTCTACCCCAGGGGCAAAGTCCAACTTTAACATAAAGTAAAAAGTCAAGAGATAGGTTGGGAAAATGACTATAGAAAGTTACTATGGTGACTGGAAGAGCATAACAATTTCAAGATGGCTATATGCAAAGTGTCAAAGAAAAATGTGAATTAATCTCAGATCCAAAAGGAACTCACAGAAGTATTCAAAACAGATTTTAAAAATCAGATGAGAGAGAGAGAGAGAGAGAGAGAGAGAGAGAGAGAGAGAGAGAGAGAGAATTGGGAAAAAAATGAAAGTGATGAAAGAAAATTATGAAAAAAAATGTCAACAGCTTGGCAAAGGAAGCACAAAAAAACACTGAAGAAAATAAACTTGAAAACAGAGTAGGGCAAATGGCAAAAAAAAGCACAAAAATCCACTTAAGAGAAGAATGCATTAAAAAACAGAATTGACCAAAGGGAAAAGGAAGTTAAAAAGCTCACTAGAGAAAAAAAATACATACAAATTAGAATTGGGCAAGTAGAAGCTAATGTCTCCATGAGATATCAAGAATCAAACACAATAAAAAGAAGAAAATATAGAAGAAAATATGAAAAATCTAACTGGAAAAACAACTGGCCTAGAAAATAGACTGAGAGAAAATTTAAGAATTATTGAACCACCTGAAAACCATGATTAAAAAAAGAGCCTAACAGATGATATTTCAAAAAAATTAAGGAATTGTCCTGAACAATTGTCAAAGAACAAGAGAGTAAAACAGAATTTGAAAGGATCCATGATCATCTCCTGAAAGAGATTCCAAATTGAAAACTCCCAGAAATATTATAGCCAAATTCCAGAACTTTGATGGCAAGGAGAAAATACTACAAGTAACCAGAAAGAAACAAATTCAACTATCTTGAAGCCACACAAGAGGGAATTCCATTGATTTTAATGATTAGAATACTCTCCCTGGTTAAATGTTTTTGTCTCTGGCAAATGTACCAGAGTGCCTCTGCCACATATGTCCATATTTACTCTTCTGGAATGTTCTTGCTACTCTGGGGACGTTCAAGTTCACTCAAGTGCCTTCCAGTTTTGCTTGGCATCATTGAATCTCAATTGAGTCCACATAGTCCAATTCTTCAAAGGCCTAAATTCTGTATAAAGAGTGCCTAACAGACCATTAAATAAAAGTCTTAAATAATCCCAACTGCAACAGTCGGGATGTGGAGAATACAATCAACCTCAAATACAGTTAGGCAGATTCAACAAGCAAATAATATTTTATAAAGTTTTCTATAGTACTGCCTACTTTGTACTTAAAAGAGGTTTTCCCCAAATCGAAACTAGCAAAATAAATTAAAATTGAACTAAAGCCAATCAACATTACTGCCCTAAATATTGAAGATACAAAGACAAACACAGACAAACAATCTCTGCTCTCATGGAACTTCCAATTCAATGAGAGAGACATATAAAGAGCTCTAGAGGAATCAGAAAAGTTTAATCGGATATGATCTCAAGAAACAACTAATAAAAGTGAAAAAATAGAGAAAAAGCAAAGAAAATCTAAGCTTCCCCTCTCAGTGAGCAAATCTGGTCTAAATGGGCTCCCAGAATACATGATGTTCTCCCAACAGGGATTAGGGTCCAGAGGTTGCCTGGAAGCCAACAACTCACCCTCAAGTGAGAAAAAAAATGTTCTGCATAGAAATTCCTTCATAGGTCCCCAGAGAACAGTGAATATATTTCATCACAGATGTTACAAAAATGTATAGGGCAGGCCAGTTGGAGGTTTCTTAGAAAGCTCTCCAGAGGGCCTTGCAATACATAAGATAGTTCACTTTCCTCTAGTGGATTCTTGTAAACAGTATTCCATTTGGGGAGTCCAAAATCAGCCAGTGATAGGACAAGAAGATTTAGTTCAGAAAGAAAGCAAACAAACTCTGATGAGCCTGAATGTGATTCTCAAAAGAGATTCTGTACTTATAAGCCACTGGAATAAACCCTTCACATCTCAGAGGAATTCCCCCATTGTAAAAACACCCCAAAATGTTTCTCTGCTTCTAGTTTTATCAGCTCTAAACCATCCTCTACATAGCTGATAAGTGC
Organism: Macrotis lagotis; assembly: GCF_037893015.1. Lineage (NCBI taxonomy): Eukaryota > Metazoa > Chordata > Mammalia > Peramelemorphia > Peramelidae > Macrotis > Macrotis lagotis. The sequence continues at coordinate 25,187,674 of NC_133660.1, forward strand.
TATCCTATAGTTTACTACATTTGTTGGGGCTCATGTTATATTGTCCAAGTAGGTCAGTGACTTGAACTCAAAGATTATCCTATTTCTTTTTTGGATCCCCAGCATCTTGCATGTCATAGGTGCTCAGTGAATGTTTATTAAATACAAGTAGACAGATGGTCCCTGAGTTTGAATACGTGAAACTTTAAGAAAGTCCAAAGTGGTCTCTCTAGTGTCACATTCAAATAAAAATCTGCTCCTCTTATCATAGGAACAAAGATATCAAGATAAACTATTTTAAACATTATATCAGTATGGAAGGTACCTCAGAGGTCATTTGATACAAACCTCTCATTTTATAAAAGGGGAAACTGAAGTCCATGGAAGCAGAGTGACTTGTCCGAAGACATGCATTTAATATCAGAAGTAAGATTTAAAGCTGGGTCCTTTGACTCCAAATCCACTATTATTTCCCCTGCAATACTCCATTTTTCTCTTGGAAGGTTTTCTTGTTATTCCTTGTTTTTACACAGTATGCGTCTTCATCATCCCCATCACTCTCATCACTTCAGTCTGGCCAAGTCCTGATGGAACATTTTGTTATATGGTCCTGTCCATTAAACGTTGAGGAACCAAAGTGTTAATTCTGTCTAGTGCTATCAGATTCTGGGGTTAAAGAGAATGGGTAAAAACATATGGCCTTCAATACAATGTCCAATTAGAGGTCCTGAGGCTTCTTAATGAAACATGCTGCTCACTAGAGCTTAGAGAGGCAATGGACTCAGACTACAGAGGAAAACATGGTTTATTCTGAACATGATCACTGGAATTTGGTTTTCTTTTTCTTTTTGTTTTTTGCTCAACTCAGATATTGGTATAGTTGTTTTTATTTTTTAATGTGGGAGAAGAGACATGGGAAGAAGTAGATCTTAATTTTTAAAAATTTTTTTCCAATCACATGCCCAAATAGTTTTGAGTTACACACTTTTCTACCACTTCTCTCTTCCCTCTCCATGACAATGAGCAATCTGATATATGTTGTAAAATGTACAATTACATTGAACATATTTCCAAATTAGTCATGTTGTGAAGGAAAAATTAGAACTAAGGGGAGAAAAAAGAAAACAGAAAATAAGTTTAATAAAGTGAACATAATATGCTTTTATCTGCATTCAGAATCCATAATTTTTTTTTCTGGATGTGGATAATATTTCCCATAACAGATCTCTCAGGATTGTCCCTTGATCACTGAACTGCCAAGAGGAGCTGGGTCCATCATCATTGCTCATCTCACAATGTTGAAATTAATGTGTACAATGTTCTCCTGGTTCTGCTCACTTCGTCAGCATCAGTTCACGTAAGTCTTTCCAGGCTTTTCTGAAGTCCACCCACTCATGATTTCTTACAGCACAGTAGTACTCTATCACATTTATATACCACAATTTATTCAGCCATCCCCCAAATGATGGGCAGTCCTTTAATTTTCTTTTTAGGGTTTTGCAAGGCAAATGGGGTTAAGTGGCTTGCCCAAGGCCACACAGCTATGTAATTATTAAGTGTCTGAGATCGGATTTGAACCCAGGTACTCCTAACTCCTGGGCTGGTGCTTTATCCACTATGCCACCTAGCCACCCTGCTGGGCATCCCTTTAATTTCCAATTCTTTACCACTAAGATAAGAGCTGCTATGAATATTTTGTCCATGTGGGGCTAGATCTTAATTTGGAAAAAATGATATAAAATTTAAAAAAACACATGACCTTTAGCCTTCTCATGATTGTTGATACTGACAATCCCTGGAGTTCCCCTGTTGGCAGAGTTCATCTTGCCCAGGACCCCAGAAAACTGACTGGGGTTGAAGTGACAAATAGGCGCCAGAGAGGATCAGCAGGGATAGCTGCTGTTTTTGACCCCACCCCCAACTTGTTCTGGCTGTGATCTCCTTTTGTCTCCTCTACCTCAGAGGCTACCTAGCTTCCTTTAGAGCACACTTACAGTGTCATCTTCAACATCAAGTCATCTCTGATCCCCTGGTGACTCCTTAAAATTACTTTGTATTACTTGGTATGTATTTTATATTTTTGAGGAAGTTAGGGGATGCAGTGGATAGGGTACTATACCCAAATGGATAGACAGCTATTACTAAATAGATTCAGATACTATATCTATCTATGTAGATATATACATAGATATCTATATAGATCCAGATCTAGATCCAGTCAGATCCCATGGGAAAATTTTATCTCTCTGTCTCTGACTCTATCTCTGTCTGTCAGTCTCTGCCTCTGTGTCTTTCTCTCTTTCTTATACACAAGACCCTATCCTAAATTTTTAACTTCTCTAGTCCTCAGGTATGAAATAGAGATAATAATAGGACCTTACTTCCAGAGTTTTTATAAGGATCAAATGAGATAATACAATAGTCTTAGAGAATTTATCCAAAGCTTGTGATGTCATTGTTAATCTCTTTCCTTCCTTATCTCTCTGTTGTGTCTTCCCAGATGAATGGAAGACACTTAAGGAAAGAGGTATCCTCATCACCAAGCATATGACCTAGCACATAATAGGGTTTATGAAATGTTGGTGTGATTGAATTAGTTTGAGCTGAATGGACTTCATAGAGTCTCAGAACTTCAGAGATCATCTATTCCAAACTCCTATACAAGTTAGGCTAGTTTTTCTTTCTTAGGTAATAACCCCATCATGCTCCAGACTGAGTTGGCACAGGAGACTAAAGACTCAGGCTCAGCCACAGGGAGCTCCAGGGCTGCTCAAATGCTTGGCTAGACAGCCATCAATGGGCTAACTAAAAAGCAGGAAACCTCATTTATCTGAATCAATTTAGTTTTCCTTCCTTTCCTTTTCTGATTGATTGCACATCCCCTGTTAAGTCTCCTTTTGTTGAATGACAATTAGTGTCTTCATTTCTGTTAATATCAAGCAAGAGCTAGCAGGGAACTTTACTCAGGTTTGATCTACAACATTCTCCTAAAAGTGATCATCCAGTCCTTCTAGGTATGGGGAATCCAGTACTTCTCCAGTTTCAAATGAAATACATCCCTTACCACCATCTTCATCCATCTCAATATAGATGTCTATTCATTTATCTACATAGATAAAGTATTTGGTCCTAGGTCCCTGCCTTTCTTTAGATCTTGGGAAAGACTCAACCTAATCCCCATAGGGTCCCTATGTATATATAGAGATCAACAAAGAAGAATGTCTTTCCTCCTTCTAGAAATCATTTATTTCAGAAGATGGGGAAGGGAATTTAGGCAATTTAGGGAGCTATAAGTCCCTAGAGACACTCAATGGCTGCCTTCATTTTATTCACCCCCATCAATTGATCAGAGGGCTGGCTGTGGCTCATGTTTCCTGGATTAGCAATTACCTCCCAAAAGCCATATGGTTTAGTCATACATTTTAATTAAAGAGGTTTTGTGTTCATTTATTACTGTTCAAGGTGAAGCCTCATTAAGGGTAGAAATACAGTCATAAATTATTGTAAGCTCCCAGGCACTATGTAATTACAGTTCTTAATGTACTCTATTTTGTAATCACATTCCAGAAATATTGTATTCATCTGGCCTTCTTTCTTGACCACTGTGCATTGATATTACTTTCAAAAAGAAAATAGAAATAGTAAGGATGCAATATTATTTGAATGAGTGCTGACTGAGTCCATCCATCTGGACATAGCTCTTGGGCATGTCCTACAGATGGGCAATCAATTGGGCTTGGAATTGAATAGGAGCAAGATAGGATTGGCTCTTATTTGGAAAATAATAAAGTGCTTCTAGATTCTCCCTGGCCTAAAGCCCACTGGAAACAACAACAGATGCCTAGTGTTGGTGGAATCATGGAACACTACAAACTCATTTGAGAAATTAAGTTTATGTCAGATGATAAAGGGACCCAAAGCACAGTGGAAATGTACATAATCAATGCAGTCTATTACTGAATTATTACATCTCAGAGTTGGAAGGAACCTCAGCAACTCTCTTATCCAACCTGGACCTGGAAAAGAATATGATCTACAGTATTTTTGACAAATGGATAGATGAATGAATGGATAGAAGGGTGAATGAAGGAATAAGAAAAGCATTTGTGTACCACCCTGTGGTCTGTGCTATTACAAAGGTATGATAGTATCTACTCTAATAGATCTCATATCCTACTCTCTAACATACCTGATGAATGAAAAGTTTTTATTTAACATTTACATGTACAAAGCATTGTGCTAAACATGATCAATATGGATCTATGTTTAGTATGATTATAAATGTAGAGTCTATATTATATTGCTTTCTGTTAGGGAGAAGGGGAGGGAAGGGAGGAAAGGAAAAAATGAAAAATTCAAAACCTTGAAAAAATAAATGATTTGTAAAAACGAAAAAAATAGTCACAGTTGGGAAAAAAGCATTGGCTAAGTAAGTGCTGGGGATAAAAAAACCCCCAACATTGTCCTTGTTCACAAGGAGTCCACATTCATATAAAGTGATCTTTGAATGAAGGATAAACAAACCCGTTCTATTTTTTTGGACAGTTTTCATTGTTAGTATTATCTTTCCTCAAGATTCTTTTGCTTGGTCTCCCCTGAAAGGTGTTTCCCACTCATATAAAATTTGTCTTTTTATAGTTACAACACATTGCTCCTAACTTTTGCTGTCCTTTATATATATGAAATACATCTTTTGTGTCCCCTTCATACCTCCTCCCCTCAAGCATAAGCAAACCTAGTTCCTTTAGTTAATTTTCATTTGGTATATAATAAAAATGCTTACCATCCTTTTTATCATCATTCATTCATTCATTCAACAAGAATTCCTAAAGTACCACAGCTTTATGTATCTCTTTTCTAGACACTTTTTAGCTTATCAGTCATTTGTAAAATTTGGTACTCAGAAATGAACATTAAGCCTGTGCAAGATGGAATCTGACCATGGGAACAATCAGTAATACTATCACTTCCTTAGTAGTGAAGACCATGCCTCTCTTAATTGAAGTCTTTGAAGGCATTGACTAAATGTTCATTCATATTTTGTAGACTATTCAAATCTCCTTATTTTATTTAGTCAAATTTCTATGTAGCCCATAGAACCCCTATCTGGAGCTTATAAAGTTGATTTTTTTTAATCCAAGTATGAGCATCTGCCCAAATTGTTATTAAATTTCAACTTTTAAATATGTCCTGTGTTCTAGTTCAGGAGTCAGCAAACTATGGCCCAAGGGTCAAATCCAAATAAACCACCTGTTTTTGTACTGCCTCTAGCTAAGAATGTTTTTATATTTTTAGATAGCATGTAGTCTATAGTTTACCCTACCTGTTCTAGCAAATGAAAATCTTAAGTCCTGACTGCCTTTTGGCTTAGTTATTCTTCCCATTTTTGGGTCAGCGTATTTGATCTTTGAAATGAGAACATTTGCCTAGCTGACCTCTGAGGTTCCTTCTGGCTCTAAGTCTATGATCTTATGATCTACAAATTGGATAAGAATGTCGTATGTAGTATTCCTCTGTCCAAGTAAAGAGTTAAAAATGATTACCAGCAGAGGACCAAGCCCAGATCTTTGGAGCACTATGCTAGAGACCTCTTTCTATGTCAACATCAAACTATTCATGTCTACTCTTTTAGTCTAACATTAAACCAGTTCCAAATCTAATTTTTTTCTAGCTCACATCACTGTATTTCTCAAAAATAATAGAAAGGCTATTTAGCAAAAACTTTGATAAAATTGGGGCAGATTATATATTCCAACTTTCCCTTGATCTATTATCAATGATGATGTCTACCAAAAGTGTGTCAAAGACCTCATCAAAAACATACATGACTATAAAAGAAAATAGCCTGGTCATGCAGCAAATCAAGGTAGACATTTCAAGTGCTTCATAAGGATCCAAGAACTAAGAATTCTGGAGAAGGCCCTTCAGAGCATTGGAGAGCTCCTCTGAGGGGGCTTTATAGAAGGACCTAGACAAAAATTGCTTAGGGCAAGGTGTAAATGGGTTTGCCTCTGCCCCATTGGAGGAAGTGCCCATACTTATAAAGTCATGGAACTGATATATCAATAATAAGATTGTAGAGCACAGGTAGAAAAGAGTATATACATGGCTCATGTCATTCATTTTTAGAAGGTTGATCTCCTTTTGATAATATGATTTACACAAAGGTTATACATAGTCTTCATATCTTTATATTTGCTCCAGTTCACAGACTTAATACTGTTGTATCAATCAATACTATTGTATAATAAAAAGTTCTAGGCTTGGACTTCAGAGACCTGACTCTGCTGATAATTGTGATCTTGAGAATTTGTATGGTCTCTGTGATTCTTAGAGTCTGCAACATGAAAGAGTAACCAGATGTTCTCCATGATTTATTTCAACATAAATATGCTATATTTCTGAGATTCTGCATATTTATAAAGTTTCTTCTAATGTTTTCAACCCATGAAAGGTTCCAAATGGTTTTAACAATCAAAGTGGCAAAACCATTCTGTTTAGAGTTTGGAGCCTGGCTCTGCCTCTTTCTACCAGCTTGACATTGGAGAAGTCATTGTGTCTTTTTGAGCTTCAATTTCTTTCAATATAAAGTGTTTATAATTGTTCCATCATCCTCATAGAATTGATGGAGGAAAGAACTTTGTAAATTTTAGTGAATAATAGAAATAATAGCAAAAAGAACTAATAGCTATGACCTTGGATAAATTGTTTCATCCTCCTGTGTCTTAGTGGCCTCATATGTAAATTGAGAATAACAGCTGCCCCATTTTTTTTCACAAAGTTATTGTGTGGACCAAATGAGATAACTAATATTTGTGCTAAAGAAAACACTTGAGGGGCGGCTAGGTGGCACAGTGGATAGAGCACTGGCCTTGGAGTCAGGAGTACCTGAGTTCAAATCTGGCCTCAGACACTAATTACCTAGCCTTGTGGCCTTGGGCAAGCCACTTAACCCCAGTGCCTTGCAAAAACTAAAAAAAAAAACAAACCCAAAAAACACTTGAAAAGCTGAAAAACTATATACAAATGCAAAGGTGATCTTTCAGAATGAGAATAGCAGTACTAAATTCAGCTCTACTCTGCTATGCTTAGACCATATTTGAAGAACTGGTTCTGAACACCACACTAGCAAACTGGAGTGCATCCAGGAGAGGGGAAATGGGATGATGAGTGGTTTGTAATCTGTTGTAAGAGGAAGAGTGAAGGATTTCAAGGATTTGGGCTATTGTTTGGTTGGTTATTGTCCTTCATTCTCTAAGAGGACTAAAATGACATCACTATATTGGGGTCAAGGTATAATGTGTGTGATTGTGGCTGATCAGACCAAAATGAACTTGAAAGGCTCTTCCACAGGTTAGGCACAAATAGTCCACAGCTGCATTTTTAGTAGAGATGTCTCTAAATTTGTGCATCTCATTTTTCTTTTATGCTACTACAACTCTGTTTTACTCACAGTGCTTGGTGCCTTCTTTGATATAGGCATGCCATGCTGGGAAGTTCTGTGCCAGTGTCTCCCATGTCTCACAATCACAAAGAATGGCTAGGGAAAAGAAGAAATGGGAATGTGGGACAGTGTTTGCTGTGCTATGGTGTAGAGGTTCCTTCTGTGGAATTTTGTGATACAGAATCAAATAAGAATAAGATTTCATTTAATATAGGGAAGAATTTCTTAATCTAATCAAGAAGGATTGGTAGAAACAGAAAGGGCTGACAATAGGTATACACCACTGACTTTGCTGAATGTAAATAAAAGGATTTGTCTTTGAGTAAAGCCTATGAAATAATGAAGATCCAAGAATTAAAGAAAAAGGTGTTCCATGGGCAATGCTCCATTACAATTTGTTGACAAAGAAATGATTGGATATGTGAATTTGCTTATAGAAATGGGCATTTATGGTAGCACTTCAGAATTAGGCTATTGTCCTCAGAAATTTAAGAAAGGTTATCTTTAAGAAGACTGTATGTCATGGTCAATGTGGATTATGCACATAGAGTGACAAACTGCAATAAAATCATAGCAGGATGCAAAAATTTTGCATCTACTGATTACATGGAAAGACATGATCAGGTGACAAGAATTATGTGCCAGTAGACAGCAAATTCCTGTACTAAAAATGAAAACATCTCCCCCCATACCCCAAGAAATCAACAAATAAATTTCACAGTTTATTGACAAATAAATTGTTCTATTTGGAGCATCACACACAGAGATAGAATGATTCTTTATAACTACAAGGATACAACATCAGTCTAAAAAATAGAATATGCTTTTTAATGAATGTGATTGTATCAATTGTTCATGGTCTATAAATTTCACAGAATGAAAAGCTTTCAAAATATAGAAACCTAGCAGAAGAATTGAAGACAATGTCAGGACAAGATGATGTGCATGTCCTCTCTACTGTCCTTTCTGCTACCAGAGTTATACTTTTTTTTTTTTTTAGGGTTTTGCAAGGCAAATGTGGCCCAAGACCACACAGCTAGGTAATTATTAAGTGTCTAAGGCCGGATTTGAACTCAGGTACTCCTGACTCCAGGAGTACCTACTGTGCCACCTAGCCACCCCTACCAGAGTTATTCTAAAGATTCTTTCAGTGACTCACCAGAAGATGAGTTGACATCTATATACTCAATCATTCATCTACAGATAGCAGTCATTTTTATCTGCCTCAAGACATGAAATAGAAAGGAATAATAGCAGGGTAGGGATGTCTTCCAATCATTTCTAACTGAATCCTATCAAAAAAGAGAAGAATGAAATACTAGTCATAAAAATTGTTTCCCAATTTACTACATTTTTTGATCTTGGTTACAGTGATTTTGTCTGTGCAAAAACCTTTTAGTTTAATGGAATCAAAATTGTCTAGTTTATTTTTAATAGTGTCCTCCATCTCTTCCTTGGTTATAAACTGCTTCCCTTTCCATAGATCTGACAGATAAACTGTTCCTTGATCTCCTAGCTTGCTTATAATATTGTTTTTTCTAAAATATGCAGAGAACTGAGTCAAATTAAAAAAAAAGACAAACCATTCCCCAATTGACAAATAGTCAAAGGATATGCAAAGGCAATTTACAGATGAAGAAATCGAAGTGATAGATAATCATATGAAAAATTGCTCTAACTCACTAATTATTAGAGAAATGCAAATTAAAGCATCTCTGAGGTACCACCTCACATCTCTCAGACTGGCCAATATGACCAGAAAGGACAATGATCAATGTTGGAAGGGATGTGGGAAATCTGGAACACTAATACATTGTTGGTGGAACTGTGAACTCATCCAACCTTTCTGGAGAGCAATTTGGAATTATACCTAAAAGGCAACAAAAATGTGCACAATCTTTGATCCAATAACACCATTCCTGGGTCTATACCCTGAAGAGATGACAAAAAAGGGTAAAAACATCACCTGTACAAAAATATTCATAGTAGTTCTGTTTGTGGTGGCAAAGATTTGGAAATTGAATGAATGTCCATCAATTGGGGAATGGCTGAACAAACTGTGGTACATATATAGCATGGAACACTATTGTTCTATTAGGAACCAGGAGGGATGGGAACTCAGGGAAGCCTGGAAGGATCTGCATAAACTGATGCTGAGAAAGAGGAGCAGAACCAGAAGAACACTGTACACCCTAACAGCAACATGGTAGTGATGATCAACCTTAATGAACTTGCTCATACCAACAGGGCAACAATCAGGGATAATTTTGGGATATCTGTGACAGAGAATGCCATCTGTATCCTGAGAAAGAATTATGGAGTTTGAACAAAGACCAAAGACTATTACCTTTAATTTTTAAAAAATGTTATATTATGTAATTCTGCTTTATCTCATACTTTGTTTCTTCCTTAAGGATATGATTTCTCTCTCATCATGTTCAGCTTAGATCAGTGCATACTATGGGAATGATGTAAAGACTAACAGACTGCCTTCTGAGGGTCGGGGGTGGGAAGCAAGATCAGGAGAAAAATTGTAATATTAAAAATAAAATCTTTCCATAAAAAGAGAAGAATAATATAACAGTGGTAATAATGATAAAGGGTTTGGACAAAACTCTTTTGTGATTGGTATCCAAACATAAAAAGAAAGAAAAAGATTGAGAAATGTCTTCAGGATAAACTCATTGTGGATTTTCCTATAATAACAAACAAGACAAAACAAAAAGAAGAAACCGGAAACAACCTTGATGTCCAATAATTAGGAATTAGATTAAATGGACCTTTTCATTCATTATCCATGGGATGGAATATTACTGTTCCATAAAAAATGACAAGTAGGAATCCTACCAGATATATAGGATGCCATTCTTTAATAGTGATGCAGGTGTGGAGCAAAGAAAACAGAATTGGAATAATACTATACACACTGGTTGTGTTAAAAACACAAGAGCAGCAAACTGTTAATGTATGCAGAGGGAAAAATAGGGAGGGTACTTTAAAGCAACAAGGATTTGATTTTGTTAAATTTATATAATAAAATGTATGTGTATTCACACATAGATCCATATTGCACATGTCTGTTTTTCTGTCTCTGATTCAGTCTCTCAACAGATTGTCATAATTGTCTCTCAACAGATTGATGTATTTTGGGAATTTATGACTTGAGGATTATACACAATTTAAGAGCCAAAAAAAATTAGAGAACACTTATTTATATCCCCACCCACCCACCTACACATTCTATAGAAAAAGGAACTGTGTCTTAGAATTCTAGGTGACCTGTTTAAGGTCGCACAGGCAACAAAAACCAGATCCAATAACTCTCTTTTGCTTTCCAGTTCTCTACACCTTCACTTTGTTTTGTTTTCTTTAGATTTTTTTTTTTGGGGGGGGGATATTTGTTTTATTGATGGCTACTAAGTTTATAACTTTATTTCTTTACTGCTTTAAAAAAACAAAAGAATAGGAATGGATTATTCAGTTAATATTTATTAGTTTACCACGTGTCAGGCAAAGTTAGGAGCAATGTTCTATTCTTTGGGGTAGGAGAGTCTCTTCTTTGGAAGATACAAATCTGAAAAAAACCCAAAAGAAATGGGGCAGCTAGGTGGCGCAGTGGATAGAGCACTGACCCTGGAGTCAGGAAGACCTAAATTCAAATATGACCTCAGACACTTAACACTTCTTTAGCTGTGTGACCTTGGGCAAGCCACTTAACCCCACTGCCTTGCAAACAAACAGAAAAAGGATGCAAATCTAAAAGAAGTCAATCCAGCTCACCTGAATGATATAAGATAGACTAGATAACAATTGGATGGTACAAAACACTGGATTTGGAATAGGAGTTCAGGTTCAAATATCAATGTCTCCACTGACTATCTGTGAATTTAGCTAAGTTATTTAACCTCTACCTCAGTTTCCTCATATGTCCTATGTCAGATTGGATTATATTTCCTAATATGTGCATGTCTGGTGCAGTGGAAAGTTTGAATAAATAATTCTTTTAATAAAAACATTCAATTACCCTCACTGCAGATAACAAGGATCTAAAAGGCATTCAAAGAGCCCTACTGTCTTTCTATTAGCTAGATGGAACTCTGGATAAAGTGCTTGACTAGGAGTTTTGCGGCTATGGCCATATCACTTAACTTTTCCACTTCAGTTTCCTCAGCTGTAAAAATACCTCTCAGAATAAAAAATCAGCATTAAATGAACTACTGTTTGCTAAGTAGCTTTGAACATGAAATCTATATAATCACCAGCTTATTTTTTATATCCGCCATCCTCCAAGTGGCCACCGCTGGGTCCAAGATCAACACATCTGTGAGCAAGATGAACTCAGACTACCCCAAGTCTGCCCCACCATCCCTGCTTAGAGAATCATTTGCTGGTGTTATGGAGGGGAGTGCAGGGAGTTAACTCGAGCCACCCAAGTTCCACTTAACATTCTGCTGCAGAATAGTTTCTGGGTCTCTTTTAGCTCTAAATCTATGATCCTTGCTTTTCCCCTACTGTTTCACTGTGCCAGCAACATTTACTCTCTAACCACACTCCTTATTGTCCCTAGGAGTGAGACTCTCATAGTAGATCTTGAGCAGGGAAGAACCAGGGCCCTTGGCCCCACAGTTGGTCCTTCTCAGCTGTCCGCCTGAGCCAGTAATGCAGACTGGAGCGGTGGTGTGGGCAGAAAGAGCTAACATCCAAATTTACATCCTCTAATGAAATAACCTTGATAATGAACCCTATTAATCACATGGAGTGCAAAGACAGACACAGCCCACACACATCCAGTTGTAAATTGACTGGAAGTGGTAATTGGGAGGAAGAAGGTGTGAAGTTCCCGACAAGCCTCAAGGGCCATGAGTCCTTAGTTAAGATAGAGATGAATCAGAGGAGTCTCATTCTGGGAACCATATCAAATATGGCCTTTGAATAACAAATACACTATCTTCCAACCAGGTACTCACTACAGACAAATAATCTGCTTTTAAAATGCAACGTAGTTCCATATATGAGTGGTGATTATATCCTAACACTTTAGGAAACTAAAAGTACTTTTTTAAATAAAAAAGAGGACATTCTTATATGGAAGTGGAACCATATGTTCATATGTCGCTATTCATAACTGGATAAGGGGAGACAAAATGGAAAGTTTGTTCTTGGGGGAAGGATTGAATTTATTGATTCTTTCCAACAACAAAATTATAAAGGAGTTCTCTTCTTATTAGTCAATAAACAACGCAACAGTAGGCACTGAGGATATAAATAGAAAAGTTTAACAATTGGTGCCTTCAAGAAGCTTATCTTTGTAGAGGAGAATTGGAGTGATATATTATGTTGCCTGTTTGTAGCAGCCCCTCCTCCTCTGGGTGAGTTTGAACAATTTTATAGATTAAAAAAAGCAGGGAGATGACCAACTATCTCCAGGGTTCAAAGGATTCCTGTTGAGTCTCTATATAATTCATATATAATTCATGTGAGCTTCCCTTTAATAGTAAGTCAGTAGACAAAATTAGATCGTAGCAAAAATAGGAGTTGCAAAGTCCTCCCCCATAAACCTGGAAGATAGTTTCACAAAAATATACACAGTATTGATGAGAACAGTCACAAACTTAGAGTACACTAGTAAGAAGACACACAGGTAGTAAATACTTTTTTTTTTTTTTTAGAATTTTTGCAAGGCAAATGGGGTTAAGTAGCTTGCCCAAGGCCATACAGCTAGGTAATTATTAAGTGTCTGAGACCGGATTTGAACCCAGGTACTCTTGACTCCAGGGCCAGTGCGCCACCTAGCCTCCCCTAGTAAATACTTTTTAACATTATAGAGCCCTGATGTCTATTCACTTCTCATAGTGTTACCTCACTGCCTTCACCCCCCACCTCCCATAGCAGTGAATAGACTCTATTGAGTAGATGATTGAGCTGGGCTCATTAGCTCTTCTTCCCCTTCACATCTCAATTCCTGATTGTTTGAATCAACAGTCTTTTAAATCCATATTTGACTCTGCTGACAGACATTATGCTTCTTAAATATTATATCCAATAGATCTTTGCTTTGGAAAAGATAAGTAAAGCATTTTATATCTAGAAATGCCTGCTGACAGACTTATGTGTCTTGATTATTATATTCACTAGATCTTTGCTTTGGAAGAGATAAGTAAAGCATTTTATATCTAGAAATGTCCACTGACAGACATTATGCATTTTGATTATTATATCCAATAGATCTTTGCTTTGGAAAAGATAAGTAAAGCATTTTATATACAGAAATGCCCATAATTATTCATCTAATTACCATAATCACTATTACTGTCCTAATCCCTATGAATAAATAAAAAGCCATTTATTAACCTTTATGTTATCTTGGACTTTGCTTCTCCCTGAAACCCTCTCTCCGATAAGTGTAGAGAACACTGTTCATGAGTCAAGTAGCCTCCAACTCCAACACTCAAGTACCTATTTATCACTATCCACCTTGAGATAAAGAATTAATGGACTCTAAATGCAGTTTGAAGCATATCTTTTTCTCTTTATTTTTCATTTTCTCCACAACGTGGTTAATGTGGAAATAGATTTTTCATGACTTCATATTTCTTACCTTTTAAATTAGTGGGGAAGGGCTGGAAAAAAGGGTAAAAATTTGGACCTAAAAATATAAATATTTAACTAGAATGTAAACTTCTTGTGGGGAGGAGATGTTTTGTTGTTATTTTTGTATTCCCAGCACCTAGTACAAAATTTGAGGCATATTAGGTGATTAATAAGTGCTTGCTGAGTGTCAGAGTTAGAGGTTACTTAGCTCATGAACAGTGTTCTCTGCTTATCGGAGGGAGAATTTCAGGCAGAAGCAGAGACCAAGATAACATAGAAGTTTATAATTTTTTATTCATTCATAGGAACTAGGACAATAATAATTATGATAGTATTATTATAGATTTTAAAAAGCAGGGAAATGACCAACCATCTCCAGGGTTCAAAGGGTTCCTGTTGAGTCTCTATATAATTCATATATACTTCATATATATACATATATATATACATATATATAGCATGTTTTTTTATTTTTATTTAAGGCAATGGGGTTAAGTGACTTGCCCAAGGTCACACAGCTAGGCCATTATTAAGCGTCTGAGGCTGGATTTGAACTCAGGTCCTCCCGACTCCAGGGACAGTACTCTATCTACTGCACCACCTAGTTGCCCCTATATAGCATTTTTTATTCCATATTTAGCATGTTTTATTTTTATTATTCAAAACAAAGATCTATTGATATAATAATTAAAGGGGAAGAGAAATAACCATTTATTAAGTGTCTATAATTGGAAATAATGCTAAGTACATTGCAAATATTATCTAATTTCATTATAAATAGTTGATTATAGTTCCCCAATGACTTTATTCCATCTTCTGTTCTTTGCCTATAGAAGCCAAAATTAAAAAACTACAGAAAACAACCTCAAAGGATTAATTTCTGATTTCAAACAAAAAAGAAAAAAATCTTCAAAGACTGTTCAAAGATAACAGTTAGGAAGAAAATCCTCTACTCAATCTTGACATAGAGAATTTTGAATTAAAAAAGAGATTTCTTTCTTAGCCAGTGCCATAGTGATCCTAAAGACTGAACACAGTGACCTTTGAGATGTAAGTTTTGCTTATTAAAATGTGAATTCTATGCTCAGGTAAACAGAACACTTCAAAAGATTAAGTAATTTTCTGTCAGAGGGGTAGATTTAAGATGCAGAATGAAACATAAAATTTTGGACATAGCCACTGTGGATATATTTTTAAGCTTGATTTGTACATATTACAAAGTTTATGTTTTCCTTCCTCCCCTCTCCCCCACCACCACTCGATTGGGAGAAGGAGATGAAAAGGAAATAAATGCTTATGGGTTGAAAATGAAGGGAGGAGAGAAATGAAATAAAAAAGAAAAGGATTGGGTAAGAATTTATAAGAAATATCAGTAATCCATTGATGCTCTTGCCTCATGACCCATCCTGGATTTCCTTGGAAACTGATTTTTATCTTCTCTGTAGATCTTGTCTAAGTATCATTAGTTCTTTTTTTTTCTTAAATTAAGAAAATAAGGAATGGAACATAAAAATAAATTTATTTCACACAATAAAGAATGTAAAAAAGCCCCATACCTAAGTGATATAATTAGCTTGATGGATCTGTGTTAGTGAAATATTGGTGGGGTCACTTCCATGATGAAGATCTCAGTAGCTAGATGATATCAAACATGCAGTTAGCAAGACATGAGTTCAAATGTAACCTTACACATTCACTGGTTGCATAATGCTGGAAAAATCATGTAACCACTCTCTCTCCTTTGATTTCCTCAATCATAAAATGGGGCTAATAATAGCCCCTAATTCCCAGGGGAAGAGCTTATTCTCTCCCTTACTCTTTTCACCTTGTCATTCTGTCACATGGTTGGCTACATCCAACCTATAAATCCTCCATAAAATTTCTACCAACTCTTGGAGGGCCTTCTTCAGCCTTTCTTGACATTGCAATGATACCAGTAGAGCAGGATGGCTGTTCATTAGTTTTCCTTAATTCTCTGAATGAACAGGCTACATATTTCCAGCCATTCCATTGTCAGGAAAATAGTAACAAAAACAATAGCAATAGTTAGTATTTATAGAGTGTTGTACTTATGTTATTTCATTTCATCCTTACAGCAAGTCTGTGAAATTGCTGTTATTATTCCTATTTTCATATAAGAAAATTGATACACCTAGGATCTTAAGTGTCTGAGGTAGGTCCTCCTGATTTCAAAGCCAGTACTCCCCACCACACTTTTTAGTTGCTTATAAAGAATATGAATGCTTAAAAAGTGAATCTCTAGGGCAGCTAGGTGGCACAGTGGATAGAGCATTGGCCCTGGAGTTGGGAGGATCTGAATTCAAATCCAGCCTCAGACACATAATAATTACCTAGTTGTGTGACCTTGGACAAGTCACTTCACCCCCATTGCCTTGAAAAAACAAAAGAAGCAAATCTCTGGTTGTAAGGCATAGATAGGTATGGAGACTTGGTCTCTTTTACCTTCTTAGATAGAGGTTCTTATTTTTCAGTCCTACAGATGAAGAAATAGAGGCAAATAGAAGGTGAATAACAAGTTCACATAGCTAGTATCTGAAGTTAGATTTGAACTGTAAAATGGGAGTTACAACAACACCTCCTTTCTAAAACTTGTGATAGACTCTTTGTAAAGTATTCATTTCAGGGCCTGGCACACAGTAGGTGCTTCATAAACATTTGTTCCCTTCTTTCTCTTTTTGGCAGCAAGGGGAGTTCCTCTCTCAGCCAGGCTGGACATACAGGGTAGCTCAGATTCAGAGTCCACTGCTAGACTCAAAGCTTTGATCTCCTGGTTTAGGACCTAGGCCTTCTTCCCCTCCTGTAGGCATCCTCCCTCCTATATTAGAGATGGACTTAAAGAGGACATGCAATCTACGTTAGCCCTATTGTGGTCCAGAATTCTAGAGGTCAGTTGATTCACAAGCTTCAGCTTCCCCAACAGTAGAGACTGCAGTTATGGAGACCCCTGGGGGCCTCCCCAATACTAACTTGAAGTTCAGAGTTTGGAAGAACCTTGAGACTGCCCAATCCAACCTTTCCAGTCTCCTTTCATTAAACCATATATACTCCAGGCATCTCAAATTCCACATCTCCAAAACAGAATCTCTTTTCTATCCCCTCTTTCCAGTTCCTGAAGAGGACACCACCATCCTCCAAAGCCCACATGTCTGCAACCTCAATGTTATTCTTGTCTCTCTACTCTCTTCCCCTCCCCATTTCTCCAATCCACTGTTCAATATTGTTTTCACTTTCTTAATATCTCTCATTTATGTATTCTCTCCATTCACCCTGCCAGTCCCTTGGTGCAGGTCTTCAGCACTTTCAGATTATTCCAATGGCCTTCTAATTGATCTCCCTGCCTCAAGTCTCTCCTCCCTTTAACCTATCCTCCTCTTAGCTGCTAAGTTCATTTTTTTCCAAAATGTAGGTCTGACCATGTCATTTCCCTACTTAATGAGCCCCAAGTGGCTTCCTACTACCTCCAGGATAAAATTGAAATTTCTCTCTGGGGCTCTTCATAATATGGCCCCTTCCTGCCTACTGTCTTTTTCCACTTTGCTTCCTCCTTGATACTGTCTACCATTTTTACCTACTTACAATTTTTCAGACATAATATGCTATTGTACACTTTTTACTTTTGTACTAGCTGCTCCTCATTCTTTGTAGACTGATTGAGAAAACTGATCTAGAGATATTGTCCACCATTTTTGCTTCTATAGAGTTCCTAGAATATAATATGACATCACCCACTTTTGTACCTTTGTACTGGCTGCCTCTAATCCTTTGTAGAATGACTAAGGAAACTAAGGTCAAGGGAGGTGAAGTGATTTTCCCAGGGAAGCTGGTAAGTGTTTGAGGTGAGATCTGAACTCAGATCATTCTTTTTTTTCACTTTTTTTTTTAGGTTTTTTGCAAAGCAAATGGGGTTAAGTGGCTTGCCCAAGGCCACACAGCTAGGTAATTATTAAGTGTCTGAGACCGGATTTGAACCCAGGTACTCCTGACTCCAGGGCTGGTGCTCTATCCACTGCGCCACCTGGCCACCCCTTTTTCACTTTTTTAAATTTGTTTTTTCCTTCTCATAATTTTTCTCTTTTTGTTCTGATTCATCTTCTTTTTAAAATTGAACTTAATTTTAAAAAAATTTATTTATTTTTGAATTTTGCAATTTTTTCCCCCTAATCTTGCTTCCTTCTTTAGAACCAGTCTAGATTTCATCCAGCCTCATTTAGATTTCATTTAGGGGGCTCTCTGCAGAGTCAGCCTGTACAAACCCAGACTTATCATTTACCTAGCTCTACTCCAAAATACTCCCTCTTCTATCCTGGAAAGCAGAGGAAAAAACAAACAAATAACCTTCTGAAATTTCCTTAAACTTTTTAAAATTTAATTTAATTTTTTAAAATGAACATATTTTCTCTCCCTTCTACTTCTCTGTCTTGATGAAGAAGAAAAAAGAAAAAACAAAAGCCTTATAACAAGTATGCCTGGTCAAGAAAACAAGTCTTACATTGCCCATGTCCAAAAGCTCAGATCTCATTTTGCATCTTGAGCCCATCACCTCTCTCTCTTAGGGGTTGGGAAGTATTCCTCATTATCAGTCATTTCGAATTGTGATTAATCATAGCAACTTTCATGGTAGCTAATTTTTATAGTGTTTATATAGTTGTTTCTGCTCACTTTGTTGTCAGTTCATATAAATCTTCTGACTGCAATGGAATATTCTCAGAATGCTTCAAATGGTGTCTTCGTGTAGAGAAGAAACATTAAGGTGATTCCAGGGGAATTGTGATGTCACATTAAGGGAAAAACCTTGAGGCAAGCATAAAGATTCCATAACTGGTGGGCCATGGCCTCCACTGCTCTTTAATTGTCTATGGAGACATTCAAAAGTGCCCAACAGCTTTAACTACTGTCTCTTTGCCTCAGTGCTCTTAGGGGAGCAGTGAAGGGAATGGAGCCTGAAACCTTCTTATTTTGAAAGGTCCCGGGGATCCTCAACATTCTACCCTTCCAGAGTTTGGGTTTGCATCAATATCTTGAGGAACAAGGAGTGACCTTCAGGAGTGACCTTTAGGATCAATACCATGTGGGTACCTACTCTACCCCAAGATCAAGATATTTAGGAAAGAGTGTGCCTACAAGATATCAGAGGGAGGAAATATTTGTATTTTGTGATTGCTGTATCTTTGAAGTAGATATAATCTATCTTTAGGGTTAAAGGGACAGGAGTGCTACTCCCAGACCCCAATAAAAAAGGAAGAAGGGGATGTAGTCACTGGGGACTTGAGCCAATGAAAGTAGAAAAGAAACACCCCACAAACTCCTCAGATCCCTGAGGGATGAAGTAGTCTGACACTGAGAATGTGAGACCAGAGCACACATACATCAGGTTTCTCCAATATTTTTCATAACGCTTTTTCTCCCGTTATATTCAACAAATATTAATTAAGCATTTAACACGTGACCAAGCAGCTAGGTGGCATATTGGTTAGAGCACTGGGTTCAGAACCAGAATGACCTATCCTCATGAGTTCAAATCTGGCCTCAGACACTAACTAGCCTTGTGATCCTGGGCAAATCATTAATCCTATTGGTCTGTTTCCTCACCTGGTAAATGAGTTGTAAAAGAAAAAGGCAAACCACTCTAGTATCTCTGCCAAGACAATCCCAATGGAGCCATGAAGAGTCATGACTGAACAGCAACAAAACATCATAACTTAATCTGGACTATGATCAGCCCTCAAGTGGCAGACATCCTACCAGAGTATTCAACAAAAACATAAATAACCAAATAAGAGTCCATGGGGGGGGGGGGAGCACTAACAAGTAGGAAAATCAGGGAAAGCTTCAAAGAGGACCTGGTTAAACCTGGAGGGAAGAGAACCTGAAAGAGAAGAGGCAGGCCATCTTTGTTACTTTCTTGTATCATAGTTAGTTGGTCATTTGTCCTCCCTCCCACCAAACTGTAAGCTCCTTTGTATACATACCTCTACCTATCCCCATGTTTTAGGTGAGAACACTATAAGATTAGCATGGTAGAGTGGAAAAGAACCCTTCATTTGGGCAATAGAAAACCTGGGTTCAGATTTCAGCCAAGACACCCTAACCTTCCAACCTTCTCCACACCAGGCCACCTCTCCTGGGTCCTTCCCTTTATTTCCTCCCAAGAAGTAAACTGGAATCAAGTCTTCTTTCCCCAGTTTTCAGAGTTCACCTTTTGCCATATCTTGGAGGAACCCAGGCCTCCCCCTTTTCAGATCTTTTTTATGTGTTACTTGCCTCATTCTAGTAATAATAATAGTACTTTCATCATTTGTATATGGCAGATCTTCTCACCATCAAGGTCAGCATTCTAAATGCTGGCTAGAGAGCTGTGTGATCATGGGGAAGACATTTAATCTCTCCTAGTCACAATTCCCCCATCTATAAAATGGGGATAAAAAAATCATCCTGCTAAACAGTTTTTGAAAGTCTTAAAAATGCCATAGAAATGTGATTTAATTGTTCTACTTCTCTACTTGGGGAGGTCCATGCACCAGGCCAGCTGAGGCTGGCAGCCTTCAATCCATGTGTCAATTGGGGGGGGGGGGCAAGTTTTCCATTATTAGCTTGGCTGTACATAAAGCCTAAATACATTGAGTCAGGAAAACTTCCATGAATAGATCCCTGCCTCACTTGACTCTGTACAAAAGGTGAAAAACCCATAGAGCATTAGAAGCAGAGTGGGAGCTCTTTGAGACAGGTCAAAGAGCAATAGAAACAGGTGGCAGGGAATATAATTGGTTTTCAGATGATCTATTACCCCCCAAACCCAGGGCTGCCTAGGTGACTTCAGAGTCAGATCATTCCTAAATATGAAATGTGCCCCATACATTGGAGCCCCACCCTCAAAGATCAGCTCCCAATCTCAGACCCACCAGTGACAAAATCTAGGAGCCAGGGTCTCCATTTCTCTTGAGTTCTGTCAGACTGGTGAGCAAGCCTACATTCTCCAGTTTTCTACTTTTATTTTGTTTAAGGAAGACATAAAGTCCTACCAAGAAAATAATCACATGCATGAATCTGAGTTTCCTACAGCCATGAGAAAACTGAGGACATGTGGAACAGTTATTCCCAAGGGAAAACATTCATGCTGGGCCCCCAAAGGCAGCAAAGTCTTTCTCAAACTTTCTCTCATAGAGAAACATAATGTTTTGACATAGGTCCAGCCTAGGAGAAAGAATCCTACTTCAGGAGTCAGGAACCTGGGTTCAATTTCCTCTTGAGTGTGTTGTTATCTCTGTGACCCTGATCAAGTCATTTCCTCTCCCTGAGCTTCACTGTCTTTACCTGTTTTTAGGGCCAATCTACTGCTAGTACCCTGTTTAGTTAGGATGAATGTTGGGTCAAAATGAAGCCCCCACAAGTCTTTAAAAAGTTAAAAAAAAGTTTCCTTCACCCTCAAAAGGTAAAAAATATACAGTTAGACTTCCCTTTTCTGGAGGTGGCTCCTCTTGTTTTAAGATGGAATCCCATCTGACCATTGGAGCAGGGAATGATGACTTGAGGGGCCTTCAGAAATCCACCAAGTCAGATGCACCCTGATTCTTTGTGAGTGAGACTTGTTCTACCCTTTGGTAGGCGACAAGAAACCTTCATTAAGGGCCTAACAAATTCTCAAAGACAGCTTTGATGTCTTTCCAGAAACCTATTTTCCATCTTGGGGAATGGACAACACTCCTGCTGTAACTTATAGCCTTGACCTTTAAATGTTCCATCCTCTATATAGGAGTTCTTCTGCCTGTAGAGGGGAAGTGACTCCACTTTGTAGTCTTTTCCATGTCTAATGATGATGCATGCCTATGGCTGTCATATTCTGCTCCACCCACTTCCGTCCATTCTCTTGATATTACGGTATAGTCAGACATATACTGGATATGAGAGAGACATGAGTATATAGAGAGCCTGGGTACAGATTTCCCATTCTGCTTCGGTGACCCTGGGTGAATTACTTCACCTATGTAGACCTCAGTTTCCTCATCTGTAAAATGACAAAGGACAGACAGGCTGATATTAGATCTACAGCTAAATTGAACCCTAGAAAGTGCCTAGACCTATCCCTTGGTCTCAGGAAACTGAAAGTTCAGAGGGGAATCAATTTTAAGGTATCTTATGATTCCAAAGTCTACTGTCCTAAACTGATAATAGAATTTGAACTATTAAATCTACCATAATTGATACACTTAAAACCAAGAAAAACATGGAAAATTCTAATTTCCTTCTCCTCTACTCCCCAGGTTGCCTCTGCTCTAATTCTTTGCTTGACCTGCTGGCAAGGTGTTTTCTTTGGATAGGGTCCATGTTGAGATAGCAGGAAAGCAGCTCTATAGTCTGTCTCCTAAAATAAGAAAGGTGGGAAGAGACCCTCTAGGAGGCCAGTGGAAAAGTGAACCAGACAGGAGAAGACAACCAGGTCAAGATTCACCATCAGAAGACAGGAGGGATAAGGAAAGAAATGAGATGGGGGGGGGGGGGAATTGGCAACAATAAAGAGTTGGGAAGTAGGAATTTTCAAAGCACAAGAGGCAGGAAGTCTTAGTTTGAGCTGACAAAAATAGTTACATGGAAAAAAATCAGAAAATTGACTGGAAAACTTTCTGGGAACTCAGCACCTGTAGCAAAAAAATGACAGCTCCAAAGAGATCCTTCTATTTTGTCAAACTTGATCAAGAATCCTAAGTCAAGGCAATCAGACTATGTGCAAAGAATTCTGTTAGACACAGGGATAAAAAGACAAAACAAAAAGCAGTTTCTGCCTTCAAGGAATTTATACTTTACTAGGGTCTTCTAGAGAGTGGAAGGAGGAGGACAATTACTTTCTTTTTGTTGTATTTGTTCCTCAGATACTTTCTACAGCTCCCTTGCTCTCCAGAGCTATTTTGACAACACACTTCCAAAAACCTTCTCATCTAGCTAGGGTTTAATCTGTGTCCTTTGATGATGCAGTGGATAGAACACTGATCCTGGAGTTGGGAGGACAAGAGTTCAAATCCCGCCTCAGATAATGGACACTTATTAGCTGGTATCCTTAGGTAAGTCACTGTACCCTGACTTCCTCTCATCCAGGATCATTCCCAGTTGTCCTGGTTCATATCCAGTCCCTGGACTCAGATGGCTGTGGAGGAGAAAGTGAGATTGGTGACTTAGCATAGCACCTCCTCACTCAAATCCAGTTTATGTGCTTATCATGGCATCACCATCCTGATGTCATGACCTTCCATCACTCATCATCTATGTCCTGAAAACTTTATAATTCACTCCTTGATTGGACTATTTCAAGAGCCACCCTCCACCCAATTAATATCTCTGTTTCCAGTCTTTCTCTTCAATTTTTTTTACCTATTTACCAAACTGATATTCCATGCCATTATTCTATTTAGAAATCAGAAATGACTCCTCTGGGATAAAATACCAAATCCTTGATCTGGCATTTAAAGCCTTCTACAACATGGATCCCACCAAGGGTATGCTGGAGCAGGGGGGAGGGGGGATTAAAGTTTAAAGTATTAAAGTTTTAAATTAAAATTAATTTAAATTAAATTAAAGTTTTAACCCTACTGGTTAAAGTTTCAGTATGAGCATTCACACCCCAGACCAAGGCTTCATTTATTGTTTTTGTTATTTGTCTAGAATTAAGAAGGTGTCAATAATGCAGATTAAACATAAATGTATGTTGTGCCTACATTTCTCCCCAGCTCTTTGTGAAACATTTACCATGAGACTATTGTTTCCACCTACCTACCATTCCTTACCATTTATGTCTTATTATTCCCCTTAACAGACTGCATTCCTGTCAAAGTGGTTTTCTTCACATCTTTCTCTGTTGACAATATTCTATTCCTTTCCACCTCTGTGCTTTCACAAAGCTGATTCCTTGCATCTAGAAGACTTCCCCTTTTTATTTCCATTTCTTAGAATGTATCATTTCCTTCAAGGAAGGACAATGACTCTATATGTACCC
The DNA here is from genome assembly GCF_037893015.1 of Macrotis lagotis. Classification (NCBI taxonomy): domain Eukaryota; kingdom Metazoa; phylum Chordata; class Mammalia; order Peramelemorphia; family Peramelidae; genus Macrotis; species Macrotis lagotis. Next base: position 25,211,691 of record NC_133660.1, read on the forward strand.
TACGGAGAGTCTGATTAGGTCTGTGCTATGTGTATCCTCTTCTAATTGTTAATTTCCTTATTGTGAATGTAGCTTTGAGGGTAATAAAAGGATATGTTTCAATATTTCTTCATGAATTAATAGAAATGAACAATTTCTGTTATTAAGTAATGTTAGTTTTCAGCCCCTACCTAATTTATAAATAAATTGAAGAAATTCTTTTCCTATATACTCATGTCTCTCTCAATATCAAACTTTTGTCTCAGAGTCAAAATCAAATATCAGTATTCCTAACTATGCAATTTATTACCAATATAAACAATATAACACAATAATTTTAAAGAAGGGAGTGTATTTCACAAGTTGTTATCTAAGAGGAAAAAGTCAACCCTATTCTTCTTTCACTTAGAGAAACTGATCTCTAAAGAAGTTAAGTGATTTATCCAAGATCATATAGATGGACAATGACAAAGTTAGGACCAGAATTTGAGTCACTGGACTTTCAGTCCTGGGTACTATTTACCATGACACTTTGGGGTATCAGTGTTAGGAAGAATAAGAAGTCAAAACTCAAACAAGCCTTCTAGTTACCTTAATTCACAACTCATAACAATTCTTAATCAAGTCAGAGAATCATCAACCTGTATTTTTTTTTAGGACTAATGAAAATTCCAGTGTTTTAAAGTTTAATGTTTTAAAGCAAAGTATATAAAATCTCATAAAAATTATATTTTATTCAATAATTAATGTTTTCATTAGAATGTATATCTGTAAAAATCCTTTCCTAAGTGACATAAAAATAGTTTGAACAAAAATTCAATTTGGATGATTTCCAGGTTTGGGGGCAGTTAGGGACACCTTAATTAATCCATTAACATGCAAGGGAGAGAGAGCAATAGGAAAGGAAAGAAATTCTAATTCTACAAGTAAGATTTCACAAGGCATATTTAAGATTTAAATGAATGAAACCCCTGAAGTTCAGAAGCTCCCTGAAATCTGGCTGGGTCTCAGTGACATAGTATGATCCTTCAGATTAACATCTAGTCAAGAGAGGTCTGGTTTTGCATTGTTGGTTCCATAATTGAATTTGGTTTTGTTGTTCAATCATATTAGTTATATCAAACTTTTTGTGACCCTGCTGGTGTTTTCTTGGCAAAGATACTATAAGTTTTTGCCATTCCCTTCTCCAATTTTACATATGGGGAAACTGGGGAAAACATGGCTAAATGATTTGCCCAGGATTGAATATTGCACTTTAAATTACTTTTCTCCAAAGTTTGGTTATACCTAGGAAATTTTAATGTAATTCTAGAGGACACAAGTAGTATATGTATATATATATATATATATATATATATATATGTATATATATATGTATATGTGTGTGTGTGTGTGTGTGTGTGTGTGTGTGTGTGTATGGGACCCCAAAGTCCTAGCTTTAATATCTTAAAACCACATCAAAGACAGTAGACTAAATAATTTGGTAACATACTATATCTTGTTGCATCTAGGTGCCACAGTGGATAGTGTCGGGCTTGGAGTCTTGAGCTCATTCTGGCTTCAGATTCTAGTTGCATGAACCTGGACAAGTCACTCAATACTATTTGCTTCAAGAAAATGGCAAGCCACTTCAGTATCTTTGCCAAGAAAAACCTAAATGGGGACAAAAGAATCAGACACAACTGAAAAATGAACACTATTTCTTGTCTTTGAAATCTTATGTACTCTCAGGATTATTATCATTCATTAAAAAACTGATTATTTCTAATAATTTAACATTCAATTATTTTATTTTATTTTTTTCAAGGCAATGGGGTTAAGTGGCTTGCCCAAGGATAGGTAATTATGAAGTGTCTGAGGCCAGATTTGAACTCAGATACTCCTGACTCCAGGGCCAGTGCTCTATCCACTGCACCACCTAGCCACCCTAACATTCAATTATTAAATATTTGCCATTGGATCATCTGCCAACTACATGATAATGCAATATAAGGATACAGTTTTGAGCAAATCACCATAGATTTAGAGCTGAAAGGAATCTTGTTCTCCAAGTCAATAGACATTTATTAAATGCTTGGGGTATGTCAATAACTGAGGCAATAAGTCCGAGGAAAGAAATAACCCCTTTCAGGGAGTGTGCATTCTCATGGGAAGACCCCAGTAGATACATAAATCTAAACAGAACAGATATAAAGACAATAAATGCAAAGTAATTAATGATATCACAGATTCTTAAAACTTCTTCCTTTTATAGGAGAAAGACCAAGTGATTTGTCCAAGATCATCAAAAAAATGCAATAGCAGCAAGGCCTTGTTACTGTAAGTCAGGTGCACTTTTAAACTATCCACACTGCTTTAGCACTTGAAAGGTAGACACTGGAGACACAAGAGATAAAATCTCCCTCCCTCCATTTTATGGTATAAGGGGCATGTCACCACCTCAACATTTCTATAATAATTATTCTGTTGTTTCTCAGACTCAGGTGAAAAGAGGAGTAAGACTTTTCTGCCCAAGAACCTTCCATCTACTTCTGGATGAAGTCTTTGAAGGGAGAAGGAGGAAGAGAAGAAGGACATGGAGGAGGAGGAGGAGAAAAAAAGAAGAGAGAGGAAGACAAAGAAAAAAGTAGAAAAGAAAGAGAACAAAGAACAAAGATCATTTATCCTCCATATAGTAAACTGGAACATGTGTGTCTGCTTCCTGTCCTCCCCATTAGACTGTCATCTCCTGTTGCACTGTTTTGGTTTCTCCAGCCCCGAATGGACCCTTAATATTTACTGATTCACTGATGCTTTCCCAGGCTTCCCAGGCCCCTTGGGGCAGGTAGGTTTTGTAAGCACATACCCCATGTCCATTAGGTGGCACTCTAGGCCAGGCCCTGGGCATGAAAGAGCTTCCTACCCTCCAGATTCCTAACAGGGTTGGTCACCTATTACCCTGGGAGTAATCAGAATGAAAAATTACTTTAAAATATTAAATATTCTTATTCTATTGATAGCAATAAAATAAAATCTTAAATATACAGTAGTAAAATATAAGAAAGCTGATGGTCAGCCAGGCCATGTTTGCCACTGCTACAGCCATCACTCAAAGTTTAGGCACCAGCTCATCATACTGGCTCACAGCTGGCCATGGCAAAGATGCCAGAGTGGCCTGGTGCTTTGGTTCGCTGCTTACCCCCGGAGCTCTCTCACCGATTGCGCCTTTCCCCACTCTGGGTGCCAGAGGGAGACATTCCCAAAAACATTGAGTTTTTCTGCCAGGAGTCTTTGGGCAGGGACTGAGCCTGGGAAGCAGCAGCCCATCGGCTCCAGGGCAGTCAGGCCGCTGCGAAACTCCGAGCCCAGCCCCCACCAGGACCAGGACCAGGGCCAGGACCAGGGCCAGCTCCCTTGCCTTCCTGTGGCCTGCTGTCTGGCCAGAGGCTAGAGCCCAGGGGCTCCCTAAACCCCAGACACCATTCAATAATTCTTTGGTGTAATTCTTTGTGGATAATTTAAGAAGCTGTGCTGGGCACTGTAGATACAAAGATTTAAAAAACATTCTTGCCTTCAAGTAGCTTACATTTTTCTTCTAGGTCACCATCATGACCATCATCTTGGATTTTTCGACGAATTTCAGATAAAAATTGTCCTGAGACAAGCTGATAAACAGCTATTGTTCTCTTATATACAATATTCTACAGGCTCTTTATTGGGCAAGTGGGTTAAAATGACTGTTTTGTATACTTGAATAATAAAACTTATTACATGGACTTACCAAAAACATCAGGACAACTGCCAGCATAAACAGGATGACAGGGATGACATTATATACCTCATTCTCATCACATGGCTTTGATTTCTGCTAAGTCTCTGGAAATTTATTTTGCTTGACTCTGCATATTTGTCATAAGAGATTTTTTCCCCCAATGGGGAAAGTGAGATGGGGGGACAAAATAAGTTCATGATAATTACAAAAAAATTTAATTAAAAAACTGTTTGCCTAATACATTAGCTTTACCCCTTCACATTGTATGTGTTGCATCATTTCTACCAGTTCCTTCCTTAAATTGCATTAAATAAGTCTGAGTTCCTTAAGGACAATCTTTCTGCATTTTCTGGTGGGAATACCCTGAGTCTCTATTAAAAATCTTAATTTTTCTAAACAAGTTCATGTGATTATTTTCCTTTCCTTTTTTTTTTTTAAGGTTTTTGCAAGGCAAACAGGGTCAAGTGGCTTGCCCAAGGCCACACAGCTAGGTAATTAAGTGTCTGAGATCGGATTTGAACCCAGGTACTCATGACTCCAGGGCTGGTGCTTTATCCACTATGCCCCCTAGCTGCCCAATGTGATTATTTTCTATGGAGATTCTTTTGATTTCATACTTGAAGTGCAGCCATCTGGAGGAAAATCAATATTAACTACTTTTTTTTTAGGTTTTTGCAAGGCAATGGGGTTAAGTGACTTGCCCAAGGCCACACGGCTAGGTAATGATTAAGTATCTGAGGCTGGGTTTGAACTCAGGTACTCCTGATTCCAGGGCCGGTGCTCTATCCACTGCACCACCTAGCCACCCTACAATAGCTTTGCCAAGAAAACTTCAAATGAGGTAACAGAGTCAGACCACTGAAAAACAACTGAACAACAAATTGCTCCGTAAAGTCTCTTCTTTTCAGAAGAATTTTTTAAACTTGCTTGCCAATTATTCCAATATCAATCAATTCTCTTCCTCTTTCTTGACCAGGAACTGTTTATCTTTTTATATGTTGGGGCTTTTGTTGTTGTTTTGGTTTGGTTTTTGGAGTAATGAATCTTATATTTTAGTTACTGTTGAATGAATTTTTCAATACTTTCTAAGTCCATTTCTGTCCATTTTATTGTTCCAAGAGTGTTCATAGGTATAAATGAACGCATTTGTCCTGTTGATCTTTATCTTTAGGAAGTCAGCCTCTTAACATACTCAACCACAATTTTCTTCCTGAGAGTTTTATCCTTCTTGGGTGTTGCTGGGAGAATACTAAAGTATTTGTAAGTGTTGCTTTCACCCATTTCTTCAATTTGACTTATGGGTTCAATATGAGATTTTTCTCTTTTACAGAAGGACCTCTAAAGGTTCCTTTAAGTTCTAGATCTATCATCCAAATGAAGTTTTGATATCATTTGAGAAAATTTCCTTTGATGGGGATTCTCTTCTTAACTTTTTCAACAACCTTTATCAAATAGAAATAGTCCTGGGACAAGTCTGCTTTTATCTTTTATAGTTAATGTTATATATAGACTGTTGCACATGGGAACAACAAAACTGCTTTTTGTTTGGAATAAAAGCATTCGACTATAAGCTCATCATTTTTGTATACCAAAAGTATACATCGTACAACTACTAGCAGACTGAACACTAAGGGTGGTATTGACCACATTCAGTCTCCATGTAATTTTGATTTCCTCTGCAGAGTTTCTCTATTTTATTATTCTATTTATTATAATTTTAAAATATATTTTATAGATGTATAAATATTAGTCTTTATTTTGAAAGATTTTCATTCTATGAAACTTGGAAGTATTTCCAAATAAGTATGGCACATCTTTTAAAAATATTGCAATTCTTTTTTTTAACATTTTGTTTGTTTTCCAATTATATACAATAGTAATATGTACCCATCATTTATTTCAAGGCTCTGAATTCTACAATTTTCCTCCCTCCTCCCTTCCTCCCCCAAAGACTGTCTGACAGTTTCTACATTGTTTCCATGCCATACATTGATGTAAATTGAATGTTATAAGAGTAAACATAAGAATAAACATAAACCGGGGCAGCTAGGTGGTGCAATGAATAAAACACTGACCCTGGAGTCAGGAGTACCTGGGTTCAAATCCAGTCTCAGACACTTAATAATTACCTAGCTGTGTGGCCTAGGGCAAGCCACTTAACACCATTTGCCTTGCAAAAAACTAAAAAAAAAACCCCATAAACTCCTCCCTCCCAAGAAGATGAGAAACCTCAAGAATAGAGAGAGAAAAAAAATTGTACTTCAGTCTGGGTTCAGATTTCAATGGCTCTGTCTCTGGGGTGAGTTGCTGTCTTTATCATAAGTCCACCAGAGAAGCTGCTTCGGTATTTTTCCCCACAGTTGCTATTACTAGCTGTACCTCCACTCTATTCCTCCCCACTCTCATTTATTCTTTTCTCTCTCTGCTTTCATTCTGGCCCTGTCCAAAAGTGTGTTGCATCTGAGTACCCTCTCCCTCGATCTTCCCTCTCTTTTATCACCTATTCCCCCTTCTGTCCCCTCATCCTGTCCCTTTCCTTTCATCCTTCTCCAGGGCAAGATAGATTTCCTCACCCTATTAAGTGTGTATGTCATTTCCTCCCTCAGCCATTTCCGATGAGAATGAAGGCTCACTCATTCCCCCTTGCCTTCCCCCGCCTCCACTCCATTGAAAAAAAGTTTTTTCTTGACTCTTATGTGAAATCTCTCAGCTTCTTCTTGATCTCCTTTTCCTTCCTCCCAGTACTTTCCCCCATCACCCATTCCCACATCATACCATTATATTTTGCTCCTTCCTATATCCTGTCCATATATGCTCCTTCTAACAGCTCTTATAAATGAGAAAGTTCATGAGTTATCATTGTCTTCTCATGCAGGAGTACTAACAGTTCGATATCATTAAGTTCCTCATAGATGGTCCTTCTCTTCCACTCCCTCTATGGCTCACCAGAATCCTGTACTTGGAGATCTTTTTGTTCAGCTCTGGTTGTCTCAATAGGAAAGTTTGAAAGTCCATCTTTTCCCCTGAAAGAGGATGTTCAGTTTTTATGGGTAGTTGATTCTCAGTTGTAAACCAAGATCTTTTGCCTTCCAGAATATCATATTCCAATCCCTACGAGCCCTTAATGTAGATGCTGCCAGATCCTGTGTAATCCTGACTATGGAGCCTCCATAGTTGAATTGTCTGTTTCTGGCAGCTTTTAGAATTTTCTCTTTGATTTGGGAGTTTGGGAATTTGGCTATAATATTCCTGGAAGTTTTTCTTTTGGGATCCCTTTCAGGGGGTGACCAGTGAATTCTCTCAATTTCTATTTTACTCTCTGCTTCTAGGATCTCAGGGCAATTTTGCTGTATTATTTCTTGAAAAATGAAGTCTAGGCTCTTCTCCTGGTCATGGCTTTCAGATAGCCCAATAATTTTTAAATTATTTCTCCTGGATCTGTTTTCAAGGTCGGTTGTTTTTCCAATGAGATATTTCACATTTTCTTCTAATTTTTGGCTTCTTTAAAAATACAATTCTTTCTCTAATTTCTTTTAGTAATGATCTGATCCTGAATTGCCATTATAAATTTCTCAGTTTCCATAAATAAATGTGTTGACACTTCCTGGCAAATATTATGGGACAGGGGAATAAATACATTCATGATGGTTTTAGTAGACAGTATTTTTAAAAAAATCTTTGTTTTGCTATAATTGATTTGCTAATTAGATTCATGCTATGAAACTAAAAAAAAGACTTCTGAATTCCAGTTTAAGTATGAACATCTTCTTTTCAAAATACTTTCCTTCAGCATTGATGGTTTGGTCATCTTTTGTTATCAGACAATTTCTGGAGCTTATAGCAAGTGAAGAATTTCAGTGGCATCAGGGTGTTTCATTTTCCTCTCTTCAGATTGTGGTGGTTCTTCAATTTTGCCTCAGCTTTTTCATCTGTAAAATAGAAATAATATCTATAGCAACCAATGCTGCACATTTGTATTAAAGCTGTCTCTTTAAATCTTGAAAAAACACTGAAAAGTGGATTATTTTATCTAATATTTGGTGAATCACAAAGGGAAGATTCAAAAGAAGATGCTGAAAAGTGATAACCGTGAGAACTAGAAGCAATGCACCACAGGGAGCTCATAACATGAAATGTTTTAAACTTTGGGGGGTCAAAGCATCAGTTCCTGTTGTGATATCACAGTGTACCCAGTATGTGTCCAGCTAAGAGAAAAAAAAAAACACTGATGGGAAAAAACAAAGAACAACAGAATTCTTGAATGGCGTGGATTACCGCTATGTGTATAAAGGGTGTAACTACACTTGGGTGCGTTTCTCTGTTGAACTATGAGTCCAACTATGAGTCACAAATGACAGTTTCTGCCAAACTTTCCTCAGTTTCCTGTTCCCAGAAATGGATCTTATAAACAACTGGAAGACTCCTCTTCCTCGATGACTCCCAAAGACTTCAGGGATTTTATTAGTAATGGTGGCAATGGCTTGGTATTTGAGGAAGACTTTGAAGTATCTATAATCAATGTTGTGAAAGTGTATAAAGATAGATAATAGCACAACTGCTAACAGTGCTCAGTTTATCACCATGTGTAAGGGGCTGATTAATAAACACTGGTTGCTAATCAACTATCAAAATCCTCAGTAGATCATGTATAGTAGCAGTAGTGGGGGAATCAGGGTTAAATTCATTTTGTGTATGATTTTTAACAAAATAAAGATAAATAAAAATTTGTAAATGAAACATTTCCATCATTTATTTTTGAAAGAAAATATAAAATCAAATCTATATTAATATTAAGAATTTAACAGAAATAACATAATAACAAAATTGTCTTATTCATTTTTATTTCTCCTGAACTTTCTTCTCTATATTTTTTCATATTTGTTGAAGTTATTTGTCATATGTTTATAATAAACTGTATTCAGTGGAGATATTGTTCTTCTGATTCTGTTTTCTTCATTTGCCTTTCCATATTTATTTTTCTTCTCATTTCTCATTGCTAAGAGTGCGACAGGAAGCAGCTTAATATTGCAAATAGGGAACTAGATTTCTCTTCAGTTCTCACCTCTGACCCATACTGGCTCTGGGACAGTAGACAAATCATTTAAACCCTCAGTTTCAGAGAAGGTACCTACCTACACTGGGAGAGGGGATTCCCTCATTTGGAAGTGTCCAATAGCACTGAATTCTCAGATCTGGTCCTATCCCTATAATGCATTAATATTAAATTAATTCAAATGAAATTCAGCTTTATATGTTATGGGGGAAGATGATCAGGGTATTTTTGATTAGGGAGTTATCCCTCTCCTCTTGCTAAGTGATGAAAACACAAAAGATAAAGGACAGATACCAGAGAAAGAGTGTTAATGAGTCAAATGGTGCAAAGACAAAAAGACTTGTCTATATCTGTTACCTTTTCATTAAAAAGTCTCCATCAAAAGAGACAGAATTGAAGGACAATTAGACAGTAGATGGAGAAAGATTGGTCACACCTCTGGGACTCTTCAAAAAAAACTGAGATTCTCTAAGGCAAGGATTTTTAGTCTTTTTGCATGTCATGGACCCCTTTCAACCTCTGGTGAAGCTTTTGGACTCTTTGCTCAAAATAATATTTCAAAATTCATAAAAAATACAAATGATCACAATGAGGGTCAGAAAAGAAAACAATTATATTGAAGTAGTTATCAAAATATTTTTTAGAAATCCCACATGTTAATGGATTCCACATGAAAGATCTCAATTAGTCAAGACAAAGGGCAACCCTATGGATGTAACCTCAGGCAGCAGAGAAGAGACTCAGTTATAAAATAGTCCATCCTGTGAGAAGGAACAGCTCTACATCTTTTGGGAGTTGCAATTTCTTTTGCCTTCCCCTCCCTCACTGACCATGATCTCTTATAGCAGAGTTGCTTATCCAGCTGGGAACTGAACCAGTAATAAAAATAAGTGACAATCTTGAGGAATATGACATCCATGAGTTGAGAAGAGAGCTAGTTCTGCTGCTGCTAGTTGAGCTACACAATGGAACAGGTCTAGGGAACTCAACTGAGTGACCTGCCCAGCAGAGATGCTGTGCCCAAGAGGAACAGAATGAAGACACCACAAAAAGGAAGAGGAAATTGGGGCCCTATAATCTGGAGTGTTGCCTTAAATGTGTGTCTACTGGTATGCTCTAAATGTGTGCTGGTAATTTCCAATAATTATGTGTATGTGTATACATATATATTACATACTAATACATAGTACTTTAAGGTATGTAAAGTGCTTTTCAAGTCTCTCATTTTATCTTCACAATTACCATGGGGATAGGTGCTAGCATATTTATTAAATTTTTACAGATGAGGAAGCTGGGGGCAGACAGAAGTTAAGTCCCTTTCCAAGGCTCCTATAGCTAATAAATATCTCCCCTCTACACTACCTTGCTGCTACTGACACTAGGTGAAATAGAGATTAAGTCCCAGGTTCATAGAGAAATATCTTGGAGTTAATGTTCTCGTGATAGCATTTTAGTAAATACCCTTACTCTGTTGGCTGACAATGAAAGGTCAGCACATTGGTAGGAGTTGGTTTTTTTTGGGGGGGGGGTTGCAAGGCAAATGGGGTTAAGTGGCTTGCCCAAGACCACACAGCTAGGTCATTATTAAGTGTCTGAGGTCAGATTTGAACCCAAGTACTCCTGACTCCAGGGCCAGTGCTCTATTCACTGTGCTACCTAACCGCCCCTTGGTAGGAGTTTTTAAGCTTTAACATTCAAAGTAATTCAACCTAGAGGTAGTAGCTTTCCTCAGGACCTAATGCATGCATGAAGGTTGTAGTATAGCTTCAGAGGGAGGCAAAACATATATACCATAATTTGTTCCCCAACCATTGAATACTTGAACTAGTTTCAGTTTTTTTTTTTGTTACTACAAATAATATTAGTGAATGTCTTTATTAAGAAAGTAACTTTTTTGGTCAATAATATGCATTTGTATAATACATTCTGGTTCTGATGTATAATATTCTATCTCTGCTCTCTCCTCTCCATGCAAGTTTTACCAGGCTTCTCCCACAACCTCCATTTGAAGCTTGTGGTGTAAATACATGGTGTAATATGTTGGTCTAAATCTATTTACTGCCTGTTTTCAATTTTCTCAGCAGTTTTTATCAAATGGGAGTCATTCATCTAGAAGTTCAAGTTTTCGTATTTGTTAGTCCCTAGACCTTTCTGTTCTATTGCTCCTGGTCCACACTTTTCTAGTCTATTTTATTTATCTACTTCTCTATATTGGAATTTCTATATACTTTTGAGTAGTGATAGACACAGAAATGCTGATGATTTTTGTTAATTTATTCTATCTTGGTAAAGTAATGATCTTGATTAAATTTTTTGTCAAGTCTTTTGTGTTTTATAAATAATCATTATTTAAGCTTCAAATATGTTAGTTACCTCTTCTTTGCCTATTATATTTTTGTCTTTTCTTACTGATATAGATAACTTATCTAAAATAATATTGAATAGTAATGATAAGCATAGATAATTTTGTTCTCAGTAAGAAAACTTCTTTCTCTCATTAGGAGAAATAGGCTAGCTTTCAGTTTAAATAAATTTTTTATCATTTTAAGAAAAAATCTGTTCATTCATATGTTTTTAAGGTTTTAAGGAAATATCTTCTGTTTTGTTAAAATATTTTCTGTATCTAATATAATTAATTTTATAGTCTCTAGTTATATATTCCCTGTACACTGGTTATTTTCCTAATGTTGGATTATTCGATCATTCTAGGTTTAAATCCCAATGGATAGATTTTTTAAAAATGTGATTACTAATATTTTACATAATATTTATCATTTTTGCATAAATGGTAATTGATGATGCTAGCATGTAATGATGTTGACCCATGTGTATATATATTATGTTGTGTCCTTTCCTGACTGAGAATCAGGACTATATCTGGTATACTAAAAGAGTAAGTTAAGACTATTTATGAAAACTATTTAAGAAGTATAAGAAAAACTTTGTTTTTGAATGTTTAATATACTGTAAAACCACCTGAATCTAGTGTCTTTTTTTACTTCTTCATTTTTCTAATACTGTTTCTTCTCTCCATATGTGTATGCATATATATGTATATAAAATATTCATTTCTTTTATAATCTCAGTGTTGTTGGCATATACAGATATATGATAGTCTCTGAGAGCTTTCTTTATTAGCTAATCATTCTTTACTTCCTTTATATTTTGATAATTTTATTTTCTTCTTTCCTCTTTTTTATTAAATTTACTAATGTTTTTTTTCAATTTTATTATTCTGCAAAAAATCAAATTCTTTGTTTTACTTATTAGATTTTTATAATTTATTTAGTAACTTCTCCTTTGATTTAGAGATATGTTATGCTTTCATTAAGTTATTCTTCTGTTCCTTTTTTAATGTTTAACTGCAAATTCAGACCTCAGACTCTCAAAGCAGAATATCATAAGTATGGATCTTGAAGGACTCTTGAAGATTGTTTAACCCAACTCTCATTTTCCACATTTGAGGGTCAAAGAAATTAAGGGACTTAAGATGAGACCAGTAGTAGACTACTCTGACCAATAGTCAGAATCTAAATTTAAATTCTCTGAAAACATATCATTATTCTTTCCACTGCAACTCCATATTTTCTCTGTCTTGTGAAAGTCTCGGGCATATAAATTTACAGCTGAATACTACTTTCCCAGAGATTTTAATATTTTGCATTTATGTTGTCATTCCTTTTCATATAATTTGATCCAATTTCTATAAGTGATTCTTTAATAATTATTCAAGATGTCACTCTTCAATGCTTCGTTGTGGCATGGTAGTGACCCTGATCTTCTGAGGGTTCTTCTATGAATCCCAGGACCTGGAAGACTTGACCATTGATGAAAGGCTCCAAGGATGACAATGACATAAGGTTGAATATGATTTCTGATAACCAGACCTATTAAATACAAAAATGACTCATTACCAACAATCAGGTTATTGGATAAAGAATTCTTTGACTTTGGCAAACTATAAAGCAAAGCAAAACACAGGATGAATTTCTACTGCTCAATGACATTGGCAAAGTGGGAGAAAAGAGGGTAGAGGATGTTGTTTTTAAAAGTCATAATTGTTTACATCATCAGTGAATCTCAATTTGACAAGTGTCATTACAAATTGGCAGATTTTTAGAGTGGATAGAGCCTGACCTTGAAATGCAAAAGAACTGGGTTCAAGTTCTTCCTTTGATGCATTCTGGCTCAAGTTAATCCTCAAGGCAGGTTTCTTCTTTCTGCCTAATTGAATCTTAGCTTTTTCATGTGTACAATAAGCTCTGAGGAACGTTTTTTTTTTAGGTTGTTTTTTTTTTGTAAGGCAAACGGGGTTAGGTGGCTTGCCCAAGGCCACACAGCTAGGTAATTATTAAGTGTCTGAGATCGGATTTGAACCCAGGCACTCCCGAATCCAGGGCCCGTGCTTTATCCACTACGCCACCTAGCCGCCACCTAGCTCTGAAGACCTTTACAGGCATTTCCTTAGAAAAAAAAATTACCTTCATTTCTTCAGATGAGGAAAGCTCAGAGAAGCTAAGTAACTTGCCCATATGATAACATACACCATAAGCATATAATCATAGGTGGGATTGAACTCAGGTCTTTCCTTATTGCTCATCCAGAGCAGTTCCCCCCATGAACACACTCTTGAAATATATTCATAGGATTATATATTATATGGATTATATATCATATGAGAAAGAGGCTTCAGAGGCCATCAGTTCCAATGCCATTTTCCAAAGGAGGGAACTTAGTGACTTCTTATGGTCATACTAGTCGTATTCAGACCTGAGGTGTGGCGGGACTGAGCCCAGGACTTTGAGTTTAGTTTATTAGTGGGAGTTAAAGAACAAGAGGTTAGTGGATATAAATGTTTATATGGAGGATGCCAATTTCCCACTGACAACCAATATCCAAATGGAAGATTAAATTGCAATTATCATAACTTTGACTAGGCTTTTCCTTTAATGTGACTGTGCTTGGTAAATTGGTTTAATATCCACTCCTCTTTCAACTCTACTCTTAACTCTTCAGACTTCTTTTTTCATCAATCCCTTGTCATCTTCTCCTCCGGAAGATCCCCTAGACCCTTTCTCTGATTGGTTAGTTGCTCTGGAAATTTTCATTTTAATAAAATAGCATTTTTTGCCCTACTTAGCCAAGTTCTCTTCTTTACTCTTCTACTGTGCTCCTCTCTGGACTTCTATCTACTTCCCAACTTCCCCTTTTATGTGTTGTCTTTACCCCTTGAGAGCAGAGACTGACTTTCTTTTTACTTATACATTTATATTCCTAGCTGTCAGCCCAGAGTTTAGAACACACTGAATATATATTCATCCACTTGTGTTGAAAATCTGTTGATGGATATCCTCTATTGGATAATAAACCACAAAGGGCTGTGTTTTTTTCCATCTCTCAGCTTCTAGCATATATTCTAACATGCCTTGGAGTTCATTATCAATTAATAAATGTTTGCTGAACTGAAATTAAATGCATAAATAAGTTCATTGATCAGCCATGGTTACATTTTTAGTGCCAATTACCAAACACAGGTGTTTATATGGGCATTTGTAAAAATAAAGGCCACCTTTTACATTAATTATTGTGACAAAAATATTTATACTTGGATTTTTCCCCCCATTTGAATTGAATGGTGCTAACCACCACTGTAGCTGATCTCTCTGTTTTTTAAATGATTCATTGTCACCTTAGTTTTAAATAGCAACAAGATCATTTAACAAATTTTACAGGAATTTCATTGGAAAAAATGAATTTTAATCTGTACAATGTATGTAAATTAAAGTAGAGAGAAGCATTTAGTAAGTATTTACACGTGCTAAAAGCTGGAAACAGAGACAAGTAAAACAGTTCTTGCTCTCAAGGAGCTCACATTATTTTATTTTTTTCATTTCAGGTAATAAAGTATGGAGTTGATTTAGCCTCCTACCTGAAGCTATCACTGATGTAAAAGGAAAAATTTGAGGAACAACATAAAGAAAATTCTCAAGATGACAGCTATCAGATTATAACCAATCACAGAAACCATGTTCCATTTTTCTTTGCTATACAAAATGCAAAACATTAACAACTAGAAAACATACTGTGTGAAACACTTGAAAACTGAAAGGGAAATGAGCCTGAATATATTAGGTCTATGTACTCTGAACATACTATGCTGTTTTAAATTCCCTTGTTTTTAATCCCGTGCCTACAACGACATAACAGTTCATAATACTTTTTTAAAAACGGGGTAAAGTCACAAAGAATTTCTTTTTATTTAAGTATATACCCCGTACTTATTTCTGCTGAGAAAATAGCAGGATGCCTCAAGGTTCAACATGATGATAAATAAGTCAGAAATTTTTGCAATCTTATTCATGTTTTTTCATTTCAGATGAGAGTGATCAGCAATTCAGCTTAAGCTACAAACAACTTCACAATTATGAAAACTATGCTCTTCAAACAGCACTACCCTAATTAAACACTAAAATTGCTCATACTTCCTTGTAAAATAGTGGACCAGAATAGTTGCTTTGTTAGAAACTTAAGCATTTAAAATGATATGGAGTCAGAAGACCTGAGAACTCACATTCTAATGACACAGTTCAGATAGAAACGTCCCATTGTCCTTAGGGGGCAGTGGGAAAGCAAAGGATAATGTCCCTTCCTTAAGAAGCAGCTAGAGGTAGCTAGGTGGCACAGTAGACAGAGCAATGGTACTGGGGTCAGAAAGACCTGAATTTAAATCCTGCCTCAAACACTTGCTAGGTGTGTAATCCTGGGCAAGTCACTTAACCTCTACCTGCTTCAGTTTCCTCATCTGTCAAATGGAGTTAATATAGCGCCTACCTCCCAGAGTTGTGAAGATCAAATGAGATTGTGTATATGGCACTTTTCAAACCTTAAAGTATGTACATAAACTCTGAAAATTGTATTGTATTAGGTTTTTGAAAATAAAATCTGAAAAGAGGTCCATATGCTTCACCAACAGTGTGAGCTAGTGGCCCTAGAAATCCAAAGAGCTTAAATTCAATCACATTTCTGCTATATACTGGTATATCCAAGTCTAGCCACTCGATCTCTATAGAAGAGGAAGTACTGGCAGAGAAAGTTCTTATCTGGGTGTTTCCTATGTCAATAAAATCCTAAGTCCAATTCCCATTCCTAGTCCTATTTAGGACAGAGCCTTAGCTAAGTTATTCCTTGTGAGGCCAGTTACTTACTGGGAAGAGCATACATGCATTGGGCTCAGAGTTCAGTAGATTACTAGTTTATTGCACATGACAAGGGATAGTGGAAAATGGTCTGGACCTTCACACATATCACATTACTTACCTTTCCAATAAGTGTGGGAGGGATTAGAAGGAAAGAAAGAATTTTGAACTTAAATTTAAAAAAATGAATATTAGAAAAAGAATGGCCAGAACATATTTTGGGGAAGAGATGATCTCACACTGGTCACCTCAGTAAATTGATAGTGCCCATCTCCCAGGGTGGCAAAGATCAAATAGCATGTATAAGGTACTTTGTAAACCTTAAAGCATTTTGAAAACTCGTGTGATTGCAATTATTATCTTATTTTATCTATTTATTACCAAACTAAAAAAAAAGTCTGGACTTGAAGTCAGAGGATCAAGGTTAAAATTTGGTTGTTACATAATCCTGGAAAAGTTTCTCCAGCTTCCCAGGGCTCCATTTCCTCATCTGGACAATAAGCAGGTTGGACCAGGTGATTTTTAAGGTCCCTTCCAGCTCCAGATCTCTCCTGTAAGTGGCATCCAATCAGCTGAAATGGACATAGACAGTACATGGACAGCTTTCAAAAAGAAAACTCCCTATCAATAAGAGTAAATCAGTTCTTCAGAGCCAGGACAGCATGTCCCGAGTCCTGAGTGGGCACAGAAGGACTGCAGAGCAGACAGATGGACAGATGGGAGCAGAGCTGGCTGAACAGATGGCTTTCCTTTGCATGTCATTCTCAGGGAAAGTGCAGGGCCAAAGACTTGAGTGCATGTCAAGGCTCCATCGCCCTGCAGGAAGTCACCCAATCTCTGCAAAATGAACATGGGCATTCAGATAGGGACTTTTCCATAAGGTGACAAGAAGTTCAAGCAGGAAAATCTATGGGAAAAGGCTTTGCAATCATAAAACACACTGTAAATGTAAAGAGCATTCCTTGAGGTTCAATGTGCTCTTCTGTTCATGAAGTTGATCTGACTTCCATCGACTAATTCTGCTAATCCTTTCACTCCTATATTGCCTCAAATTGCCATTTAACAACTTCATATACCTTGTTCCCCAAGCCAAAGGCTGTTCATAGACATCTTTTGTGTTGCTCAATCCCCAATGCCAAAGCAAGAACTCAATAAGTATTTGTGAAACTGATATCAGGGGGCAAGTGTGATGTCGCTGGGTGGGCTGTTGGGGAGACAGCACTGCTTGTAGCCTCAGATGATGAGTTGTGCAGTCACTTCCTCCCTTTGAATCTCAGTTCCCTCCCTTGTAAAATAAGAAGGTAGAATGTAAAATCCTATGACTCCAAGGAGAACTGTTGGAGAACTTCAACATCAGCTGTTGAAGTCAGGTTTCCTTGTCATTGAATATTTAATAAAAGGTGGTTTACTTTGCCTCAGTGCAGCAAGAAGATGCCACAAGAATACAGTGGCTTTAGTGTCATAGGACATAGTTCTTTGTCTCTATCAAGAAATGTCTTAGGATGGCTAGGTGTCACAGTGGATAGAGCACCAGCCCTGGAGTTAGGAGGACCTGAGTTCAAATCTGACCTCAGACACTTAATAATTACCTAGCTGTGTGGCCTTGGGCAAACCACTTAACCCCATTGCCTTGCAAAAAAACCCCCACTAAAAATAATGTCTCTGGCCACAGGTTATCAGAAGATGAGTCATCTATTCATAGGCACCTAGCACTACTGAGAGGTTCATATCCTATATGGTTTGGACTTTTTATGCCTCTTAGAATAGTGATGTTGTGGACAGAGCACTAGGCTTGGAATCAGGAAAATCTGGCCTCAGAAACCTATTAGATGTACCACTCTGGGCAAATCATTTAACCCTGTTTCTCTCAGTTTCCTTCTTTGTAGAATGAGCTGGAGAAGGAAATGACAAACCATTTCAGAATGCCAAGAAACCTCCTCCCCACCCTCCACAATGGAATCATGAATAGTCAGACACAATTGAACAAAAGAAAATATTGGTGTCAAACAAATTCCTGTGGGTCATATATTGATATTAAAAACCACAAACATTATCTGTTATATTCATTTTCCCAAATTACATTTTAATCTGGTTTGGGCTACACTTGGGAGTTTCAGAGGCTGGATGCAATCCATGAGCTATGAGTTTGATACCTCTCCCCTAGGCCACTAGAAAGCTACATCAGAGAAGCTGGGGCCAATCAGATCCCCAGGCAGTTTTGTCCTCTCCTTACTCCATATTTGTTGGGATGTGGAGAAGCTAAAACCAATGAGGTCTTGAGGGCTTCTTTGTCTTCCTTAAAGTAAAGCCTTCCCATATTGTGGGTGGGAAGAAAAAAAAACTGCTTCTAGTGAAATACTAGCTCCATCACATCTCATCCCTTAGTGGCAAGGTACTTAAGGATCTTCTAGAATCTAGAGGACCTTCCACCCTGCAAATGATTTACAGGGCTTTTACTAGTTAATTCTCCTGGCCTAGGTAGTAGTGAGAAGGGGAATGGGCAGACAGAAAAAACAAAACAAAAATATGGAAGAAAACAAAATCCAGAAATTTTGGGTCTTTCTCCTTACCCATCCCTTCCCTCTCCCCACCCACCCCCTTTGGAAGGATTATAGTCTCAAGTGTTTTCCTGGAAAGTCTTTCTAGCAAGAGGTCTTTGGGCTGGGAGAGAAGAAAGAATAAATTCCAAACATGGGGCAGAGCCAGTGCAAAGACAAAAGTGATGAGAGATGTAATGCTATATGTGATCAACAGTAGGAAAAATGTATGATTGGATTGTAGGGGATGTAAAGGGTAATAATGAGTAATTAGGCTGGAAAGACTGGTGGGAGCCAGGTTGTAAGAAGCTTTAAATACCAAAAGAATGAGAAGAGAGAAGGAAAAGCAATTGATGCAGGCATTTGCACCAATAACTTTTTCATCCTATCAATTCTCTAGATATACCACCACGATAAAAAAAAAAAGCTCTTCTCAATGTTCTATCCTTCTATAGGTACCAATAAAGTATCTAAGCTACCACTTGTTTTGCCCTATGCTTACATGATAACCAGTTCACTGCCTTTTCCAATTTCTGGAATTACCTATTTCCTGGATAAAAATATTTATTTTTACTTCTTTTTATTTTTAAGGCAATAGGGTTAAGTGATTTGCCTAAGGTCACACAGCTAGGCAATTATTACGTGTCTGAGGTCAGATTTGAACTCAGGTACTCCTGACTCCAGGACTGGTGCTCTATCCACTGTGCCACCTAGCCACCCCCTGGATAAAATATTTAAAAGAATTTTTCAGGTCAGAGTTATCTAGAGATTTTTACCAATTTGATTTAAAATTTCAATAATTCTCAGCATTATTTTCCTTGATTATCACTTTCATTACACCTGGAGAGATTCATAATCTTCTAATATGCTTCATTAGATCTATGTTTTTATCTATGTAGGTTTTCAGGATTAATGCAAACTGCACATCATTCACACTTTCTATCTGGTATGATTCTTGTTCACATCTTTCTCACAGATTCTTTCCATCAAGTCAATGTACTGGAAGCCTTCCTCTGGGATTTTAAACATTCTGTACTTACCTTGATGATATCTATCATGCCTCCTTTGTTTCTAAGGTCACTGAATTTTAATCCTTTAGAGATTGAGCTATTTCATAACTGACAATGCTACATGGTCACTAGAAGCAGAGTTCAATACATACTGATATTTCAGTGACTGTTGGGAGGTTTTGTTTTGAATATTATTTCCAGTCATAAGATTCAATTTAGTTCAACAAAATATTTATGAAAAACCTAATACCATGGCACTGGACTGAGTACTGGGAATACAAAACAAAGCAAAATGAAATGGTATCTGCCCTTTACATTCTATTGTAGATTATATTCTATTATATTATCAACCCTTTGATGCTTTCCTTTGATTCCTGAATTCACCTGTAAATGCATCTTAGAAGCTATAACATCCCCAGTATTGGGAATTTCTATAGAAGTTATTTCCACACCACCACTCACTGCTTCTGACTCTACTGCTGGGGACTCCTTTCTCACTGGTGCATTCTTTCCAGAAGCTCCATTTTAGGAAAGATCTCAGATTAGGTATCCCTCATTCTGCAGACTTGGCCAGCAGATCTAAGCCACCTCCTGACTGTTCCTCAAAGTTCCATCTCCCATTGTTTCACTTCCCAAAATCTCCAATTTGGGAGAATTTGAGAGCAATCCCAAACAGTCATTCTTCATCCTCTGAACTTAGCTACCATACCTCCACCCATGATTTTCAGGTCTTTGTTGTCTTCCTCTTTTATTTATTTTTTTTAACTTTGCTTTTTTTACTTTTACTGGTAAAACTGAGTAGATAATATAGTAAATGTCTGTGGACTATCTAACCCACTTTTATCTTCTAACCCCAGTTATCTCTCCCAAGTCAATCATTTGAACAGGGTGGTTTCAGTTGCCTTTTCTTCCCTTGAAGAGAATATCTTGAAGGGGAGGTTACACCAATCCCATATAGGGAATCAGTTGGAAGTCCCAAAACAGCTTAATCTTATTATGAGCAAATAAGGACAACTGTTAACTAATAAACAATGTATACCTATAAAAAGTACTATTAACTTTTATTAATCCATTATATTGTTCATATGTATATGTTAATATGTTAATATATTAACACACATGCATGTATATACTTATGTGTGTATCCATATATAAATATAATATATTTCCATATGTGTGTATATATATATATATATATATATATATATATATAATATATTTTGATTTTGATTAAGAATTGTTTTTCCCCCTTCTTTTCCCAAGACTGTTGATCAATGCAAAAGCAAATATTCCACTTTGGGTTGTGTTCTATCTACTTTCAGCATAAAGAGACAAAGAATCTCTGTCTTTACCTGATACTTTTTTAGGAGATCCCTTATTCATTTTTATGTTAAACCACCTCATCCAAAGAGAAAGAAAATCAAGTATGAAAGAGTTCATGCCTCTTGATGATATGTTTTAGAAGCCTTCCCAGTAAGAACCATTGTGGAACAAAGATGACCATTGTCATCAATATTATTTAGCATTCTCCTGGAAATCCTAGCAATAGCAATAAGGAAAGAAAAAGAAATAAAAAGAATCAGAATGGTTGAAAACCATTTTTTTTTGCAGACAATATGATGATATATTTAGGAAATCGTCAAGACTCACCAAAAAAATTTAACTGACAATTTTAGCAAAGGAGCAGGATATGAAGTATGCCCAGAAAAATTATCTATATTTCTATAGATGACTAATAAGACCCTGTAAGAAGAGATATTTAAAATAACTCTAGACAGTGTAAAATACCTGGAAGTATACCTACCAAATAGGAATAAAATTATATAAAAAAACTTTTCATATAAATAAAACCAGATATAAATAATTGGAGAAATATTATCAGTGGGTA
The DNA here is from genome assembly GCF_037893015.1 of Macrotis lagotis. NCBI lineage: Eukaryota > Metazoa > Chordata > Mammalia > Peramelemorphia > Peramelidae > Macrotis > Macrotis lagotis. Next base: position 25,233,105 of record NC_133660.1, read on the forward strand.
AGCAGGGACAATATACTAAAAAAGACAATCTTACTTAAATTTATCTATGTAGTCTATGCCATCTCAATTAAATTACCAAAAATGTTATTTTACTGAGTTAGAAAACATAACAAAATTCACTTAGAAGAACCAAAGGTCAGGGAGGCTAGGTGGTACAGTGAATAGAGCACTGGCCCTGGAGTCAGGGGACCTGAGTTCAAATTTGGCCTCAGACATTTAATAATTACCTAGCTGTTTGGCCTTGGGCAAGCCACTTAACCGCATTGCCTTGCAAAAAAAAAGAAAAAAGAACCAAAGGTCAAGAATATCAAAGGAACTAATGATAAAAAAAAAAATGTAAAGGAAGCTTAGTAGTACCAGATCTTAAACTATATTATCAGCAATTATCAAAATTATCTGGTACTGGCTAAGAAAGAGCTAGATTAGTTGAAAGAAAAAGATGTACAATCTTTAGCAGCAAATGACCATAGTAACCTTGTGTTTGACAAGTAGAAATACTTAAGTTTGGGGGATAAGATTTCATTATTTGGTAAAAATTTTTGGGAAAATTGGAAAGCAGTCTGGTGGAAATTGGCATAGACCAAAATTTTATACTTCGTACAAAAATGGATACACGACCTAGATATAAAAGGAGATATTACAAGAAAATCTGAAGAACATGGAACACATTACTTATTAAACATTGATAGGTGAATAATTTATTAATAAATAAGGAAAAGTATTGTGAGGTGAGAAATGGAATTTCAAATATATTAAATTAAAAATAATTGTTCTTTTAAAACTAATGTAGTCAAGATCCGAAGGAAAGCAAAAAAAAAATCAATTGAAACAATAATTTTTATAGACAGTTTCTCAGATAAAGGTATATCTCAAATATATAAAGAACTTCATCAAATCTGTAAGAGTACTAATCGTTCTCCAATTGATAAAAGGTCAAAGACATTAATAATAACATTGAGTTCATCAACATTGATGGATGCAGTTCCTCTCAGCAGTTCAAAGAGCAAGGACAACCGTAGGAGACCTGATATCCCCATCAGAGGAAGAAATGCTATTCCCATATAGAGGAAGAAAAACCAAACCAAAAAAAAAAACCCTTCAGAATCTGAATGAACACTATATTCACTTTTTAAAAATTTATGTGTTTTTTTCCTATCTCATGGTTTCATTTCTTTTCCCTTAATCCTAATTCCTCATACCAAAAATTACTGTACAATATTCACAGGACTGTTCGCCACTAAGGGGAGGGGAGTGGGAAAGGAGGATGGAAGGAAATTATGTTAACTTAAAAATATGTATATGCATTGGATGAATGTTGGGGGGGGGGGTTGGTGTGTTTTTGCAAGGCAATGGGGTTAAGTGGCTTGCCCAAGGCCACACAGCTAGGTAATTATTAAATGTCTGAGACTGGATTTGAACTCCTGACTCCAGGGCCAGTGCTCTATCCACTGTGCCACCTAGCTGCCCCATCCTGTAACTTTTTCCCCCTCTCCCCACCTTGCCCAGCAGATACAAATATGTGTATATATGCATATATAAATCTTTATTATCCATACTTTTCTTTATCAGGTCTTTGTCTGGATGGAATAGTGTTGTTCTTCATAAGTCCTTTGTAGTGAATTATGATATAATAGTCAAAATGAATGCTGAAAGTTGTTCTTAAAACAGTATTGCTGTTATGTTTTCTTGATTCTGCTTGTTTTGCTCTTCATTATTTTATGCAAGACTTTCCATGTTTTTCTAAAATCAGTGAGATCATCATTTATTATGAGTATTCATGCTCATCTATTACAATATATTCAGCTATTCACCTATTTTGGGGCACCCCCACAATTTCCAATTCTTTGCCACCACAAAGAAAGTGCTATAAAATAAAAAAGCACGTTATAGGTTCTTTTCCTTTTCCTTTTATCATTTTGCCTTGCAAAAAAAGTTATAGGTTAACGCTATTAAACATTTAAAATTCAATATTAAATTTCATATTTTTAAATTATTTAATAATTTTTAAATTAAAATTTAAACATTAAGTATTTAAAAGGAAAAGCAAGATGTACTTAATGGACTGCAGTTTCATATACAATCCTCTTTTTCTTCCTATTCTACTTGATTCCGGAAATGCTTGTTTTATTTCTAAGTTCAGAATAAAAATAAAAACAAAAACAAAAAAGAAAAAAGAATGAAAAGTACAAAAAAAGGAGATAAAACATATTAACAGATAGAAAAAGGAGATACTTGGTTGGGTGGTATACCAATAATATACTCCCTTGAATACATGTGTATTTTATTATAATATGATTTTAGTAAGTTGGTATTAGGATTAGAAAAAATAAACAAGTTTTTTTTGGTACTCTAGAAATCTCTTGTTGATCATTAACCTTTATTTCATATAGCTGGGCATTTCTTGTCTGCATTGATCAATGATAAAATCTAGCCTGCAGAAGAGGTTATGAAATCCTGCTCTCTCCCCTGCCACTTCTCCTTCCCTACACTCTACTTGGCCAATAGGCAATAAATAATATTTCTTCATAGATCCAGATTCAAGGACTATTGAAAAAATTAAAAAAACTAAAATTTAAATTTGTTCTCTGACCCCTCCTGAGCCAAACATGAAAAATTGGTAAAAACAAACATTTTAACCCATATGAAGTAGGAAGACCTCTCTTTCTACTTTGTACTAGTGCAAAACAACCAAACCAGTTTCAGGAAAGTTTTAACTCAAGGACTCAATGTGAATATGAAGGACCAAAAGTTCCATCCTTGAGTTGCTTTCATATATATCTATCTATATCTATATCTATATCTATATCTATATCTATATCTATCATCTATCTATATATTGGATAATTGGAAGGGAAAATCATTCAATTTCCCTTATCCCAATTCAGTTGATTCTTTATACTTGGAGGTTTTCTTTTAGATCTCTTGACACTGTATGATACAATGGTGCATATGGATTACTGGTATTAGGCCAGGGCTTCCCAGGCCACTATGTTACCTTAGATTCTGTATGAAATAATCACAGAAGACCTGCCAGTTAACAAAAGAAAATTACTTGGCTATAGCAAGTAAGGGCCTAGAGCAAGACCACGATATTGATTCAGTAAATTCTGTTCCTGCATCTCTGAGCCTTCCCTGGCAATGCTGAGATCCTCATGCTTTTTGTTCTTGGGCAACAAGGAAGTCTTATCAAGAGTTTGGTTTTTGTTCCTGGAGCAAATTAAAATTTGATGTCATTTATCTTTCTAGGAAAAACAATTCCAACCTGCCAGGAACCATGGCCTTAGGATATTGATCCACTACAACTATCTATGGTTAACCATCAGTTTCGTTACCTATTGAATATATCTCCTCTCTCATTCCTATATTTTACAAATAATATTTGGGATTCCACATCTTCTTTGTTTGTCTGTTGATAATTTATTACAGTCTGCTCATGCCTTCTGTGAACCTACTGGGGCTAATTATTCTTGCTAACTAGGTGATAAGTATAGTTTTTTCCTACCTGCTGGAGGAGCACAAATGCCAACATTTATTATTTAGTCATTTCTGACTCTTTGTGACCCCATTTGGGGGTTTTCTTGGCAAAGATACTGATGTGGCTTGCCAATTGCCTCTCCAGCTCATTTTACAGAGAAGGAAACTGAGTGAAATGGGGTGAAGTGACTTGCCCAGGGTCTCACACAAGTGTCTGAGACTAGATTTGAATTCAGGAAGATGATTCTTCCTTCAGTGGTCATCAATGGATATCAAATATTGCTGTTCTAGTTATGATTCTGTAAAAACTTTGGGACTTTTTTATTATATAAAAATCAAATAGAAAAAGAATTGCTTTGAGTTTGATATAAAACAAACAAGGGAGAAGGCCTAAAATTTAATATAGTTAAGATTATTTGAAAGTCACAGAATACCTGTTTTTTTTCCAAACATATGAGACAAATGAAATTTCTTTTTTTTTTTTTTTGAAGGGAATTTTTAGCCCAGTTCAGATTTTGCTGGCTTCGAATCCTTGGCTTTCTGGAATCTGGTTTGGTTGTTTTGCACTAATGCAAATTAAGTAACTCACTGATTAGACAGACATGGTGACATCAAAATTAAAAAATTAAATATGGCGCCTCTTATGGATGGCAGACTTTATTAAAGATATGAGAATCTTGAATTCAGTTTAGTGCCCATGTATTTGAACTATGCAAGTAGTCAGTAGACCTCACTGATTCTTAGTATTATCTACACTCAACATATAGATTTGCCATTCATATAACATGATAAAGAAGTGAATTTTGTATTTTTGGAATATGAAAGTATAATACAAATAAAGTCAGGGATTAAATTTTTGGCACTTTTTTATTTTAATAAGCCATAAATGGCATCACTGTCCAAATGAAAGTTTCAAAACCAATTTCTCAAAGTCTTGAACATAATCTCTGGATTAGACATCTGAATTCTATATGTGGTCTCTAAATGTTGGTTTATACTCATCCCTGTAATAGTCTTGCTTTCATGTCTTGCCAGTGCAATGGGCAACAACAGAATAATCTGATATTCCACCTCTGTATACTTATGTAGATTCTTATTTTTCTCATCTTCTCCCAAATTCAAATCCTGCCCTCCACATCTTCTATTACATCATTCAATCTATAGTATTTCTTTGAGTATTGTTTCTTTCTGGAGATATTTTTGTTCAGTCTTTCAGTTGTGTCTGACTCTGTGAACTTGAGATTTTTGTGGCAGTGATACTGAAGTGATTTACCATTTCCTTGTCCAGTTCATTTAGACAGATGAAGACACTGATGTATACAGGGTCAAGTACCATGCCAAGGATCGCCCAGCTGGCAAGTGTCTGATGCCAAATTTGAACTCAGGCCTGGAGTTCTATCCAGAGTATCACCTTGCTATCCATTTCTGGAGATAGAAACTTAATTTTTCTGTATTTTAGGGTAACTGTGAGCAATAAAAGTCAATATAAAATTTCTATCTATAAATGTGGAGATGTCAATTCTCTGACCAAATAGTATTTTCTTTGGGAGTTGCAGAGATATCTTAATCCATATCTGAGTTAGGTTACTTTTTTGTTTTTTGCCAGGCAAATGAGGTTAAGTGGCTTGCCCAAGGCCACACAGCTAGATAATTAAGTGTCTGAGGCCGGAGTCAGGGGACTCCTGACTCCAGGGCTGGTGCTCTATCCACCGGGCCACCTAGCCACCCCAAGGCTACTTTCTCTTAAGATGCATTTTTACAGTCTCCTAGACGCATGGTTGGCTCAGCGGGCCAGTGTTGGTACCATTTCCTCATTGCTGGAGTATAAGACCCCCCATAAGGAGCACCTTTACGTTGCTCTAAGAGTCCTTTAATGCTTTTCTGGAGATGGGAGCCTCGGTCCACTGAATCAGTGCCTATCTATGTTGCTGTTTATCCTGTTAAGTAAATCTCCTTTTGTTAATTATTGAATCCGTTGAATTGATTTCCTTAGATTCCTTAATCACCGTAGATGGTGATTAGAACACAAAAATCCATTTCCATGTAGAGGGGACGCCTCAAAACTTCTTTCTGGCTTCTACTAGACACTTCTCGGTATAAAAGCTGGATGGATGGTGGAGGCAATGGCCTTCCTCCCTGAGTCTGGCCGTGTCTCTGCCTTTTCTCCACCTGCTTATCTGCATGGAGGGCCAGAAGAGATGGAGGATTTTTAAAAGCAGGGGAACTCTGGACCCCAAAATCTTTTGTAGTAGTTGGACAAATAATTACTGGTATGTAATTTAGCCTTCAGATGTTAAAATTGGTTTACACGGAACGTTCCCCGGAAGCTTTCCATTCTCTCTGCTTCACGGATGAGCAAAGTGCGTTTGTCATGCAGGAGGCGCCTAATAAGCGGGGGACTCTGGGGCTGCTGGCCCCGCCCCCTCCGGGCCCGGGCCCGCCCCGCAGCCCCGCCCGCAGCCCCGCCCCTCGCGACGCAGTCGTAGACGCGGCCGCGGAGGCAGCCCCGCCCGCAGCCCCGCCTCGAGGCCCCGCCCCCTCCAGGCCCGGGCCCGCCCCGCAGCCCCGCCCCTCGCGACGTAGTCGTAGACGCGGCCGCGGAGGCAGCCCCGCCCGCAGCCCCGCCCCCTCCGGGCCCGGGCCCGCAGCCCCGCCCGCAGCCCCGCCCCCTCCGGGCCCGGGCCCGCAGCCCCGCCCGCAGCCCCGTCCCTCGCGACGCAGTCGTTGACGCGGCCGCGGAGGCAGCCCCGCCCCTCCGTCCACCTCCACCGGGCTGCCGCGGTCGCCGTCATCCTGGCCTCCTCCGCCCGCCCCCGCGCTGTCGGCGGCGGCCCGGGCGGGACCAGGAGGGGGCGAAGGGGCTGGGCCCGCGCCGTGCCGGCAGAGAGGCGGCGGCGGCGGCGGCGGCGGGCGCACGCACACCCAGGTGAGGGGCCGAGCCCGGCGCGCCGGGCCGAGCCGGGCCGGGGGCTGCCGCCGCCGACAGCGCCCGAGCGTCGGGGGCCTCGCGGGGGGGGCGGGGGAGGGGGAGCGTGCGCGTGCGCGTGCCCGGGCCTCGGCGCGGCTGCGCGCGGGGTGGGGGGGGGCTCAGCCCCGGGCGAGTGCGCGTGCGCGTGCGCGCGGCAAGGGGCGGCCCCGGGCCCGACCTGCCGCGGGGGAGCGGCCGCGGTTCAGGCGGCGCCTCTGGGGCCCGGGAGCCCCCTGTGGCCCCGCCCCCGCCGCCGCTTCCCCCTGCCCAAGCTGTCGCGCCTCTCGGGAGGACCCCCCCCCCCCACGGGGTCCCTGGTCCCGGGGCGCCAGGTGCTTCCGGATCCGGGGGCAGCTCCGAGGCCGCCCTTGCACCTGCCGCCTCTTCCTACACATCAGTCCTAGGGAGGAGGGCGGCCCGGCCCGGCCCAGGACCGTCCGGCAGGGCAGAGAACACGGAAGAGACGGACACAGCCGTGTAACTGCCGGACACGCGGCCGGTGCCGCCCCCGCTCCCCGGAGCTGGCAGCCGGGCCTTTGGTGTCCGGGGAGGCGGCGGTGCTTGTGCTGACTTCGCCCAGCCTGGCATCAGGGTTGCAGCAGGGCTGTAGCACACCTTGGCCACCGTGCCCTAAGTCGTGGGCATTGGCTCTGCTGCGTAGAGGTGGCTCTAAGTAGGCAGCCCCAGGATCTATGGCAGCAGCCCTTGGGGCCAGGATTGGTCAGCTGGGCCCCTTCGGAACCAAGAAGACCACAAGTTCACATTCTCTTTGGTGTCTTGTCTTGTATTCGTTTTGTTAAACATTCCCCCGTTAATTGGGGAGGTGGCTCTGCTTTGCGGCTGTGAGGTTGGCACCTCGAATCTTTGAACCTCTTTACTCATTGGAGTCACACGGCAGGAAAGAGTGGAAGCATTCATAGAACAAATGCTTGATGAATATTATCTCATTTGATCCTCACAGCACCCTTTTATAGTTGGGGCTGTTAGTATCACCCTTTTACAGGTGAGGAAACTGACACAGACACCCGAAGTTTACACAGCTCTTAGGTGCATAAGACTGAATTTAAACTCGGGTCTTTCCGACCATGGGCACATATCCAGAATTTTGTCTGCCTTTAAATTCTGTGTTTTCCCACTGTACCAAATTGAGGCTGTAAGTTGTCACCAGCCAAATCCCTTCCAGGAAGAGGCCCATTTTATTGACAATCTCTGACTTGGAGTAAACACAGGATGTGTTCATGATGTGATGGAATAATCCACAGAATCTTTCAAGAACCTTTTCTTGAATTACCCCAATCATTTTTTTTTTAATTTTTGCAAGGCAATGGAGTTAAGTGGCTTGCCCAAGGCCACACAGCTAAGTCATTATGAAGTGTCTGAGGTCAGATTTGAACTCAGGTACCCCTGACTCCAGGGCCAGTGCTTTCTATCCACTACGCCACCTAGCCACCCCCCCATCCTCATTTTTTGATAGGCTTTAGATTCTCAGATTTGCTAAGATTTCTTATGGGGAGAGGTGATGTGATGGTCCTAAAAGATCAACATTTGCTGTGACAAGGAAGTTGATTGTTTATTTCCTCCTGGAGAAGAGTGGAAGTTTTTTGACTTGTTTTGACAATGTGACCATGGAGCATAGGAGCCATTTGCTTGTTAGATGACTTAAATCCTTGTAACTTTCCTTTGTAGAGGAAATAGGATGCTTTGGTCTGAGATTGGCTTCTTACTGCTGCTTCATAAAGCTACCTAGACATAAATGATTGCCTTAATATGGAGGTTCTTAACCTTTTTTGGGTCACAGATTTCCTTGGGTGGTTTGAGACCTACAGACCCCTTCTCACGTTTTTAAATGCATTAAATGAATGAGGAAAAAAAATCCAATTGTATGGAGTCATTATTAAATATATTTTTAAAAAGTAAAAAATTGAATAACCCCTGTTTTAACATGTCATGCCAGCAAATAAAAGCAATTAGGTGAGGATAAAAAGAAGTATTATAGAGGACCGCTAAGTGGCATAGTGGATATAGCACTGGCCCTGGAGTCAGGAGGACCTGAGTGCAAATCCAGGTCAGACACTTAATAATTACCTAGCTGTGGGACCTTGGACAAGTCACTTAACCCTGTTGCCTTGCAAAAAAAACAAAACAAAACAAAAAACAAAAACAAAAGAAGTATCATAGTTTCCAAACCCCTTGAATGACCATAGTTGTTGGGAAGGTCTACTTTTGCTCTAATGTGTACTCGAGCATAGAAGGGAATTTCCAGTTTGGAGACTAGTTAGAAAGTTAATACAGTGGTAAAAATTCAGCATATATTCATGATTTTCCATCATCAGTTCTGTTTAAGACTCAGTTAATTTGAAAATATAAGAAAATTTTAAAGGAATTTTATCTTACATAATTGATTAAAATTCAGTTGTTCTTTTCAGGCCAATAAAGATGAAATTCTTGTAAAAATGCCCTGAGAAGAAAAGGAGAAGAAAGAGATTAGAACTGCCAACTTTGAAACAACTTGGGTAAGTGTGTGTGTGTGTGTGTGTGTATTTATACACACATACTTTTTCTTTTCTTTTAACTAAATGCTCCTTTGTCTCATTCTCTGTTAAAGTTCTCATAAAGGAAGTGTACCAGTCTGGTGAAAAAATTAATCTAATTTCCTCAGGCTTTGCAGTTCATTTTTGAGGCACCTCTGTTTGTTAGGGAAAGATAAAAATGAAGACTTCAGATGTCATTTTGCTCAATCCTTGGCCTAATGACATTTGACTCACCTTTGAACATTAATAATCTTGGTCAGCCTGTATAGGGAATCTGGGTGAAAGAGTAGATAGGTGAAGTGGGCTGATCTGATTTAATGCTCTCTCCTCTTCTCAACCTATATATAAGTCTTTTCTTACATTCTCCTCATTCTGTACTCTCTTAAACCTCTCATCTATGATTTGGGGGGGGAGGACTGAGATGGGGGGAGGGAGAATAATCATTCCGATTTAAGTGACTTGTCCAGGGTCACACAGCTAATAAGTATCAAGTGTCTGAGGCCACATTTGAACTTAGGTCTTCCTTACTCTAGGAAAGGCGATCTAATTATTATGCCTCTTAAATGTCCCATCTTTATTTTTTTAAAAAATCAAATGAGAGTCATGAAAGAAAATACATTTTCCCCTCATTTTTTGACATTTATACAGTAATAATAACTACCAGTAATAATAATGTAAATTGTAAAGACAATTTTTGAAAGACTTAGGAACTCTGCTCAGTGCAATAACCAACTATGATTCCAGAGGACAGAGTGAGGAGAAAGCAGGAATGAATATACGTAGGATGGTAAAAGGAAAGAGCATTAACATTGAACATCAGACCAGCCCACTTCATCTTTCTACCATTTCATCCTGAGCCATATACAGGCTGAAAAAGTCAATTAGTATTCAAAGGTGGGTCAAACATTAGACTTTATAGAATTTGGATTTGTGTAAATGCCTAAGGATTTGGTAGGGTCCCCCCCCCTTCTGCCCCCCCTGTTTTTGTTTATTTTGTTAAATATTTACCTATTATTTGTTTAAAGAATATAGTTCATTTAAAAAAATTTTTAGTTCCAAATTCTCTCCTTCCTGCCTGCCCCTCCCCATCCTTGAGAAGCAAGCAATTTACTATTTATTATACATGTGAAGTCTTGCTACGTATATTTACATATTACCCATATTGCAAAGGAAAACTTCAAAGAGAAAAAGAGAAAGTCAAAAAGAATGCTTCAGTCTATATTCTGAGCTCATCAGTTCTCTTTTGGAGGTAGAGAGCATTTTCCATTTTGCATCCTTCACAAATATGGGCAACTGTAAAAAGGATGCAACCATCAAGGAGGACTTAGATGGCAATGGCATTGGCAGATATTTAAGGCTGATGAATATTCTTCTCAAACGTGAAATTTTAGTTTTTCATATTGTATGTATGGTAGTTTTAATGTTTTGTTAAAAGCTATGTATATTTCTCTAATGCCATTTAAGAAATATTAGTATTGGGGTGGCTAGGTGGCACAGTAGATAGAGCATGGGCCTTGGAGTCGGGAGTCCCTGAGTTCAAATCTGGCCTCAGGCACTTAATAATTACCTAGCTGTGTGGCCTTGGGCAAGCCACTTAACCCCATTGCCTTGCAAAAAAAAAAAAGAAATATTAGTATTTTTGGTTTATAAGTAGTCATTATCACACATACTCATTTTCAAAGTATATTCTAAACTGTTTTAGTTAACCAAGGAAGATATTGTAATAATATTCTTTTAAAGGAGAAAAAAATAAAAGTGATAGAAGAGCATTTGTAGACTTTAAGATTTGTTATTAGGGGCAGCCAGATGGCTCAGTGAATAGAACAGTGGCCCTGGAGTCAGGAGTACCTGAGTTCAAATCCAGCCTCAGACACTTAATGATTGTGGCCTTGGGCAAGCCACTTAACTCCATTTCCTTGCAAAAACTGGAAAAAAAAATTAAAACTTTTTAAAAAAGATTTGTTATTTAAGGGAAGGTGATAAATTATTTTGCAGGGCAAATGAGCCAAAATGTCTCAATCCTCCTGTATGCTCAAATACAAATGAAAGAGGTTGAGAAAGACTAAAGAGTCTTATTTCATTAACAGAAAGAAAAATCAGAAACGAGTATGGTGAGCATTTTTGAACTATTTAATGTTGGGTGAGAAGAATGGAAATTAGAAATGAACTCATCTAAATTCTAGGCTCCCTCTAAAAATTAATCATCTGTGACTGAAATTGAAATTTCCTGAACATTTTGAATGAAAGAAAGTGTATTATGAAGTTATTCTCCATACCAACTACTGGCTTAAGCATGGGGTACAAAAACAGAGTAAACAGCAGATCTTGTTCTCAAGGAACTAACTCTCTCTCTCTCTCTCTTTCATTTATTTTTTTCAATGAATGAAAATCCACCCTTTCTCCTTGGTTTCCCTCTCCCCCTTTATTAGAAAAACAGTCCTTATTATATCTCTGTTTAAGCAAAAGCCAATTCCTACATTGGCCCATGCAAGAAAAAACCTGTTTGCATCTGCCCTCTGAGGCCATGCCTCACCCGCAGGTTTCATCATGAGTCCTAAGGTCTTGTCCTTGGTCATTGTCTCAAGCACTTTCAGAATTGTGTGTCTTGTCAATTTGCAATGTTTTTGTTAGTATTTGAATTGTTCAGGGAACTTATGAGCGAAGTGGTGACCATGGAGGGGGGGTCACGGAGAGGGACTTTGGTACAGAATATTATTGGGGTGGGCAGTGGAGTCATAGGGAAGTGGATCAACTCTTTCCAGAATAGTGACAGAGTCCATAGGTTTTCTTAGTTCCAAAATTGAGAAAGGGAGGGGCATACTACTGTTTTGGGGGAAGGAGGTTGTGGAGGAGGCTTTGTCCTGGCCCTCTTTTCTATTCTACTTGCTTATCTCATTAACTTTCCATTTCAGTTCATTTCATTTGTATTCAATTTTCATCTCAGATCTTTTTGTCCAGCCCTCACCTCTGTCTGGAGCTTCATTCTTATATCTCCAATGGCTAACTGGGTGCTCCATTAACAGCTTACTTTTACCTTGCTCCAAATTGGGTTTCTTTTCTTTAGCCCTAAGTGCTCCCTTCTTCCCTAACTTTCCTGTTACTTTTGAGGGTACCACCTTCTTCCCAGTCACTGGGGCTTCATTCTTGACTTCTCAAGCTGACTCCTTCCTTTCTCACTCCCCAGGTTCAATCACTTGTCAAGTGCTGTCATTTTTCAAATGCAGCTCCTTCTCTCCTCTGCCTCCAGACTGGTGTAGGCCTTCATTACCTCCCAGCCACACTGTGGCATTTGCTGCTTCTGGTTCTGCCAGCCTAAGGTCTCTCCCTACTCTGATCTTCACCTCCCCAGACAGTAAGCTCCAGTGGCAACTTGTTACCTCAAATCTGCTTTTGGTCATTCGACCCCTTCCTACTTGCCTTTGCACCCATTCCCCCCAACCCATCAAACACAGACACAGACACACACTCTACAGTGCAGTGACTGGCCTCCTGGCTGCTCCTTGCACATGAAGTTCCATCTCTCACTTCCAGGCTTTTTTCCTGGCTATGCCCCTTGCCTGGAATGCTCTCCCCACTCATCTCTGCCTCCTAGCTTCCCTAGATTCCTTCAAGTCTTAACTTAAGCCCCTCCTTTTCTTTGTAACTTCCCAGGGCTTGGTACCACAAGCCCTGGTAGGTGTTTCTAAGTATATGTTGACTTGATTTGACAGTTAAGAGGGATTGAAGTGATCACGGTCAGGCCTTTAAAGTCTAGAATTGTGTCTCTGCCCTCTGTCTCATAGACTGGAGGAGCATCTTCTCTGGAGCCTGTTCTAGAACATGATTTCAGGAAAGTCCCTCTTTTTAAAAATTCTCCTTGATGGGTTGTTCCCTACCTTCAACAAGTAGGATCTAATTTTCAATGGGACTAATTGTTAGTAAGGTTTCCCTTTGAATCCAGATCACTTCGTCTGTAAACTCCACCTGCTGGTTCTGGTTCTGCTCTCTTGAGCCAAGCCCAGCAAGTCTGTTGTTTTTTTTTGAAGGAAGAAATTGAACACATTATTAGTTTTGCTTTTTTTTTAACATGAATTTTCTTTTATTTGTAAAAACTTTCTCTTTTATTATTATACACTTGAAAATTAGCAACAAATATAAACATTTCCTCATGCAGTTAAGAGCAAAGGCTATTTTTTACTATGTATCACTTTGTTTTGTGAAATCTGTTTCAGATTTAAACTGCTATGTGGCTCGTCCCAGCATTACCGTGGTTTGTCTGTATCCCCTTCTGAGTTTCCTTCTGCTTTCTCCTCCCTTTTCCCCACATTCTCATTCTCCCCTTGGGGCTCCCCCCCGCCCCCCACATAGTCAGGTTGTTGTCTTCTCTTGTCTGTGTCCTCTTTGCTGCTCTCACACCAGACCCATCTCCTTTTGGGGGCCCTGGCTCACAGTCAGGACAGAGCTCCCTCAGACATCACCACCTATCCACTCTAGTTCGTCTGTGCATTCAGTTTCTTGTGTGAGCTTCTTGAGGGTAAAGACAAGAATCCAACACGGCATCATAGGAAGTATTTCCTAAAGGTTTGTTGACTGACAGCTGACCTCTGGACTCATTCATGGCTGATTTTGAAAATGTAGGTCTCCTTTTGCACCTTTGGAAGGGCACGTGAGATAACTCAGAAAGCTTTGCAAGCCCTAGAGCTCTCTCTGAATCATGGCTATTAGTAGCTTTCACTGTTGTCTTCTTTGGAAAACTAAAGTCCTTCACCAAACCAAATATTTATTAGGCCTTGGATACATCATTCAGTTTCTGTTCCTTTTATTTTGTCTCCATTCATACAAGCTCTCATAGATTTCTCTGAGTCTGCCCATTCCCTCTTCTCGCAGCACAGTAATATCCCATTAAATTCAGGTATGAGTGAACTGTGTCCCAATTCTTGGGCATGACTTTTGTTTCCCATTCGTTGCTACTATATTATTATAAATCTGAATCCTTTCTCTTTGTTGTTGATAGATTCTTTAGAGGGCTAAACCTTAGGTGTGGTATTACTAGATAAGAGGGTATGTACAGTTTTGAGTATTGGTAGAAATTGTTTTTCACAATGGTTGGGCTATTTCAAAGCTCCACAGTAGTACATTCGTGTGCCTCACTTTTCTTAGCTCCTTTATTAATTGTAATTTTCCTTTTTTTGTCCTCTCTACCAGTCTGATGACTATGAAGCGGAGCTTGAAAGTTGTTTTATTTTACTTTTTGTCTTCTTGATGTGGAACATTTTTGTCTATAACTTATTTGTTTAACTTTCTTCTTTTGAAATTTTATCTCCTAACAGCCTCTGACCATTTTATCTTCGAGGGAATGATTCTTGATTTTAATATATTTGTATCAATTCTCTATATCTACTTGTATCACTTTTTATTCAAAGAAATTGCCTCCCAAGATTTTTTCCTTTATCAACTATTTCCCTCCTAAGTCTATTGCATTGATTTATATGTGCAAAACCTTTTTAGTTTTATTGTAATCTAAGTTGCCCAATTTTTCTCCTGTCATCTTCTCTCTTGCTTGTTCAGCAAAGAACTCTTCCTATATCCGTGATTGGAAAATTTTTCATATCCTTCCTCTTGATGATGTGATCTTTTACATCTTGGTCACATGTCCATTTGGAGTTTATTTTGGTTATGGTGTGTGATATTGGTCTAAACCAGAGGTTCTTAACTTTGGCTTCATAGACAGTGAAAGGATCTCTTGTTAGATTTCAGGGAATCTGGGAATGAAAAGGAAAAAATGAATCTTTATTAACCTTTCACTAAAATTATGCATTTCATTCAGTTATTTAAAAACATTCTGAGAAGGGGTCCATAGATTTTACCAGGTTCCCAAAGAGATCCAGAACAAAACATCAAGAACCTTTAATCTAGATCTAATTTTTACCATGCTATTTTCCTCTTTTTTCAGGAAGTCCTTTTTTTTCCAAATAGTCCTTCTCCAGTAGATAGAGCCCTTGTTTAGAGTTCATTGCACCCTTTATTATCAAGTTCAATTGATTCTGGTTTTGCTTCTTATCTATTCCACTGTTCAACTTTTCTTATTTTAATCAGTATTATTGTGCGGTGATGCATTCTGCACTTATCAGCTTCTTTACAATTTTCTTTCATTATTTCCTTTAAGATTCTTGTCCTTACCTTTCTCCAGGTGAATTTTGTTGTTGTTGTTGTTGTTGTTGTTGTTATTATTATTATTATTATTGTTATTAGTGGTGTTGAGCAACTAGGTGGCACAGTGGATAGACCACTGGTCTTGGAGTCAGGAGGACTGGAGTTGGAATCCAGCCTCAGACACTTGACCCTTACTAGTTTTGTGACCTTGGGAAAGTCACTTAACCCTGATTGCCTCATCTCCAGTCATCCTGATTCATATCTGGTCACTTGACCCAGTTGACTCTGGAGGAGAAATGGGGCTGGAGACTTAGCATAACACCTTTCACTCAAATCTAAATCTTGTGCTTGTCATGACTTTGCCTCCCTGATGTCAGTGTCTTCTTTGAAACTGAAGGATTAATATCATCATTCTTATTGTTGGTTCTATAAAGTAACCTATTGATAGCTAAATTGGTGAGGCACTGAAGATGTAAATTACTTTAGCTCTTATTACCATTTTTAATATTGGTTATTGGCATGGCCCAACCATAGATCCTAGTTATACCAGTGCATAGAGCAATAGTTCTGGAGTCAGGACCTCTGAGTTCAGATACTGCTTCAAACTTATTACTAGTCTCTTAATTCAACAATAAAATGAGCTTGTGAGGGTCAAATGGGATAAGATTTAAAAAATGCTTTTAGAGTGCCTAATACATAGTGGATGTTTAATAAATTTCATCCATCCTTTCTTCCCTCCCTTCCTCCCTCCCTCCCTCCCTCCCTCCCTCCCTTCCTATTTCCTTTATTTTGGTAAAGAACAATTCTTGTGTTTGTTTTGATTCTATGGGCATCTAGATTCCTAGGTATTTTTGCACATTCTTTGGTTATTTTGAATAGAATTTCTTCTTTCTCTGACTGCTGGTTTTTGTTTATGATAGAGAGAAAGCCTAATGATCCAAGCCTTTCCATAGAGCTTATTCCTGTGTACCAAGTACTTTACATATATCTCATGTGGGAGGGGGCTCAGTGTCGATAAGTTTGTTTTATTTTATTAAGTTGCATCTCATAAGTCTAGCTAGAATGGTGTGAAGTAAAAAGGGAGGAAACTTGAAGGTCACTGTAAGTCGTCAAGTGCCATGGACAGAACCCTTCTTTATAATGGGGATTTAATGAGATTGGTGGCTTCTTGGTTATTTTCTTTCTTTCTTTTTTTTTTTTAAAGATTTTTCAAGGCAGTGGGGTTAAGTGGCTTGCCCAAGGCCACACAGCTAGGTAATTATTAAGTGTCTGAGGTCAGATTTGAACCCAGGTACTCCAGACTCCAAGGCCGGTGCTCTATCCACTGCACCACCTAGCCTTCCCCTGGTTATTTTCTAATACTATTAGTACTTCAAAGAATACCATACCACAACCAAACAAATGACTGGAGGCATGAGTTGCACAATTATGTTTATTATCATGAGGGGGATGTTATGCAAGGCTTCCTTCTCACTTGCCTTTATCAGAATCAATCATCCCATGACCTGATTTTTAGAAAACAGGACTATTGGAGATGTGGGAGTCTGTGGGAGTCTCTTGGCTATAAATGGTTCCCATTTCTCCCATATCCATGAGGCACCATGGAACATCAGCAGTGCTGGGAGAGCACAAGTCTATACTATGTGTTGATAATATCCAACAACCTGGTACATCTTAACCTATCTCTTGATGGACTAATCTTCAATGTGGTCTTTCTTGCAGACTTCCCATCTTTTCTCCCCAAACATTGCTGGAATCTCAAAGCCTTTCAAGGCTTCTCAGGAGGGGAGACACCCCCCTAACCCTGTGTGCCTTTCCCCCTACTTCCATTGCCCTCCCACTCACCACCTCTCTAGTTGGGCTGGTGGAGGTGGGAGGGTGATGGAAGGAATGGGCCATAGGAGTGATAGGAAGGGACCTTGATGGGGAAAGTGGACACCACAGACCAAGTGGAGGCACTTGGTGGGAGACTACTGGGAGGAGCGATGGTGCCCCCACCAGCCATGGTGGGCATCTAACCGTGCTTTTAACCCTAGCCCAGTGGACCCAGCCCTTAGAGCCAGTCCTTGTCCCAAGGTTACAGACCTGCTTTCCAACTTCCCTTACCTACACAGAGGCTGTTCACCTTAGAGACCTGCTATGGATTATTTTCTAACCATTTGCCATAGTGAAATTTCTAGACTCCTCAAAGACTAGAACTCAGACTTTGTTAAGGCAGATCTTGTTTTGTTTTTTTAGTTTTTGGGGTTTTTTTTTGCAAGGCAATGGGGTTAAGTGGCTTGCCCAAGGCCACACAGCTAGATAATTATTAAGTGTCTGGGGCTGGATTTGAACTCAGGTCCTCCTGACTCCAGGACCAGTGCTCTATCCACTGCTCCACCTAGCCACCCCCCCCCCCATCTTGTTTCAATAGAAAATGCAGCTGATCTGTAGTCAAGACATGACTTTTTGCTTCCCAAATTGGTCTATCCCACAGTTTTGCCACCTACTAGACTATCTCCAGGCTGTGAAGTTGACCTGACTCCCCCTAATGTCTACAGGCTCTCTCTCCTTACCTCCACCACCTTGCCTCCTGCCTTTACTTCTCAACTAATAGCCTACCTTCTTCTGCAAGGAGGCTTTTTATTCTCAACACTAGTATTACCTCCAATTTACCCTATGTCTTTTATGAACATAGTTGTTTGCATGTTGAATCCTTTAGAATGGGAGCTACTTGAGGGCAGGGACTGGTTTTGCCATTCTTTATATATATATATATCCACTACTTGACACCTATAGGAGGTGCTTAATATATGTTTTTTGACTTGATTTGATTAAGCCATGTGAGATCCAGATGAAGCTCCAGAAAGGTATGATGAATTGACCAGAATCATGGACATTTCATGGCAGAGTAGGGAACATAATACAGGCTGGGAGGTTTTCCTTAATTAAAAACTCTCTCAACATCTTTTTTTTCAGATTTTTTAAAAAACTGTTTTGTGAATATATATTATGAAATTGATTTTAATATATTTATAATTTGGGACTATATGAAGGGGCAAATCATTAAGGACTACAACCATATTGTGCTTTGAAAGTTCAAAATTAATGTTAATACTATGTATATTTTTGAGTTAGTACCAGATAAAAATTTTAGAGGTATTAATCTACTTTATTAGGTCATCCTCTAACTCTAGTTTGACTTTTCTCCTGAGGAATACTTGACATCTTTTTATCTTTTTTTAGTAGATGGACTTTTAAAAATCTTTGTTGCATGCCCCAGAGATTTCTCTTCCTCTCCATACAAGGGTATGCAGTCATTTAATTTGCAGGGTGAACATATTTTCTAGAAAACCTCTAGAAAATTTGGTTTTGTTATTTTAGCCTTTTGAAATAAGCCATGTTGAAATGAGTTTTTTCCCCCTTATGATTTCTAGTTATTTTCATAAATAATAATCAGATCCTGGTGAGTTAAACAAAAGATAAACATCTTTTTAAAGGTAATGTCCCTTTGAACTACCTCAGTGCTTTGCAAATTCAAATGTTCTATAGGGTTCTTTTTTACTTTAAGGTTTTTATAATTAATCACTTTGCATCTACTGAAAATAAAACTTTATTAAAGATATGTTGATTTTTCTAATATATGTTATATAGTTCCCCATTTATTACCATTACAGTCACAGACTTTGCGTAGTAAAATCATTTATGTCTTGAAAAATAGGGCAGTAATTTTAAAAACTATTTGGTATTGACTAAATAAGCAATGATCCTGCTAACTTTTGTTTGAAAATACATGTTACTGAGAGCTGGAATAAAGTCTGCCTATTTGACAAAAGCTGCTAGAAAAACCAGTTTGGCAGAAATTAGGCTTAAGCTAGCATTTTATCTTGTACCACATACCACAAGAAATTCCAGGTTGATTTATGATCTAAATAGAAGAGATAGCATCATAAAAATATGAGAGGAGATGGAGAAAAAAAGTTGTACCAGGTGATTACTTGTATTGGGAGAATATTCTGAACTGGGACTAAAGGTGATCAGTCAGTGAGGTGGAAGGTATTAAGTGCCTGCTGTGTGCCAGTCACTGCTTTAAATGATGTAGATACAGAAAGAGTGAATGACTTCAGGAATGGTTTTTTGAGTCTGGTTTTGACAAACAATCATGTGTAATAAATCCCAGCACTGTCTGTGTATTACTCAACACCTGTGTTCTCACTTGGTTCTTCTCTGTGGAAATAAAATTGTTGCTAATACATTGAACTTGTAACTAAATGCTTTCGTGGTCTTACTAGCAAACCTAAGTTATGTTTCAACTGTTCATTATTTCTTGTTTATTTTAAATTTTATTTATTTTTTTATTTCTTAGGTTAATTTATTTATTTATTTATTTATTTATTTTTACAAGGGAAATGGAGTTAAGTGGCTTGCCCAAGGCCACACAGCTAGGTAATTATTAAGTGTCTGAGGCCGGATTTGAACTCAGACACTTAATAATTACCTAGCTGTGTGGCCTTGGGCAAGCCACTTAACCCCGTTGCCTTGCAAAAACATAAAAAAAATTTATTTAAAGTTTTGAGTCCCAAATTCTATTCCTTCTTCCTTCCCCAAGGCGGTAAGGAATTAGATATAGCTTACACATGTGCTATTATGTAAAGCATTTCAAAAGTAGTCATTTTGTACAAGAAGACCTGAATAAAAGAAATAAAAATGAAAGAAAGTGAAAAATTGCATGCTTCAGTCTACTGTAGTCAATCAGTATCAGTTCTTTCTCTGGAAACAGTATAATTTGCCACTAGGATTGTTTTGGAACATTTTATTGCTGAAGGTAGCTAAACCATTCAGTATTTCATGAAGCAATATTGTTATTACTATCTATAGTGTTCTCCTGGTTCTATTCACTTCAGTCTGCATCAGTTCATGTAAGTCTTTCCAGATTTTTCTGAAATCATCCAGTCTTTCATTTCTTACAGCACAATAACATTCCATTATAAGCATATATTACAGCCATTCTCCAACTGATAGGCATCCCTTTCATTTCCAATTCTTAGCCACCATAAAGAGAACTGTTACAAATATATGTGTTTAGATCTTTCCCCCTTTTTTTGGATGTCTTTGGGACCTAGCATATTCACTGTTTCTTAACCTCAAATATCTCAACATTCCTCCTCATGTACACAGAATTAGCCTTTACTGCTAATGCTTTAATCAGACAATAAAATGTATGTAGTTCCATGAGGCCAGGGACTGTCTTGTTTTTAATTTAAAAACAATTTTGTATCCTGAGGGCACATGGGTATTCTTTTTAAGTACTTGTTGATTGATTATTTTTAGACCACTTTTTTTGCAGCATAGAACACCTAGACATTAAAAGTTATAAAATCTCATTTGAATCTTTAAGAACATTGTTGCTATATTGAAATCCTATTTTTTTTATTTTCAAAGTTTCAGTAAGAGTAATAACCAGACATACTGTTTATCTGCAGTGCACTCATTCATATCTGCAAAGAATACATCTCCTTTTGTGTGTCTATCTGCACTTCAAACTCAACGTGTCCAAAACTATTCTTTCTTATTAGTTCATCAATTGCTACAAATTTCAGTTTGTTGGCACAAACCTTTCCTCCTGTTTGTTTTGTTAGAAACTTTAGTGTTTGTTTCCCTTTTTTCTCCAATTGTCAGTTTAATTGAATTCAACAATCATTTGTTAAACATCCAGTGTCTTCCAGGAACTGTACCTGGTATGGGGGAGTGACATATAAAAAAATTGAAAAAGTTCCTGCTATTAAGGAGCCTATGTTTTTAGGGAGACAGTGCTATTTGATCTGTCTCCAGATATGTAACTACAAGATAAATTGAAGAAGAGGATCAGACACCAAGTACACGTATCAAATTCTAAATGGAAAAACAAGAAATGCATATAAAAATAGAATAAATACATGATCGTTTGGGGGGAAGGTCTTTGACCAGTATGTTGAAGGAAAAGAGGGATTCTATGTATTGGAGGTGAAAGAATATTCGCTAGACACAGTGCACATTGCATAGACACTAGGTGAAGACTGAGAGGAGGCCAGTGTGTCTGAACAGAAAAGGGGAAGGGTCATGTCATATAATGAGGCAAGAACATTAGGTCAGAACTAGATTGTGAGAAACTGGAAATGCCAATCAGAGGAGTTTCTGTTTTATCCCAGAGGCAGAAGTATGTAGAAACTTGATGGGACAGATCTTTGACTTCCAATCAGCTACCACCAAAAGAAGTTATAAATATGCATATATATATATATATATATGTATATATATATACATATATATATATATATATATATATGTTTAGGATTTTTTTCTTTGCAAGGCAATGGGGTTGAGTGATTTACCCAAGGCCACACAGCTTTAAGTATCTGAGACTGGATTTGAACTCAGGTCCTCCTGACTCTAGGCCAGAGGACTGCATCACCTAGCCACCCCTAAATATTTTTGTCCATTTAGATCTTCTTTGACTTTGATTTCTTTGGGGCATAAATCTAGTAGAAGTAGTACAGTTGAGTTAAAGGGCCATCATTTACTAACTTTGAAGGCATAGTTCCAGCTCCAATAGTGCATTCCTGTATCCAGGCTTTCTGACATCTGTTATTTTTCTCTTTGTCATGTTTTGTCAGTTTAATGACAAAGAAACAATCATTTTGGGTAGTTTTGAAGTAGAACTTTAAAATTGATTTAATTTGCATTTTGGGGGGGATTATTTATAGCATTTTTTTCATGCTGTTTTCTTGAATTTCCTCCTTTGAAAGCCGTCTGTCCAAATTCTTTGTTCATTTATTTATTGAGATACCATTTTTTTTGCTATCTGTCCGGTATTTGTTCTTTTATATCAGAATTATCCTTACATGCATTTTGAGTTTACTAATATATACAGAAATCATTCAGAATTTTTGGGAAGCTGTTCCAACAGAAATCGCCCTGGTCAGTGGCTCTTCGGTAATAAGCAAGCCAGTCATAAAAGAAGGAGCTGTGTGGTCACCGTGGAGATATTGTGCAGGGCCCCTCTGGAGGAGGGATCACCTCTGGGGGTGGGGTCTTCCAGGGGGGCTCTCGTTTGGTGCTGGCATTGTGCTGATTGCACCAAGCTCCAAAGACATTTCAGAGCTTCCTGGAAGAGACCTGTACTTACTGAAAAGGGGTGGATATTTTTGTCCACACAGGAAAGAATCAAGTGGATCGAGAATGTCAGTGGTCCAGATTTCAATGTACATTTTTTTTTTTTTTAGGTTTTTGCAAGGCAAACAGGGTTAAGTGGCTTGCCCAAGGCCACACAGCTAGGTAATTATTAAGTGTCTGAGACCGGATTTGAACCCAGGTACTCCTGACTCCAAGGCTGGTGCTTTATCCATTACGCCACCTAGCCGCCCCTCAATGTAAATTTGAATGGAAGAAAACTGAGCTCAGGAGTTGGAAAAGAGACAGCAGGCTGGACTGTTGCCAACTCTTGTATTGCCCCCAAGCTTCCATTTGTTCACTCCTGCTAGATGGCAACCTGACTTGGACATCACTTCCTCCTCATAGCTAAAGAAGGGTATGGTGGGTGGGAGGAGTGAGGTCACTGTCAAGGAATATTATAACTGGACACAAGTCTTGTGGCAAGAGGCATGCCAGCTGGGCAGCTGGAGTCCTTAGAGTACTCCACTGCTGCCTTGGCAGAAATGGAAGAAATTGAGACAGGCCTAGCTAGTAGATAGATATGTACCCTTGAGTGTGAGGAGTGCATTGCTTTTGTGTTTATTTGTATTCTTGGGGCCTTGAATAGTTCTTGTTATAGTAGCTGCTTAATAAAAACTTGTGGGCAGTGAGGTGGTGCAGTGGATAGAACACTGACCTTGGAGTCAAGAGGACAGGAGTTCAAATCCTACCTTGGCCACCTGACACCAACTTGCTGTGTGACCTTGGTACAAGTCACTTAACCCTCATTACCATGCATCTAAGGACATCTTAATCCCATTTGAACTGGACCCAGATGACTGCAGGAAAAAGGGAAACTGGTGACTTTGCATAGACCCCCTTAATCAGATCCAATTCACATGCTTGTCATAGCATCACCTACCTGATGCTGTGGTCTTCTTCAAAAATAAAAGACAAAGCATTATCACATAATTAAAACTTGTCGATGGGTCATTTCAAACTTTGGGGATGACGTAGAGTTGTCAGGACTTGGCAACAGAGTAGGTGTGTGCAGTGAGAGAGAGAAAGCATGACAAATGGAGGATTATTCAGAGGTTGTGAATCCGGAGGTCTGGTAGGACTATGTTACTTTCAGTAGAAACTGGGGAAAAGGAGAAACTTTGGAGGAAAAAAATTGAGTTCTGTTTTGGACACTTCTGTAGGACATCCTGTTGGACATTGTTGGTGCTGTGGGAATGGAGCTCAAGAGAGAGGTTGGGGCTGGAGTTGTCTGCATAGTGTTGATGGTTGAATCCTTGGAAGTGGATGAGATCTCTAAGAGATGATATTGAAAAAGAAGACAAGGGGACCCTGAACAGAGACGCTATGGGAACTGGTGGTAACCTGGCAAAGGGGACTGAGGAGTAGTGGCAGGAGAATAGGAGAAGAATATAAAGGGAGCAACAACAAGAAAACCTTGAGGAGAAGGGAAGTAGTATCAGATTTGAAAAGAGGTTTATTGAGTAATTAATTGTTCATTGTTCATCTAGAGAACAATTTTCGGTGAGAGATAAAGTCAAAACCAGATTACAGAGTTAGAGAACTGAGTAGAGGAAAAATATGTTGACTGTTGGTACTCTGTTGTTCCTGGAGCTTGATCTCTTCCTCCTACTCAGCCATGGACCTAACTTGTTCGTCTGTGCTGTCTGTCTCAAGATATACAGTATTCATGATAATTGACATTCTTCATCTGTGTGATGTTTCTTGTGTCATTGGTCAAGCCAAACTCTTATATGGGTCTAGATTTCTTCTAGGAGATGCCTCCCTATTCCAAGGGTAGATGTAACCAAGAAGAGCATCTGGAGGGCCTCACCATTCTGTGCTGGATCTCTTATATACCTCTTACACCTAGTGGGAAATATCTTTGATAAACATACACCTTCCAGTTTTGTGCCTTATCTGAAGTTTATGAGCAAAGGTTGGTTAAAAGGGATTTTTCTTTTGTTAAATCTTTCAAGCATTACTGAATGGTTTTACTGTTATATAGATATGAGACATCTTATTGAAAGAAAACCTTAATGTAGGTGTTTTGTTCTATTAAATCAAATTCTTTTTCAGGGCAACAACCAATCACAGTGGTATCTTGTATTCTTTACATCTTTAAATCATTTGTGAAACAGTAAAAATGTGGCCCATTGTTATCAATTGCTTGTAAAAGCTCCTTGTTTTCTCTTACATTGCTTGTGTGAAAGTCTCCTTGTTTTCTATTCTTAAAAAAGACAACTTTAGTTTGTGTAATGAGAACACATAAAGATACTGTATATGTGGGAAGTATTTAAGTTGGTAATTGTTCTTGGTTGACTTTTTTCAGTCTTATTTTTCAAAAATATATGCTGATTAGTACATGGTAAAATATTTAGAAACTGATTTTTTAAGGAATTTTCTATTGGTTTGACATTTTAAGAATTTAAATTTTAAATTTCTGTAATTCTGTGTAGTCCTTTAACAATGGAATGTTAGATTTAGAAGAGAATTGCTTAGCTTGATGAAATGTCTTGTTTTCTGGATGAGAAAAGTGATGTTCCAGAGGCTCTGATACACCTAGTCCAGGTTTGGTTGAGTTCTACTCTAGAAATCTTATCCACTGCTCTTTTTTAGGTTTTTGCAAGGCAAATAAGGTTAAGTGACTTGCCCAAGGCCACACAGCTAGGTAATTATTAAGTGTCTGAACTCAGGTACTCTGACTCCAGGGCTGGTGCTCTATCCACTGCCCCACCTAGCCGCCCCCACTGCTCTTTTTAAAAAAAGATTTTTTATTGATTTCTTTTGTTTACACTTGAATTTTACAGCAAGATAACATTCCATTATAATCATATACTACAGCCATTCTCCAATTGATAGGCATCCCTTTCATTTCCAATTCTTAGCCAGTGCATTGCCTCTGCTCCTCCTGGAGATCCATCCTTTATCAAAGAATGTGTTTTAAAGAAATGAGGGGGGGGGGTGATTGCCACAACCAATCAACATATTGAATGATTCTGATTTGATTTTTAATGTTCTATATCCCTGGACCACCACCTGTACATAAAAGTTGGGGAAAGTATCTCTTCATAAGTCTTTGAGGTCAACCTGATTTCTTAATTTCATAGCATTCAGTTTCATTTATTGTGTGATTTTTTCTGTTTATATTGTTACAGTCATTGCATATATTGTTTTCCAGATTTTGCTTACTTTATTTTGCATCAATTCATATAAGTCTTGTCATGCTTTCTTTTAGTCATCATATTCAATTTTTTCTTTTTTCTTTTTCCTAGGTTTTTGCAAGGCAAATGGGGTTAAGTGGCTTGCCTAAGGCCACACTAGATAATTATTAAGTGTCTGAGACCGGATTGGAACCCAGGTACTCCTGACTCCAAGGCCGGTGCTTTATCCACAACGCCCCATATTCAATTTTTTCTTACAGAATGATAATTTTCCATTACAGTCTTGTATCACAATTTGTTTACTTATTCTCTTGTTGGTAGAAATGACATCTGCTTTGCTTATAGTTGGGAGCAACCACAGAAAATCTGCTCTAAGTATTTTGATGTATGTGGAGCCTTTATTTTTGTCTTTGACTTTCCTGGAGCACATAACAGTGAAAACTCTAGCTCAAAAGAGTATGGATATTTTAGTCACTTTGTTTGCATAATTCCAGATTGCTTTCCAGGCTAGTATCAGCTTGTAGTTTTGTCAAAAATGCATTTAATTTGCCTATCTTTCCACAATACCTCTAACACTGACTACTGTTGTCTTTGACCTTACCAATTTGCAAGGCATGAGGTAAAACTCAAGTGTTTTGATTTGTATTTTTCTTATTATTTGGAACATTCTCTCAAATGATTCTTAATAACTTGTAGTTTTTCTTTGACATCCTATTAGAGCAGACATCTTATTAGAGTAGTCTTAAATATTTTTGTTAGTTGTCTGTACCTATTCAGTGTCAAAAATATCTGATACATCTTCTTTCTTATCTAGCATCAATTTTGTTTGCAGAAAATTTTGAACTCAATATAATCAGAATTCTTCTGTATTTGCCTCCATCCAATATTTGCTTAGGAATTCCTTCTCTCCCTATAGATGTGAAGGGATGCGATCTATTTCTCTTCAGTATGATCGTTAGATACCGTATCACAGATTAATTTTGAATTTAATTGTGAAATAAATCATTAGATGTTAATCCAAGCCTAATTTTTTATTATATAAATATTTTATTTATTTGTTTTCCAATTATATTCAATAGTAATTTCTACCAATCGTTTTTTGTAAGGTGTTGAATTTTATAATTTTCCCTCCTCCTTCCTCCCCCCAAAGGAAGACACTCTTATAATCTTTACATTATTTCCATACTATGCATTGATCAAAATTGAGTGTGTTGAGAGGAAAAAAAGTATCCTTGAGGAAGAAAGAAAATATTAGAGATAGCAAAATTATGTAATACATAAAGACAGTTTTTTAAAAAAATTGACGGTAATAATCTTTGGTCCTTGTTTAAACTCCATAGTTCTTTGTGTGGATACAGATAGTATTCTCCTTCACAGATCCCCTAAAATTGTCCCTGATTATTGCATTGATGGAATGAGCAGCAGGTTCATTAAGGTTGATCATCACCCCCCCCCCCCCCATGTTGCTGTTAGGGTGTACAATGTTCTGGTTCTGCTTTTCTCGCTCAGCATCAGTTCTTACAAGTCTTTCCAGGCTTCTCTGAATTCCTGTCCTTCCTGGTTTCTAATAATGAAATATAACATTACTTATACAATTGATGGACATTCACTTGATTTCCAATTCTTTGCCACCACAAACAGGGCTGCTATGAATATTTTTGTACAAGTGATATTTTTACCCATTTTCATCATCTCTTCAGGGTATAGACCCAGTAGTGGTATTGCTAGATCAGTTTTCATTTACCTTTGGGTGTAATTCCAAATTGCCAAGCCTAATTTCTTCCAGACTTCTTTGTGATTTTCTCAGTAAATTGATTCACATAAGAAGTTCTTTCTTAGGTAATTTATGGTTTGGGGTGTATTGAATGCTGAGTTGTCCATTGGCTTTTTATTCTTTCTTGGCTTCAATGTTTCATTTATCTTCTTTAACCAGTACCACATTGTTTTCATGATTGCCATTTTATAATGTAGTTTGAAGTCTAATAGTACTATTTTCCTTTCCTTCCTACCTTATTTTTAATTATTTCCCTTGATAATCTAGATAATTTATTCCTCCAAAGGATTCTTTTGGATGTCTATAAATTAACTTTAGTATGGTTGACACTTTTATTAAATTGGCAGTTCCAATGTTAAACACTGTTTAAAAGCAACGATAAGCAACTATTTAGGTTAGTCAGCAAACATTTATTAACTGCCAATTATAGCCAGACACTGTGCTGAAAACTGGGGCTACAAAGGAAGGCAAAAATTAGTTTCTGCTCTCAAGAAGATCCCAGGCTAGTGGGAGGGATGATAGTCAGACCACTTCATACAAATAAAACAGATAATCAGAGGAAGACGCTGGAATTGAGGGGGGCTAGGAAAGACTGCTTGTAGAAGGTCTGGTTTTAGGTGAGACCAGATCCCAGAGTACCGACTGGGGAGGATGGTATAGGAAAAGATAGGAAGGACTTTGACCACTGAACAGAGGACTTGTTTGGAGTTTACTGAATAGAGAGGTAGACTCCTGGACCAGCAGCTGCTGCTACTGGCCAGGCCCCGAGGGTGAGTTAAGGTTAAGAGAATAGCAGGAAGAAGTGCAGCCCAGCTCCTCCACAAAGACTTAGACCCACCTGACTCTTGATGGGGAAATCCAGGAGAATTGGTACAGATCTATTTACAAGAGAATTTCATCAAAGAAAAATTTTCAGAAATTGCAAAAGTGCTCATGTGAGATCTAGTGAAGACTAGAAGGAACCTGGGGACAGTGAATGAGAACTTGAGGCTAAAATCATTAATGAATAATGATTCAAAAATTTTAAATAAAATCTTGACAAAAGAATACAGTATTTAATTTTTAAAAATAATTTATTATGACCAAGTTGGATTTATATTCATGATTCAAGGATATTTTATTTTGAAAAATAGCCAACCTAATTATTCATGTTTAAAAACAACATTCCAAACATCATAATTATCTAAATAAATGTAGTAGAAAGCCTTTGACAAAGTATAACAGTCATTGGTGCCCCAAACCCTAAAATAGAGAATAGAAAGATTTTAAAAAATATGATAAAAAGTATCTAAACTCAAAAGCAAACAGCTCTATGTGCAAGGGTGACTCCTAGAGTCTCTTTCTTTTTTTCTTTCCCCCCCTCTCTTTCCCCCACCAAAACGCTTCAGTCCATGCTTTGCCTTTGATGGCCTAGGGTCATTGAGAGTTTAAGGGCTGCTGCTGCCCTTTCAATCTCTCCATCCTAGGAGGCAACCTCTACAGGTAAAATATCTTCATTTTACAGAGGAAGTCACTGAGAGATTCAGGGACTTTCCCGTGGTCATGCTGTTAGTAAGTGATGTGCAAGCCTGTGTCACATTCATCAATCTTGACAATCACAGCTCAAAGTTGGACAGCATCCTTGACCTGATAATGCTTATATTGTACTATACAGTATTATATGATAAATAATGTAGAGTTTAAAATAAAGGTATTCTCTGGGGTTGGAGGGGGAATGCCAGTACTTAGGGGGTTTGGAATGAAGATCTGGCTAGGCTTGCTGGAGGAAGTAGAATTTGAGTTGGCCTTCAAAAAAGTAAGGGGGAGAATTCAGCAAGTAAAGAAAGGGTAGGGAGTGGGATGACATTCCAGGCATGGAAAACATTGGAAGCTTGAGTACATAACAACATGAAAACATGTTTAGGTGATGGGAATTAGTACATTTTAGCTAGAGGTTAGAGTGTATGAAGGAGAGTAGCTAGGAGGAGGAGGTCCTTGAGTTTCATGATGAATAAAACTTGAGTTCAATAACTTTATGTAATATGTTTTTTTTTTTCAAATTTCAGGTCCCAAAATTAAGGTGCATTTTATACATGGGGAAATGCAGTAGTTCACAACTCCATCATCACCTAGATTAGTGGTAGCATCAGATTATACAGGCATGGGATTCCAGGCAGAAGAGTTAAGAATCAGGATTAGCTGTTAATAAGTGAAGAACATTATGAATATTATTAATGTTAATATTCATAATGGTAGCAATTGTATAGAGCTGTATAAAGTACCATCATTAGGCCATCACCGCAACTCTATCAGGTAGTTATTGTAATTGTTATTATTTCTGTTTTATAAGTGAAGGATGGTTCTAAGGCTCTGAGATACTCAATAACTTGTTCAAGGACATAGATCTAGAATCTCATTGGAGTCCAAGACTCCACCCAGGATACTAACACCAAGGCCAGTGTTTCCCCCACCACATTATTCTCCCTCTCAAAAATGCTTTGAATTCTGTTTGGAAATGGAAATGTTTTGGAAATGGAAAGTGCATTGTGTCTGTCTTCTTGTGCCAAGGGCTGACTGTTTACCTGGTGTTTGTGCTGATGTTGCCCTGAGACCCACAGGGGATCTTTTTAAAGTCTTGTGCTGCACTGGAACGGGGGTTGTAGTGAATGGATGACTACTACTGCTGGAGGCCATAGGGATCTGGCAGCTTACCTGTGCTGAACCTGTTTGTCATAAGTCTCTGGGGGTACTACTGCATTCCCTGGGAGAATAATGAAGTTCCTGGGCCACTGGAGGCTCCCTATTGGCCCAGGGCTGTGCTAAAGCATATGGCCTTTTTGGGGTTGGAGTCTTCCCATTTCCCAAGCTATGCCAAGACTGCCAGGTAGATCCTGGTGTTAGGGCTTGGCTGCTTCACTGCCCTGGGGCTCAGGATCTCCCACAAGTTGTTTGAGGTGGCACTTGCTGCCGATTCGCTGGTGAACTTCCTGGCCTGTGCTGAGCTCTCCTTTGACCCAAACCAATCTTCCAAATTTCATGGGCTCAAAGATTGTTTCACGTCTTTTTTCTGGTTCTGCTATTTCAGGATTTGTTTTGAGGTGCTATTTTATGGTTGTTTGGAGGTGAATATAGGAGAATTATAGCAATTTACTGCTTAAACTACTATCTTGGCTCCTAGAAATCTGTGACTATTTGGTTGGTAATATTGTCATCCAACTTGTTTTCCTGCTTTGTGGTTTTAATAGTAAGTAGTCTTAATGACAAAACAGAAAATGTTTTGTGGAAGTTGACACATTATTTGCCTAAGGCTACATTTAAATTAAGACTAGGTTTTTTGGTTTTAGCTGTAGCAATGCTGTCTGTATAGGCAGTCCAGTTTCTTTTCTTTCATTTAGGATCTTCTTTTTAAAAATTACCCTATATTTGATATTTATTATGAAAAATAATGTACCAAAATACAGCTTAGCTTCTTTTATCATGACTTCACTGAGAGTTTTAGTCATTATGTGTTACTAAATTTTAAAACTTTGAAATTCTTTTGCCCTGTAGATGCTGATTCCTCACAATGGATCAAAGGAAAAATGAAAGCTTTGTCCCAAGTATCACTCAGTTGGAAGATTTTCTAACAGAACATAACTCCAATGTGGTGTGGCTTCTCGTGGGTGAGTGAAATTGATTCTATCTCTAGGTTGTTAAATGCAGGAAATGCAGATGCTAAGATGTTGCAATTTTTTTCTTAGCTAAATCATTGCTTGAAGAAATATATTTAAATTTAAATATTTAAATTAGCCCTCTTCCAAAAATATTGACTGACTCCAGGTGTACTTAAGATTTATTTGGAGAAATGGAATGCTTGAGAACTCTACCAGTTCCTAGCTTATTCCCCATACTAAGCCACGAAAGTACATTTAGTACCAGAAAGTAGCACAAGTTTTTGTATACAGTCAGCACTTAAATCCTCAAGTATGATTTTGTTAGTTATTCATCATTGTTTCTTCTTCTTTATGGTTGTTTATTTAAAGCAAAAAATAAAGAATATGGCAAATACCTAATTCTTTGTGTTTTAGCTTGGGAAAAAATTTAAATCAGATTTGAATATGAGGCCAAAAATATTGAAGTAAAACTTTCCAGATTAGTGAATATAGTAGCTGAAATTTAAATAACATTTTCCCTGACTCAGGACCTGGCTAGATCCAAAATTGATACTGGGTTTACATAGGTGCAGTAATGTGCTTACCTGTGGTGATGTATAATGTGCTACTTACTCATTGTTCCCATATAATAGTATGGAGGAGGGGGTTAAGGAAATTATGTATTATCTATGTACAACACATAGATTATCTTAGGTATCTGGATACCTGTCCTCATCTCCCAATGGGTTCTGCAAAAGCATCCTCTTCAGCACCAAAGTGTCGTAGGAGCCACAGGGTGTTATTTGTGTATTTGTATTTAATAGACTGATGATTGTATCAGCATCAGCATCGCTTCTGTAAAGGGCATGACTGTCTACCACTGACTGTCTCTGATTGTTATCCCTGGGACTCATTTGCTCTCTGTCTGTCTGAGCTACAGCACGATTACCCGGTCACTTCTTCTCCCTCATACTTTAGCAATCAATCAGTCAAGCACCATTTATTAAGCACCTACTATGTGGCAGACTGTAAATATTAATCCACAGGTCAAAAAAGCAGGGCCCTGCAGAGTCCCTTCTTTAAACCAAAGCCCTTTAGTCAGAGGAGCCAAGGGGACTGATGAGAGCGAGGGACAAAGTCAGGCTGACTCCAGGATAAGGACAGTTTCTTGAGTTAGGAAGGAATGAAGGAGGAGTTGAAAGTCCACAAACTGCATGGCAAATGGGAAATGGGAAGGAAAATCTGTCAATCAATCAGCATCTCATCTTGGCTAAATACTTGGCTAAGTGCTGGAGATACAAAGAAAAGCAAAAAAAGATGACCCTGCCCTCTAGGAGTTCATGATCTAATAATGTAAATAATAATTATACTAAAATGATCATCATCATAATGTAGAATGTTATACCTCAATTTACAGTGGAATATAAAAACCTCTCTAACTTTGTGCACCATACAAAAGCAAATGACTAGAAGGTTTGACCCCCAACCTTGATGACTGCTCCAGTCCCTCTCTACTTGTAAATTCTGTGATTTTGTGTTTCAAAAAGACTGAGTATTTAGAAACTGTCTTTTCATTGAAGAAATCACATTAGGACATCACTTTCCCTATCATATTTTATGACATTTCATTAAAAGTAGGTTATTAGCTAATTAGTGACAAACCTTCAAGTACAAGGCAACCTATATTTAATATGGCTAAGTTTTAAATTAGGCTGAAGTTGATCTCATTTTTGTCTGTTTGCTTACATATTATGAGAAGTTTATCTTGTTTTATGCTGGCAGCCTAGTTGGATGGAATGGTTTGGAATTGACCCTGGAATCTAGGCATTGCCTGGAGAATGGGCAGGATAGAAGCAGCTGAGCAAGAAAAGGCAAAGGGAGGGTCAAGAGAAGATAGTGACCCAGGGATGCTCAGAAGGAGCTGCTCTCAGCTTTTGACTTTTCCTGACTAATCTCTGAAGGAAAGGGAAAGAAAAAATAGACAAACAGGAAACACCTTGTAGTTTAAAAGAACCATTTATTAAATTATAGGCAAAAGATGACTACAGCAAAAATATTTTCAGTTGCTATTCTTTTAGATGTTTTCACTTTCTTCCTTTTATTAACTCTTTAATTGTGCTGAACAGTTGAATAATTTCAGCAAAAATGCATGAAAATCTTGTGATTTGTTTCTCAACAGCTACAATTTTGTCTTGTGGATGGATTATATATCTCACTTATTATAATTCCCGGAATGTTGGACTTATTTTAACATTGGTTCTTAATAGATGGTACAAGAATGGCTACATTCATATTGGTAAGTTCTTCTGGAATTGTCTGTATCTGTGACTCTGGATAAGTCAGTTTACCTCTCATGGGGCCCCCCCTTTCTTCATCTGTAAAATGATGGGGTTGGCCTTGATGATCCTTCTCCCTTTAAATCTCTGATTCCTTGATCTGTTCCTTCTACTCTTCCCCCCCCCATTCAAAGTATATTTTATAAACCATACTTCTTTTTTACATTTGTTTTGAAATTTTACTTATATTTCCTATTGGTTGGACTGCCTTACTGGAGTCTTTCCTACATATCATATTTCATAGTAGTGGTTGGATATTGGTCAGCTTCTAGATCAGTCACTGAAATAGAACCACTTATTGTTCATTTTTCTTCTCCTTACTGTATTTTGTTGTACTTGGGAGAATGATAGCAATGTAGGCAGGCAAGACAATGAGGAAATATCAAAGGAGATATTAGGTTGAATGCATGTTTTTGAATTTAGTGTCTGGGTAATTGTAGACATGGGGTCCAAGTAGGTCTTCAGGATGGAAGGATTCAAAACCTCATCTCTGAGTACTGATGAACAAAGGAAAAGGTGCCCAGTCTCTGGCTAATTAATACAACTAAATGACTTCCAAACTGTGTATTAGAATAGAAAAGCCAGGACCAGGTTCAGATTTGGTTAAAAAGAAAAGAGTCCCTGTAGATCATTAGCAAAAAAGAAGCCTGGCAGAACTGCTGTCTTTAAAATTTATATTTTTTTATATGTTACAAAAACCTTTTAAAAATTATCCTTCTAGATCTGGAAATTAAAATGATCATGATCGAGGCAATTTTTTATTTTAAAAAATAATTTTAATGCATACATTTTATTATAAAGTTTCTATTTTAATGGCACCTGGAGAAAAAAATTAAACTTTGGTACAATAAAATTCACAGTGTAGTAAAAGTTATTTTAAACTAGTCTTTAAAGTTTTTATTAGTGGGGTGTTTTTAGTATATCTTTTTCCTAGTAAAGATTGAGACCCCCAAGTTTTGTGTTACATTTTCTTTTCAGAATAATTCAGAGTACCGCTCTGATCCTCATTTTTGATATGGTGTGCTGATACCTCTGCTCAGGGTCTCTCAGTGCTGCTCAGATTCTCAGCAGCTGCTGATAAGATGGAAAGGCTTCTTGTGTATGGGCTCTCCATTCTATTTACTTGTCCTTCAAGAAATAGCCTAGTTAGGAAAGACCGCTCAGCAGTTTAAGCTGATCTTCCAGACAACCTTCTTAGTTGAAGAGGGGTTGAGATCTTTAGTGGTCTGAACACTCACATCAAAAAAATTATGGCTTGGTGAGTTATGAAAGTAGGTACCTGTTAGTGAGGGTCTCTGTCTTAAGGAAAAATAATTTGGAAGAATATTATAGGTTCTAACATATTGACTCATTAAGCCACTGATTCTGAATTTGAATAACTCTAATCTCAATTGTAATTTCCTAAGCATCATTTGTATAGAAAATAAAGATGACTGCAAATAGCAGATGACTGGATCGGAAGTGATAAGAAGCAGCCCAAGGGAACGTGTCATTTTAAAAATAGACATTTAATATAATAATCATAACTGAGAAGGGCAATTGTCATTAGATGATACAAGTTGAGAGCATGCAGGGACATTAGGAATTGTCTTGTCCCAACCCTATATTTATAGATGTAGGAACTGACATGAACAAGACATAGATATACACAGTCACCCATCAACTTAAGGGGAAGGCAGGGAAGGAACTTGCTTTGACCTAGTAACTCCCACTTTGGGGTGTTTTCCTCTTCCTGAAACCAAACAAGCTTACCAAACTGGTAAGAATGTCCTTAAAGGATTGTTATGAAAGGACAATCTTACCTAGTTTAAATTCTAATTTCTGTACATGCTTGAATAAGTAATAAATTTGAATCTCTTTGAAAATATGAAATAATTTTGTCTTTACATTAATTCAAGCTTGCATTTCCATTTACTCTGAAGTGGTGAAATTTTAACTTTTTCAACCTTAGTAAAATAGAAAAGAAAATGAACTATAAGAGAAATTGAAGAATTTATTTTGAAGGCCCTTAATGTCTTTCTAGGGGGAGATTCATAATGAAGTTACATCCAAAAGATGACTCTTCTGACCCTTTTTCTTCCAACAGGTTCATTTTCTTTCTCTGTCCTTTCTGGAAAAGTGATGGTCCGAGAAATCTATTACATCACTGAAGATATGTCTGTTAGGTGAGAATCTTTCTTACAAGGCCAAAAAAAGTGCAAATGAATAACTTGGGATAAATTCCTTGCTGATAAATTTGTACCTTGTTCCATTGTTATATTAATAATGATATATCATCCGATAAAATGATTTATTTCTCTAAGATTTAAATATCCTTATAATTCACTCTTTAGTAAATAGAGTTCCTGCTCAAAGGGGTATTAACTATTTGTTAATAAAGGTAATTTTGATATAAACAGTAAAATTTTATTGATATAGTCTGTAAATCACAATTAAGACATATGTAGGAAGTCTTCCTTCTTTTCAAGCCTAGACTCACAGCATCACTTGCAGAACGTGTTGCAAGTGACCTCCAAGGCCACATAGACCCAGCCATACCTAGATAAGAATGCTACCTAATATACCTGATCCATTCCCCCCAACCTCCTAAAGCTGCCCGTTCGCCTCCTGGATAGCTCTGAGTGTTCAGTAGAACCATTTCTTTTTGTCCACTAAATGTCACAACAAGGGCATTGATTCCTATGGAATCCCCATTCTGTTGTTTAAAAAAACAATAAGAACTGTTTTTTGTATTTGACTTCTTTTCATTCTCCTTCCATTTTCTTGTAATCACAGAAACTTGACTCTTGTAGGTGATGCTGCCCTCTAGACCTCGTGTTAAAGGCAGGCACCTTCCTCCATGCCCTTGACTCACCGAGGAGTCAAGAGGAGGAGTGAGGGAGCTTTCTGGGGCTTCCCAGTTCCTCCCAGGGTCTCTCCCTGCCTCCTGCAGAGATTTCTCCTCTTGGGAGCGTCATGATCTAGCTAGCTCAGCCTACAGAGCCAGGGTGCTTAAGATGCCAGAGTGAGAGAGCTTTATGGGGAGATGATCAGCAAGTGTTTATTCAGCACCTCCTGGACACAGGGCTGTGTCCAACCAGAAATTTCTTTAGAAGTTGGAGAGCATTTTCTTCAACAATATTTTCATTTTCATGGGAGGGAAGGATCTCTAGTAGAGATGAGATGGTTGATTACAGTGGAGATGTAAACTTTGGGGAGATAAGAGGCTGGGGTTGAGTTTCTAGCTAGTAAGGTGAAAAAGGGTCTGGGAGGTTGGAGGATTGAGTTTGTCATTTCTCCTTTGTTTTCCCACCTCTCTTTCACTGGTAGGGGAAGCACAGAATGCCCCCTTCCCTCCCACTCCCTTCCATTTCACCCCTGCTTATCTGCTCTAAATGTCTAGATGCTGGGACTGTGGGAACAACAGTAGCTGAGGTCCCCATCTTTCTCCTTGCCTTACATGCTCCTTCACTGTCACTTTTGACTAATCCCTGTTGCTAAATTCTAGGACTGAGTAAGAAGCAGAGGTGATGGTGAGCAAATATCAGGGCAAATAGGACCTGCAGGTGGGAGGGACCTCCCAGGAGTAGTTTGAAAGGGAAGACCTTGGTTGGGTAGATGTGTTTAGGTCAGTATTGCCTTTTGGCACAATTAATTGTGGATTGTCTTTAGGTAAACAACTGTGTCTATGTGTATCTATAGTTATACATTTGTAATTTATTTTATTCAGAATTCAGGATGGATTTATTATTTTTCGGTGGTGGAAAATGTATAACCCCAAACAGAAGCAACACGGTGAGTTTTATCATGTTTTTTAAATTAATTATTCAGTCTTATTCCATGACATACTTGGAATTATCAGATTTTTTAATTTAAAGATATTGAAGTGTTTCGCATTTGGCTTTGGATGGAAATGTTAATTCAAAAAACAGTTATAGTGCAATGTGAATAGATTAATGGAGTTTTGCTGATTTTAGACATTCTACAATGAAGCAGATACCGTTCTCATTTATTTAAGGAACAATTTCATGTGCCTTTTTTTTTCTTTACAAGACCACATAGATGATTTTTTTCGTTTTTGAGAATAGAGATTGTATTTTTTTCTATGTTTACTGAGTAGTTGAAGGTTAAGAAAATTGAGAAGGGCCAAGAGAAGTGAAGGAGGACCACCTGGACAGCCAGGGTACATGGTCTTTGCCCCAGGAGGACCAGAAGAAGGGGACTTCCAGGGAATTTTTCATTCTGATTAGACCCAGACCTCAGGGAAGGCAACTCCCAGTGATCCTTTTGGATAGAATTTTTGTAAAATGGCAAAGAATATTAGCATTAATTGGTGAGACAGCATTTATACTGCAAGTTTTTCTAAAGTAAGGGTAATAAATTAATGCTTTATAAATATTATCTGTTCCTCATGTAACCCTTAATGAAACTGAGATAGGTAGGCTGAGTGACCTGACCAGGATCATGCAACTGGGAAGTGCCTAAGGCCAGATCCCAGAATAGATCCTGTAAGGTAAGTCTCTATCCTTATACTCTCCAGATTTCAAAGCAGGAGGAACCATGCTACAAGCAACTCTGATTCTCTAAGATTTAATTAATTGTGAACATGATGCCCTGTCTCTAACTTTTCTGACTCTCCTTTCCTTTCCTAGCATTTCAGAGAAATGAACAGTGTATGCTTCACCCCCCCCCCAAAAAAAAAGAAAAATGTTGGCACATCAAACTTTCACCAAAATGGTTTCTTTTAAAAATATTTCATGTTTTGTTTGAAAATATTTTCAAGCTTAAAAACACTAGTGAACTTGGGTTAAGAAAACTTTCAACTAGAATTTAGAAGGGAATGATATTGCAGAGAAAAACTCTTATACAATTATCTCTTCCACATTATGGAACTTAAGAGCATTGTCCGTGTAAAATTTTTTAGTCTTCTTTTCAAACCAGAGAAGGACTTTGGATTTTTCTCTCCTTTTTAAATGAGGTATTTACTGTAAAATTTGGATTATGCATTTAGTCTTAGGCTCTGTGTCATCTGACCTTTGCATGTTATCTATGTTTTCTGCAAAATTTCTCAAAATTCCCATTTAATTTCTTTTGCTGATCCACAGTATATTGAAACCGCAATGGGGAAACTTGAGATAACTAATGTATATACAGATATTGTAGAGAAAGGAAGTTGTGATATAGCCTAAAGAGCTGAAGGACAACCCTAGGAATTCTTAGAAAATAACAGGGAAGAAAGTCAGAGATGACTTCAGTTGTCGGGACTAGCACACCCAATAAGAATAATCAAGAGAAGTTGCCTTTTCAGCATGTGCAGAGAACCAGAACTATTGGCAGCATAATGAGGAGTTGTCAGTTGAGGGCCCCTTTCAGACTCTCACAGCCTCTCACTTGTGCAAGCACCTCACCCTGGTTTCCTGCTTCCAGTCTTTTCCCTCTCTACCCAGCTGTCAGAGATTTCTGAAACTCAGACCTAACCATGTCACCCCCTACTTGTGAAGCTGCAGGAGCTTCCTGCAGATCAAATGGTAGATCCTCTGCTGACCAAGGGTACCAGACCCTGTGTGACCCGGCTGCCTCCACCATCCTAGACTTGCTGCAAGTTACTCGCCTGCCCACACTGTCTCTGCTTCTTGCATACAGTTTTCTGTCTCTAGTCTGCTTTTGAATGGACTGCCTCTGCACTAGGAGGGCCTCCCTCTTGACCTCTGCCACTTAGATCCCGGATTTCCTTCAAAGCTCAGCTTTGTTCTCTGTTTTGGAGGAGTCTCACCTCCTACGTAGTCTTTGCTGCTCCTTCTGTCCCCACCTCTGCTCTCCCCACAACATCCCCCTCTTAGAAATATGTTGAATCAGACCCAGGAGGTAAAGCCAGGAGAGCCAGAAGCCCCATGTTCAGATCCAAGCTCTGACACTTCGTAGCTGTGGGATCCTGGGGAATGTACTTAGCTGCTTGCTATAGACTGGGGGAGTCATAATGGCACCTCCCTCCTAGGATTGTTCTGAAGAGTAGATACTTGCAGGAATAAAACTGTAAGTGTCATTAACCTTAAAATGGGCATTGAGGCAATGACTTGTAAGTTTGTTTTCCTTGCTTGGTTTTTATTAGGTATTGATTGTAATCTATTGACTGAACAAAGTGAGATTTCTGTTTTTATTTTACTACTTGGCATTTCCTGTTATAGGTTTCAGGTAGGTGGTACGATGAACAGAGCCCAGACCCAGAGTCAGGATGACTCCTTTTCCTAAGATCAAATCCAGCCTTAGACACTTAATAGCTGTGTGACCCTAGGCAAGTCACTTAACCCTGTTTGCCTCAGTCTCCTCATCTGTAAAATGAACTGGAAGGAAATGACAAAATATTGCACTATCTTTGCCAAGAAAATTACAAATGGGTCACAAAGAGTCAGATTGAAAAATGACTGAACAAAAATTTCCTGTCATTTCAGGACAACTTAAGAAGATTTTGAATGATTTGGTCAGAAATTGATAAATTCTTAAAAGCGTAAATCATAATAAATACTACTTCTATTTTTCTTTCATTCTAGTCTATTGACAAACAGGGTAATGGATAATAGTTTCTTTTTTTAAATTTAGTATTTTATTTTTCCCTAATTACATGTAAAAAACAATGTTTAACATTTGTTTAATGTTGGAACTTTGAGTTGCATATTCTTTCCCTTCCTCTGTTCTCAACCCCCTTCATTGAGAAAGCAAGTTTAACATATGTAGTCATGTAAAACATTTCCATAATAATCATGTTGTAAAAGAAAACATATACCTCCCAAGAAAGAAATTTCAAGAAAATTAAAGTGGATAGTATTTTTTTAAATGAACAAATCTTTTGCTTTCATTGAATGTCATTGAATTCTGACAGTTTGATGTTATTGGAATACAACACAAAATAAAATAAACCTACTAAAGTAAAATAAAATGAGCAAAGTTCAGAGAACAGTGAATACTAAGAAGAAAACAAGCATGCCTGTGTATGTGACTTTCCTTTTTTAAAACATGTACAGCTCTTCAACTTATAAAATTATTGTATATTCTGTTAAAAGAAAGACATAATCCTTGATATATAGTAAAATGAAACAAATTACTATATAAGTTAATAAACCTTGGAATCTCTCATTTTGTCTCCTGAACCCTTTTACCTCTCATCAGGAAGTAAGTGGCATGCATCATCATCAGTCTTCTACAGTTATAGTTGGACATTGAGTTGATCAGAGTTCTTCAGTTTTGCAGAGTAGTTTATCTTTGCGGCATTATTCTAAACAGATCTTATGCAGTTATCCACATTGATGTGTGCTTTTGGAGAAAACATTTTCTTACAAGGAGCAGATATTTGTATATCTAAATTGATTAAGTTTCTGTTCTCTCTTTTGGGATCTAACCTATGATTTCTGTAGTAACTTCAGGTCAGAATCTGTCTGATCTGTAACTTAAAGTATCTTAAAGAATTATCTAAGATATTGAAAGGTGAAAGGACTGGTTTGCTCCATGGATTTCTGAAACAAGACTTGAAGCCAAATGATTTATTGTCATTAACTTGATTAAATGCAATAGGACCTTTCATTAAAACATGAAATGGT
Organism: Macrotis lagotis; assembly: GCF_037893015.1. Lineage (NCBI taxonomy): Eukaryota > Metazoa > Chordata > Mammalia > Peramelemorphia > Peramelidae > Macrotis > Macrotis lagotis. The sequence goes on from NC_133660.1 coordinate 25,273,833, forward strand.
CCTGGAGTTTATAGAATTAAGTCTGAGGTTTCACCTTGCTCGATGCAGGGTGAGAGAATTGAGGGAAAAAATTGGAAGAGTCTGTGCTGGAGAATCTTGGATAGACAGGTTCACCACACTGATGCACTGTTGAGAGATCTGTAAAGTGGCTTATTAACCTTTTTGGATATAATTTTTAAATAATGTGAGAAAGGTGATTCAACTGTCCATGTCTTTGTGATAGCAAAGAATTGGAAATCAGGTGAGTTTTCATTGATTGAAGAATGGCTAAAAAAATGTAAATGAATATAATGAAATATTACTGTGTAGTTATAAGAGGACTTTGGAGAAACTTGACAATTTCTAAGAATTAATGCAGATTCAGGAGAGCAATGCACAGTGAACTCAGTAGGGTAACTGAAAAGATCATCAAAAAGAAATTGAATGCTAAATAATTGGAAAGCTATGGGGAGATAATAATGGGAAAGAAAGGATAAAACATATCTCTTTCCCTATGGCAAGAAAGTGGTGGATTATTTATTGTATGAGATGTACTTAATTGTTTTCTTTGACCCAGTGGAAGGAATGGAAAAATGACAAAAGACAACTATATATGTGTATTATATAAATAAATTATAAATGCATATATATATATATTAATTTAAGACAGTGAGGTTAAGTGACTTACAGGTCACACAGCTAGGCAATTATTAAGTGTCTGAGGCCACATTTGAACTCAGGTCCTCCTGACTCAAGGACCAGTGCTCTATCCACTGCGCCACCTAGTCACCCCTGTACATATATATTTAAATAAAAAGTTAATCTTGATGTAAAACTCTATCGGGTTGGAAATACAGACTACTTTGTTTTATAGTTTGATCCTCTAATTTAATGTGATTTAATAAGAAATGTCTTTCTTTGGCTAATTTTGCTATTCTGAAATTTTAGAACATGCAGTTTAATGGTTTTTGTTTTATTATAAATCCATAAACTATTAGATCATCCAGCAACTGAATCAGGGAAAATATGTTAAAACATTGAATAATTTTTGCTATGACAATATTTAATGATGGAATCTATTTTCTTTTCCCTTGATTTTGTAGAAATGCATTGGCAGGGGCAGCTAGGTGGCACAGTGGATAGAGCACTGGCCCTGGGGTTAGGAGGACCTACCTGACTCTTAATTCTTAATAATTACCTAGCTGTGTTAACTTGGGCAAGTTACTTAACCCCATTGCCTTACCAGAAAAAAAAAAAGGAAACTTATTGGCAAATATGAAAAATTCTTTTTTATCCTAAAAGTTTTTTTAATCCTAAAGTTAGAAGTACATTCAAGCCTAGCTCTAGCCCCTTCACACTGGTGACCATGGACAAGGTGCTGAATTCCTTGTTCATCAATGAATTTTCTCTTCTTTAAAATGAGAATAATGCTTGCACAGTCTCCTTTAGAGGGTTTTGAGGGAAATGCACTGTAATCCCTAACAAATACACTAGAGAAAAATGGGTTTTTATGGTGTGGATGCACATTTTTTGTTTATTCATTTCTTAGTCTGGACCTATAGTTTCAGTGAATTCCTAGTGAGGAAGATCTAACTAATGAATATGGGCAACTTTTAGAATTTATAGTCTTAGAGAGTCTGGAGTGGATAAGTGGTTAAATTCTCATCTTTGACCTAAACAGTATGTCAGAAGTGGGTTTTGAACTCAGGGCTTCTTGAATCTAGGGTCAGTTTTTCAATTACATAAGTAAACTATGAAAAAGGCGTTTTATTTGACCAAAAAGTTTAATTCAAATACACACTTGTGCTCTCTCTAGATCCAAAGGCAGAAACTAGATTGTACATCACGGTGAACGACTTTGAATTTCATGTCTACAATCGTTCCGATCTTTATGGACAACTTCAAGAATTGTTTGGTTTGGAGCCAACCATAATTCCATCCAAAAAAGATAGTGAAAGAATACTGGAGAATGGGAGGGAGAGGACACGGCCCAACATTGAAAGGTTCGAGGCCATATGTTAAATGTTATTAATTTTCCGTGCCTTTATCACAGAATGTCATTGAGTTTCCATTTGATTAAATTGTATGCTTTGTGTTTTAAATTGCTTTTAGACAATGTGGTCTTGAAACTAGGTTATGGTTAGATTGAGTCTAATGTCCCATTGATTAAGATTACAGTGTAAGTTAGAGTGTTCTTGTAAATTTGCCTGAGCATGAGTCTTCCTTACATTTTGTTCCTTTAGGTTTTTTTCTTTCTAGCCCTACCCCCAATTCCTTGTGATTGTAGATGAAGTCTCAATGAAGTGCTAATGGGTTAAAACTGACCTGTAATAGTTGAACTAGCCTTGTGGGTAGCACATTGTTTAAATACATGGACAGTAAATAGGGACTTATTGATTGGTTGATTTAATAAGTGAAAAGCCTGAAGATTTAAGGGAATTATTGTTAGCTACTGCTTTTGTTTTGTAGGTAACAGTCTCAAGAATGGATTTATATTTTTGCCTTAATATCTACACTACTCACCTGGTTAGTGGACTTAATAAATCATCTATAATGGATATAATATATTGCACATAGCACAATGCAGATAGCTCAATAAACTGCCATTTATCATTTTTGGTACCATTCAATGATAAATATTCTTTTTTCATTCTTAATTTATAATTTTTTTCTTATTTTTTATTTTTATTTATATGTCTTTTAAAAATGTTTTTATTGATATTTTCTGTATCTTATAAAACCATGGTTAACCCAAGTAGCTATCTCTCCCCATACCTCTCCCAGAGTGCCATCCCATAAAACAAATAGAATTTTTTTTTCAAAGGGGAAAAGACCCAACACAATTGATCAGTATATTGAAAAAGTTCAAAAGTGTATAATATGTAACACTGTCAATCCCCCATCTCCACAAAGAGATGGGTTAGGGATATCCTCTTATATATCTTCATCCAAATCTTTATAATTTTGTTACTTTTACTTTAGAATTTTTTGGTGGGGGGGTGTAATTTTTGATATTAACTTTGCAAAAGTCATTATGTATATTGCTTTTTGACTGTTGATTTCACTCAGTTCAGGTAGATTTTTCCATGCTTTTCTGACTCCATTGCATATATCTTTTTAATAACCTAGTACTATTCTATTTTATTTGCAAATCACAAATTATTTAGCCATTCCCTAAACTGATGGGCATCCTTTTTGTATCCAGTTCTTAGCTCTCACAAAAAGTGCTGCTATAAATATCTTGAACTATATGGAAACTTTCTTCTTATGTATCATAGCTTCCTTGGTGTATAAACCCAATAACAGAGACTCTGATTCAGAGAGTATAGATGTTTACTTTATTTGCATAATTGCAAATTGCTTCCTAAAATGACTGTACCATTTTACAGCTCCACCAGCTGTGTTTTAGTCTATCTTTCCACGAACCCTCTAACTATTACTTTTCTTTTGTCATTTTTGCCTATTTGCAGGTTGTATGGTGAACTCTCTCGGTGTTGTTTTGATTTGCATTTCTCTTATTATTAATGATCTGGAGCATTCCTTAATGTGGTTGGGAATACTTGGCAATCCTTTTGAAAATTGTACCCTTTGACTACTTATCTATAAGAGAATGACTATTACTCTTATACATATTTATTAATAATTTATTATGTAGCTTAGAAACAAATCCTTTATCAGAGAAATTTGATACAAAGGTTTTTTTTTCCATTCAACTGCTTCCCTTCTTTTTTTAATTTTTTTTAATTTTTAATTTTAATTTTTTTTTTGCAAGGCAAATGGGGTTAAGTGGCTTGCCCAAGGCCACACAGCTAGGTAATTATTAAGTGTCTTAGACCAGATTTGAACCCAGGTACTCCTGACTCCAGGGCCGGTGCTTTATCCACTGTGCCACCTAGCCGCCCCAGCCACTTCCGTTCTTATCTAGATGCATTAATGTCTGTGCAGAAGCTTTTGATTTTTCAGGTAATCAAGGTTATCTTTATTGTCTTTGGTAATTGCCTCTGTCTCTTGTGTGGTTAAAAATACATCTATCCATGGTTGTGAGAAGAGTGTGATCTGGTTCTTTTCTTATTTTTTGGTAGTATGGTCCTTAGTATTAAGGTCATGTCCATTTAGAATGGATTGTGGATGATAGATGTTTAAGATAACTTGGAGTCACTACTAGATTTTTAAAGTCATTATAGTCTTCAATATTAACTTTAGTTAATTGACTAATTAACTAGTTAATTGACACTGTGTGAATTAAGAATGTTATGGAGTCCATGACATGCTGCTCACAACCTTAAAATGTGATTGGAGGAGCTGAAGGAATGCTACTGACTTAAGTTCTGTAAGAGTTCAGTAGAGTAAGCGATCTCTTGGATTTGGAGAAGACTTCAAAGAGGAGTAAGACGAGGTTGATGGAAATGGAAATCGAAAGGAGAAGGTAGAAACAATAAAAATTCTGAAAGAAAAAGTTCAAGGCCTGAATGACATTGAATGGATATCTGAAAAGGTTAAAAACAGGAGCCTTAAAGTTATAATTTACGAAAACAGGGGAGTCCAGGTAGGAGTTGATTATAGTGAAAGAGAGTCCTGTTCTTGTAAAAGTATAGCTGAGTGAATGATAAAGTTTTCTTCAGGGAAAGAAGGGGGAGGATAGAGGCTAATTCAAGAACATTGTTTAATGAAGGGAATTTTGAATGTACATAGATGAACTGAGACAGAAAATTATCCACTACCAAAGTTTTGTTGTCTAGTATGTACAGTAGCTCAAATTAGCCTGTGTATATTTAATTGATAGGAACTTTTGTCTCACAACCATTCTGGGATACCTATGAGAATTTACATATATATTCATATACCTGTTATCAAAAGAATAAAAAACCACACCTACAGCTAAATTTATGTACAGACACTTTCCCTAATAAAAAAAGTAATTATTTACCTACTTCTCCAAAGAATCTTTTGATTGAATTGTGGAAATGAAACAACATGGACTTATACTGAATTCAGGCTTAATACTTTGAGTTTTAATATTTGCATTTCTCCTGTCTGTAATCATAGCTTCACAGACTACATTTAATCTTGACATTTTACTTTCACTGAATTTTAGATGTTGCTTTTTAAAAATCATATGCATTCCATCCACTCTTATTTCTCCTCTCCTTTTATTTTCAGTGCATGGGAGCAAAACTATTTTAGTATGAGGTGTTTGTCTGTATGTGCTTTAGGATATCAGTTCTTACTGATTGTGCCAGTAGGTGAATTTATCATTCATTACATGATAATTTTGCTGTTCTTAATATAGAGGCTTCTCTAGTGATGAGTTACAACAGAGTTGTTGTAAGGAACGGTATCTGTTTCCTTGATGCATACATTTTCTTGAGTCTGTCTTCTGAAAAATTTAAAAGAATAGATTTAAATCACTATATTTTTTTCCCTTGTTCAGGGGAAAGGAGAAAATGGAGATGCTTAACTATTCACTAGAGTTCATTATTTTGTTCTCTTTTGCTTTCTTAGAGTCAGACTTGTTTGTGAAAACCGAGAACTGGCTTTCCAAAACTACAGTTTGTCTGCATCCCTTTGCAATTCAAATAGGAAGCTGGAATGTCTTTGGGCAGTCTTGCTCCTTTTTCCAAAGATAGGTTGACTTGACCTTACTTTTTTCCAATCTCAGAGTTAAAGTAAGAACAGAATCTCAAGATCCCTCATCTTCATGGAGGTCTCTCATACCGGTAATAAAGGTCAACGTGAGCACAGTAAGTAAATATAAAACATGTGTTAATAACACAAAGTTTTTATTTGTGATATTTGCAACCACAGTTTGCACTTAGAAAATAACAGTAATCTCATATTGTGGTAAAGTGTGAAAGTGAGTTTTAAAATAGCTCTCTATTTTCAGCACAAATTTATCAGCTAATAATGGTCAGATATTTATAAGTATTTAAGAGATTATAATTTACTGCTCCAAAATAGTATCATTTGAATATAGTATTATTCATGTTATTTTACATTCTACGATACTTTCTTTCGATAATAAAAACTGCTTCATAGTTTGGGTTTGCAAAGGAGATTGTTTTGGAAATATTTGAGGAAGTAAGATGGGTGGATAGTTCATTGCCAGATCAGACTTTAAGCATTAATACTTAGCCTTTTTCCCCCCATCTCTTTAGGGTCGTTTGGCATTCGGGAATCATTACCAACCACAGACTCTCTGTATTAACTTCGATGACGCTTTCTTAACATACACTACAAAGCCACCATCCAGCCACCTTGACCAGTTCATGCACATAGTGAAGGGAAAACTAGAAAACGTTAGAGTCATGCTTGTGCCCAGTCCCCGATACGTTGGGCTTCAAAATGATGAGTAAGAGGTTTTTTTTACTATTATGTTGGTATTTTTGCCCTAGTGTAAGTTGCCCTTGATCTGAGACAAGAAATTTTATTTGGTTGGCAGATTCCACAACCATGTATTGGCTTCAAAAGCTAGAGCAGCACCCTACCTTTCTTTCTGAATTGCTGGGGGCGGCCCCCAGTGCTCCCCTCCATGGCTGAGACAATTCCTTTACACACCTTTTCCCCTCCTCACCACACCCTCGGCAGCTCATCATTCTACCTCTGAGCTCTGAGCACAAAATCTGGACACATTTCCTGCCTCTCCTGCCAGGGCTATCTTCCCTGGCTGTGGACGACATCTCCCTAGTAGTGTACATGACTCAGACCTGCTGCTCACCACCCTCTGATAGCCTGCAGCAGTGGGCTTCAGCTGCCCTTTTTCACTGAGCAGAATAAGCTAGGAATGACAGTGATGGAAGGAGAAGTTGCAGAGACTGGCTTGATTTCACTTTTAGGAGAAAAGTTCCAACTGAGCTCTTCAGAAACCAAAAGAGCTGCATTAGGGACCTGGGAGGGCAGAAGGTCTTCTGTTGGCAAGACTCAGGGGGTCTCTCCAGAGAGAACTCTTGTTTCAGAAGGACAAGACCTTGGTCTATTCCAGGGTCTCCTGGAGCTCTATTCATTGGAACCCTGCTCATAGATAATGTTCTTTACCTCTTCCATACATTTTCCCATGCCATGTCTCATCCATGTGCCTGCTGGCATCATCACTTTTTAAGTCCAACATAAATTCCTTGATGAAACTTTTTCTAATCCTTGAAGGTAGATGTAACTAGCCCTCCTTGTCTCTGTCTTGTCTGTCTCTAAAAGACTGTTCATATTCTCATTTGTCATGATCTTTGCAGAATCTTCAAGTTTAGAATGGTCAAATCCAATTATAACCCAAATGATTCCTGACATTAATCCACTGGACAAATGGTGTGTTGTGGGACTATCAGTGCTGCCCTGGAGCCAGCTCATTCAATGTCTATTTCCTGACATCAGATTTAAAACTGATTCTTTTCAGCATCCTCTTACTATGCTTCAAGCCAAATAGGCTCTCCTAGACCACCTTCCAGTTCATTACCCTCCAACTATTCAGCATAGCTATTATGTCTACTTAAGTTTTTTCTTCTCCAGGCTGAGGATCCCATGCTGCTTCAGCATTTGCCTTGGAGTTTAGACCTCTCACTATTCTGTTTCGTCTGCTTGAAGCTTCCACTTTAGGGATTACTTTCCTATAATTGGGTACTTAGAATGGAATACAGACTTGCAGTTGATGTCTGACCAGGTTAGAGTACAGGAAATGATCACTTCCTTATCTCCAAAGCCTGTGCCCCCAGATTGCACCAGCCCTCTCAGCTGCTCATTAGAACACAGCATATTGTTGTCTCATTGAGGTTATGGTCTTATTGTTATACCAGATCCTTTTCAGAGAAGTTTCTAACTAACTAGGTCTCTGCTGTCTTGTTTTTATAAAGTCAGTTTTTAGACTCAAGCAGAAAGAGTTTATTTACTTTTATCATTATTGAATTGCACTTTGTTCAGTTTGTTCCAGTGTTGCAGCTTATCAGACTTGCTGGACCCTCATGCTATCATTCAGAATGTTAGCTTTTCATACTAATCTTGTCTCATCTTTCAAATTTGATAAATGCACTATCTTAAGTTTTTGATAAAAATGGGTCTTGATTGATTGATTGATTCTTCATCAGCACACATCCAAGCATAGATCTCTTCTTCAAGTTGACATGGAGTCATAGTCATTCCTGGTTACAGTTCCAACCAATGGTGTTCACAGTTCTTCAACTTTTTAAAAAATAAGGAACATTGCATTTGATTTATCAGCATTTTACATGATAGCTGTAGGTTTCCTTTTAGCATTTTCTGTCCAATCTCATGACAAGTCATCTCCAGCTTGAGATACTTTATCAAATTATTTAATAAAGTGTCTCAAGCTATTTATGTGAAAAAACTGGAAATGAGTTTCCACTGTGGATAGAACACCAGGCCTGAAATTAGGAAAACTCATTTCCCTGAGTTCAGATCTGACCCCAGATACTTACTCGCTATGGGACCTTGGATAAAACACTTCATCTTCTTTGCCTCAGTTTACTTGTCTATGAAATGAGCTGGAGAAGGAAATAATAAACCACTCCAGTATCTTTGCCAAGAAAACTCCAAATAGCATCATGAAGAGTCAGCCAGAAGTGAAATAACTGAACAACACAACAACAAAACACATAAGTACACTTAGAAACATTCTACTAATTTAGAAATTTTTATTAAAAAAAAACACCAAAATTAGCTTAGTCTTAATATGACCTATTCTCTTAGAAGCCTGCTGGTTCTTTGTGATCATGTTTTCTTCATTTTTTTTAAAATTGAGGTATTTTTTTTTTTTAGTACTGTAGCTCCTCCTTTGTTCTATAGTATTTTTTCATATATTAGCAGGGGCTCATTTTTTCCATTCCCTAGGAATGTGGTTCCTTCTAGACCCGGTTACTTGAATTTATCAAGGCTACTTAGGTATACTTGCTTATTATCTTTTTATTTAGCTTGGTTAGACATCTTATCCTTTACAGATCAACATTGATTTCCCTCCTATGAGAAGTCAAAAACAGAATAAAATTTGAGCAGCCCTGCCCATTTCTGTCACTGTCTTTGTGACCTTAGACAAGTGAGGGATCTCAGTTGTCTCATCTATAAACCAAAGAGGCAGTTTTAGATGACCTCCGAGACCTCTTACAGTTTTATATCTCTGGTTCTGAGACCTTTCCCTAGAACAGTTACCATTGTTCCCTCCATCTCAGACAGTGACTCCCTCTTTTTTTCCCCCCAAGATAACTGAAATACAAACAAACCTCATTTTTTTCTTATTTTTTAGTGTTCCCTATTCAGTCTGTTCTAAGCATTTAGCTCTCTTGATGCTATTCTTAGAGGATCATGTCCCATTTTTATAATCATCCCTTTTTTCCCTCCCTTGCCTCCCATCTCTTGTAAGTTGGAGTGGTTGGTTGTTAATGTCTCAGTGACAATTTCTTAGCACCCCCCCATCCCCACTTTGTAGCGCCCTATGTTCTAAAGTGGCCTATTTCTTTTAGTTGGAATTAATGTAATCTTTTCCCTCCTGCTTATGTCATTATTAGCCCAAAATCTGAGCAGTGGTAGGGGGGACATTTATGGAAAGTCCAATATTTAGTTCACTTTATCCATGTTGGTTCATAAATTGCTTCTGGCTTCCCAAACCCACAGGTGACCACAAAGAACATAGTTCTGATTTGAAGAAGTTGAGTAATGGGATGTGTTGGTTAACTTCTTCAATTCTCTACAGTAATTAGCATCTATAATTAAAAATTTTCAGTATCCTTTTATTGCTAATAGCATTGTAGAATTATTTTATTGTAATGATAGAGAAATACTTTTTCCTATAAGTCATTTTTCAAGGAGTATAGCTTTTAGCTCTTGAAATACCTTCTTTTTTTAATTGTTCTTACTTGGAAGTTGACAGAAAATTCAGAAAATTGATGCTTTCCTTTTACAAAGGTTTATATGTTTTGCATCTTTCCTTCTCTTTTGTTATTAGGCCACCAAGATTAATGGGAGAAGGTTTTGTTGTGATGCAATCCAATGATGTTGACATTTACTACTATATGGATGAACCAGGTAGATTGTTATGTGTGAAAAATAAGGAAGATTGGGGAAAAGGGGTCCTTTGGGAAGGGATATCTGATGCTGTTATTTCATTAGTTTATTCTAGAGAATTCCTGGGGACAAGCTCCAATGTGTGGTTAATATTGCCACAATAATGCAACTTAGATTGGAGATTTAGAGAATCATGTCTAGTCTTAGGGCTTAAGTGATGTGGGCAGTCCTAGAGTCCATATGTATTAGAGGCAAAACTTGAGACAAGGTCTGCCTGCCTCTAGCCCTGGCTGTTTACACTGTGCTAAGCTCAGAGGAGAATTTTACATGCAATTTTGAAGTTTTACATGTACTGTCTTTTGTAGAAATTAAAAGAAAAACCTATTTTTCTTTTAAAATATCAAAATCTAGAACTGATTCAGCAAAGCTTAAGTTAGGCACCTGTTGACTGACCCTTTGAGATTTGATAAATGTCTTCTTGATAAATTAAAAAAAGGCAATACAGAAATTTCTTCTACATAGGCCACTTCCCGACTGGCACCCCAGTGCAAGTGTCTTGATATTTTTTGAGACTGTGATTTGGTGGAAATCAGTATTCCTAGAAGTTGAAGCTGATGAGCACAGCACAGGCATCAATTTTTTTAAAAAGCTGCTTTTTGTTGGCCTTGAGCCTTAAAAAGGCTGGCAAGTTTAGTGATTAACTTCTGTCATCTTTATTTCTCTAGCCTCAACATTATGATTCCAGATATAGTGTTTTAGCCCAAGCATTACTAAGTTTACAATTTCTAAGTACTTAGCTGTGGGGAAAAAATTTCATGGCTATTCTAAATAATTCCTTTTATTTTTTTTCATTCTGCACCATAGGCCTGGTCCCAGAAGAAAATGAGACCATCGAGGGAGAAATGAGCAGTGAGGATAGTAAATTGCAAGACTTACCTCCATGTTGGGGATTGGATATAGTTTGTGGTAAAGGAACAGATTTCAATTATGGACCCTGGGCTGACCGACAGAGGTACTAGTACCAATGTTTGAATTCTGTTTAATTTTTTTCAATCAGAAAAATCTGCCTCCACTTCTGTGGAACCCCCCCCCCAACTTTTCATTGTCCTTTTATCCTTTGTGCTCTTAGTAACATTTCAAGGCAAAAACTCTTTCCTTTGCTTGTATTTACCCCTTCCAAGACCTGGGCAGAGTCATTCTTGACCACGTGCCCCTTGGCTCCCATGCTGATTCAGACCCAGCTGCCATCCTGGATGGTTGTAGTCCCAGAACTCCTCTTTTCTGACCTTAGGTTCAGTGCCATTGAAAGCTAGATCTTAGATCCTCTTGTGTGCTTCTGACAAATAAAAAAATTGACAATTCCTTTCCATAAAATTGCATTCTGACCTTTTTTGAATATATGATTTTTTTTTTGTAGTGCAACTTGGAAATACAGTACAAGGAAGCATGTTAAAGTGTTCTGAATAAACAAAAAGGATTGTCTTTGCAAATTGGGATCTATCTGGGCTACTATCTTTTGGATTTTTGACAGTGCCTTTTCTATTCTGACTTCTCTCATTTTATAGTACATGCAGTATTTCCTCTGTATTCAACATTTTTTATTTTGTTTAAATGTAAACATTAAGAAGAAAGAGTCATTGGTGCTAAGGGAAGTGGGTATAAGATGAATATTTCTCTTGGATGTCTAATAGTTATTTCATGGTTATGAATCAATTTGAGAAATTAACGAATTTGAGAGATTTTATCCCATGTGCATTTGAATAGTAATTTATTATTTATTTTATTTTATAGAGACTGTTTATGGAAATTTTTTTTCCCACCTGATTATCAAGTTATGAAAATTTCTGAAATTGCTCAGCCAGGAAAACCAAGGCAAATCCTTGCTTTTGAACTGCGGATGAATATCATTGCAGATGCCACGATTGATTTGTTGTTCACAAAAAATAGGGTAAATAATGGAATAATATCTAATAATATTCATATTGCATGAGAAATAATTTTGTAACATATTTCATTATACCTACCAGCAGTATTTGACCAAAATACCCATTTTTCACTTGTTTCATAATAGGAAAATGCATGTTTCTCCTTCTCCATACATTTGATTGAAAGAGATGAAACAATTTGGAATAAGGATTTTCATCTATTCCTCCGTTTAACATCTTTTACATATCTGTCTTTGGGATTTAATCTTCCTCTGACTTTCTTTTCAGAATTTCTCATAGGCCTATTGTAAATTTGCTTTGTTCCATCTTGCATTTTTGGCATCTTGGAATGAGTTTTACCTTAACTCACCTTTTTATTTACTTATTTGTATGATAAAAAAAAAAACTTTTAAAAACTTGAGACTCTGTTATAAATTATAAATTATGTTTTATTTCTCCATCTCTTTTTTTTGGTAGGAAACAAATGCTGTACATGTAAATGTGGGAGCTGGGTCATATTTAGAAATCAACATTCCTATGATAGTAGGGGAAAATGGTAAGCTAAGATTTTATTTTTAGTGTAAAATAGTGTACAAATAATAAAGTAATTTTTGCTGTAGAATGTTCATTAAAGGAATTTTCATTTTAGCCCTTAAAATGTTTTAATATTTGTATCAGAGTCGTTATGTGTTTTGACAGTGTTATTTTAACAATGATTTTGACCCTGTTGATCACCTCCTTCAGATACTTGGTCTTTCCTTGGATTTTTGTGACCTTGCTGTGTTCAATCTGAATGTCTTCTTAGCTGAATTATAATCTCTGTATTTGTGGATGTTCCCTAAGACTCTGTCCTGGATCCTTTTTTCTTTCTATAAGTTCCTGATTCTTAGATTCAATTATTGTCTCTAGATGGCACAGTGAGTAGAATGTGGGACCTGAAGTCAGGAGGGCCTGAGTTTGAATTTGCTCTTAGATATTTGACACTTAATCCTAACTGCCTCACACCCAGGGCCATCTCCAATTGTCCTGAGTCCTATCTGGCCCTTAGACCCCAGATGGCTCTGGATGTAGCACAACCTGCCCCCCCCCCCAATTCATTTCATGTGCTTGTCATGGTATCACCTCCCTGATGTCATGGTCTTTAAGACAAAGGACAAACATTTTTGTAGATGATTCCCCATATCTGTATACCTGGCCCTAATCCATCACCTGCATGCCAACCCTACCTTATTGCCTGCTGCCTAATTTCACTTGGATAAGAATCTGGTTCTGAATGTCTAAAATAAAATTCATCATCTCCCTCCTTAAGCCTGACCCTCCTCTAAACTTTCTATTGATGGTGAGAATGCCATTGCCCAGGGCAGTCATTGGAATTGGCAGCCTTTTCTTCATTCATTTGGGGTTTTTTTTGGTTTTGCAAGGCAATCAGAGTGAAATGTCTGCTATCAGATCTGAACTCAGGTCCTCCTAACTCCAGAGCTAGTATTCTATCCACTGTGCTACCTAGTTGCCCCCCTTCATTCATTCTTTTTTTTAATTTGTTAACATTTTGTTTATTTTCCAGTTATTTACAATAGTAGTATCTACCTATCATTTTTTGTAAAGTTTTGAATTTTACAATTCCCCTCCCCAGAAGGCTGTCTGATAGTCTCTACATTGTTTCCATACTATACATTGATGTAAATTGAATGTGTTATAAGAGTAAACATAACCCTCCCCCCCCAAGAAGATGAGAAACCTCAAGAATAGAGAGAAAAAAAAATGTACTTCAATCTGTTCAGATTCCAGTGACTCTGTCTCTGGGGTGAGTTGCTTTCTTTATCATAAGTCCACCAGAGAAGTTGCTTCAATATTTTTCCCACAATTGCTATTACTAGCTGTACCTCCACTCTATTCCTCCCCATTCTCATTTATTCTATTCTTTCTCTCCTTTCATCTTGGCCCTGTCCAAAAGTGTGTTGAATCTGGGTACGCTCTCCCTTGATCTTCCCTCTCTTCTGTCACCTATTCCCCCCATTCCCCCTTATCCCATCCCTTTTTTCTCATTTTTCTCGAGGGTAAGATAGATTTCCTCACCCTATTAAGTATGTGTTACTTCCTCTCTGAGCCATTTCTGATGAGTATGAAGGCTTACTCATTCCCCCTTGCCTTCCCCCTTTCCACTCCATTGAAAAAAGCTTTTTCTTGACTCTAATGTGAAATTTCTTAGCTTCTTCTTCCTCTCCTTCCCCTTCCTTCCAGTACTTTCCTTTATCACCCATTGACTCCATCTTTTTACTATATTATACTATTATATTCTACTCCTTCCTGTGTTCTGTCTATATATACTCCTTCTAACAGCTCTTATAAGTCTTCATTCATTCTTATTCCCCCATATATAATCAATTATCAGGTCTGGTTTTCTCTCCTGACCTCTCCTTTCCTTTCTGCACCCTGACTTCTCACCTGACTGATGGCATCAGCCTCCTCATGGAATTTCCCTCTTCTAGACTTGGATCCTGTGTCCAGGAGACTCTTGACTCCTGAGTCCAGACTTCACTTGCCAAAGTCATATTCTTCAAACTTGGGGTTTTGTTTGTTCCCTACTCAAGGATCCACTTAATTGCTTTTGAACTTAATTGTAGACACCTCCTCCTGGTGTTGAATGTCTTTCATGGGCTGGCTCTCAGCCCACCTTTTCAGTCCTTTGCTCCTTGACTTCTTATCACCCAGGCCAGGTTCCACCCAGACTGACCTTCTATCTCTGCCTTGATTTTCTCGACATGCTATGCACCGTGTGTTTTCCTTACCACTTTTAACCTCACCATTAGAGGTGATAGCGCAGTGTCTTGACTTGTCTTAGTTTTCCATGGGATGTTGTACCTAGGCAGTAGGATGTAAAAAAGTGTAAACTCCTGGAGGTTGGTGGGCAGTACTGGTTTCCATTGTTATCTCTCTCCCCAATGCCTAGCCTGAGACCTTGCACCTACTAAAAGCTTTGTCAGTGGACTTGAAGACTATGACTTCTTGGATTACCTAATCCCAGAGCTTTAAACTTAAATATTCTTAATAAGAAAGATGTTGAAGAATTTTATATGTGCATACACACACACACACACACACACACACACATACACATATATATGAAGAAATATGAAAAAGTATTTGCTAATATGTGAACAAGCATTTAAGAATTTCTAAACATTTTTATATTTTAATTAATAACTCGTTTTATGTCTTTTATAATTCATCAGAATGTTGTATACTTTGAAGAAGCCCAACTTTCAGACCATCCAAGCACCTTTTTATTGTTGTAAAGAATGGTTTAATTTGGTTTTTTTTTAGGATTTTTTTTTTTTTTTGCAAGGCAAATGGGGTTAAGTGGCTTGCCCAAGGCCACACAGCTAGGCAATTATTAAGTGTCTGAGACCGGATTTGAACCCAAGTACTCCTGACTCCAAGGCCAGTGCTTTATCCACTACTCCACCTAGCTGCCCCTAATTTGGTTTTAATATCCTGTCTTAGCTAATATTATCTCATGGTTTTTATATATTTGAAGTCTGAATTAGTTACATATCAAAATCTGCATATTAATTTATTAAATTTGGCTGACTTTTGTCTCTTTGCTTTTCTTTGCCTTTGTTTTTACCTCTAACTACATTTATATTGAGAAAAATATTAATGAAATTCAACTTTGTTATTCTGAAAATGAATTTCATTGTTTTTACCTTTTTGTGTTGGAGGCCAGTTTTTTGAATATAGAACAATATACTGTCAGTTTATATTTGAAGTTGGGTTTTCTTTGAAGTGGTCCTGACTTCTAGGGTCTTTTACGTTGGTTAAGTCATATACCAAGGGTATAATGATTAGGACAGCTAAATTTACATGTAAGATGATGAGTTCTATTTTGTTCAAGTTGAGTTTAAGATGTCTCTAAGAAGACTAGTTTGAGGTACTCAAGAGCCCAGGAGAAAGAATTAGGACTTTATGTATGTATCTGAGAATTAATTTGTGGAGAGACAGTAGTTGAATTCATAGGAGATGATGAGATAGATCACCAAATGAGATAGCACAGAGGAAGGGCAGTTAGGTGGTGCAATGGATAGCACCCAGGAGTCAGGAGGACCTGAGTTCAGACACTTACTGATTACCTAGCTATGTGACCTTGGGCAAGTCACTTAACCCCATTGCCTTGCCCCCCCGCCCCCACTGTCCCCCCAAAAAAGAGATAGCACAGAGTTGAATAAAGAAGGGGGTCAAGAACAAAGTCTTAGGGAATGCTCAGGTTTGGGGGGGGGGCATGATTGATAAGGAGGACAACAGATTATTAACCTGACTCTGAATAGCCCTGGTTACAAACTTTTGTTTTTCTTCAGAGAGCCCCAGGTGATACTTTATAGAATGGTAAAAACTAAAACAATATTGCCAAGAGTCAGCTTGAATTCTTGTTAATTCCTTTCTTCCATCTGATAGGTTATACCCCTGCAATTAAAGGACAACTCTTACATGTTGATGCTACCAGCAGTATGCAGTACCGGACCCTTTTAGAAGCAGAAATGTTAGCAGTAAGTCCTTGGTGTATGATGGTGTGCTTGCACAGAACTGGTTTTATAGCTGGGGCTCTAACCATATGTCATGGACTCTCTGACATTCTGGTGAAGCCCATGAACCCACCCCTTCTCTTCCCTTCCCTTCCCTTCACAGTAGGATGTATGTACATGCATAAAATAAAATGCAGTGGATTTCAAAGGAAGTCATTTATATTGAAACACAGTGATCAGAATATTTTATATTTTTGGTTTTTGGGGATTTGGGGGATTTTTTGTTTTTTTCATGTGTCAATACATTGGGGTTAAGTCATACAGCTAGGTAATTATGAAGTGTCTGAGACCAGATTTGAACTCAGGTCTTCCTGACTCCAGGGCTGGTGCTCTATCCACCACACTGCCTAGCTGTCCTAAGAATATTTTAAAAACATTCCATGACCCCAGATTAAGGAATCTCTAATCAAGACCAAGTGAAAGCAAGAAGATAGTGGCTATTCATTAAGAGCTTATTATTTACCAGGCTCTGTACTAAGGACTTAACATTCAAAATAGAAATACAAACCAAAACCAAAGATAGTTCCTACCCTCAAGGTGCTTCCATTTTAATGGAGGAAGATAGTACATTAAAAGGGAGATAAAAAACTGAGGGGTGAAGGGGTGGGGAGATGAGTTGGAAGGAGAAATATTTTCTAAATTTGGAGAGTTAGAATCACCACTAGGAGTGGAACAAAGCTTGGCCAGCCTGGGCCTGGGCTTGGTCCCAAAATGGAAGACTGGTTTACTAGAGGGATGTCCCATAGTCTTCCTGGGAAAGTTAGCTTAGATGAGGAGACAGGGCTTTAATAATTTCTACTACTTCCTAGATGTAAGGAGTATTACTGGGGGCCTAGTATCATCCATACAGCCCAAGGCCAGGCTTTTATCTCCCTGGGTAGAAGAATCCCTGTGCATTGGTTCAGTCATGAGCATGAAGGCTCATGTGGGGAAGAACATTGATAGTCACTTGAAGGTCATTAATGTTGAGATTATTATCTTTTTGCTTATAAGAATTTAAGTTTCACTTTATATGATAAGACTGAATTCTGGTGTGATAATGAAATGATCTTTTTTAGTAAAGTATTAGTTTTTTTATGATTTAAAAAATGAGTAATATCATGGGGTGTTTTGTTTGCTTTTCTAAAGCCCTTATAAAAGACTAAAGTAGATTCTGTAAAAAAATCACTACATAGTTAAATTACTGCTCACAACAGAATGCTCTCCCATAAAGTACTAAGAATTTTGAGGTGCTCAGTTTTATAGCAAGTCTGGAAGTCAACTATTTAGAGTTGGGCCTATTTTAAGTTTATCTTGTAACCATCACTGGCAGCATTTATGCACAGATGATGCCATTAGACAGTAGACCCTCGTACTTGCAGGGTAACCATTCATTGGCAATTCATTTAGTGTGCTGTGAGACACAGGGGAAGCTTTGTAACTCCTGGACTTGTGTCAAGTGGGATCCCAAAGAGCCTGGGGTGCTAGGTGTCTCTTACCCTGAAGGTTTGTTTTTTCTTCATGCGTCCTGCAGGGAAGGGAGGTCTGGAGAGGAAGCCAAGAACCTCATCTCTCACTCCAGCTGGCTGCCCTTTGTACTTGGTGAATCTCCTAGCTTGTTCTCTAGGTCTTTTGAGTGCTTTGGGACTCAGTATTGGAAATTAATAACTAGGCTCAATAAGCTCCCTGGATAAAGCAGTGGGCAATTATTGACCTTCAGTCACAGAAGCCTAAAATCCTTGAGGTGCCTTCTGTTCAGTCCAGCAGGAAAATCCATTTTAATTACTCACCATTACACATGATTGACTCTTCATTTCTGATGCTGCTAACACATTGTCACATTCTAATGCTTACTTGCTTCACAGTTCCATGTCAATGCCAGCTACCCCCGAATATGGAATATGCCCCAGACATGGCAGTGTGAGCTGGAAGTTTATAAAGCAACCTATCACTTCATCTTTGCTCAGAAAAACTTCTTTACAGGTAACATATTGTCTCAGAATCAAATATGAACAAATCAGCATGAATGCATTTGGCCTATTTTGTTTGACATAATAGAGTTTTTGGCACTATCCATTATTGTTTATTTGCTTTTACTTTCATTTATCATTTGTACTCCAAAGAGAAAGTCTTTTAAAGTTCTCTTTTAGGGGTGGCTAGGTGGTGCAGTGGATGAAGCACTGGCCCTGGAGTCAGGAGTACCTGAGTTCAAATCCGGTCTCAGACACTTAATAATTAACCTAGCTGTGTGGCCTTGGGCAAGCCATTTAACCCCATTTGCCTTGCAAAAACCTAAAAAAATAGAATAAAATAAAGTTCTCTTTTAAAGCCTTCTCTTTCTTAAACCCTGGGAAAAGAAAGAAAGATAGAAATGAAGAAAGTTTAAAATAAGAGGAATATCTGAACTTTGGTTGATACTTTGTTTTATTAAGAGAGATGATGTGTTCATCTCCCAATATGGAGATGGCAGGAAAGGGGCTCCCCAGTTTCCAGTAGTATCTATATCATTGAGTAAACATTTATTAAATGCTTACTGTGTGCTGTTATTACAAATGCAGAAAGAAAGAAAAACAGTCCCTACCTTAAGGGAGCTAAAATATAATGGGAGAAGACCACACAAAAAAGAATTCTGCTAAGATGGGGACCTGGTAGAAAAGTGACAAATTCCAAAATGGTGCAATCAGGTGAGAAATGAGGAGATGCCTTACCTGGGATCCCTTCTTAAATGGAAGTTTGGAGTCCATATCTCCCCACTCCAGTCAGAACAACAGAGGTGATGATAAGGTAGAGCCTCAAATCTGATGGGATTTTGCAAGATGATGGGGCTTTTCACAGTAATGAGCTTCCTGAGGCCTGGTAAAGAAGAAGGGATGCTATCAGTCTACAGTGGAAGAGAGCTGGCATCTAGATGGGTAAAGCTGGGATGTTCCATCTCATTAATTTAGGTATTCACTAGGAGTCTTTAATTATTTAATCCATTGTATTACGAAATGTGAAGATTAAGGTTAAATAATCATAATATAGCATAAATCTAAGCAAATGATTTGGATTTGGATTATCTGTTTTTAGACTTGATTGTCTAAGCCCCCCCTTTCCATTTTTTGAACTGAATAATTGAATTGATTCTTTTTGGTATTTTTCCATATATATTTTAATTGTTTCATTATAGAATGTTTAAAAAATGATAAGAATATTTCCTTAATTTATTCAATACTGTTGGAGAATTTAACTAAAGCAAAACCTTTTTCATATTAGGTAGAACTTTTCAGAATGCAAAATGTAGGGGCTGCTAGGTGGCTCAGTGGATCGAGCACCTGCCCTGGACTCAGGAGGATCTGAGTTCAAATCCATCCTCAAACACTTAATGATTATCCAGCTGGGTGACCTTTGGCAAGTCACTTTACCTCATTGCCTTGCAACCCCCCCCCACCAGTGTAAAAGAATGAGGTTTAAAAAGGGAGTCTACAGGTAGAGGTGTGAGTGAATAGAATGCAACCATTGTAGCATTAGGATTTTAGTAGTGCTCAAATAAGTGTACAAAATGTTTTTGATTTTAGATTAAGAAGAAAGGAAATATCAAATCTTTGTAATCTCAAATTTGAAACTTACAATTTTTTGTTTGAGGGAAAAGGTGTTTGTCAGGGAAGTAGTAATTGTTACCACTTGTTAAAGTTCTACAAGTGGTAGGTTTGAATTATCAAGAAAATATTACATTTCATTGTTCTATTTTAGTTTTAAACATTCATCCTGGTGAAAAATATTTATAGCAGAGTTCTTGCCTAGACACCTCACAGGATAAATAATGTGTATTCCCAAAAGGAAATTTTTTTTTTTAGTTTTCAACAATAATTTTTTTTGACATTATCTTTTTTTATTTTGGATTTTTTTTTACAATTTTTCCCCTAATCTTGCCTCCCTCTTCTCCCCTCCCCCCCATTGAAGGCAGTCTGTTAATCTTTACATTGTTTCCATGGTATACATTGATCTAAGTTGAATGTGATGAGAGGAATCATATCCTTAAGGAAGAAAAATCAGATATTGTGCCTGATTGTTGTACTAATGCAATGAGCAAGTCCATCAAGGTTGGTCATCACCCCCATGTTGCTGTTGGGGTGTACAGTATTTTTGTGGTTCTGCTCATCTCACTCAGCATCAGTCTATGCAAATCTCTCCAGGCTTCCCTGAAATCCCATCCCTCCTGGCTTCTAATAGAACAGTAGTGCTCCATCACATACATATACCACAGTTTGTTAAGCCATTCCCTAACTGAAGAACATTTACTTAATTTCCAATTCTCTGCCACCACAGACAGAACTGCTTTAAATATTTTTGTACAAGTGATGTTTTTTTAATACATTACTAAAATATTCTTGTTTAAGAGTAAATATAATACCCCCTCCCCCTCCAAAAATATAGACCCTCATGAGAAATAAAGTAAAGGAATGAGAAAAAAACTGTGTTTCAGTCTCTGTTCTGATACCATCTCAGCTCTGTCTTGGGTGGATGACATTCTTTATGATAAGTCCATCATAAAAATTACTTCCATATTTTTCCCACTGTTGCTTTTGCTGTAATTCCTCCCATTCATTCATTCCTACTACCATATATTATATTTTCTCTCTCCTTTCACTCTGTCCCTCTTCTAAAATGTGCTGTGGGGCAGCTGTGTGGTGCAGAGGACTGATCACTGACCCTGCAGCCAAGAAGCCCTGAGCCTACATACCACCACAGAGATCCAGCAACCACCTGGTCCTGTAGTCCTAGATAGGCCACCCAATCCCAGCCCCTTGCAAGAAGTAAAAAAAAAATGTGTTATATCTGACTATTGTCTCCTAGGATCTACCCTCTGCTCTGTTACCCACATACCCCTCCTTCCCCCTTTTCTCCTTCTCTCCTTTTTACTCTAGATCTCTATACCCCATTGAGTGTGTATGCTATTTCCTCTCTGAGCCATTTCTGATGAGAGTGAAGGTTTCCTCATTCCCCCTCACCTTCCTCCCTTCCATATCATTGCAAAAGCTCATGTAAAAAGAATATCTTTTATATGAAATATCTTAGCCTATTCCACCTCCCCTTTCTCTTACTCCCAGTACATTTCCCTTTTAGCCATTGACTCCATTTTTACAATATATTATATCTTCAAATTCAGCTCTCTCCTGTGCTTCATTTATAAAAGCGCCTTCTACCTGCTCTATTAAGTGAGAAGGTTCATGAGTATTATCAGTATCATTTTTCTATGCAGGAATACATGCAGTTCATCATCATTATATCCCTCATATTTTACCCTTCTCATCCACTCTCTATATTTCACTTGAGTCCTGAACTTGAAAGTCATACTCTCTGTTCAGCTCTGGTTGTTTCAACAGGAACATTGACATTCCCCTGGTTCGTTGAAAGTCCTTCTTTTCCCCTGGAAGAGGATGTTCAGTATTGCTGGGTAGTTGATTCTCGGTTGCATTCCAAGCTCTTTTACCTTCCAGAATATTATATTCCAAGCCCTACGAGCCCTTAGTGTAGTTGCTGTTAAGTCCTGTGTGATCCTGACTGCAGCTCCACGATATTTGAATTGTGTCCTTCTGGCTGCTTGTAATATTTTCTCTTTGACTTGGGAATTCTGGAACTTGGCTATAATATTCTTGGGGGTTGGTTTTGTTGTTTTTTTTTTTTTTTTTTTTTTTTTGGTTCTCTTTCCAGAGGAGATTGGTGGATTCTCTCAATTTCTATTTTGCCCTCTGCTTCTAGGATATCAGGGCAATTTCCCTGTAGGAGTTTTTAAAAAATGAGGTCAAGGCTCTTTTCCTGATCATGACTTTCAGGTATCCCAGCAATTTTTAAATTATCTTTCCTGAATCTGTTTTCCAGATCAGTTATTTTTTCAATGAGATGTTTCACATTTTCTTCTAATTTTTCATTCTTTGGTGTTGAAGTATTGTGTCTTGAGTTCTCATAAAGTCATCAGCTTCCTTTAGTTCCATTCTACATCTGAAGGATTTGTTTTTCTCAGGGAACTTTCTTATCTTCTTTTTGATCTGGTCAATTCTGCTTTTTTAAAGCATTCTTCTCAATAATTTTTTGAACTGTTTTATCCATTTGACCTATGCTGGTTTTTAACATGTTATTTTCTTCAGCATTTTTTTGGCTCTCCTTGACTAAGCTGCTGACATCTTTTTCATGTTTTTCCTGCTTCTTATTTCTTTTTCCCAATTTTTCTTCTATCTCTCTTATTTGATTTTCAAAATCTTTTTTGAGCTCTGTCATAGCCTGAGCCCAACTTCTGTTTTTCTTGGAGTCTTTAGATGCAGGAGCTTGTACTTCCTCATCTTCAGATTGCCTATGATCCCAAGAAGGATCAAAATACTCAATGTATTTCTCAATGGTGTTCCTCTTTTTTCTCTATTTACTCATTTCTCCAGCCTGTGCGTAGTTTTGGGGTGCTTCCTGAGTTGAGTATTAAAAACCACTGTGGGTTTTTTTGGGGACACTTCACTCAACAATCTTTTTTTTTTTGCTAGATTTTGAGTTCTGCATTTTTCTTCCTCCCTCCTTCCCTTCCCTCACCCCCAGTAGGAAGCGATCTAATAAAGACTTAACAGAGACTATAATATATACTATAACCACATTAACCATCATTCCATATTAATCATGTTAAAGAAGAATCAAATTGAAGTGGGGAAAAATATTATAGAGGGAAAAAACCCCATAATATCTAAGATAACTTTAAAAATATTGAAGATGTATGTAGGCTTTGGTCTACATTTAAACTACACAGTTCCTTCCCTGGCTATGGATAGTATTTTCCATCACAAATCTTTCAGAATTGTCTTTGATTATTGTGCTGCTGAAATGAGCAAGTCCTTCATAGTTGGTCAGGATGTCACTTATTAGAACTTGAAATTGGGAGGAGAGTTGGGGTCAAATTAGTAAAAGTAAAGTGATTGAGGATTTAATAACCCATTATTGTCATTTGTCATTAGGTAAAGATGTTGATGTAAATAGTGTGGAAAGAAAATAGCTTAGTCATTATAGGCCAACATTTATTCTTTTGTCTTCAAGCAGTCTTCATCTAATCAGCTTTGGAAAGAAAAACAGTAGTAACTGTGCAAATCTTCCACACTATTGTTATATCTCATAACAGTTCAGCTAAATTTTTCACACATTTATTCAGTGCTTGTTTCATTTCATTTTTTCTCCTTAAGTGTTAGGACCCTTTGGAGGCGTGGGGTGGGGGGAGATCAGGATTGGAGTTCTGTGGGCAGGGAGCTTGAGAGAGGAGTGAACTGGGCCGGGTGGGGGAGAGGGCATTACAGAAACAAGAAAGCTCAGGACAGGGGAAGACATGTCCACTAGTTCTGAGATCCCTGGTTTGAAAGGATCGTGGGTTTTTTTTTTTTAATCTATGAAGACATCTGATAACTTTAACCTTTTTACAATTATTTAACCTTAATAAAATTGAAGATGCTTAATTGATTGTCCTGTTTATGAATCTTTAATCCTTTGTCCTCATTGCAGGATTAATAGTTAACAAAACTTGTAGGTTTTTCTCCCATAGATTTCTTGTTTGCAAGTACTTAAATCATTTCCATGAACTTTTCTCTGGATATTTCAGATTCTTACCATATGTGAAATCGAGGTTAAAATTGCTTTCTCTCATTGAGTGGTTGCTGGTACTGGTTTTTATGGCACAGTGGCCATTTTGCTAATGGCATTTTGTTGAGTCTGCCTTTTATCATGGAGCCTTGTTCTCCAATTATGTGACTTGTATTTGTGGACAATCTTTCCCATCTCTGACTGCTCTGCACTACAGTAGACTGGGTGCTGGTTCCTGGGCTTGGCCCTTCACCTAGGCTTTTCTGCACAAGTGATGGTAACCCCCTCCTCCCACCAGTTCCAACACTTCCCATCCTGGAAGTCCCAGACCTGAGCCAGTTAACTTCTTGGTTCACGTTGCCTTCTCCATGTCTGATTTCTACCAATTTAAAGAGAATCTGGGAGATACTCAAAAGACCCCACCAAATTTTTAGAAGAATTTCAGAAAATCCCTCTCCAAACAAACCTATTATTGGGGGATAGCAGCATAACCTTCTCCTCTTGTTGAACTATAGAAGAGAGAAGAATGATCTGGGCTCTAACCAGAGAATTCAGGGATGATAGGGCTTGTAAGTCCCTATACCCTCCTGGACCCATAGCTGGCCAAAGTCACTCTACTCTCAAGAGTTGGGACAGGATTTAAACTCAGGTCTTCTTGACTCCATGACCAGCCATCTATCTACTGGGCCACCAAGTTGACAAAAGCAATGGTGGATGTATGGGGGATTCTTGAGGCAGAAAGACTATTTTGAAGGCTTTTGCAGGAGTCCAGGCAGGAAAGGTTGAAGGTCTTCACTAGAAGGATGGCTGCATGAGTAGAGAGAAGGAAGTGGAAGAAAGAGATTTTGGAGGTAGGAAGGTAAAAGGTTTGGCAGCGAATGAGGGCTCAAGGGGGAACCGGAGAATGTAATCATGGGAGCCTGGAAAAATGGTCTTTTCCCTGACAGAAATAGGAACATTTCTGAGAGGTGTTTTTTGGATATGTCGAGGTCAAGAAGTCTCCACAACAAAGGGAAGATGAAATTTTCAAAACATGGAGTAAAATGAGTATTTTTTCTAAATTCTCACAACATGCCCCTTTAAACAACATTCAAAAGTATATTAAAGGGTGGCTAGGTGGCGCAGTGGATAGAGCACCAGCCCTGGAGTCAGGAGTACCTGAGTTCAAATCTGGCCTCAGACACTTAATAATTACCTAGCTGTGTGGCCTTGGGCAAGCTGCTTAACCCCATTTGCCTTGCCAAAACAAAAAAAACAAAAAAAAAAACCTAAAAAAAAGCATATTAAACTAAATTCTGAGCAACCAACAAAACTTTACAGTTAATAATTCATAAAAAGATACAGTGACAGAAAGTATTCTAGGGGTTGCACTTGATATAGATAATTTTGGGTAGATTTTTTTTTTCTCTTCTGTGTTCAAGTAATGGCAGGAAATTGTTGATTAGACACTGTCGCTTAGGTGTGAGGGAATGCCTAGTACTTTTTAACACCTATTCTTTCACCAATTATTTCATTATTGAATTGTATTATATAAGTCCAAAGGGACTCCAGATTGACCCAAAGATAGATTCTTAATAAATAACTGTAAGAAACCTCAGGAGTAAAAGATTCAGTGTTTGGGCAGAAGTTATGAGCTGTTGAGGGAATAAGTAGCTAGTCTAGAATCAAAAGAAAGAATTACAAAACAGTTACAAAATTGTTTGACTCTAGCTGATTAATATTTTATAGTCATTGTGACATTAGTTACAAATTAAATTATGATTGTATCCTTTAGAATTAAATTTAAATATATCTACAACATCTTTTGAATTACTTTGAGGACAGTAATCACGAGAAACGTTTATTCTCATGTTTAAGATTTTTAAAAATTATTTTTGTATCCAGAAATAAGGGAAATAGCATTTTTTGCTTTGAGGAAAATAAATAACAGAAGAGTTCATAGAAATTGGTCTGCAAAGCACTTTCCTCCCAAACATTATTCGTATTTTGCAACTGAAGCAACTGAGACTTGGAGTTAAATGGCTTTCTGTTAAGCTTCTATGTCTTCTGATGCATCATGCCAGCATTCTTTTTCTGTCTACAAAATAAAGATGTTTATAAATCATTTGGTAATCAGAATGATTCTTTATTTTCTTTTGATAGACTATTTTGACTTCCATGGATTATTGTAGTTTGATTACATCATAGAACTTTTTTACTTTTCTTAAGCCAAATTAAGTAAACACTGTAATTTATTTTTAATCTTCTGTGTAAACTTTGTCACGTTATTGCTTCTTTTAAACTATGCTTGTTTTTAGCAATTATATCTTAGAGAAAAATATTTGGAATGTAATGTTAACTTATGAAAATTTTGTTTTAAAGAAATTATATTCCAAAGTTAATTAGTAGTTTTTTTCTCTTTCCTTGAGCAATAATGAAACTTGCTGTCTTAAAAAACATAATTGTCTTACTGAAAAATATTTTCTGTATATGGGGAGGCTGATTAAAAGAGGTAAGGATGTGGAAACATTTAGACATATTCTGTTAATTATTTAAATATCTAAGACTGATGACTCTTTATTTTTGCTAGAAAATTCATTTATTTGTGTGAATTCTTATTTTTTGCTTTAAATCTTAAACAATATTTCCTTTTTTAAAATTATTCTAGATTTAATTCAAGATTGGTCTAGTGATAGTGCTCCTGATATTTTTTCATTTGTTCCATACACATGGAATTTTAAAGTTTTGTTTCATCAATTTGAAATGATTTGGGCGGCAAATCAACACAATTGGATTGACTGTTCTACCAAACAACAAGAAAATGGTGAGAATTTATAAAAATAAAATTTAAGTATTATTCCTTATTAAAATTCATCTTGATCTTTATTTCATGGGTACTAGAATCAATTTTTTTTTGTTTTCTAGTAAGACAAATAAAGCTGTCTTAAAAATTTAGTTTTTTGTTCATTTTTTTTAAATTTAATTTTGTTTGGGGATTTATATTAGGAAAACTTTTAATTGAATCATATTGAATTGAACTTTTAAAATAAATTTTCTTCTCTTGTAGTTTATCTGGCAGCCTGTGGGGAAACATTAAATCTTGATTTTTCTTTGCCCTTTACTGACTTTGTTCCAACAACCTGCAATACCAGATTCACTTTAAGGGTATGTAATAAAGTATACAATTTGCTGAAAAGCTTCTAGGAAGTTGTCTAATTGAAACAAATGTAAACCTTATTTTCAAATAGTCCCCTTCCTGTGACTTTGCCTCACTTGCCTAGGCCTGATACTTCTGAGCTTCAGCTTTATTCCCTATAAAATGCTGCCCTGGGTCCAGGATTTTAGGAAAACACTTGGTAAACTTTAACGTCCCTTATGAAAGGGAATTGCTGTAGTTTTACTCTGTCTATGTCCCTTCGTCAAGGGAGCAGCTTGCAACTTATGCATGAGCCTTGTTTTTATCATTTGTTTGTGAGAGTGTAGCTTTACTTCTGCCCCTTACTAAACTATTTACCACCTGTGGGATCTTCTGAACTTAAGACTCCTTGTTGGTAAAGGGAGGTAAAGAGGTAATGTTAGATCAGTGCTGAGTATTAGCAGAATGTGAAGTTAAATAGAATTTTGAAAAGAAGTTGAGGTGAGATAGCAATGCATTCTGGACCTATGGGGTAGTCAATTCAAAGGCTCCAAGGGGGGATGCAGAGGGGACCAAAATGAAGATTGTTTAGGGAGACTGTTGGTTCTGGGAGGGGCCCCAATGGGGAGGAGGTTGGGGCTGGGTGTGGACAACACCGAAGAACTTCTCTTTGAGCCTGGAGGTAATAGAGAGCCAGAACAGTTTCCTGAGGAAGGCAGTGTACAAGCCTGATTTGTCCTTTCAGAAAATCACTGGGTGGTGTATGACAAAGCACAGTGATGAGGCAGGGAGACAACTTGAAGGTGCATGTTAGACCAGGCAGAAGGTGATAGGAGCCAGAGCTGGTGGAGAGAAGGAGATGGAGGCAAGAGAGGAGGAAGAGGAGGGAGAAGGGACAAGGCAAAGGCAAGAGCAGTGCAGTTTGCACACCGACTGCCTGGAAGGATGGCAGGTTTTTCACCCAAAATGAAGAAGTTTCAGTGAGGGGGTTTGGGTAGAAGGAAAATGAGTTCTGTGTTGGACCTAGTGAGTGTTGAGATGCCTCTGGAGCATCCAGTGGGTGCCTTGCCAGAATTCAGCATAGAAATTCAGACTAGACTCAGACTAAATTTGCTTACCTGAAGGTACTGAAAAGGTACTGAAAACTATAGGAATTGAAGGAGCCCTTAGGCTAAACCTATCCTTAAAAGGTTTGGTATGGATGAGAAATCAACAAAATAAACTGGAAAAAAGAAGAGTCAGAGAGGACTCAGGAAAACCGAGAAAACCATGTACTCACAACTTGGGGAGAGAGCATCTGGGAAGCATCAGCAGCCTTCCAGACTGCAGAGAGGTGAGAAAAAGACAATGACATTGGGGATGAAGAGATCAACAAGGACAAACTTTGATGAAGCACCTGCCATGTGCTGACCAGGTCCTGCTCTTGGGGAGAGCAGCTTCAGCCAAGTGCATAGGGGAAGTCAGACTTCCAGAGGTTGAGGAAGGAATCCTAGGAGGAAATGGGGAAGCACCCTCTGTGCCTGGGCAGCATCTTGAGAAGTTCTGCTGCGAAATCTGCTGGATATTTCAGACCATAGGACCAAGTTTGGGTTTTTTAAAGTTAAGTAGGGGAGACTTAGCTTTGTTGACTGAAAGAAGGAAGAATCAGCACTCGAGAAAGAGAGGATGATCCTGGAGGCAGTCTGCCAGGGAAGAGGCAGAGGAGAAACTTCTTGTAAAGGGCTTGGCCATTATATGGAGAGAGACTGGAAAAGTACATATTTAACATAATATAAGTTAGTTTATCTTGTTCAGTCATTTCACTTATATCCAACTCTTTTATGACCCCATTTTTAGGTGTTTTGCCATTTCCTTCTCCAGCTTATCTTACAGATGAAGAATTGAGGCAAACAGGGTTAAGTTACTTGAGTTACACAGGATCACACAGCTAGTAAAGTGTCTGAGGTTGATGAGTCTTCCTGATTCCAAACCCAGTCTTCTATTCACTGAACCAACTAAATTGCCCCATGAGTTTTACATAACCAGAATCAAGCATATGAAGTTTTTTTTTATCCTGCCAGTTTTTGGGGAGGGCAGAGGATTAGGAAAGTCTAGAGGAAAGCATATGCTAGAGTACAGAAGGAAGAAGGAAGAAAAAGAAGATGGGAAGTAGGAGAACAGTATCAACTAAAAAGAAGAACAAAAGAGATTTGGAATGGAAAAGGAAGAAGGGAGAAAAGCAAAGCAATGGGCTAGAGGGAGGATAATACAGGAAGAAATAAGGTAGAATATTTAGTCTCCAAAAAGTGAATTCAGGAAAGCAAATGAAAGACTGGACTAAAGGAGCAAAGGATGGAGCGAGGGGATCCTATAAGGAGGCTTTGAGATGGACGGAAAGGGAGTTCTCTCATAAATCTCTTTAAGTGTTTCCTTTTTTATGAGCTTTAAGATTGAGCCACTTAAAAATCTTGGGAGATTTATTTTTATGGATTCTTTTTATGTGTAGGAAAGTTTTTGAATCATGAGATTTTTGTATTAGTTTCATATTTCAATACGGCAGATTGACTGTTTCTGGTCACTAATTTCAAAATGTTAATTTAGGGAGAAGACGTCGATCTTCATTTATTTCTACCAGATTGCCATCCTAGTAAATACTCATTATTCTTATTGGTAAAAAATTGTCACCCAAATAAAATGACTCCTGAGTCTTGTATTCCTGCTGAATGTCAGAGTGGCCAGAAAACTGTGAAACCAAAATGGCGAAACATCACCCAAGAAAAGTGAGTCTGTGAGAAGGTTTTAGTTGGGGAGGCAAGGTCAGCGCTCTCCCAGCATGTGTTCTAGAGAGTTAGAATGTGACTTTTTGCTTTTGAGCAGGGCTGGCTGGGTTGAATGCTGGACGGTCCCAAGTGTGCTGCTCACCATTGACTACACCTGGCATCCGATTTACCCACAGAAGGCAGACGAACAGTTAAAACAGTCATGTGAGTATTTTCTTATGCCTTTTGATTATTTTCCCCAAAATCAAAAGGGACAGTATTCAGTCCCTCATCAAGCATACAGAAACAAAAATGAAGGAAATAGCACATGCCCCTGATCAGGAGACAACTTGGATATGAAGCGAATGCCAGATAGATTTGGAGGAAAAAGCTCAGGAAAGACTCATGTAGAGGATAGCCCTGCTTAGAAGTGGACGTGAGGCAGGAGTGTGAGCCAGGTAGGGGAGACACCCATGCAGATGTGTGGCAGCACGAAAGGGACCAACAAGAAGGTCCATGTGGCTCCCCAGAAGAACTTCTGTTTGATCCTTCAGCCATAGGTTTTTTGTTAAATAGAGTGGAAGAATGATGTGATCAAATCTGGATGGAGACAGCTTTGTAGAAGATGGAACTGGAGTGGGGGAGGCTTGAAGCAGAGAAACTATTAGGAGACCAGTGCAATATTGCTAGCAAGAATTTGATTAGAGCTTGTCTCAGAAGAGAGAAGAAGGGGCTGGTTCAGATAGATCTGGGAGTGGCTGATGAGGGACAGGGAGGAATTGAGGACAATTCCAGGTTTGCAGACCTGGATAAGTGGAAAGATTATGTACCCCCAAGAGAAGAAGCATTATGGGGAGTGGGGGGGGGTTGGGTAGAACTATAATGAATTCTGGTTTGTACCTAAGTGAGTTTTGAGCTACCTACAGAATATCTGGTTGAAAGTGTCCAATAAGCATTTGGACATCTGGGACTGGAACCAACATTGTGAATAATCTGGATGGAGCTGCTAAGATCACCAGTGAGACAGAGAGAGAGAGAGACTGAGAGACTGAGAGAGTGAGTGAGTGTATGTAGAGAGAATAGGAGAGACCCAGGAAAGAACTGTTGGTTACATCTCTAATTTAAGGGACCTGACATGAAGATTAACCAAGAGAAAATGTTCATGCTCTTGTTTAAAACAAATACAAAATTTTTGCAAAGCATTTTGATGTTATTATAAATTGTATTACAAAATTCTTTATTGTATTAGGAGAATTTGTTTAGAATCAGTTAGCTGTTTAATGTAGTTCAGTTTTGTAACTTACAACATACCTTTATTTAACCCATGTAACATGTTAAGGTCCTACTTATATCTACACCCTGACCCTTATCCATCAGATTTTTGTGGGTCCCTGTTACATGTAAAATACTTGCCTCACTGATAAAAAGCAGTTCTTTTAGGGCATCATACTATTTACAATTAAATGTGTCCTGAAATTTATTTACAAAATTGTCCCTTGAAATAACTAAATTAGGTTAAATTTAAGTTGTTAATATTTTGATGTGAGGAAGTCAGACATTCCTGATTTTGACATACACAGTAACATTAATAATAGTATTTGATAAATTTTGCATGGTAAGAGCCTGCTCCTAATATTTATTGTCTACGATTTGTTACACAACTATTTTTTCCTCACTTTCTAAAGTCGACTAATATTGTTGCATACTTTTTGAAGTCAAATAAATACAATAAATTTGAAGTCAATTAAAAAAATACAATGAGTTACTTTAGACTGTTTTTCTACCCCTAAAAATGTCATCTACTTTAGTTGCAAAATAATTTGTTTTTAGCATTTTTAGTAACTGTTTTGATAAAGTCGACAGGGATTTGGTCATCCAGATTAATCTTTTCTTTGCTCTAAAGTATCAGAAATGGAAGAAAACATGTTATCTGTACTGAGACCATCTCAGAAAACATCAGACAGAGTTATTTCTTCTCCCACAACCTCTTCACGCCCACCTATTGATCCATCAGAACTTCCACCTGATAAGCTTCATGTAGAAATGGAACTCTCTCCAGATTCTCAGATAACTCTGTATGGACCTCTGTTGAATGCCTTTCTGTCTATAAAGGTATGATTCAAGAAGATACTTCCAAGTTAGTAGGGGAAGAATTTAAATTGAAATTAAGAATTGAAAGTGGTTGCTCTCCATTCCCTGACCACTTAAAAATATTAACTTAGGAAGGTTTTTTAAAAATAATTTATAGGATGTTTTGACAAGACTTTGTAAGTAGACGTAATTAAAACATTTTATTGCAATGGTGTTCTATTGATGTATAGACTTTTAAACACCAAGAAAACAGACCCTTATTAATCTTATTCAGAGTGGTGGGAGATTTATCAAACCATGTTATCAAAACGTGAATACCTTTGTTTTAAAAAATCATTTTAGCACAACTTTTTGACTGCAAAAAGAACTGCTAGCAGTCACATAAGAACCAGACTTTTAATATTTGCATTTTAGTGTGTAAACTAGGCAGGGAGTAAGGGTTTTCTGTCCTCATTGCTCAGGGACACCAGTTAATGCTGGTTCCTTGTTTTGCCTTTTGCTGATTGACCTCTTTTTCCCTTTCTGGGCACAGCTTGTTTCGATGCCCTCAGTCTCACTGAATAAATGCAAGTTCCTTCTTTCAGATGAGTGTGTAATTGTGTCTGGAGCAGTGACTGGGGGCAATAGAGAAGCAAAAATAATTATTAGACAGTTAATTGTCCAAAAAACAAGGGAATGGCGCACATGTATTTGAGATAGGGACATAAACCAGGCCTCTGTTTCATCAATATGGTAAATGGTCTCCAGTGATGCTGACTGACTCCTTCTTTGCCTCTTAAAGTCTTAGTGCTCCACGTTAGCCACGATGCTACATATGTGTCAGCAACAGAACTTGAATACAAGTTTCCTTGGCTCTGAGACCGGCTTTCACCACCTCTCCAGCATCCCGAGGGTCTCAGTAGTTCAGGAACTTAAATGAACCAAAGCTATAGATTGTCTACTATAAAAAAGGAAAACATTTTTAATCTCTGCAAGGGAATAATTCTTAAGACTTTAGAAATTTATATTAAAATAAAACCAGTGTGCACATTAGCACTAGCACAAGTAACAATATACTTTTTATCTTCCTGTTATATTCAGTTGGTGGTGTATTTATTTAGTTACTCTCACTCTGAAGTCTAATTTCCTAGAGTTTTATACATAACATTCTATATTCTGTGAATTTATCATATAAGAAATTACTCTAGAATGTGGACGATTGGGTCCTTCTGTATTCAACCTTCCTTGATGATGTGTAGAAAAAATTTACCTGATGTTTCTATCCAAAGGTTTCAAAGGGAATTTCTATTGTTGTTCCAGATTTCACTGGTAAACTTACTTATTTAAGGAACTCTAATTTTGAAAGGACATTTTGTTTGCAAATTTAAAGAGAAAGCTGTGAATAAATTATAACACTTGTTAATTTTGAAAAGTTATTTTTTAAAAGATATTGATACACGTAAAACATTCAAGATATCCTTTATGTTGGCCATTCACAGTAGCCAAAGTCCCAAGCTATTTCTGTGTTAGATAATTTAGTAGGGATTGGTTAAGTAGCAAAAATGAATATTATTATGGACATGTAATACTCTATAGATATAATTTAGGATGTCTCAAAAGTGCTTTGTAATAATCTGAATTTAATTTTGAAATTGAAACCATCTAGCATCTCTAAGAAAAACATATTTCTTCTTACTAATAATTTATTATGAGTTCCTAAAAGGTATATTAAAATTAGAAATTATGTAGTTATTATTTTCAAAATAAATGCCTTTTTAGGGAGGAGAAAGTACCAATAGAATAGGAAAAAAAAATCAACAATGATGTTACCCTGAAAGGATGATTGAGAGATATCTTTGCTTATTACATTCTCAACTTCAGAAAACCATGAGATTGAATTTACATATACATAAACTACTCTTCTTAATTGATTTTCTATAGCATACTTTTTTATAGTCATTCAGTTGAAGGGAATGAAGAACAGAAGATCTGGTATCTTGTTTATTGGTCACAAATTAAAAAATGAACTCAGAACAAAAACCACTGTATTGTGAGCGTGTCAGTCCCTTCATTGGAAATGTTATGAAACCAGTTATATTTCTTTTTTGCCATTTTCACAGGAGAATTACTTTGGAGAAGATGACATGTATATGGACTTTGAAGAAGTTATTTCAAGCCCTGTCTTATCGCTCTCAACTTCATCTAGCTCTGGCTGGACTGCTGTTGGAATGGAACATGACAGAAAAGAAAATGAGACTTCAGCCAAGGCAGTTCATCCTCTTACCCTGCGTCCTTGGGACATCACTGTGCTGGTGAACTTGTACAAAGTTCATGGGCGCCTGCCTGTTGTAAGTCACATGAAATGGTAGTATATCTTATATGAACTCTAAATTAGAAAAGCAGAGTTTTATATATTATACACAAAACAGTTTGTGATGATTGAAAAATTGCTGTATGTAGCTATTAAAAAGTTTCCTTTTTGCAAACTGGATAAATTACTTTTCTTTGTGTAGTACATATGTTTTCTTTTGTTGTATATTCATCGCTTACTATATATGCTAGGGATTGTGTGGGTAATGGAGGGTGCACAAAGATAAGGTAAATAAGACATAATCACCATTCTTTAGGATCTTTATACACAAATGAGGAAAATTATGCAAATAAAGAACTCTACTATAAGATATGGTTTGAGAAAAATCATAAAAAAAATTAGAAATAAAACACTATAGTATTAAAGAGGAAGAAAACATTACTTCTGAAACATTAATGGTTCTTTTAAGTAAACTCCAATATTTCTAGTTCATTTTATCCCATTTTATCTTAGTATCTTAGTATATTTGAGATGCTAAAATTTTCCTGGCCTTTGATCATCTATAAAATGAATGGGTTAGATTAGATAACTGGTAGCTCCAGTTCCTTTAATTAGATTTAACCTTAAATTTCAGTGTAGTTAAGTCCCAGACAGCTTACTTGTTCTCTATAGGTCCCATAGGCCCTCTAGAGGCTGTTTCAGGAATAGAATTTTCTCCAAATTTCTGTTCCAGGACAGCCCACCTGATGATACTGGGAGTGATTTTAGGATTTGCAAGATTGGCTAAGGATTAAGAAGGAGGTGGTCCAAGGGTTTAGGAGTGAGGCCTAGAGTACTCCAAGATCACATGAGCTCCCCAGTGACTCAGTGCCAGGAAACATAGAGAGACTGGAGATTTCTTTTTCTTTTTTTAAAAATTTATTTAAGGCAATGGGGTTAAGTGACTTGCCCAAGGTCACATAGCTAGGCAATTATTAAGTGTCTGAGGCTGGATTTGAACTCAGGTCCTCCTGACTTCCAGGGCCAGTGTTCTATCCACTGCGTCACCCAGCTGCCCCTGTGATTTCATTCTTTTTTATTTTTTAGATGTGATTTCATTCTTGAGGTCACCATTGTTAATAAATTTAATTCCCCCTTGTCATTTATAATATTTGCTTAATAGTATAATACTTTATTTGACTACAGAAACAGTAATACTATGTTGTTTAACACACAACTTTGTTTGAATTCCTGATCATGTGTCACTATTCTGATGATGTTCTTGGTTTATCTTTTAGCATGGAAGCCCAGATGGTCCCGAATGCCCAACAGCTTTCTTGGAAAGATTATGTTTTGAAATGAAAAAAGGATTTAGAGAAACCATGTTACAACTTGTTTTGTCCCCAATAAATGTGTTTGTGAATGACAACTACCAGGTAACATGCAATATGCAACTGTACTAATACTATGCTCTTTAAATTGAATACATTTAGCCTGTCAGTGATGCTCTTTTTCAGTAATTGACACATTCATGATATGTTAAAATTTATGATTTCCTTGCAATAGTTCTTTGGGGCAAATAGCATTATACCAAATTATAAATGAGAAAATGAGATACAGCAAGGGGGGTGGGGCTTGGACTTGACTGTGGTCACAAAACTGAATGTCTGAAAGGGACTTAGAATCTGAGTGTCCTAGATAGGTCCCCAGTTCTTCTTCCACCAGACCATATTACCATGTTACTTCCTTTATCAGGGCACATTCATTGTTACTCCTGAATCCACTAAAAATGATGTCTTTTTTTTTCTTTCCTTTTCTTGCTGTTACTTTGTACACAATACGTTTCACTTTGCATCAGCTAATGTAAGTCTTTCCAGATTTTTCTGAGCATATCCTACTCATCATTTCTTATAGCACAATAGTATTCCATTACAATCACTTAACACAGTTTTTTCAACCATTCCCCATTAATGGCTTTGTTCTCAATTTCTAATTATTTACCACCAGAAAAGAGCTGGTATAAATATTTTTGTACATAGAGGTTCTTTTCCTTTTTTTGCTTTTTATCTCTTTTGTAATACACACCCAGTAGTGATATTGCTAGGTCAAAGAGCATGCATGGTTTTATAGCCCTTTGGACATAGTTCCAGATTGCTCTAAAGAATGGTTGAATCAGTTCACAACTCCACCAAGAATGAAGTAATGTCTCGTTTTTCCCACATCCCCACTAACATTGGTCATTTCCCTTCTCTGTTCTATTCACCAATCTAATAGGTGGATATTCTTTATAAGAATTGTTTTAATTTTCATTTCTCTAATCAATAGAGCATTTTTTCAAATGGCTATAGATAGTTTTGATTACCTCATCTGAAAACTATTCATATCTTTTGATCATTTATCAGTTGGGAATGGCTCATTTTTATAAATTTGACTCCATTCTCATTTAAGAAATGACATCTTTATCAGAGCAACTTGTTTCAACATTTTATTTTCACAGTTATAATTGCTAAAGGTTATTTCCTTCCATCTTATTTACTACCCTTGTTTATTCTATTCTCTCTCCTTTCACTCTGTCCATCCTCAAAAATTTTGCTTCTGTTTTGCTTCTGACTACTACCTTCCCGAATCTGCCCTTCTGCACATCACCCCCTCCTTTCTGCTCTCACTGCCTCTATTTGTTTTCTTTTACTCCCTTTTTAACCAAGTTTGACAGTCTTTATTTATTAAGTAATTGTTTATTTAGGTTTTATTAAGCTCCTGATTGTATATTTGGTATTGGCAAGGAATTTACAATCTTAATGGGGGGAGACAACTCCTCAAAGGAAGTTGAAAAATGTGTGACAGCTAAAGAAAACAAGTATAATCTGTCTTCTTCAACATAGTCATTTACTCATGTAGTTTCAAGGTGTTTATATTTGACCTCCCTTAGATACACTCTAATGCAAAGGTCTACTACCTCAAAGTGTTAATTCATTTTCCTTTGTTGTGTAATATTTATTCAGATATATCTGGACTCATTTAGATGATTAAGAGAATATCTCTTCAGTTATTAATCTCTTACTGTTTAGTTTAACTGCTTTTACTCAAGGTTATCATCATCATCATCATCATCATCATCATCATCATCATTATTATCATTATTATTTAAGGCAGTGGGGTTTGAGTGACTTGTTCAAGGTCACACAGCTGAGTAAGCATTACATGTCTGAGGCCGGATTTTAACTCCTGCCCTCCTGATTCCAGGGCCTGCTTTATCCACTGCGCCACCTAGTGGCCCCTTACTCAAGGTTCTTATCTCAGTTTTCTTCCTCCTGTGATCTTTTGATAATTTCAACATTTTTTCCCTTCTATTCTTCTCTTGTTCACTCCCTCCTTCCCTTTTGGGTCAGAACTCTTGATGACTCAGCCTCAAAGCACTCTTGGCTAACTCCCTCTCTGGGAAATTCACTTTTCATTGGTTATGGTCTTCATCTCCAAATGACTTCTAGGGAGACGGAAGTGGCCTTGGTTGGATGCTCCCCCCCCCAAACTTCTGGCACATCCTTCCAGCTGCCTCAGTTCCTTCTCTTCTTTAGATCTGTGGCTGAGCATGATTTCAGCACAAGAATATTAGGCCTTCCTAGGCAGATCAAGTTTATGCTCTCTTGTCCTCCTTCCTCTTCTAAATAGTGTGTATGTTAGAGGGGAGGAATGGAGTTGAGCCTTCTAACTTGTGTCCACAATAGAACCCTGGTAGCAGGGCAAGGGCTGGAATTTTCTGGCAGAAACTACGGCAGGAGCGAGGGACCTCTGAGTGGATCTTAGAGCTCAAGTCCTGTGTCCATCTTTGCACCATTGTCTGATGGTGAGCAAGGAGTTTTAATGAGTAGATCATTAGCTCTACCACTCTTCAGTGGAAACAATTTCAGTGAGTTTACTTCTTGGGTATAATACTTATTTTGGGGACTTTTGAGAGGTCATGAAGATCAGAAAAAATATATGATCCTTTATCTCTTTGCTCATATGGTCTGGAAATCCAGATAGGTATTTGGAAATGGAGAGGATATAAAAACAAAAGATTGTTTACATTTTCAGTGGTGCTTTTTTTGGTTCCTGTTGGTTTATCGATGGGTACTCAAGGGTTACTAACCATCAAGAAATAGGATTCTCTTCTAAGTTCCTTAGGGTCAGGGACCATTCCAGAAAATTCAGTTTTATTGCTTATCATTTTTGATAGTTGTAAGTTAAAATGACCAACAGTCTTTTAGTCCTCATTGTAATTTCACTTTTGTTTTCAGCAGCGACCTCCTGTGGATGAAGTGCTCAGAGAAGGCCACATCAGCCTGTCGGGCCTGCAGCTCCGAGCACACGCCATGTTTTCAGCTGAGGGTCTTCCTCTGGGAAGTGATTCCTTAGAATATGCATGGTTAATTGATATCCAGGCTGGGTGTCTGACAGCTAAGGTCACAGCACCCCAGGTATGCCTTAACTCAGTCTTAATATTTCCTGATCCAATCTTTTCTCTATTGAAATTAGTATTTAGAATGACTGAAATAATGGGAAAGAGCCTGCTATTGTTCAGTTATTAAAAATAGTGAATTCTTAGGTTTTTTGACCTTCTGTTGATAAGTGATCCCTTTTATAGAAGTTATAAACAGTTTTGAACTTGATTTGCTATTGGCGAAACAGAAAAGAATTTCTTTTTTGAGCTGTAACAGGTCTACAGGGGACTTCTTATTACTGTCAGAAATATGACACTTATTTTCTTAGAAAAGGCTTGTCATATCAGAACACACTTGGCCTTCTCCAAAATTGTAAAGAAATGTAAGCATCGATAGACAGAATGACCTAGACTTTGTATATTTCCTGTGCTTTCCCCATAAGAGTACAGAGCATGGACCTCCCTTACAGCTGAATTTTGAGTGGGGTGCAGAGCTGGAGGGTAGATTTCATCATCTCTTAAAGACTGGGGACAGGTTGGGGATGGGGGGAGGGACAGTTTTTCTAGTTTTATTCATCTCTGCAAAGCCATGATGCACAACACTAAATAGAATGCTGTTTCCCAATTCTTCTTTTTTTCTTTTTAAAGAATTCATTGTTTTGTACCATGGACTAGGCAGCTAGCTATTCTGTCTTAGAAGATAACATCCCAGAAAAGGGTTACAGAATACATTCTGTATAAGGACAGGTTCATGAGTGCTTAGTTCTGTCCTTGTTTATTTTTTTCTCTGTGAACGTTTTAAAAGACTGAAAAACTTAGGGTTCTTGGCATTTTATCATATAATTATAGCATTAAAGATGAGTGGTGGCGAGATAACAGAAGGTCATGGTTGCAGTATGGGAAGAATACCCTCCCATCTTACAGGTGAGGGAAACAGACCCACAGAAGTTAAGGGACCAGGTATCAATGTGGCAGAGTCAAGAGCTGTGCAGAACTTCAGACTATCAGGCCAGCATTCTGTCCAGGCCCAGGCCAGCATTCTGTCCAGGCCACAGTGGCACTGGATGGATGATCTGGGAGCTTTTTTCAAGTTCAGATATTATTTTGATCCTGTACCCCAGGACTAGTGTCCTTCCAACTCTTCATTACCTTCAATTAAATATGGGTAGTGAGTCAACATTATTTGTAATTGCTCATAGATCACTAAGAAAAATAAAAGAATTTATATGAGTGTAATAAGCTTCTATTGAATCATAAAGCCATATTCTCTTCACTGCTCATTGTCAGAATTATCCAAGGTTATCTCACTTTCATAGGGTAATTAGGTATCATATGAAAGATAGAAAATCAGAGCTTGGCCTATTATAATTATGTATTTTGAGCTCAAAGAAGTCAGTTACCAAACAGAAAAGCTTTGCCTTGAAAATAATTGCTTTAGAAATTGATGAAATGGATTGGTTTAAAATGAAGATACTTTTTCATTTTTTTTACATCACTTTGTTATTTATAACTGAAAGACTGAAGAAATAGTGCAAATGATGTCAACACCCAAGAATGATTACATTGGCTAATGGCAAGTAGGTTATTTACTGACAAGGGAATAATACTTTTTCCTCTCTTATTTCAAGTTGGGCTCACCTTTTTTAGTAAGCTTTTGAACTCTGTTATCTTGTTGCCAATGCTAACCATGTTGTCAATCTGTCACTGTTTGCCCTCTAGCTGGCAAGTCTATTGGATTGGGGACAGACATTTGTTTTTCATGTGGTGTGCCGGGAGTTTGAACTGGAAAGACCAAAATCTGTAATATTCTGTCAGCATGGAATTGATCGTCGTTTCTGTGAATCTAAGGTATCTTGTTAATTATATTGGTAATGCTGTGTGAATGCCTAGGCTTATTAAACAGGACTAACTTTTAAACTAGCTATCCTCTTCAAAGAAGCTAGAATCTGAAGTCTAACCTTTTTCTGAATTTTTTTATAATCTAGAAAACTTGCTGTTAGCCTAATATCATTACTATTATTTTTTTTGGGGGGGGTGGGGGTTGTGAGGTAGTGGGGTTAAGTGTCTTACTCAAGGTCTCACAGCTAGGGAATTGTCTGAGGATGGATTTAACTCAGGTCCTAACTCCAGGTCTAGTGCCCCATCCACTGCCCTACCTAGGTGTCCCAGCCTAATATTATTATTTCTAAATGCTGAGAATATAAAATTTTCTTACATATACAAAAATCTTAGAGTAAATTTATAAAAGTATAAATAACATGCTTTCCATGAATTTGGAATTTTTTGACTTTTCACCTATGTAGCTCATTCAATGCTCCCTGTAATGACCTTGTAGGGCAGAGATTATTCTTATGCGTTAAATAAACAGAAAAGAGAAATTAAATAAAATTTAAAATTTTTCCCTATAAAATGGCAATTCTCTTTTTAATTAAATACACATAATTTTTATATATATAGTATACATACATATATACATATGCAGATATATATATATGATATCTGTATATTATATATACATATGTTTGTATACACATTTACAAATGAATGAACGAGAATTGGAATAAAGAATATACAATGTTCCTTTCATTTTTAAAAGTGACAAATCCGTTATTCCCTATACTTCCTTTATTTAGACACTAAATGGTTATTGGTTAGACACACATACACACTCTCTCTCTCTCTCTCTCTCTCTCTCTCTCTCTCTCTCTCAACCTTTTTATTGGAAAGCATTTTTTAATGCTTCATTAAACCTCAAACTTCATTAAAACTCTTTAGTTCCAATAATGAGATGCTTTGTGGGGTTTACTGTTGTCAGCTCTTGCTTAGTCAACACTGATGGGAATATTTTGTTCAAATAGAGGTGAGTTTTATTCAGTATACAAAGTACCCCTTCCCATATCCAAAAGAGCATTCTAGAGAAGAAATATCAAGCTCATGGCCTCCCAGATTAACATAAAATTGTGAAATGTTCGACAAAATAAAAAAAAATACAAAACAATACAGATAGTATTAATTTGCTTATTTTCTAAGTCAGTGTCTGGTTACAGGAATCCCTTTGTACTTGAGTCTGGCACCCTGCTGCAAAGGGTTTAAGAGACATAAGAAGGATAAGGGGTGAGGGCAGAGCCTCAGAGGAAGAAGTCTTTGATTGACTGTAGAGTTTATTCATGGCTAGCCACGTAAACCATTAGAAAAGCTCGGAGGAGCCTTGTGTTTCCCTCAGGGATTAGAAGGGAAGCAAGAAGCTGTGAAAGCTCTTTTGTTTCCAGCATCCAGGGGAGGTGAGAAACCTGGATTGGAAAGAATGGGTCAGGAGAGCAGAGAGGCAGACAAGAAGATTTTTCCGGGCACATTATTGGGCCTCCCTCCTGGGGGGCTCCTGCTCTTGATCTTGAACTAGTGCTTGGCAGAGTTCCTGCCCTCTAGCAGATGCTTATTAAGAAGTGTTTACTGAATTGACCAGATGGCCTCTTAAGGCCCTTTCAGACTCTAAATTCTAGGATCCTGTGCTTAAATCTTGAATCATAATAATGAACCTTAATAATTTTCTAAATAAAATGTTAGGCATTCAGCCATTCAACTTTTCTCTTAAGTAAATAAACCCTTTTATAAGTAACATAGTGACTGTTGGTAATCTTTTGTTGCTCTAGATGAGTTGTGTTCCTGGGCCTTGTTCTACCTCAGATGACTTGAAGTATACTATGACCCGCTTAGCGGTAGATGGTGCCGACCTTTATATTGTGGAGCATGGTTGTGCTACAAATATACGGGTAAACATTTTTTCCTCATTGCTGCCATTGTTGAGTTATGGATTGATGGGCTTTTTTATTTCTTGAATTGGGAAAAAAACAATTCCTGAATTTTTTTCCCCAAATAAGCTTCAGTTTTGATATGTAGATTTTATATGACTTGTGTTTCTTTAAAACGCCACTGATTTTTATCAGATTGTCTTCTAAATTATTTTTTCAAGTATTCCCTTTAACCTTTTATTAGTTTTTTGAGTCTCTCAATATTCTAATAATCTCTCTACAATATTCTAAATCAGTTTATAGCTTAGAAGTAATCCTGTGGTCTTTTCATTGCCCTTTTCTTCCTGCCCCACTTTTCTTCCATGTCTTATTCTCCATTTTCTTGTAACTTGATTATTTTTTTAGTGCTTTGTT
Source organism: Macrotis lagotis (assembly GCF_037893015.1). Taxonomy (NCBI): domain Eukaryota; kingdom Metazoa; phylum Chordata; class Mammalia; order Peramelemorphia; family Peramelidae; genus Macrotis; species Macrotis lagotis. Next base: position 25,316,678 of record NC_133660.1, read on the forward strand.
TTTTATTTTTATTTCAATTTGGTTGTTTCTTTTGTCCTTGTTTTCCAGTTAATAGTCTTTCTTTCTGTTTATTTTTCCTCTTTTATTCTATTTACCTTTTGTTTTTACATTGCTCTTTCCTGCTTTCTCCTCAACTTGAGTCTGAGATCCCTTCCTCTTTTTACCTCTCTTTCTTCCCTTTCTTTTACTTTCTTTTTTATTAAAGATTTTATTTGAGTTTTACAGTTTTTCCTTTCTTTTCCTTTCAAACTCTTCCTCTCCACCCTCCCCTTTCAAATTCCTTCTTTTCTTTTTTTCTTTTTAAAGATTTTATTTTGAGTTTTACAATTTTTCCCCTAAGCTTCCTCCCACCACCCACAGAAGGCAATTTGCCAGTCTTTACATTGTTTCCATGGTATACATTGATCCAAATTGAATGTAATAAGAGAGAAATCATATCCTTAAGGAAGAAATATAAAGTAAAAGAGATAGATGGCAAGTTCAGACATTGAGATATCACTTTTTTTTTTCTAAATTTAAGATAATAGTCCTTAGTCTTTTTTCAAACTCCACAGTTCTTTCTCTGGATACAGATGGTATTCTCCATTGCAGACAACCCCAAATTGTCCCTGATTGTTGCACTGATGGAATGAGCAAGTCCATCAAGGTTGATCATCACCCCCATGTTGCTGTTAGGGTGTACAATGTTTTTTCTGGTTCTGCTCATCTCACTCAGCATCAGTTCATGCAAATCCCTCCAGGCTTCCCTGAATTCCCATCCCTCCTGGTTTCTAATAGAACAGTAGTATTCCATGATATACACATACCACACTTTGTTAAGCCATTCCCCAATTGAAGGACATTTACTTGATTTCCAGTTCTTTGTCACAACAAACAGGGCTGCTACAAATATTTTTGTACAGCTGATATTTTTACCCTTTTTTTTATCATCTCTTCAGGATATAGAACCAGTAGTGGTATTGCTGGATCAAAGGGTATGCATATTTTTGTTGCCCTTTGGGATTAGTTCCAAATTTCTCTCCAGAAAGGTTGGATGAGTTCACAGCTCCACCAACAATGTATTAGTGTCCCAGATTTCCCACAACCCTTCCAAAAATGATTATTGTCCTTTCTGGTAATATTGGCCAGTCTGAGAGGTGTGAAGTGGTATCTCAGAATTTGCATTTCTTTAATAAGTAATATAAATTCTTTATTTTCTTAGGAAATATGTGAGCGATACTTTGAGTAATCCATTATGAATGGTGAATGATGATCAGTCTTATGGTTAGACATTTATCAGAATGAGCTTGTAATAAATAGTAACTTTCTAACTTGCAGTAGATACCATTATGTATCACTGCATAATATTTTATTTTAATGCTTTGAAAAAAGGTGATTTGAGGAAATGAGAGGGGGAAAAAGTAGGAATCTCAGAATAAAGTTGGGCAGTAGACAGAGAATTCTAAAAATAAGGAAAAAGAAAAACAAGGGGAGACTAATCACAACAAGAAAGAAAATGGCAAGTAAGGACACAGGAAGCAGTGGAACCAAAATGAAGAAAGTGTGTCTAAGGAACAAGAAACAAGATGTAGACAAAAGACTTAGAGAATGAGAAAAGGAAATAGGACAGTGAAAGGCCTATCACTAGATCATAGTTTATTTATCTGTGCTTTTAGATAGTTTTATCTAGTTCCTGATATTATAAGCTCTAAGAGACAGGGACCATGCCTTTTTCATATTTGTGTTCTCCCAGGATGGAGTCCAATACAGGACTTTTCCCATGGTTGATTATTCATTGGTGGTTGTTGAGTTTCTGATCAACTAAGCATGACCTAATTTTATAATGAATTTCTTAGTTCATCCAGGTAAAGAGAGAAATCTAGATCCTTTTTAAAATTAACCCACTATTCTCTAATTTGTTCTTTCATTTATTTATTTATTTGTTTAGGCTTTTTGCAAGGCATTAGGGTTATATGGCTTTGCCCAAGGTCACACTTGTTAGGTAATTATTAAATGCCTGAGACTGGATTTGACCTGAGGTCCTCCTGACTCCAGGGCTGGTACTTTATCTACTGCACTACCTAGCTTCCCCCTCTAATTTGTTCTAGCAACCAATTTTGGTTATAATGATTTTTAAAATTATTTCATTTTCTTTTCCCTTGAATTCTTTAGATGGGTGCCATCCGAGTTGCAAATTGTAATCTCCATAATCAGTCAGTTGGGGAAGGGATAAGTGCTGCAATTCAAGATTTCCAAGTGAGACAGTACATTGAGCAATTAAGTAGTTGTAGAATTGGACTTCAGCCTGCAGTCCTGAGGAGGGCTTATTGGCTTGAGGCGGGATCGGTAAATGTGGGACTCGTCACTGTGGACATTGCCTTAGCTGCCGATCATCATTCCAAACATGAGGTTCAAAGGCATTTCTTAGAAACTCATGACAGAAGAACCAAGAGGTGAGTAAAAGGGTTGGGAAGGAGCATGTTCCCTTGGGAGACAGCTCTCCTCTTTGCTGTTGACAATTCAAATGTGCAGATTGATTGGGTTTTGATTTTGTTCATTCAGTTACTTCTTTGCCTAATCACAACTGTGGCAAGCATTAGCTGTGTCCCTAGAATGCCTCTGGCCATTTGTTGATGGAGGGGATATGATTAAGTGTGATCATAGGCAGCTTATTTGGGTTGTTCTCCTTTTCCACTGTTGGAAAACTCCACTGAAAATATTTACTGTACCTCGAGTAGATCTTGCTATAATTTTTTTTATTTAATAGTATTTTATTTTTCCAATTACACATAATTTTCAACATTTGCTTTTTGAAAGATTGAGTTCCAGTTTTCTCCCTTCCTTCTCTCTCTTCCCAAAATGTCAGGCAGTCTGATAGAATTTATATATGATTGCACATGCAAACCTATTTCCATATTGGTTATGTTGGGAAAGAAGAAGTAGAACACAAAGACTAAAAAAAAAACAACAAAAAAGTGAAAATAGTATGCTTTGATCTTTATTCAGATTCTGTCAGTCCTTTCTTTGGATTTGGGAAGCATTTTCTATTATAAGTCTTTTGGAATTATCTTGGATCATTGTATTGCTGAGGAAAGAACCAAGTCAACTTTAGTTTATCATTGCCCAGTGTTACTGTTTTTGAAAGCCCTTCAATTTTCAGAAACTTGAATGAGTTGTGTTGAGTAACTTTTCTAAAGTGCATTTAACTTCCTATACTAATCCATTACCAAGCATTTATTAAGTATTTGTTGGATTCCAGGCATTGTCCTTACCCATCAGGAAATTTCATTTGATCAGGAGAAACAGGTTCATAATTAAATTTATATATATATACAGAATCAACATGGAAAGATTGAGCCACATAATAAGGGCATGTAGCAAAATATAAGGAGTTGGGTAAGGAGAGGGGATGTAAAATGTGTGTGTTGGGGGGGGCTGTTAGGAAAGGCTTTATGATATTTGAGAGTGCCTTGGAAATGGAGATGAGGAGTATGTTTTAGGAATGGGAGACATTCCTGAGATGGGCAATGTTGTGTCCTGTGGGGGGGTCAGTGAGAAAGCCCTCTTGTCTGGGGCACAGAGTGTGCAAAAAAGCCAATGTGTACCACATGGCGAGGGAAATAGAAAACCAAGAGTTGTCTGGAGGAAATAGAGGGCCACTGGAATCTACTGTACAGGGAGATAGTATATGAAGATAGATTATAGGAGAAGCAAGTGAGGAGCTGCAGGTGGTGATCCTGGCAGACGGGGCAGATGAGGACACCTTGGCATTGATAAGGAAGTTTAGAAGCAGGGAGGGGTGGGGGTGCAGGTTCAGTTTTGTTCAGTTTTGGCTATATTAAGTTTAAAGTGTCTTTTGGGCATCCAGGTTGAGATATCCAGTAGATGCAAGTCTGGCCCTTAGGCTCTCTCTCTAGTCTTTGTAGGGCTGGATCGGCACATTTGAGATCATCAGCATAGAAATGGTAATGGAGAGCTGCTGAGTTCAGTTAAAGAATATGGAAGAGAAGAGGACCCTAGCCAGAGTCTTGGGGGAAAGCCATGACTTGGAGGAAGGTGGCAGCAAAGGATGCTGAGAAGGAATAGTCAGAAAAGTGGGAAAAGCAGGAAAGAATCTTGTCAAGAAAGCTAGGTGAGGATCCTGGAGGAGAGAGTGCTTGTATTCAGAAGCTGCAGAGAGGCCAAGGCATATGAGGACTAAGAAAAGGCCATTACACTGGATGATTAAGAGATGACTGCTACCTTCGAAGAGATGAGGAAGGGAAAAGTCTTGGAATGGTCTCAATGTTCAGTGTAAGGAGCACTGCAGACAGAGTCAGAAGGCAGGAGTTCTTGGCCTGCTTTCTCTGCTATCCAGACTTTTTACTTTGGACAAGTTACTTCCTAGTTCTGAAACCTGAGGTTTTGGTTTATAGAATAGGATTGTATATTACCTACCACTCAAACCTTTTAGAAGTCTGTTAAATAGCACAGAATAATAGCTAAACTAACATTTGCATATGGGTATCAAGTTTGCAAAATATTGTATGTAGTTGTACTCAATTCAATCCTCCCTCATTAATGATTAACATAGGTGCATTTATTTCTCAATGAGAAAAATGAGGTGCAGAAATTGGAACTGATTTCCCCAGGGTCACCCACCTGCTCATAGTCCTTGGCACCACACAGAAAGGTGCCAAGTATTTTATGATTATTTTGGCTAAATGCTTTTTGGGATTTGTCTTTATCCTCCAGGTTATGGTTTTTGTGGCCAGATGACAGTGTGAAGAATAAGAGGAGCCGGAACAAGTGTGGCTGTTTAGGAGGCTGTAGATTCTTCGGGGGCACAGTCAGCGGCCTGGATTTCTTCAAGCTGGATGAACTCACTCCCTCCAGCAGTTCGGCCTTTTCTAGCACAAGTGCAGAGTCTGACAGGTGTTACGGGCAGTCTCTCCTACAGCCTGGAGAATGGATCATTACCAAAGAAATAGCCAAAATTGTTGAGGGTAAGAACATGGATTGTTCTTTGGTTTAGTATTGGTAGGATCTGAAAGTTTGTCTCAGGAGCTGAAAGGGAATTCTCATTATCCAAACCTTATTGCTGAAGTTCTGCAAATCATTTCATTCTGCTAGGAATAGGATAGAGAAAGAATAAAGTCAAGATGAAGTGGTTTTCTTAGTGTTTCATGGTCAGGCAAAAACCACCCTGGAGCTTGTCATGCTTGTTTGCATAAAGCATGTTTTCCTTTTTTGCCCCATTCTAACCATTTAATCAAACCATGATGCAGTTTTGAGGTACAACTTTAGAATATTTGTGATATAAAGGTAAAAACAGCTATTTGTAGCTTCTCTTTTTTGTGTGGATAAAACCCACTATTATGGTGTCTTTCTCACTGGTTTCTTTGAAAACAAATTCAGATACACCCCGACCCACATTATCACAACTTATGTGGTTCAGTTTCATGTTGACAAGTGATCTTAAGACATCGATTCCAGAAATGTTAGATTGGAAATATCTGCAGTAGAAATTGAGCCTCTTAGAAGAGAACTCGTCCTTGCCTCCCTTCTTTGGCACGTTAGGATGGCCCAGGAGAGGGACCACCTAACTCTCCTATTTCTTCTTCTAGGGAAGTTTATCATAAGGCATGAAACTGTGCAAGTGTTGCTTATTATGCATATTGATCTTGCTAATTGAAATGCTGACTATTAAGTTCTGTCTAACTGCCTTCCATATAAAGGTCTTCATTCAGAAGGAGCAAAGAGTGGGGGGTCTCATTTAATTTTCTTAGAATTGTGCTACTGTACAGAAGAATAGATTTAATAAATATTGTCCTCTTGGTTTGGATTTTAAACTTACCATTCTCTTACTACAAAGTTTTCTAATGTCAGGTCTGGCTTAAGAAAAGAAATTGAATATTTCTAATCAGCTTGGATGAAAACAAATTTTTAGTTCATCTTTTTGCCCAGCAGTAGAATTATTCAACATGTACCTCAAGGAGCTTACATTCTGTTGAGGAGAAGCAGTTCGAACAAAGAAGTAAATGCACTATATGTACAAGGATCTCTCCCAGGCACAGTAAGGAGTGGAGATTAGGAGGCAGGAGGGAGGAAAGAAAGCATAATAGGGGCATTATTGGGAGGGTGGCACCCAGGGGGCCAAGGAGAGGAGCCTGTGGAATCTGCTACTGCTTTGAAAGGAACAAAAAAGGGCTATGTGAATGGGTAGGGAGTGTGGCCACAAGAGGCAGGACCGGTCAAGGCAACTAAGTCATCATAGTTGGTTGGCAAGGATAACAGTGAAGTCTGTGATACCACACTGGCTCACCAACACCTAAAGAGAGGGCAGAGTTGGCTCCCCACCAGCTTGTGCAGGTGCTGCACTTCCAAAGGATGTAATGTATTGACTCAAAGCCATTTCTCATCTGTTTACCTCCATCTTGGGATCAGAAGTATTTCGTACTTAGTAAATCCAAATTACATGATAGAAAAAGCAGGTGAGCTCATTTTCCCTTTTTCATTTTTATCTTCAATAAATTAAAGCCTCTGTAAGTGATCTTCTAGTTTTCTATGGATTTGTAGATCTTCATCCATACCTTGGCATCCTGGGGGGATTCTTATTCATGCCCTTCTTTAAATTCTCTGTAGTTAATCTCCTTGAACATGCCAGTGCCTTTCCTGGAGGTCACAGAGCCTTAACTTTTTTTTTTGTTTGTTTCATGGGTGGCTGGAATGGTCTGGTGAAGCTTCCTCAGAATAGTGCATAAATGCATAAAATGCATGAAATATAAATGTACAGGACTGCAAGGGAGACTAATTAGATTGAAATAAAGATGTCATCTTTTTTTTTTTTAGTGGGCCCTCCAAACTCCTTGTAGATTTACAAATCCCAGTTGAAGAAACCCCTCCAAGCTGTCCAAGGATATCAGTATAGCACCTTGGCGGTTCAGGGGAAACCTCCTGCTCTGGCTCAGTCCCCAAGTTTACATTTCCTGAATGTTCTCTTTTATGCCACTTTTGAGAACACAAATCATCATTGGCAAAATCATGCAGCCTGCTTATAACCATTTCTGTCCTTCCATTCTCTGCATCACCTATCATTTTGATTCTTTAGGGGTTGTAATGTTTCAAGGTTTGCAGCCATATAATATTGCCAGGAATATATTGATATTAAAAAGATAGATTTCTGTTTCATGAAGTCCCTTGGGATCATAGAGTGTGATTCATAATTTCCCACATTTCATCTTCTCTACTATTCAGTTCTGGCTTGACTGGTTTTCCATCTGCAATTAATGCCCAAGATTTTTGTACCAATGAATTTTCAGTGGATTTTCCATTTAATTGTGTGATGACATTTTTTGGACAGTAGACATTCTCTATGAATTTGACTTTTCCTTTGGATTGTTAGGCTGAAGCTGATGTTTTTTTTTTTTTTTGAATGATTGTGGAGGTCTTCCAGGAGGCTTTATGGTATTCTGGGGCAGAAGGTGGGCAGCATGTTTGTATCCACAGCAGGAGCATCTGGGGAACTTCAGTGTCAATAGGGAATCCTATGATTCACATATAAGCACCTATTGTGTGGGGGATTAAAAATCACTGTGATCATTGCTCTCCCTGTCGTGTCCTCTGACCATGGATAGACCCCAAGGCCTTATCATGGGCTTCTTCTCTTGTCACTCAGGGATCTCACCATCCAGAGGTATAGTCGTCTCTCTTCAGATAGTTCTGTGACCTTATTGATCTGTGATCTCTCTCCTGAGCCTCAGGCATATGTCTCCAGCTTCCCATTAGCCATCTTAAACCATATGGCCCATAGACACCCAAAACTCAGCATGTCCAAAAGAGAACTTCCAGTCCCTCTCTCCTTCTGTAGCCCCCTTTACTGTCACTCCAGCTCCCAACTAGGGCACTGTCCTCATCTCACTCTCAGCCCATCAGTTCTCTGTATTCCAGGCCCATCATTCCCACCTGGATGCCATCTCTCAGACAGCTGTTAGCCTTGGGCAGGGCCTTAGCCTGCCCTCCTGGACTGTTCCAAGGGCCCTCAACTCTTTCCTCCCTCTTCCCCTCTGTTTCCCAAGTGACCGCCCTGAAGTTGAGGTCTGACTGTGTCCCTGCCCCCCCTCCCCAGCTAAACTCTAGCATCACCCTGCCATCACTGAGTCACTCCTGCCTTCCCAGTTTTCTTCCCTTGTACCCTCTGGGCTCCAGCCCCACTGACCTTCTTGCTCTCACCCCCTTCTCTGTCCTCCCTCTCCTGACCATACCTTTTCCCTGGCTGTCTTCCATACCTAGGGTGCCCTCCATCCTTGGAGCTGCCTCTCAGCTTTTGCCATATGACCTATTCATCCTCTCTCTGAGCCTCCCCTCCCGCCAGGCTAGGGGCTTCCCGTGAGACCATCTCTAGGGCATCCTTCATTGATCTTGTGTTCCCAGCATTGTCAGCATCTTTTCTCCCCAGGATGATGGCAGAGCTTCACTGGTTCTATCTTTCTTCCTGCCCCCAGGACTTAGTCAACATTTAATAAATGACCTATGTATCCTAGATACCATAAGGGCTTAATCAATGTGGGCTTGTTGACCAAACCATGGACTGTTTGAAAATAAAGGGGGAACTTGGTTCTCACCTGCTTGTGTGACTGAAGAAAAACCCCTCTGGACAGCCAGCCCTGCTGTTTCCTGCTCAGATGGTTTTTTGGAAGACTCTTGCTGAGTGTATTGTTGTTATTGTCATGCAGCTGAAAATTGGTGCACAAGGAGAGGTTGTCACTGATAGACTTTTGATGGTACTTTTTTTTTAAAGTAATAATATCATAGAAGTTTTGGTAGGTGCTTCTTCCTCTCCCCTCTGCCAGATCCTTTGAAAGTTAATCAATCCAGGCTTTTCTCACATCCAAGACACTCTTAGTCTGCAATGGCCACTCATCCTCTCCATGTTCTTCTTGTTACTTCCATTTCCTCATGTAAGCATGTGAGGGACTGAAATGTAAAGCATTCACATAGACTGGTTCACTGTCATTAACAGTTGCTGTGCAGTGCAGTGATACGTCCTTTTTATCTGTTATTTTTCTTCAGTTTCCTCTATAAATACTCTCAGTAACTGCAGACAGCAAGCCTTTCTTAAGCACCAGCTGTATATATTGGATACTAAGATGAGGCATTCTTGACAGGTACTTAGACCTTAGTAAATAGGATCCAGCTTAATTGAGTCTCACATCAAGGAAATTCTACTCCCAGATCAATAACAGGCACTTTCTGTCTAGTAAAATGTAATCATTTTCATCTTTAATTATATCGTTTACTGCTTGCTATATATAATGCCAGCTGACTTCTCTTCAAGGAAATAGTCACGATATAAAACAGTGAAGAATCTGAGTATTGTAAAGAACAAATAAATCTTGGGTGTTTTTCATTTTTTTGTCTTAAATATTTTCCCAACACATTTTTTACTGTTATCTTCTATACTTACCTTTAAGTGAAGTCTCAGAGTATTAATATATGCATGTATGAATTAACCACTTTCACTTAAATTGTAATTTCCAGCAGGAGCTGGATGGTAGAGTGAGTGGAGCCCTTGTCCTGGAGTCAGGAAAATCTGAGTTCAAATCCAGGCTTAGGCATTAACTAGTTCTGCCCACCTGGCCAAGTCACTTCATCCCTCCCTGCCTTTGTATGCTTATCTTTAGGAGGGAGATTAGTAATATCTCCCTCCTAGAGCTCTTGTGTGGATCCAGTGAGAGAATATTGTTAATAAAGTGCTCAGCATCAGTGCCTGACCCATAGTAAGCATAGTTAGCTATTAACATCATCATCAAATAAAAATAAATATGAATTAGAACAAAATGGATCCCTATGACTGTCACATGCCCAGGAGAGAGTTTGGTTTCTTTTTGGGACATATTCCATTTTATACCTTTCTATTTCTTCTAGACTCCCTCCAGTTGTCATATTTCAGTGATCTAACTTTGTATTTGATAGTTCTCCACATTTGTTCCCAAACCACCTACTTCCTCATAATTTTCCTTCTACTACTGATGGGGGGCAGCCACTGAAACATATTATTGAAGGGCAGGAACCAAGACTTTGCAGCTTGAATTTATATAGTCCTTGTAAAATACTAATCTTTTTATGTTTAGGTAAAATAAATGGCACAAAAAGGAAAGAATGGGACAGCAAGTCAGTAGGGATAGAAGTTGAGAGGAAAGCCCACTCATTGAGCCTTCAGGTGCCACTACGTTCTCACAGCTCCTCCTCTTCCTCGGAGGAGAACAGCAGTTCCAGTGCAGCCCAGCCCTTGTTGGCTGGAGACAAAGAGAGTCCTTCTTCTGCTGCCGAGGAGCCCACAGTTCAGAAGGATGGCTTGCTTGCTTCCAGAAGAGAAGATGGCCAAGGAAGGTGAGAGTTCTTAGGGAATTGGACTTTTGTTCAGAAACCATCAAATAACTGGTTCCTTTTGTAGCTTTAACACTAAAGTACTGGCAGGTTTAAACAAGTTTTTAAAACTAGAGCTGTCTAATAAAATATTAGTAAAGAGATTACAGCAAGTTATCACTAGAATAATCTAATCTAATCTGGTAGAATCTGTTCTGGGAATGTAGGGTTGGTTCATTAATAGGAAAACTCTTCGTGTAATTGACCAATATCAATAACAAGCTAATAGAAATTATTCGATTATCTCAATAGATGCTGAAAAAACCCATGACAAAATACATTCCTATTAAAAACACTAGAGAGTAGAGGGATCAGTGGAGTTTCCCTTAAAATGATAAGCATTTATCTAAAACTATCAGCCAGCATTATATGTAATAAGCATAAGCTAGTAGCATTTCCAATTAGATTGGGGGGAAACAAGAATGCCTGGTATCATTATTATTCAATACTGAATTAGAGTTGCTAGTTTTAATAATAAGAAAAGAAAAAGAAATTGAAGGAATTAGAATAGACAGGAATCAAAACTTATTTTTTGCAGGTGATATGATGGTATTCTTAGAAAATCATAGAAAATCAAAAACTTGGGGCAGCGTAGTGGATAAAGCACCAGCCTTGGAGTCAGGAGTACCTGGGTTCAAATCCGGTCTCAGACACTTAATAATTACCTAGCTGTGTGGCCTTGGGCAAGCCACTTAGCCTCATTTGCCTTGCAAAAAAAAAAAACCTTAAAGAAAAAAAATCAACCACTTGAAACACAAACTACTTAGCAACTTTAGCAAAGTTGCAGGTTATAAAATAAACATAAATCATCAGCATTTCTATATAATACCAACAAAAACCCAGCAGGAAGAGATAGAGAAATTCCATTTAAAGTAACTGTAGATAGGAGCAGCTAGGTGGCGTAGAGGATAAAGCACCGTCCCTAGAGTCAGTAGTACCTGGGTTCAAATCCGGTCTCAGACACTTAATAATTACCTAGCTGTGTGGCCTTGGGCAAGCCACTTAACCCCGTTTGCCTTGCAAAAGAAAACCCTAAAAATAAAAAAATAAAGTAACTGTATTTGAGAATCTACCTTCCAAGACAAACCCAGAAGCTTTAGGAACACAATTGCAAAACATTTTTCACAAAAATAAATTCAGATCTAAACAAGTGGGAAAAGTGTCAATTGCTCATGGTGAGACTAAGTTGATAAAATGGCAATTGTGTCTAAATTAAATTAATTATTAAATGCCAAAAAATCTTTTTACAGAGTTAGAAAAAATAGTAACAAAATTCATCTGGTTGAGGAAAAGGTCAAGAATATCAAGGATGGGGTGGCTAGCTGGTGCAGTGGATAGAACACCAGCCCTGGAGTCAGGAGTAGCTGAGTTCAAATCTGGCCTCAGACACTTAACAATTACCTAGCTGTGTAGCCTTGGGAAAGCCACTTAACCCCATTGCCTTCAAAAAAAAAATATCAAGGGAGTTAATGAAAATAAAATGCAAAGGAAGTGGCCTAGTCAAAATCAGATATAAAATTATTTTATAAAGTCTTATTATCAAAATTGCCTGGTACAGGCTAAGAAATAGAGAAATAAATTAGTGAAATAGAATAAGCATAAAGGAAACAGAATGACTATAGTAAGCTACTGTTGGATAAACCTAAAGACTCCAGCTTCTGGAATAGGAACTCACTCTTTAACAAAAACTGCTGAGAAAACTAGAAGATAGTATGGCAGTAGCTAGGTATAGACCAGTTTCTCACACACTATGTACCAAGATAAGGTTGAAATGGGTGCAAGATTTAGACATAAAGAGTAGTACTAAAAGCTAATTAAAAGAACAGGGAATAGTCTTAGCTGTTGGATCTATGGAATTGGGGAGAAGTTTATGATAGATAAGAGACAGAGAACATTATAAACTGTAAAATGATAATTTTGACTAAATTATAAAGTAAAAGTGCAGTCAAGATCAGAAGAAATGAGTAAGCATTCATTCTCATCAGAAATGACTCAGAGAGGAAATAAGATACACACTTAATAGGGTGAGGAAATCTATCTTACCCTAGAGAAAAATAAGAAGAAAGGGATGGGATAGGGGGAACCAGGGGAGGGAAGGGAGGGAATAGGTGATAGAAGAAAGGGAAGATCAAGGGCGGGGTACTCAGATACAACACACTTTTGGACAGGGCCAGGATGAAAGGAGAGAGAGAATAGAATAATGAGAGTGGGGAGTAATAGAGTGGAGGTATAGCTAGCAATAGCAACTGTGGGAAAAATATTGAAGCAACTTCTCTGGTGGATTTATGATAAAGAATGCAACTCACCCCAGAGACAGAGCCATTGGAATCTGAACACAGACTGAAGTACATTTTTTCTCTCTCTATTCTTGAGCTTTCCCATCTTCTTGGGGGGGGGTATATTTACTCTTATGAAACATTCAATTTTGATCAATGTATAGCATGGAAACAATGTAAAGGGGAGGGAAGGGGAAAATTGTGAAATTCAAAAAATGATAGGTACATATTACTATTGTATATAATTTGAAAACAAAATGTTAAGTAAAAAAAGATTAGAAGAAATGCAAAAAAGATGGAAAATGATTTTTCTAACTAGTATTTTTGATAAAGGACTCATTTCTAAAACAGAACTGAGTCAAATTTATAAGAATACAAGTCATTCTCCCATTGATAAAAACGTCAAAGGATTTGAACAGGTAGTTTTCAGATAAAGAAAGTAAAGCTATCTATAGTTACATGAAAACATGCTCCAAGTCATTATTAATTAGAGAACTACATATTGAAACAACTCTTGAGGTACCACCTCACACCTATCAGACTGCCTAGAATGATAGAAAAGAAAAATGATCAGTGTTGGAGGGGATTTGGGAAAACTGGGACACCAATGCACTGTTGGTGTTGCGAAGTGATCCAACCATTCTAGAGAGCAATCCAGAACTGTGCCCAAACTGCATACCATTTGACTCAGCAATACTACCCCAAGGTCTGTATTCCAAATGATCATAAAAAATGGGAAAAATACCACATGTACAAAAATCTTTATAGCAGTTCTTTTGTAGTGCAAAGAATTAGAAATTCCCATCAATGGGAAATGGCTGAGCAAATTGTGATGTATAATTGTCATTAAGTATTACTGTTCTGTAAGAAATTATGAGTTTCTGGACTTGAGAGAAGCATGGGAAGAATTACTTGACCTGATACTGAGTGAAGTGATCAGAACCAGGAGAACATAGTACACATCAGCAGCATCATTGTGAGATGGTCAACTGGGATAGATTCAGATCTTAGCAGTTCAGTGATCAAGGACAGTCCTAAAAGACTTGGGATGGACAATGCCATCCACATCCAGAGAAAAAGCTGTAGAGTCTGAATGCAGACCAAAGCAGACTACATTTATTTTTTAAAACTTTTATATTTTTTCTTTCTTATGTTTTTTCCTTTAGTTCTAATTCTTTTTTCACAACATTTCTAATATGGAAATATGTTAAACACAATTGTACATGTACCTATATCAGATTGCTTGCTGCTGTGGGGAGGAGGGAGGGAAAGGAGAGAGGTAAGAAAATGTAGAAGGATGAATGAAAACTGTCTTTGAAAAAGAAAAAAATAGAGCCATTATCAAAGGTTAATTATGACTTTGATTAGAGCAGATTTTTATTTGAGATATGAATGCTAGAAAACAACTCATAAATTCATTTTTTCAAATTAAAATAATTTAATTTTTTTTTAAAATTGACAAGCACTGATTTTCTCCCCCCCCCCCCTTTTAACTAATAAATTCTTAAAAGCTTCATCTGGTTTGCCTAATGTGAGCACAGGTCTAATCCTAAATTTGTTTTCTGTTGTAGCATTCCTCCAGAAGATTCAGGAAATAGTCCTGTTTCTCCTAATACTCAGGATAAGTCTGGAGTTCAGTCTCCCCTTAGGTCCCCCTTGAAGCGACAGGCATCTGTTTGTTCCACAAGGCTTGGAAGCACCAAAAGTCTGACAGCGGCATTCTATGGCGACAAGCAGCCCGTGACAGTCGGTGTGCAGTTCAGCAGTGATGTCTCCCGGAGTGATGAGAATGTGTTGGATTCCCCCAAGCAGAGGAGGAGCTTTGGATCCTTCCCATACACACCATCAGCAGATTCCAACTCATTCCATCAATACCGCTCAATGGATTCCAGCATGTCAATGGCTGATAGTGAAGCCTATTTTTCTGCAGCTGAGGAATTTGAACCAATAAGCAGCGATGAAGGCCCAGGAACTTATCCTGGGCGGAAAAAAAAGAAAAAACAGACCCAGCAAATTGATTATAGCAGGGGTTCCATCTATCACAGTGTTGAAGGACCACTTTCTGGCCATGGAGAAAACATTCAGGATGCACAGACTCTGCCCATCAAAACTCATCCTTCCCAGGCTTCTTTTGTTTCAGCACTCGGTGGTGATGACGAGCTTGGAGAACATCTGTATATGACAGAAGGTGAGAAAATCATCGAGAGGGAGCAGATCACTTCTCAACAGCCTGTCATGAGTTGTTATCAGACCTACCTTACTCAATTCCAGGTGATTAATTGGTTAGTTAAGCACCCCACAAACAAAAGAACCTCAAAATCATCATTGCACCGACCATTGGATCTGGATACACCAACCAGTGAAGAAAGCTCATCTTCTTTTGAACACCTCTCTGTCCCAACTTTCAAGGTATGCCTTGGTATAGATCTTGGACAGAGGGAGGTAGAAGAGGAAGGAGAGCAGCAGCAACTTGATTTTTTTTTTGAATATAGGAATATTAGAATATTTTAAATGTACAATTTAAATATATAATTTTGGGGAAGTGAAAGCTATAGATCTTATGGGTTGTTTTTTGGTTGATCTGTCTGTAACAGGATCATATCACAGATCAATCATACCCTCAAAAATTAGTTACTCAACTGGTTCTTGTAACCCTGTTCCATTTTCAGGGTGAGCATTTATATGTTGGACATCAGCAGATGCTACAAATAAGAGCTTGACATATTTTTTTAGTGATTGAGGTGTAAATCATAGCTCTTATTTGCTCCAAATCCATCATTCTTTCCACTACCCCATGCCAGTGCCGGTGCTTTATCCACTGCACCACCTAGCTGGCCAAAGATGTGCTTTTCATAGAAAAATAATTGAAAGAATGTATGCAGAATATGTTTCATCTTTATGTCTGCTAGGATCCTTAGGATCATTTTTCTGTAACTACAGAGGACCTCAGAGGCAATAGGGTCTAGCCTTCTCATTTTACAGCCTATTTTCTTCCATTTGTGTGAATTATTGAGGACTAACAAAATGTCGTAAGAGACTTGAAGAAATAGTTCATGTTAAACTTTTAAAGATTGTTTTGTACTTGTCTAGGTCATCAAACAAGGCCTGACAGCTAATTCTTTACTAGACAGAGGCATGCAACTCACAGGGACGACTTCAAAGTGAGTAAAATTGGTCTCTCATCCTTTTAACATTAAACTTGGATTTTTTTTTCCATAAAATTTGTCTTTCCTGAATTCAATTTACCTTAATTAAATAGAAACACAAGAAACTGAGGCACAACAATGTTGGAATCATCAACCTCTTATTGATAGCACTTCTTCAACCAAAACTAAAAACAGTAACAGCAAAATTTTTATTACACATGTATGTTAGTTAATAGTTATGTAGCTATTCAAGGCTTGCAAAATGTATGGCATATATCATCTTATTTGATGGTTTATGATTTGATAGAAAGTTTTATATAGGATAATTTGGCATTGTGAATTTAGTATTTGAATAAATAAGATCTTAATAATATCTTGGAAGGATTTCTACCAAATCTAGTTTTGCTTCTTACTCTTCATGTTCAATCTGCCAACCATCTGTGATTGACTCAGTAGCCTTTTAATTTCACAGTATATTTATGAAGGACTTCTAGTCATTCTCATATCCACTTAATTGCTTAAGAAAACTAATTTAAGTGAATTTTAGACTCATAGACTCACACACTTACAAAGTGTCTTTCTGTAGATTTTTAGAATCAATAAAATATTTTTCTCATAAAAATATTGCTATTTGAAATTGTTATTTCAGAGTTTAAAGAAAGTTAAATCCTTACTTGGTTTGATTTCTATAGTGCTCCATACACCCCCTTGGAAAAGAAAGTCATGGATAACACGGATGATGAAACATTAACAGAGGAGTGGACCTTGGATCAACCGGTTTCTCAGACCAGGACAACTGCCATTGTAGAAGTGAAAGGAACTGTAGATGTTGTTTTGACTCCCCTCGTAGCTGAAGCCTTAGACAGGTAGTTTCTTTGAAAGCACATCTTTTCAATGATCAAATATTGCTTCTGTAAACGAACATTTATAATAACCTCTTCAAAGGATCTAAATAGCAGAATTGTAGTATGGAAAGGAAATTTAAATTCCACAAATATTTATCATGTAACTACTATGGTCAAGGGTTGGTGCTAGAAGCTGGGGCTGTATTCTCCCCCTCAAAGAAGAACTCCAGGCTAGTCCCAGATAAGGATGATGCAAAGCAAAATGGCATGGTGAGGGCAAAGGTTATGAACTTTGGATAGTTGAAGGAAAGCTGTGGAGAAATGTTCAAATTAGAAGCTACAGGTATCCTTCCACATCAAAGCTTTATCCATTGTGATTTCAGTGTCACAAGTTGGCATAATAAATTAAGTGGGAATTTTGGGGAGAGTTTTTCAGAAGTCACAGAAAACATTTAAAGATGACACAGAAACACATCAGATGACATAGAAAAAAAGTTTAGAAACTCAGAAATACATAATGTGCAACATGTTGTATAATATCCACACACCATGATAATTCAGACTTCTTTTCCTGGTATGAAGGGAGGGCCAAAAGCCCTTACCAGGATTTTCCAACTCACAGAAGCACTGCTGCTGTAGCCCCTACTGTGTAGAAGGTAGAATTGTACTCATTTTGTTTTTGTAGATTTCCAACAATAAGACTGCAGAATGTGGCTCACATATTCCTAAGTTGATGAATCTAGAATTGTTAGGAACTTTCTTTCATAGTGTATTAACTCCTCAGAGAAAGTTTTCCTTGGGGATAATAGATGAGAAAATGATGATGCCATATAATTAAATAGTACCATAAAATTGCCTTAGAAATTATTTAAACTAATGAAATTGCTGCACAAAGATGGAGGTGAGAGAGGGCTGGAGTGAGCGCTCTCAAAGAGAAAGTCACTTTGAAGGCTTGGGTGTGTAATAATAAAAATTAGGCAGGTAAGAGACTAGGGAATTATCTTCTTAGTGTAGGTGGAAAGAAGATACCTGAACCTGGAATTGTATTTCTTGGGGAAAGCCTGTGGCAAGGAGAGCCGTACCTCATGAGCCAAGTCACACTGTTTCAGATCAGACTCAGATCAGAAGGTTGTCATCTTCTTGTTGGTTCCTTTTTTACTGGCTGTATTTGTTTTCCTTTCTGCAGATACATTGAAGCGATGGTTCACTGGACTAGTACTCGGCACCCAGCTTCAATTGTGGATCATCTTCATGCAAAGGTTCTGAGGGAAGCTGTACAGAATAGCAAGACAACCTTCTCTGAAAATGTAAGATCCTCTCTCTCTCAGTCACTCAACAAACTAAGTGTATCTCCTATGGCTGGGCACTGTGGGAAGCACAGGGGACAAAAGGAAAGGTCAAAGGCAGTGCCTGTCCTCACAGTGCTTACATATAGTGGGGAAGACTAGAGGAAACCAACTATGCACAGAAAAAGATGTAAAGAAGAGAAAGATAGCAGAAGGAAGGCACTGGCTTTTAGGGTGATCAAGAAAGGCTTCCTGAAAACAGTGAGACAAAAGCTCAAGCTGAAGGAAGCCAGGGAAGCCAGGAGGTGAGGACTTGAAGAGGGGGGAGCCTTGGAGGACAACCAGGGAAGAGGCCTGGAGGCAGAATAGTTAAGGGGGTCTGTGTTAACATGACCGGGGACTTGGTTTGAAGAAGGATTTCCACTTATAGAAACTATAATATATTCAAACAGTAAAATATGGTATTTTTGGAACTTTCCTATTATTTGGAAAAAAAATTTGTTTTATCTTGTACTCATAAAAGCAGATGTGCCTAATTGGTAATGAGGATTAATAAAGCAACCAAAGACATTTAAAATCATAAAGTTTTATTTTAGTTCAGTTGCTAAAATAAGTTTATAATTCCAAATGCTTCATCAAAGCCAAGGACTTCTGAGAGTGATCCTCTGCTTTTATGTAGTCTAGCCTTCTTTTATTTAAAAAAAATTACCTTGACTTACATCTTTTAGAACAAAATATGTGTTTTACTTAGTGGTTCCAGCCATGTAATCCACATTATAAAATTAATTTTTAGACACTAGAGTTCCTATAGAGATCCTTATTCTAGATCTCTGGTTCATTTCCAGCATTTCTAGGAGAACCTTGCTTGACGTAGAGATTATATTGTGGAACAGAGAGGGAAAGCAGGTTTCCTTCAAGTAGAATCAGCTTAAGGTCCTTTCTGGACTGTTCATCTATTCTTATCTCCAGATCCTAGGATGATCAATTCAGAATGGTTGGGGTTTCAGAGGCACTGAGTCCTCAGGACCATCTTGGCAGGTGAGCTGCCCAGCTTCATATGTGCCCCCTGTCTTTCTAAGGAGGTGCACAGTAGCCCTGATCCAGATAGTAGGAATGAGAATTTGTTGAATAAGCTTTCAGGTGTTGTGGAACTGGGTGCTCTGATACAGGAGAAGGACTTGGCCCGATGGATGAGAGTTTTGTGCCTTCTTGGTTAGTGGTTCATTTGCAGTGGCAATACAGCAGCCTCTGGGGGCATGAGAGTCAGGGGAGCAAGAGAGAAGAGAGAGTGTGAGCAGAAGGGCTGGTTTGGGGGCCCAGAGGACCTGGCTCTGTCCTCTTAAGAGACCCTGCCTGCTAGGAGATACTGAAGTGCAAGCGGATTGACTGAAAGTTGCCTATATCCATGAGCCACAGATCCAGCTTCTCTCCATATTCGTCACTAGGCAGCCTAGCTCTCCTGCATACTCAGAATGTCTTTTCTCCTTTTGTCTCATAGAACCAACTCTTTGCTCGCTGTCATGGTTTAGATCCAGTGTCACCTCCTTCACGAGACCATTCATTGATTTGTGTGACTCTGGGCAAGTCACTGCACTTCCCTTAGACTCCCACAGCTCTCCAGTTCTGTACAGCATAGACTGGCCTGGATCTGCTGGGTAGAATTCTGGTACTCATTAGATCACTGGTCCTGAGTCTCAGATTCTGTAAAATGGAGATAATGATCCACCTACCTTATGGGTTTTTTAAAAAAGATCTAGTGGATTAACACTCTGTGTAAAGCATTTTACAAATCTGAAAGTATAATTGTTGAATCATTCTTCTTAATTATCATCATTATTGTTATTATTTTGACATTTGATCATAAAAACATGATAGAAAAACGAGTGAGAAAGAACAAATGGACCACTCAAGTGGATCATTTTTATTCTTCAAAAAAATAGGGTGAATCTTGTGCCTTGCCTTAGTCATTGCAAGTATATGGGGAGTTAGGATAATTTCAGTGAGTCATTCAGTTATGGTACATTTATTAAATGCTTTTGGTGGTGGTGGTTGTGGTGGTTGTTGTTCAGTTATCTCTGACTCTCTGTGACCCCATTTAGGATTTCTTGGCAAAGATGCTGGAGTAGTTTGCCATTCCTTCTCCAGCTGATTTTACAGATGAGGAAACTGAACCAGATAGAGTTAAATGACTTGCCCTGAGTCACATAGCGAGTAAGTGTCTGAATTCAGGGCTTCCTGACTCCAGACCCAGCAATCTATTCAGAACACCACCCAGCTATCCACTAAATGATTAGAAAGTACCAGATACTTTGTTTTATGTGCTTCATCAAGTGAATTATCAGAAGATTCTTGATCCTTCTGTAAAGTTAAGTCTTTTCCTGGAGGTTGTATAGTAGTGATCCTGAAAGTTGTTTGTCCATCTATCCATTCAACCATCTTTAGCCATTGAGTTCCTTCGTTTTCAGATCACTTTACTAGTTTCCTTTCTGACAAATTGAATTTGTATGTGAAGGCTACAGATCTGGGGCACCAGCTAGAACTGAGATTCTGAGCCTCGGAAGTTGAGTCACTTGTCTATTGAGCTGAAATGACCTTGCAGACATGATGAGAAAGAGATGTTGATAAAAGTGTGAATACTGGTAAACAAGTCATCACCATTTTCTTCTTTTCAGTTATCCTCCAAGCAGGATATTAGAGGAACAAAAACTGAGCCCCAAACCACAGGACGAGCCAACCAAGGGCAAGCACAGACAAATCTTGTGTCCAAGCAAGATAATGTAACCATTAAAGGTCTTCAGGCCAATGTTAGCATACCCAAGGTAATCAATTCAGGGGTCTTTGTGGGAGGCTATTCTGAAGAAGAATTTCATTTTTATTCACTGGGTTTCTGAACTGTTGGAGTTTGATGGATGATTTAGGTTCCTTTTACATAATGCTAAATTTTTCACTTCTCTTTAAAGACACAGTGGGAATGTAAAATAGAACTAAAATGACTCTGACTTTACAATGACAATGTCTAGTCAAATACTCAAATCAAGACTTCTACCATTTTTAATTGGATTGTATAATTATTTTACTTTTGAAATTTTGCATTTTCATACTTGTCATTTAACACTACTTCTATACAAACTTCATTAATCTTACACACTTTGAAGTTCAAGGATAAATGTGGAGTTTGTCAGAATTTCAAAAAATTATACTAATTTTTTATTTTTGTTAATTCAACTAATGTTCCTAACATTTGTCTGGGACACTTTTTATTTTAGGTAAACCTGTGTTTATTGCAAGCATCAGTAGAAGAATCTCCTACAGCTTCTGGGAGAAGTGTGACTCACGTTTCCCTTGTGGCGTTGTGTTTTGATAGAATTGCTACACAAGTTCGTATGAATAGGTATAAAGAATGTTTTTTTTAACTATTTTTTAAACAAATGTTTAAACAGCATTTTTAAACAGTTTTAAACAAGAATGCTATTTTCTTCCTCCACCTTCCTGAACCTTTAAAAAATTAAAAATAATAAATGCTTTCGCATGTTCCTGAAAAATAAAATTTATGTTTCATAATATCTAGCATATAAAAGTAAATTAGTTGTCAAAGCAGTTGGCCAGAAATCACTTATTTTCTGTATGAACCCTTAAGCATTTGGGATGTTAATAATCGAGTGTCTTCTACATGGATAGTAATACTCCTTTCCTTCTCTTGATAAGAGGTGTGGTTGAAGAAACGCCAAACACTACAGAACCTGGCAGGACATCAAACTTGGAAAGATATGTTCATGCCAGCAAAATGCAGCCTCAGTCCTCTGGCTCTCTGCGATCAAATGCTGGAGCAGAAAAAGGCAAAGAAATTGCTGCCAAGTTAAACATCCATAGAGTACATGGACAGCTTAGGGGCCTCGATACAACAGGTAGGATTATCTTTGAAAAAAGCATTTGCTGCCCCACTGCTCAGCAGCCCTGGACCAATCCCAGACCTCTCAGGATGCCGGACCACTCTCCAAGACCACATGTGACAGGGCAGATCAGTTTCAGTGGAGAGAATGTCCCATTTGGGAGTTCCCCAATATGAATGAAATCACAGGTTTGCTCAGAAGACACTTTGTTTCTCTTCTACAGTGTGATCCCTTGAATCAGCTCACATGAAAGAGTCCTATACTAATATATTTAACTATATGTTGCTCATATTCCAGAAGGACGAGAAATAAGACTTCCTATTTACTTAGCTCCTGAATGTCTCTTGATGTTAATTAAGTATTTGCTCTCTTTAGAAGAAGCAAGGGCATGAAGTTGACCATTTATGCTTTCTATTCCCTCATGTTGAACACATTGGAGAAAAGAAACAAAGTAGAGAAGTAACCACAGGTTACAAGAGACATTGCTAGCCACCTTTCCCTAGGAAGTTAAAGTGTGTTTAAGAGTTTTGTCCAGATTCTAACCATCCCTCCCCAGAACTAGCTGAAGATTGAAGAACCAGATGTTGACCTTGCCTCTGAACCCCAGTTCCCTTTTTTCTAAAACAGCCTCATTTCCAGTCTTCTTTTTTTTTTTTAGATTTTTTTTTCAAGGCAATGGGGTTAAGTAGTTTGCCCAAGGCCACACAGCTAGGTAATTATTAAGTGTCTGAGGCTGGATTTGAACTCAGGTACTCCTGACTCCAAGGCCAGTGCTCTATCCACTGCTCCACCTAGCCACCCCTAGAGTCTTTCTGAAAATGAAGTGAGAATATGTTTGTATAATCAGTACTAATGATACAGTGCTGAGATCACTTGTGTAGTGAAGCAAGAGCCAACTGTAGAGTGTGGGAGGGGAGCAGGATCTGATATGACTGGAAAGGCAGGTTGGAGCCAGATGGTGAAGGGCTTTATTTTCATCTATCTATCTATCTATCTATCTATTTAAAAGATTTTTTTTTGCAAGGGTTAAGTAGGTTAAGTGACTTGCCTAAGGTCACAGTTAGGCAGTTATTGTCTAAGGTCAGGTTTGAACTCAGGTCCTCCTGACTCTAGGGTGGGTACTCTATCCACTGTGCCCCCTAGCTTCCCCATGAAGGGCTTTAAAAGCCAAACAAAGGGGTTTCCATCTGATCCTAGAGCCCATAGGAAATCACTGGACTCTAGTGAAGAGGGGGAGTGACCTAGTCAGGTCTGTACTCAAGATCACCATCTTAACCAGAACTCCTCTCACAGCATTCTTTTTTTTAAAAAAAAATTTACTGTCATCTTTTGTTTTTACATCACTTAAATTTCTTCTTGTACCAGTCAATATATCAAAAAAAAAACCTGAAAAATCTATGCAATATTCACATCTGTGGACCTCTCACCCTCCTCTTCAAAAGAGATGAGCGAACTGGGGGTGAAAATGGAGAGGATTCTCTTCTCCTTTTTTTTCCCCTTTGAGGGGGGCATACTGGTTCTTTATCATTTTGCAGCATTAACTTCTGTTGTATTGTTTTTGGGGTTGGTTTCTTTTGGTCAGTCTTTCCATTTATGTTGCTGCAGTGCTAGTGTATATTGTTTTCTGTTCCTGCTGGTTTCACTACATTAGTTCCCAGGATGATTTCCTGGCTCTTTATTCATTTTCATCATTTCTCACAGCACATAGAGATTTCATTACCTTAAGGTATCCAGGCTGGCTTCACCCTTCTGCAGTTTATGGATGTCTCCTTATTCTAGATTTATTAATTTTTAAAGTTCAGGCAAATATTATTCCAGTTTCATGTCATCCAAATGATGCGTTTTCTCTTTAGTGATAGTCTATCCTTTGTGTGGAGCTGTAGCACATGGTTTACTCCTCTTGCTTATTTTTATTGGCTTTTGGTTTCATGAAAAGTGCTGCTGCTGCTGCCTCTTTAAAATATTCTACATGATCTGTGCCTGAACTAACTTCCAAAATCTTGTGTCTCATAACCAAGATAGAGCCGTAATTATTTACAGAGAACTTCGAAGCAGGTAACTTTCTAAGACACATCTTGACACATCAGTTTACAATGTGGTGATTTTCTGGTAGAGTCTTAGAATAATTTTTTTTTTCACAAGTGGGAAGACTGAGTGGTAAATGGGTTTTGTTTTACTTTGTTTTGTCTACATGGTAATGAGCAAATGGATCTTCATTATGAATACCTCCCAAGCTAAATTAACTGTCTTCATTTTTTTTTCCCTATCAGTTTTTAATTCTCCATTTTTAGGATAGTCTTCCTTCCAGAGCTGAATTCAGTCAAATTGCCTTTGAAGAGTTATATCCTCCTTCACAGATTGTCTTCTTCTTCTTCTTCTTCTTCTTCAAAAAAGACAAAATCTATCCACATATTTATTTAACTAAAGAATATTTTGGAGGCAGCTGTGTGTCAGGGTGGATGCTCTATCCGGCCCTGGAGTCAGGAGAACCTGGGTTCAAATCTGGCTTCAAATCTGGCTTCAGACACTTAATAATTACCTGGCCATGTGACCTTGGGAAGTCACTTAACCAATTGCCTTGCAAAACAAACAAACAAACTAAAAGAATATTTTGGAATTTCAAAAGTTATATGTCAATGAGATACATGCTGTCTTTTTGTTTTGTAGTTTCAATCTGTCCATAGTTAAAATTGCTCATAATAGTTTAAATTGCCCATGAGAGTTGTTATTGTTTACTTTCTTTTGGAAATAGATAATGGGACTTGTGCCATTACTGCTATTCCCTTTGAGAAGTCAAAGGTTTTATTTACTCTTGAAGAGTTGGATGAATTTACTTTTGTGGATGAAACTGATCATCAGGCCATTCCTGATGTCACTCGAGTTGGCCCAAGCCAAGAAAAGTGGGGCTGGATTATGTTTGAGTGTGGCCTGGAAAACCTGACCATAAAAGGTAAGCCTCACCTGGGTAGGTAGAGTTACCTAGAGAACTAACCTTTCTGAAGCCCCCACTGACAGCTGTTGTCTCATTGGGGAGACAAAGTAGAAAAAGAAGGGGTTGGTAACCCAAGGCATTTATATACTTCTTTTTGGGTAAAGAGGGACGAGGAGGTGCCAGGGTATAGGGAACAGGAGCCAGGGGAGGCTTTTCATAAAGAAAGTTGAGTTTGAGCTAGGATTTTAGAGAAGCAAGAAAATATAAAAAAGACAGGATTTGTGATACAAAGACAAAATCTGTGCCATCAAGGGAATTTGCATTCTATCAGAAAACCACAAAGATCTCTTTCTCTGGAGTTGGCAAACTGCAGCCCAAGGACCAGATGCAGCTGTCACTTACTTTATACACAGCTAAGAATGGATTTTATATTTTTAAATAAAATTGTATTGCAGGCAGGATTTGGCACTTGGCCCATAGTTTTCTGACCCCTGAGCTATAGTTACACACAGGATTTATATAAAATAAATACAAGACACTTTTAGGAAGGTAGATATGATGAACACCCATGAACCTGGATCAGGAATCCTGCTGATTTCCAAAGGCAAAGATGAAGAGAGAATACATTTCAGTCTAGGAGACAACTATATAGTGAGAAGACTTAGGACAGGGAGAGTGGATATGGGTATGTTGTAGATGTTTTTAAAAAAGAGCAAAGTTTAATCTTCATGAAGCTTTTAATTTTAGTTATAAATAATACTGATAATATAAACTCTGATTTCTTCATAGTGCAGCAACTCCTACAGATTTTTTTTATACAAACATGACTTTTTGGTAGAGAAAATGTTTGAAAAACAATTCCCTTTATTCAAGAATTGACACAAATGTTTCAGAGGATAGCAGTGAAACATTTTTCTGTTCCTGGTTTAATAAATGAATATCTGCCTTTATAGGAGGAAGACAGTCTGGTGCTATTTTATATAATACTATTGGAATTATGGGTAAAACTAATGCCACAGAGAGGGGTGGACTATTGACATCCAACAATTCTTCTGATTCCCCAACTGGCAGTGGTTACAACACTGACGTGTCTGATGATAATCTTCCTTGTGACCGAATAAGTCCTTCCTCAGACATCAATGGAAATTCTATTTCAGATGAACAGGTTGGTGATTCAGTTTCTGGAGCATATTTGCTTGCTTTACTTTAAAAGTTTATCATAGCTAATTAAATTATTGATGTCAATGTTTTTTGAAAACTTCATTTGTCAACTTCATGGGTGATGGACTGTGGCTTTTCAATCTTCGAATTTCTCACATCTTGAATATTATAAGCACTCAGTTGAACAAAGGCTCAAGATGAGAAACTAAGAAAAATTAAGCTTTGTTTTTAATACTGGAGAATAAAAGGTTTTTGTGGGGTTTAGATTTCTTGAAGTTTACTATGAGATTATATCTTTTAAGTTCTGAAACTGTTTTGGGTCACATTTTAGGAATGGAGCTTTGAATAGGTCAGTATGATAAAATAAACTATAGGTCATGCATCTTTTCTTTTCCTGCATAGAATTAAAAACTTTTTGTTAATCCACATTGAAATCAGAAAACCAAATAAAAATATGCAGAATAAGGAATAGAGTTGTACATGCAACCTTTAACATGTCATGGTAAACATTTTAACAAAGTAAAATCAAAACAATCAGATAATCTGTAGGCACTTTTAAAAATCTAGGCCTTTTAAAACAATTATAATTTTAAATTTTTATTGATATCCCTTCTTTTTATATTATCTGTAGTTCCCAACATAGTCTTCCTTACTCCTAGAGAACTATTCCTTATAACAAAGAATGGAACAGGAAGGGAAAAGGCACAATTCAGCAAATTCAATATAAAGAAAAATCTGGTTGTCTGAGTAGCCTAATTGACCCCCAGGCCCAGATTTGTGCAAAGAAGTAGGGAGGAAAAAGTGAGGAGGTGACTTCCCTCTCTTCCTTGTGGTCAAGCTTGTTCTTTATTATGCTTTCAGTTTTGATTGTTTTATTGTTATTATATTTATATAGTTATAATTATGTTGTCCTGCTTTTTGTTTCATTTTGCATCACTTCATATAAATTTTTCTGTGCACCTCTATATTCATTTTTATTTCTCCTTATAGCCCAGTAACATGGTACATTTTTGTACTATAGTTTGTTTAGCTAGTCCCCAATTGATGGACTAATACTTTAAAAAAAAATTATTAATAAACCAAAAAAAGTGCATTTTCTCCATGTCCTTTTCAAAGTCTGTTCTGTTAGCCTTTTGCATTCTTTAAGAGATAGAAAAACTGGGCAGCTAGGTGGCACTGGCCCTGGAGTCAGAAAGATGTGAGTTCAAATTCGACCTCAAACACTTAATAAATGCCTAGCTGTGTGACCTTGGGCAAGTCACTTAACCCCATTGCCTTAAATAAATTTAAAAAATTTTTTAAAAAGAGAGACAGAATCTGTCACACTCACCTGAATTTAGTATGTCCTTCATTGTTGCAGAGGTTTCATCTATTTGATTGATTAAAAACATATATTCTAGATGATTCCTTTTTCTTCCAATCTTAAAAAGATTTAAAAAATATTGCAGTAAATGATGCAGTTATTTCATTTCATAATGTTTTTGAGAAATGAGTTTTTCAACCCCCTTCTTTTCTTTGGGTTACATTTATCTGGCTTCTCTCTTCCGTTCTATAATAATACAAATTACCTTGGGTAAATTACTTCACCTCTCTGGGAATGGCATTCTTCAGAATCAAAAGGTTATTCTAGAGAATAACTATTGCAAGATCATATATTGAAGAAAATATCTCTTACTATCATGTTTTAGAGAATCTAAATACCCAATCAACACAATCTCAGTGGTGGAGGCTATGGAATTTTGAGTCAGAAATTAGGACACTGAAAAGTCTTAGTTATGGGTATTGTTTTGTTGTCACAGTTAAAAAAAGAATTCGCTGGAGCGTAGGAAGACCTTTGTTTTGGTCCTTGTGCCATGACTATGACTGGACTTCACTTGACTCATTGGTAAAATGGTCATGAAAATAATGCACAGGCTACCTGAGGGCAGAGGAGAGATACAATTGCTGAAAGTCTTATGATTTGTCACAGGTCTACAGAATAATTAATTCATGTTGATTTGTGATTTTTCACATGTGTGTATGTAGGATGAAGGAGTTGAATCAGATGATTTGAAAAAAGATCTCCCTCTAATGCCTCCCCCACCAGATTCCTGCAGCATGAAGTTGACTATCAAAGAAATTTGGTTTAGTTTTGCTGCTCCAACAAATGTGAGATCACCTGCACATACCTTTTCTAGGTAAGTCTATAAAAATGAATTCATTTTGACACGTCAATTCTGTTTCACACTTGTTCTTAATTCATCAGTTTTATATATTTCTTAAAATGTATGTTCCTGTGATAATCTGGGCAAGTCCTCATGATGTGGAGTATGGGAAGAGCGTATTAGAACTTGTGTGTACATTGTTTTTCCTAAAAACATAAAGAAAATTTTAATTTTAATATTTGATTTCTTTACTTGGTCTGAATTGAAATACTTGGGATTTACTGTGGAATCAAAGGGTTCTATTGTCAAAGACCTCCTGAAGTCCTTGAGCTAGGAAAAGACCTCAAGGAACAATTACCCAACCTCCTCATTTTCAGAAATTTATATAATTTTTCTTGTAAAGTTTTTATATGGAGCGAAAAATATTGATGTGCCATTCATAAAATTAAAAATATTTGAAAATAAGATTTTTTCTTCCATTTCATCATTTTTAATTTCTATCATTGTATTTTTTATATTTTTGTAATAGTTTAGTAGTAGACACACATAACATCAGTTAAAAACATATTTTGACAGTGCATGCCCCCAAATTGATATTGATGGGAGCATGTGATTGAAACTAATGGTAGATCATTGTGCTAAATAGTATAGAGAAGGATTTAATCTGTGTCATTTGAATGCCCACACTGACATCAAGAAACCTTGATGTGTGCTTGACCATGAGTCTAAAGAGTGAATCTTAATGGCAGAAAAGACCAGGATTCCCTGAATCACTTGCAACTAGGTTTTTTAACCATTAGATCTCAGTTTGTCAATCTGTAAAATGAATATTAAGCTACCTTCTTGACTAAAACTATTTAAACTACTAAAACTACTAAAACTACTAAAACTATTTTTAGTAAATTAAGGATTCCATTTATATTTATGTGGAACTTAAGAACTTTGTGGACTTAGGATAAAAAGTACTTTTGAGAGCTTCATTATCATTCATATTGCTCCAGAATTTTGGGTAGACATTTCTGTGCTTTAAAATATTGAATTCTTATTTTGTAGACAACACTAACTAAAGCACACGTGATTGTCCATAATCATTCATTTTAAAGTTCCTTCTAAACGGTAAGAATGAGATCATGAACCAAGTGGAGTGTCTTTTTTTAGACATCTTGGAAAAAAGCCATTTTGCCATTAATACCATTAATGCCTGGAGATTTGTTTAATTAGGCATACACTTCGATTTTATGTTTTTTTTAAAAAAATAATGGACTCTGCACTTTTTAAACGTTGTCAAAATGTTCTCTTCACCTGAATGTATATTAGTCATGTATCACTGATCAAGCTCCTCCTGTGCCACATACAGTACTAGGAACTGAGAATACAAAGACAACACTGACCCAGACCCTGTTGTCAAAAAACTTAGTTGATAGAATGATGAAACCCACCTTGTCCATGTCTGGATGGGACCTCCTACCTCTGCAAAAAACTAAAATCCAAGTCTTCTTCTGTCTCTTCTTTGAGGCCATGCTGGTTCTTTATGACCTTACACCTTTCCCTTTTGATCATCTTGTCTTTCATTTATATTATTGTCATCAGAGGGGATATTGTTTTTGTTTATTCTACTTGCTTCATTACATTAGGTTGTGTCTCTCCTGGCTTCTCTGGATTCTTCCCGGTCATCATTTCTTACTACCCAGCAATACGCTATTACATTCATGTATGAGAATTTGTTTAGCCATTCTCCATCAACTCTGATTCTTGTTCTTTCCTATCACACAATAAGTACTTTTGTCTATATATTTTGCTATACAGGCTTTCTTCTTGTCAGTGATGGCTTTGGAGGATAAGCCTTGTCTTAGAAACTTTGTGTTAAAGGGAATCATTTTATTTGCATGATTCCAGATTGCTTTCCATAATGTTGTATGGATGAAGAGTTCTACCAGTGCCTGCCTGCCCACCTAGTACCTCCAGCATTGATGAATTCCATCTTTTTTTTTTTATCTTTGCCATTTTGCAGAGTGGGAGGTGAAACATCACACTATTGCTTAGGCAATGTTTTATAGCATAATTTTTTTTGTCTCTTGTTTTTCTTTTGTCTGAGTCTTTCTGCTTATGGGTTATATAAATTATAGACTTTCCTTTACCTTTCTTACCCTCACTTCCTCAGTTATCTTATCATCTCCCTTGGTTTCAAGCATTATCTCTATTTAAGTAACTCTCAAAATTTATCTGTACAGCATTGATCTCTCTTTTGATCTCTATTTCATCATCATCAATTCAACTACCTCTGAGATAGCTCTACCTGGAGATCCTTAGGCAACTTAGATTCAACATGTCCTAAATGAAGACCCTTGTATTCCCCTTCTTCCTTCCTTCTCACTTAGAAAGCTCATCCTCCCAGAGTTCTGACTTTAGAATCAATTGTGTATCTCTGTCTTTTCCCTTACCTTCCCATGTCCATTCAATTGCCAGATCCCTTGATTCTACCTTCAAAGCATCTCTTGTATTCATATCTTTTCTTTCTGCCCACATGGCTGCCAGTCAAGGTCAGACTCTCATTATCCCTCACCTGTACTAGTAGCTACCACTTGGCTCCCTGCTTCCTTTCTTCCATCCACACCATTCCTCAGTACTACCAAACTAATTTTCAGAAGGCACCTACACTTCCATAGAATAAGGTATAAACTCCTAAAACTAATTTTTAAGGCCCTTCACATTCTTCCCACAAATCTTAATTGGCGCTTATTTCCTTTATGTACTCTATCCTTCCCTTGTTTTCAGAGAATACCCTGAAAATCTGGAGTGTGGGCTCTCACTTCCAATTTACCCTGAGTCCTCCTCATCTTTAAAGCTCAGTTGGCTACCACATCCTGATCAGATAGTAGATTTAGAACTAACTGCAAAAGCTCTTAGAAGTCATCAAGTTCAGCCTTCTCATTTTACACACAAGGAAACTGAGGCCCAGAGAAGTTATGTGATTTGCTCAAGATCTCATTGATTCACTCTCCCTTGAAATCTTCCTCCTAGGAGAACAGAATGACACACTCTCTCTTTTGTTTGTTAGATTTCCTCATATTATACTCTTTATCTTTGTCTTTATGATCATATGGTCATGTTTTTACATTTGCCTTATAAAGAAAATACCCATTAATCATCTTTGTAACTGTCATAGAGCAACCAGTTGAATACCATCACTTCTGTCTAATTTTTAGGCCACTTCTAATCAAAAAAGACACATCATTGAAATGTGAATACAGTCTGATAATGAGTAATATTTCTTGTAATTAGGCAGCTGAACCTTTTGAGTACTGCTACTCCTGCTGTAGGTGCTTGGCTTGTTCCCATTGATCAACTTAAATCATCTTTAAACAAATTAGAAACTGAAGGAACCTTAAGAATTTGTGCTGTGATGGGATGTATAATGACAGAAGCCTTGGAGGTATGTATATACTATTGGAATATTTTTTAATAGTGAAAAATGGTAAAGCCTGTTTTATTTTAGTAAGTGCATTTCACTTACATTTTTACCAGCAATTCATTAGCCCACATAATATCTAATTATTAGTAAATTCTTACTTGTAAGAGGGATCTTTAGTCATATCTGTATGCCACTTTCTGATATTTTCTTTTTTTTAGAATAAAAGTATGCACTTTCCTCTAAGAAGCAAATACAACAGACTTACTAAACTTGCTCGCTTTCTCCAAGAAAATCCTTCTTGTTTACTTTGCAATATCCTACACCACTATCTCCACCAGGCAAATTATTCCATCATTGATGATGCTACAATGGTGAGTTACTAAAACCAAGAATTAGCTTTCAACCTGGAAAAACCTTAATCCTCTTAAGGGCCTCTGACCCTCAGGGGAAAGTTAAGTCCCAAACACTAACATTCAGCTTAACTTTGACATCTATATTTTACATTTCAAAATTATGCATCCTGAAATTTCTTTAATAAATACAGCTATTAGTTTAACACATCCTGCACATTCTTTCTAATTCAGGGGAACTGGAGTAGAAAAAGAAAACAGAAAAAGATGATGAGAAATTTATATGAATAGTGGTAGGAAAAAAAGTCTGGAAAAGCTTCAGTAGCTTTAGGAGAATCACTATAAGCTAACTTTTATATTTCCAAAATATTCACTTAACCTGTTTTCAAAGCTGTAGTGGACTGGACCCACAGGCCTCAGAACAGCCCCCAGTAGTTTAGGTTTGACAGGGAGCAAAGAGCTACTTGGTCCTGGTTCATTCAGTAGCTGACAATCAGCCACCCCACGGACCCTGAGAGAAGCAGCCTCTGAGGCAAAAGCGATACTCTCCTCATGGTAGTCTTGCACCATTTGATCAGGAAGGGATGTGAGATCCTGAGCCTTTAGCCCTGAGCCAATCAGATTTCATGGACAGTTTGTTACTCTCTAACAGAACCCTGGCTTAACTTGCATGGGGCAGGGATCCACCAAGACTTTTGCTCCCATTCACCACAAAAAACATTAAGACAGTATCAGTGGCCTCGGAAAAGTCCATTAACAGATTTGTCTACATTCCAAGTATTTCACTTCTATTTGTGAAACTATCAGAAGTTCTAAATGAAATAGTGAGGTAGAAATCGAGTCTGCAATGTAGTGATATCTTCCAAAGTTAACTAGTTTGACTGAAGGGTTTATGTACTGATAGAGTCCAGTTATAGCTTGGATATAGAAGGCCAGACTAGCCTTTTTTTTTTTTAAACACGTGCCTCTATTGTTTTTGATTGAAGGGCTAGATGAATGGATGAACTCAAATGAAACTGATCACTATCTTTTCAAGGACATTTTTGAAGAAAATATATTTTAATATATATAGAGAGGATTTTTTCACTTTGGAAATTTATTCTTTTGACTTACCAGGCCTTAATCTAAATTTTTGCTGCAAATATTTGTAATCATCCAGGAAATTTGCCCATTTATTTTCATTCTTCTTGGCCAAATCTGTCATTTTTCTTTCTTTGGAGATGTCATTTTCTTCACATTTTTAGAACAAAATCTCTTAAGGTCTCTTCCATCCCTTATGTTATGGTGATGATGATGGTTACTTGATTTTGTATTTGTTATTTGAATTTCCCAAGAATAAAAGAACAGAATAGAGGGGCTGTGTCCATTCAAGCTTCTTTTGTCATTTTCACATATCAGTTTCACTTCTGTATACATTTGACAAGATAGATATTTGGGTTCATTTTTGGAAGACTTTTAAACTATCTTATTGTTACAGAGTGATGGACTTCCTGCCTTAGTAACTTTAAAAAAAGGTCTGGTTGCACTTGCAAGACAATGGATGAAATTCATTGTGGTCACTCCAGCTTTTAAAGGTGTTAGCTTGCACAGGCCAGCTCAGGCCTTGAAACCCCAGGCTGTGGTGAGCCATGACCATGAGGATGGACTGGGACTAGACAGTGGTGGTGGTCTTCAGAGTGATACCAGTGCCGATGGTGCCGAATTTGAATTCGATGCAGGTAATTTGGTAATCAAAGTTTTGGCCTTATGAAGCTAATTACACTTTAAAGGATACACAACAGTGTAGGGCACTAATATTGATATTTGATACTAAATTAAAATATGGAGAACAAAGTATGTCCCCAATATTTTCAGTGATGAATCTAGTTTTTATTTGCCTAAAAATTGTAATATTCCAGTGGATGTGGACTAATGACATAATCACTGACAGCTTTGAGTTAAAATTAGTAGCAGTCCACATGCTATTAATAGTCTTGTAGATTAATTTTTGTTCATGATTCTGCCATATTAAGTAATTAGAAATAAGTTAGAAAAGAGAAGTTAATTTACCATCCTAATAAATATGACTAACAGACTGAAGATGAATGTCTTAATTAAATACTAACTGCTTAGTGCTCTGCTTCATCTCTTTTGGGGAAGCTTCAAAAGTTATTATTTAACTTCCCTCAAGAACTTATCTTGACAAATATGAAAATTGTAGGCTTCTTGAACATCAGTACAGAATAAAGGAGCAATTTATTCCTGATATTGAGGAAGGGCTCAGTTATATTAGTGGAGAATGAAGTAGTGATTTTGAAAAGGAACCTTAGCATTTAATGCAGATCAATTGCTTAGGAACATATAAATTTGCATACAGTTGTCTCAAACCATACTTGGATTTGTGGTCAAAGACTAATCAGTTTATCTATAGTGAATTCAATGATTTTTAAATGTTCCAGCTACTGTCAGTGAACATACAATGCTTCTAGAGGGGACAGCCAACCGGCCCCCACAAGGAGGGGTTTCTTCTGGACCTGTGAGTGGAGCTGAGATCATGAGGAAACTGTCAAAGACACACACCCACAGCGATTCTGCTTTAAAAATAAAGGTAAGTTGCAGTTGCTTGAAAGCTTTTTTTGTCTTCTTTTTTCTTTATCATGTGCATTTAAATTAAGAGATCATGATTCTTAAAAATGATTTTGGATTTCTTACTAATGTATTTTGTAAGCCAGTTAATTTTCAATTTTGAATTTAATGTCACTAGAAATTATAACCTTTTTTTTTTGAATAGATGAAAGTATTATAACAATAGTGGCAGTCAGGGCTCAAGGCTGGGCAGTGAGTCAAATGACAATACAGTTTAATTTGCAGGGGTTGTGACTATATCAGTCAAACTCCTACAGAATAATTTATTATAAACTTGATAAAATAATAATAGTAATATCTAGTTAAATAATTTTCTTGGTGGTGGTTATGTCCATAGTGGCTCTACTTGCTTCACTTTTCATCAGTTCATGTAACTCCATGATTCTCTGTGTTTATTGTTTCTTAATGTCACAGTTTAATTAGTCATTCCCCAGCTGGTTGGCATCTGCTTGGTTTCTAGCTCGTTTGTTATTAAGAAAAGTGTTACTATAAATATTTTGGCATATATAGAACTTTTTTGTTTTTGATTATCAAATAGGTGTTTAAGAGTGATTCTCTGGGTCAAAGGGTATGGACATTTTAGTCTCTTTCTTTCCACAATAGTTAGACTAATTCACAGCTCCCTTAGTCTGCTCATTTTTCCACAACCCCTGCAACAATGACCATTCCCATCTTTTCTTACCTTTTTCTGACTGTGAATTGAAACCTCAAAGTTTGACTTCCATTTCTTTTGGCATATTCTTTCACGTGAATGTTAATAGCTTGCAATTCTTCTTTTGAGAATTGTCCATTTATTTACTTTTACCATTTCTCTATTGAGAATGAAATCTGTATCTTTCATTAAGTACCCTGAGAGGCCCCTTGGGAGTAGGGAAAAGTTTCTTGGGTTGCCTCCATGAATAGCAATCTGCCTCTTCCCAATATAACTTCTCCTGGTTCTTCTGGGCTACCTAATGTAATTTGATCAGTGCCCTTTGACATTACTAGAGGAATTCTCTTGGAACATCTATGAATTTACAGCCCTTTATAACAGCAGAAATCTGTAATCTGTCTTTCCATTGAGTATTGTGAATGCTTTTTTTTTCTTTATTCTCTAAACAGAGACCCAATGGACCCAAATGGGATTACTTTGTTCAGTGCTTTTGTTTTGTTTGGGTTTTTTTTTAAATTTTATTTATTTAAGGTAATGGGGTTAAATTATTTGCCCAGGGTCATATAGCTAGTCAATTAAGTGTCTTGAGGCTGGATTTGAACCCAGGTTCTCCTTTACTCCAGGGCTTGTGCTCTATCTACTGTGCCACCTAGCTGCCCCAGTGCCTTTGGTTTTATAAAGGAATGCATGATATAATGAATTAAAAATAGTTATTAATTTGCTTTGTTTTAAGTACTAGAGATAGTCCCTACTGCAGTTTCTGGTATTCAGGCATTTGATGGTGTCCAAGGACTTGGGCCTCCATCAGACTTTACTGGGACTGTTGTACTTCTAGGGGCTCCCATCCTACCTCCTAACTCCAGGTTAGATCTCATCTCTGCAAGGCTCTTTCTTTCCATGAATGGTGACTGGGTGGCCAGGGTGCAAGCAGGACCAGGGATCTGGTGGGTACTGCTTTTCCTGGGACTCTTGACCTTTGTTTTCCTGTTAGTGGCAGTTGTCTTTAGTGGCCCCTTTTCCTCTGGAATTCACTGTTGATGGAATCTTCACTTTGATATGTTTAAAAATGGTTTCTTTCTTTGAGTGTTTAGTAGAGACAAAGTTGCTAGGGTAGTTTGACATAGTTGGTTTTGCGTCCTTAGATTAGAGCATGTGAATTATTATGATACAGTGACAACATGACAAGATTCAGAGCCCTGGAGTATTGATAATGTGTGTGCTCCTTGACAGATGGCTTAGCTTCTCTGAACATCCTGTGTGTGCCCTCCACAAAGTCAAGATGAACCATGCTTGTGGCCAGTGTGTGTGGATTCTTGTGATTTCTTATCATTATTAGTAGTGTTATTATCAGTGGAGAGAGGATCAGCCTCAGAGTCAGGAAGTCCTCAGTTTGAATTTTGGTGAAGATACTTAGCCATTTTATGACACTGGGCATGTTATCAATGGAGGGATTTGAATGATAAAGCATTTCAGAAGTGCCAGTCCTTCTGCTCTACATGAAGCCTCTCCCTGTTCTAATATGATACCTTCCTCATAGGATTCCTGGGAGATTGCATGAGATAATACCTGTCTGAGCACTTTGGAAAACTCTTGAAGGGCCTTATCAGTGTTTGCTAATAGCTGTTAATGTGCAAATGTTATCCATCAAGGTGTGATTATCAGCCAGTAATATCACCAACCAGAGTGACCAACATTAAGCCAGGGAGGAGAGGCCATCTACAAGTCCTTCATATTCTTGGATGGAGGAAGAAGGATTCTATAGGGGTGAGGGAGAGAATCCAAAAATGGAAATGGGAGACCAAGGATCCATTTCTTTTAGTTCACAGTTTGTGGAGGCTGCCTAGGAAAAACTGAACTTGAACTCAAGTTAGAGGCAGCCATCAATGGCTTTTTGGTGGCTATTTTGTTTCTTTTTCCTATTGTTAGGGGACCTATTCCAGCAATTAGGGATTGGATGAAGATGCTGACCAAGGTCTTTCTAGTTCTAAAATCCCATAATGCTTTTCATGTGTTTCTTCTTCAGGGTATACATCCATACCATTCTCTGAGCTACACCAGCGGAGACACAGCCACAGATTCACCAGTGCATGTGGGTCGTTCTGGGATGCCCGTCAAAGAAAGTCCAAGAAAGGAGAGTCTGCTTAGCTATTTGACTGGGAGTTTCCCAAGCTTGCATAATCTCCTGGAAGGGACTCCTCAGAGAAGTGCTGCAACAGTTAAAAGTAGTTCTCTGACAAGAACAGGTATTTCTTCTAGTTAATGAAGCGAGCATTTACGAAGCTCCTACTGCATTCAGGGAACCATAGTAGGCACTTGAGATGCAGAGAAAAAATGAGTCTCTTTTCCAAGGGAGTTTATATTCTTGGTTTGTTAATGAGAAGAAAGGTTTTTTTTTTTTCCTTAAGTGAAACTAGTGTTTATAGTGTAAATTCTGTTTTTAGGTGGAGGCTTCTATGCATAAGTAATTTACTACAACTAAATTAGAAGTTTTTTGAGAACAAGCTCTTTCTTGTCTTCATTTTGCTTCTCCATCAGCATGACACATTCCATGGGGGATAGTAATTGGTTATTCATATTTACCTGTCGTAACTCACCTTTAGGAAACCATTATGTTCACAATAGTTGGTTTGCCTTGTCCACAGTTCTCAGTATCAGTTTGCATCTGTTCTTGGCATCATTGGCATTAATGCTCCTCTTCATGAACTGGATTTCTTTCTGAACATTTAATTGCAAAGCTCCATTATATAAAAATAAAATTTTCTTTTCATTTATCAGTATCAAGCAGTGTAGTTTTGTAAAAGTGACTGCAAAATACTTCTCAACTATTGAGTCATTTTATGATAAGCTTTGTCTATTTGCAAATACCACAATCAAAAATACTGTATTCAAGAAAATTGTATTTGCAGGAAACACAGTAGCCACAGACATGTTATCTGAGCATCCTTTGCTATCTGAGCCTTCCTCTGTCAGCTTCTATAATTGGATGTCAAATGCAGTGGGCAATCGAGGAAGTGTGGTACAAGAATCTCCTGCCCCAAAGTCTGGACACAATAGTCTTCCAACAGGTATTGTTGAATTAAACTTTTCTTCATGTTCTTAGAATTTTTTTCACTTATAACCAGGGAGTTGTGCCTTTGAAATAATGTTAGATATGAGACTTCTGTGAAATGTTTACCTCAGGGCAGCTAGGTGGCACAGTGGATAGAGTGGGCCCTGGAATCAGGAGGACCTGAGTTCAAATTTGGCCTCAGACACTTAATAATTATCTAGCTGGGCGACCTTGCGCAAGTAACTTTTTTTTCCTTTTTAATTTATTTTCCCCTAATCTTTTATTTTTAAAGTTTTATTTGTTTTGAGTTTTACAATTTTTCCTCTAAACTTACTTCCCTCCCCCCACCCCCACAGAAGGCAATTTGTCAGTCTTTACATTGTTTCCATGGTATACAATGATCCAGATTGAGTGTGATGAGAGAGAAATCATATCCTTAAGGAAGAAACATAAAGTATAAGAGATAGCAAGATCAGACAATAAGATATCAGGTTTTTTTTTCTAAATTAATGGTAATAGTCCTTGGTCTTTGTTCAAACTCCAAAGTTCTTTCTCTGGATACAGATGGTATTCTCCATCACAGACAGCCCCAAATTGTCCCTGATTGTTGCACTGATGAAATAAGCGTGTCCATCAAGGTTGATCATCACTCCCATGTTGCTGTTAGGGTGTATAATGTTTTTCCGGTTCTTCTCATCTCATTCAGCATCAGTTCATGCAAATCCCTCCAGGCTTCCTTGAATTCCTGTCCCTCCTGGTTTCTAATAGAACAATAGTGTTCCATGGCCTACATATACCACAGTTTGTTAAGCCATTCCCCAATTGAAGGACATTTAATTGATTTCCAATTCTTTGCCACCACAAACAGGGCTGCTACTAATCTTTTTGTACAAGTGATTGTTTTACCCTTTTTCATCATCTCTTCAGGGTATAGACTCAGGAGTGGTATTGCTGGATCAAAGGATATGCATATTTTTATGGCCCTTTGGGTGTAATTCCAAACTGCTCTCCAGAAAGGTTGGATGAGTTCACAGCTCCACCAACAATGCATTAGTGTCCCAGATTTCCCACAACCCTTCCAACATTGATCATTGTCCTTTCTGGTCATACTGGCCAGTCTGAGAGGTGTGAGGTGGGACCTCAGAGATGCTTTAATTTGCATTTCTCTAATAAATAATGATTTAGAGCAATTTTTCATATGACTATGGATCACTTTGATCTCTTTATCTGTAAATTGCCTTTGCATATCCTTTGATTGTCAATTGAGGAATGATTTTTTTTTAAAATTTGACTCAGTTCTCTGTATATTTTAGAAATGAGTCCTTTGTTAGAAATACTAGTTGTAAAGTTTGTTTCCCAGTTTACATTTCTTTTGATCTTGGTTACAGTGGTTTTGTCTGTGCAAAAGCTTTTTAATTTAATGTAATCGAAATCATCTAGTTTGTTTTTAGTGATTTTCTACATCTCTTCCTTAGTCATAAACTGCTTCCCTTTCCATAGATTTGACAGGTAAACTAGTCCTGGACAAGTCACTCTTAGCCCCATTGCCTTAAATAAATAAAATTTTAAATAAATGTTTGCCTCTTCAAGAACTTGTTAAGAATTTGTGGCTTTAGGGTGGCTAGGTGGTGCAGTGGATAGAGTACCAGCCCTGGAGTCAGGAGTACCTGAGTTCAAATCCAGCCTCAGACACTTAATAATTACCTAGCTGTGTGGCTTTGGGTAAGCCATTTAACCCCATTGCCTTGCAAAAAAAATTTGTGGCTTTGAAACACATTAAATTAATATTGGTGGTTTGTAAAAATATGTATCACTGCATTAAACTGTGTACCTTTAGGAAGGTAAATTTACCCAAATTTGTAACCATATATAAATTAAGTCCTTTAAGACAAGATAGTAGTGTATGTTTGAAGATTTAGTTTCAAAAGAGAAAAATTTAAAAATGCAAGATAAAATAATTTTATGCAGATTATGAATCTTTTTTATATTATTGAGATTTCTCTGAGACATATTCAGAATCAGCATTCATTTATTCAAGAGATATATAATGGAGTAAATACTTTGTATGTTGCCATCATCAGTCCTTGTGAAGCTTGTAATTAAGAAGCAAAGGACATTTCCTTCCATAGATAAGATATTTTTCTTAAAATTCACTCTGGTTATTGGAATAAAATCAGGTCTCAACAACTTTGAAGTAGCCATCTATAAATAATGATTTGTTCCAGGAGCAAGATTGAATGTTATTTTCTTTAACTAGTCTCTCTAGTTTGGTTGACATATACCAGCATCATAAGCATTTCTATCTAAACATTATTTGGTAGACTCAAAGAGATTGCATGATATGTCTCAAATCACCCAGAGAACAACATAGACCATGGGGAACATAGACCTCAATTTCCCAATTCCAAATCTTGTGTCCATTGTACAGAAAATGTTTTGTTAACCATGAAATATTTTATACACAGTCAGGTGTGTGTCACTTCATTACTACCCTCTAGAGCTGTCTGTGCAGGCTGTCACCCAAACCCAGAATGAATTTCCTCTTTACCTCTGGTGTTTCCTAATTTCCCCAAAATGTAGGGATCAAAACACTGCATAATCGATGTGGCTAGGTTGTGCAGTGGATAGAGCACCAGCCCTGTAGTCAGGAGGACCTGAGTTCAAATCCGACCTCAGACACTTAATAATTACCTAGCTGTGTGGCCTTGGGCAAGTCACTTAACCCCATTGCCTTGCCAAAAAAAAAACCCATGATGTTTTTCTCCCAAGTATACTTACCTGTGGACATGCTGTAGCATCCCCATATAATATTTTACTTAGCACCTAACCTAATGTAGCCATGTATTCAATGTTTACTGATTAGATGAATATTATACACTTGCATGCATGTGCGTGGAATTCTTGATATATTCATCTGTCTCTAGATCTACAAAGAGAACTGTCTAAATCTGTACTCCTGGGGCAGCTAGGTGGTGCAGTGGATAAGAGAACCGGCCCTGGAGTCAGGAGTACCTGAGTTCAAATGTGGCCTCAGACAACAACAATAAAAATCTGTACTCCCACACAGACACACATTGTTATTCTTCTTAGGTGTTGCTCCCAACCTTCCTACAATCCCCTCAGCTTCAGATTTCAACACAGTTTTATCAAGTGACCAGAACACCTTAGATGGAACCCACTCCCAGCACAGCACGAGTCAGGATGATGTGGCTGGGGTAGAAGATGCGAACCAGGGATTTCCTGCTGTCCAGCTTGCAGATGCCCAGGTGAGTGCTTGGTGAGAGGAAGGCCACCCCTGAGGCAGCTGCCATCTTCAGGCCTCTAGCACCTGGGCTGATGGTGGCAAAAGTTGTCCATGTGAAACCAAATAAAGCAAAATTTCTAAATTATCTTTTAAAATGCTTTATTAGCAAGTTATTTATGCATTAAAACCCAGTTGTACCACAATGCTATTGGGTTGGCTGCCCATCTATAACTCTACTGATCTATTTTAGGTTGAATTCTATATATGGATTAAAGGTATTGAAAATCATAAAGCAGGGCAGGCTAGGTGGTGTAGTGGATAAAGCACCGGCCCTGGAGTCAGGAGTACCTGGGTTAAAATCCGGTCTCAGACACTTAATAATTAGCTAGCTGTGTGGCCTTGGGCAAGCCACTTAACCCCATTTGCCTTGCAAAAACCTAAAAAAAAAATCATAAAGCAGAAGTCTCTCTGTATACACTCTCATTTGATAATCTCTTCATTTGCCTTGGATTTACTGATAATGAATCTCACATTTCTTCTCCATTTTTAATGTCTCTCCTGAATTCTATTTATGCATATCCAGTTGCTTAATGAATATTTCAAGTTAGATATCCCATTTGCATTTCAAACATAACTTGTTTAAAGCAGAATTCATTTTCTTTTTCCCAAAACTTATTCCTTTTCTGAAATTTTCAACTTTGTCAAGGGCAACAGTCACTAGGTTCCCAGCTTTGTTATTTCCCTCATCCTTCCTTACCCAACATAGTCAATTAGTTGCCAAATTTTGTCTTTTCTACCTCTAAAACATTTCTTGCACTCATCATCTCCTTTTCTCTCCTCACATGGCCACTGAATGGATGAGGTCAGGTTCTCATCACTTCCCTTCTGATTGGTCTGCCTGTCTTCCTGCCAAAGCTGCCAAAGCAATTTTTCCTAAAAGTCTGATCTCCCTTTTGACCCTAGGATTACATTCAGGCTCATCTGTTTTCCTTTTAAAGCACTTCACACCCTGCCTTTTCAACACCAACAAGCATTTCTCCTTTTTAGTCAGCCAAGTTGAAGTGGCAGAGCACCTTAAGGGAAAGAGAATAGCACCTCCTCCACCTCAGCCATGCCAACCACCAATCTGGCTTCCAACCCAGCCCCTTTAGCCACCATTTGTGATCATTAAAAAAAACTCAAGTAAGTCTCTTCGCCTCTTCCCCCAGGGCAGGACTAAACGAAAGATGGTCAGATGTCTGCAGGCAATGGGGAGGGAGCCCCCTAGGGCCCACCACCTCTTGTTAGTTGGCCTGAAGTAACCCTTCCTGATTGTGGAGTGTCCAGAGATAGATGGGGATAGAGCGAGACCAGGATCCAGACTGAACTCGCAGGAAACTGGTCTATAAACCTATAACTGAGACTGAAGGTGGACCCGAGGGCCAATTGCTCCAACTGAGAGAACTGGCCAGAGTCTGGGGCCTAGGACCAAGGCCTAGTCCAGGAACAGTCTGAATTGTGAATAAAAGAAGACAGCAACAAACACTTTAGAAAAATACTGTGGACTAAGAGAAAAGCATTCCCTCTGGAGGCCAAGGCCCTGGATTCAGATACCCTCTCTAAGCTTATTA
This sequence comes from Macrotis lagotis, assembly GCF_037893015.1. Taxonomy (NCBI): domain Eukaryota; kingdom Metazoa; phylum Chordata; class Mammalia; order Peramelemorphia; family Peramelidae; genus Macrotis; species Macrotis lagotis. The sequence continues at coordinate 25,359,686 of NC_133660.1, forward strand.
CTCTTTGTGTGACCTGGTCATGTGATTCCTAGTTTCCTCATCTCTGAAATGAGGGTTTTGAGCTTGATTGCCTCTCAAATCCCTTTTTCTATCTCTACTTCTGCAACCCTGTAAAACCAAGAAGCAAACTCAGGAGAAATGAATAACCACAGAAGGTATAGGGAAAACCTGAAAAGTGAAAAATATGTATCTTGGCCACTGGGTCTATAGGAATCACTTGAAAAAATGGAGGTGAAAATAGAATTAAAATAAAATCCCTGGAGAAAGAAATGTAAGAGAAGTAGCTTAGAAAAGAAAGTAGAAAACCTCATTAACGTAACAGGGCAGATAAGTCGCTAAAATGACAAAAGACTGAAATATAGAGAAGAAATTAAGATACATGTTGTCAGAAACACCTGTCCTGGAAACTAGAATTAAAAGAGCTTATTGGTATTTATGTTGTGTGGGTAGGAAGCAAAACCTTTAGAAATAGTGAAAATTCAGGAAATAGAATTGAATCCACATGGATTGTATGGGATTTATTGCTTTGTAAGAGTTGAATTTAATCTTCTGATAAATATATTGAATGAATTCCTAAATGTTAGAATTTTGATGAACTTTTTAGAAAGGAGTTAGGCACAAAATTAATGAAAATATTTTGTCCTTTTTTAGGTCGTCTTCAAACCACTGCTGAGCCATACAGGAATTCAGTCACAGGATGCAATGCCACTCTGCTACCGAATGTACTTTGGGGAACATCTTTCATTTTCTGGAACATTAGATTGCCTCAGAGCAGATATTGTGGATTCAGATACAGCTAAGGAAAGAAGAAGCAAACGAGCAAGACAGTATGTTTAACATTTTTTAAAATAATTTTTTCTTGGGGGTGGCTAGGTGGCGCAGTGGATAAAGCACTGGCCCTGGAGTCAGGAGTATCTGAATTCAAATCCGGTCTCAGACACTTAATAATTACCTAGCTGTGTGTCCTTGGGCAAGCCACTTAACCCCATTTGCCTTGCAAAAAATAATAATAATTTTTTCTTCAAGTAATTAAGGGGAAAAAAATTCATTTTCCTATTCTCAGATTTTGATACCTCCTTATCTTGATGGAAAAATCTACCCTCCTCAGTTCAGCAGGTCTAACTAAGCCCCACATTTGATCACATAAAAAAACAGCTGTATTTTTTATTATTATAAGGCATTAAGAAAAGGCATGTTTTTCTAACATTAATGTTTGAGACTTTCCTCAAGCATCTATATACCCATAATACGTATTATTGCTAATACTAAGTATTTGTTTTTTTATTGTCCTATTTAATCATGTAAGGGTCTATTTGTTCACTTGTTTTTCAGTCATGTCCAACTCTTAGAATCCCATTGGGGTTTTCTTGGCAAAGAGTGTTTTATCATTCCCCTTTCCAGCTCATTTTGTAGATGAAGAACAAGGGTAGACAGACTTAAGAGTCTTGTCCAAGGTCTGAGGCTAGATTTGAATTTATGAAGAAGAGTCTTCCTGATTTCAGATTGGGCACTCCACTATACCACCCGGCTCTGCCAGTAGAGGCCTACCTAAATCAGAATGGGCCTAAGTGAGCTGAAGTGGGACAGGGTTCCAGTAGAGAAAACTAAGAGCTAACTTGGACCTAGGTCTTTGTGGCTCTGAGGCCAGCTCTCTAATTGGCCCCTAGCAGCAGCATGGTTGTTGTGGAGCTTTCATTTGTTCTCAGATCTCATATTGTCTTAAAAGTGATGTTACAGTCTGAACTTGAGACCACCGAAATGTAGCACATATCAGAATGTGCATCTGGCTGGTGCCCACTTATATGTGCAGAGGTATATTTTATTGTCATGTGGCATAATGGATGTGGAGACAACCGTTATAATACTCCTGCCTGTGGAAAACTCTGCCTGCCCAAAGGTGCTGGCATAAGCCAAGAGTTCCATTTACTCACTCTCTTTCATTTAAATCAGCAACTTGGTAAAACTATTTCTTAATATTTTCTTTGAGAGAAAGTCAGGTAAGAGACTTGTACATTCAACATAGTATAGTGCAGGATAGACAAACAGAAACAAAAAGGTGACTCATATACTTGGCAGAGGGAGATAATGCAAAAGGGACCGTGTCCAAGCTCTGTGCTGAGGTACAGAGGCCATGTGCTCCTAAAGCGATTTTGCACAGGGAGGAAGAAATCTGAAAGCTATGGAGAGGAAGAGGAGGAATGAGGGCACAGTGCATCTATCTCTATTTGAGACCTGAAAGTCTTATGCTAGCCTGGTGTGGGACAGGGCCTTCAACTAGAAAGAGATGAAGATGGGAAGGGGTTTAACCAAAAAAAAAAATCACCCCTCAGGAAAAGGGAGCAAAGGATTCAATAAAGTGAGCTGGATCCACATAATTTTCTGACTCCAAGCCTAGTGCTTTATTTGAAGAAACAAAAGGAAACCATCCATCCAGGACTCTTGTCCTATTTTTCCACTTCTTTATTTGTTAATAATAATAGTAATTTCACCTTTTTGATTTCATTGATGGAATGTATTCCATATAAGGAAAATTCCCCTCACTGATGCAGCTTAGGAGCTTCTCTGTCCCTGAGAGTCTTCGTAAAGTCCTCAAAATTGAAGTGAGCAGTTGAGGGACTTGTTGGTGGTCACTCACACATTTCATTTGTTTTGGAGTCAGGAGTTGAATTCAAAGCTTCCAGTCTCCAAAGCCAGGCCTCATGTCAAGTTAGTTTCCAGCAATAAGGAAAGAATTTTGCATAGTAACTCTAAAGCAAAGGACTCTGCAGACACTAGTGCTCCTTACCCTTCCTGCCTCAGGGATGTTGTGAGATTAAAAATTAATTCTAAATGTGAGTTTGTCATTGTTTTTATTTGGGGAAGTGGCATCAGTTATTAAACCTATCAAATATATTAAACAAAGACTATTACCTTTAATTTAGAAAAAAACCGTTATTTTATTATGTAATTCTGCTATCTCTTATACTTTATTTTTCTTCCTTAAGGATATGATTTTTCTCTCATCACATTCAACTTAGATCATTGTCTACCATGGAAACAATGTAAAGACTAACAGACTGCCTTCTGTGGGGGGGGGGGGGGGGTGGGGGGAGGAAGTAAGATTAGAGGGAAAATTGTAAAACTCAAAATAAATAAAATCTTTCTTTTAAAAAAAAGAAACCTATCAAATATAATGGAAGGTAGGTTGCTTCCCCTTTGGGCGATTAAAAATCAGCTTTTCTGTTCTATCACAACTCATTTTTTTACCTGCCCCAACTCCTTTCAAGCATAGTAAACTTCAAAATGAGGTTATCATTCAGAAAATGCTTATTTGAAATGGGTAAGAAAATATTCTCTCCATCCCTCTGGAATGCAGAGGAAAAAAATCTGGTAGTTCCTAATCCTTTGGTGTAAGCCAAGAGATCCATTTGCCATATCATATTTTAACATTTTCCTAAGAGCTTTCACACCTGTTATCTCCTTTTAACCTCACAACATCACCTGTTTTCACTTGCATTACCTCTTTTGTAGAGAAGTTGGTTGTGAATTAATAAAATTTTTGGCTACCCAAAAGGGCAGGAGCAAGAAAGGGAGAACATTTGGAACTCAAAATTTAAAAATGAATGCTAAAATAAGCAAATGAATAAACAAACCTGACATGGAATTTTTAATTCTCTCCCTTAAATTTTAGGCGAGGACATATCAACCTTCCTCCACTTGAATTCAAACCAGCATTAATGTTGGAAACCTTCAGCATCAGTGCTGTAGTAATGGAGAAGTCAACATGCACACCTCAGAATTCAACCAGTGCTTTTTCATTTCATGACCTCAATAAACGTTATTTCAACACCTTTCACTGTAATTTTACTATTTCCTGTCAGTCAATAAGTCAACATGTTGACATGGCTTTGGTTCGTCTTATTCATCAGTTTAGTACCATGATAGATGACATAAAAGCTACTCAGACTGACATCAAACTGAATAGATATACAGCAGGATCAGCTTCCCCCACACCCACCTTCAAAACTCACAAACATCGGGATTTTCGGTCCTCTGACTTCAGCCGTAGCTCTAGAGGGAGCTTGAATGGTGGTGGGAGAGTTAACAATGCAAAGAATAAAAGAGCCAACAATGAGAACAACAAGAAGGAGTCTCGGAACAAGAATTCTTTAGGCCGGTCTGAAAGAAGAACCTCCAAAGTATCAAGGAAAGGTTCAAAGGAGGTGGTTGATCACATGACTATCCACATGGATGATTCTGATTCCATTACTGTGTCAGAACAGAGTGAACCATCAGCAGAGTGCTGGCAAAATATGTACAAGCTGCTTAACTTTTATTCACTCATCTCAGACCCAACAGGGATATTGGAGAAGTCTTCAGAAACTTTTGGTCCAACTGGTAAGAGACCAGTTTTAAATTTGCAAGTTAAATGCTCTGCTTATTGTTGTCATAAGTAATCACCAGAACCTACCTTAGTTTTACAAATGTAATTGAGAGGCACAAAGATTAAGGATCACATAGAGGAAGGAAGCCATAATGAAATTTAACTCTTAGGAGCTAACCCTGCCATTGTAAATCCTGAGGATTCTACAGCTCTGTGTCTGTATTGCTCTCATCCCATTACTAAAATTCATATTGTTGGTGACAGACTCTATCTTTCTAAATTCAAGACACAATAAATTCTTAACAACTTCAGATTTTTCAGATGGAATTAACCAAAAATTTGTTAATATATTTTGTAATCCAAGTTTGAATTCTTTGTACCAGAATCTATGTACATTACCAATGATGTATTTCACTTCTTTGGATGAGATTTAAGTTATATATTAAAATTATATTCATCTTGCAAGCCAAAAACTAATTTTAAGGAACTCTCTTGATGTGAACCAGAGAGCTTTTAAAATATGGTGTTTCCATTAACTTTGCATTGTTACTCTTTTCCATTGCTAAACTTTGATTTGTAATTTTGCCCTTATAGGAGTTCGGAGCCCTACCGATGCTCCATGTAAAGTTGTGTTTGAGAATGAGCAGGACAATAATAGCTTGACCAAAACACAAAGGAAACGAAGCTTGGTCACTTCAGAGCCTCAGAATGTCACTCTGATTGTTTTTGGTATTGGCATGGTGAACCGTACACACCTTGAGGCAGACATTGGTGGACTCACAATGGAATCAGAGTTGAAGAGAATTCATGGCAGTTTTACTCTTAAGGAAAAAATGAAAGGTATGACAATTTTTTAAATCTTCTAATACAACTTTACCAGTGAAAATGTTTTTATTCCACAGATGAAGACCATCACACCTGTGGTGTGTGCTAGTGTGGTTTCTTTAAATAAACTGATACTTTCCAAATTGACCAGCTCCTTATAGAATTTCAGGAATATGTCAATGAAAAGCTACTTCACAATGTCCATCTTTTGAAACTTGTATTGATTTTTATGAGAAATTTGGTAAAGACAGGATACAGAACACAAAGGAAGTTGCTTGAAGCATGAGCCCAGAAGCCACCACAGCACCACCTCCTACCTGGAAATTTAAGAGTACAGTTGTCAAATCCCTTGAGCCAGGTTTTAACATAATTGGGAAATTGTAGCAAAGTAAAAATAATACACGCCAGAAGTAATGTGAATTTTCGATTTCTCTAAGTATGCAATTGGCAGGGGTTTGATGCTCTTTGAATTTGGCCACATTGATTTCCATGGTCTAAAATTCTGGAAAGGGCACATTGCACTTTCTGCTTGATATTATCCATGAAAAGAATAAGAATTGCTCATGCTGGTCTAGGCCTAAATCATTTCTAAAGTGCATTATGCATAGCAACTTGGTGAGGGAGTTAGTGCAAAGATTATTTTCTCCCTTTTTACTCAGGGCCAGAGAGGTTACATAACTTGTCCAGGATCATGGAGCTAGTAAACCATAGGAATAGGACTTAACCCACATCTTCTGAGGTTGAGACCAAATACAATAGATAAAGTGTAATCCATGAAACAGCTACTTAGTATCTTTGTAATGCCTGTGTCATACTCATAAAAACAATTGTAAATGAAGTCAACATATATCAAATGAACTTTGAAACACAGTTATCACTTTGTTTTGCATACTGTGCAAAATTAATACAAATTATTTTCCTCATTTTTAAAGATGTCTTACATCAAAAGATGACCGAGACTTGTGCCACTGCTCATATTGGTGGGGTTAATATTGTGCTGCTTGAGGGTATCACACCAAATATACAGTAAGTAGCAGAATTTTTCCTTTATTCTTATCATGGGGTTTTATACAGAGAAAATTAATGCTCAGAAGTTATATATTTCCTATTCCAGCTCACTGTTCAGAATTTATATACAATATTTAGTTGCTATTCACTTTAAAAGTTTTGGAAAATGTGATTGATTGCTTTAGGCAAAATTTCTTTCCTTTATGAAATGTTCTTCTCTGACCACAAACGTTAGAATTTGATACCATCTCTATTAGATAACAAGAAGCTTCATTGCCATAAGAAGTCTAAGCCCTATTTCATGACTCTCTAAATTCAGTCTGTTGAGTAGAAGACAATGCCAGCAGTGCAAAAGAATGGGTGACATTCTCTTTGAACAGAATTTGACATGGATTTATATATAGAACTGGCTATAATTCTTAAAATTTTTAAATAATTTATCATAAAGGACAAGTTGTATATACTGAGAATTAAGAACTAAAACATTAGAAAAGCGTATTAGTGACCCAAATTCTAAATAAATAAGGGTTTATGTGTGAATATATCAATAAAAAGATTACTTGAAAGTAGACAAGAAATAAAAACTTGCACCATACCCTAAGCCCATGAAGGAAAATTAAGTAAGCATGCAGATATTAATTAATAAATGATTTAAGTACCCTAAGTAAGGATCATCACTGTGTCTAATAGTCTACTTCAGAAGAAAAATAAGTCAGGAACCATGAAAACATCTGCTTATGCTTCATAATATATGATAGAGTTCATCTGTTACAGTTGAATTGTACCCCTTTTTCCAAATGCTAGTATTTCAGATCATTTTCTTTTTGTTGTTCATTCAGCTTATTGCCACAGAGTAGAGAACAACAGAAGCAAACTTCAGATTTCCTGTGTGCTTGGGTGGGGAGGCAGTATGAAGTCCATCTACTTGATCTTTGTCCCCCAGCACACAGCTTGGACTCTCACAACCACTAGTCTGATCAGGTAGAGACGGTAGGCAAGGAATTGGGCAACCAGGATTCCAGTGGCCATATGGTCACACCTCAATTTGCCTACAGAAAAATAAGGTACCTTTAAGGGAAAGTGTGAGTGATTATTCTTGAGTCCTTTAAGACCATGAGCATCCATCTTTTAAACTGGGCCTTGTTTCCCTTTGAACCTTGTACATCTAATCTCGTGTGAAGAAAAAGGAATGACCTAGACTCAATGAGGACTTAATGTCAAAACTTATGGAAAAGCTAGCTTCATGTTGGTTAATTCAGAAGAGTTTTTCAGATTACTTGGCATGCTTTGACTAATATTTGCATGAATGTTCTTTATTTGCTTTCTTTTTCTCTTCTTTTTCTTCCATCTTCATCTGTAGACTGGAAGATTTCCCTACATCTCCTACAAGCACCGCCAAACAAGAATTTCTGTATGTTGTATTCTACTCACTTGGCTTTCAATTTAGTGTGTGTGTGTGTGTGTGTGTGTGTGTGTGATTTAGAGAAAGAATGTATTGTGCCTATTGCTTTATTACTATATGAACACTTTAATAGGGCATCTTTTGTATTTTATGCTTTCATTACTATATCAAAATGTCAATTAGAGGTTAATACATACCTTCCTCATGAATCACTGCTAATTGATCCTTGGGGAATGATCAGTACCTGTAAGGCTGTGGTCTTGTGGAATTGATGATTCCCTAACTTGTTAATGGTTGATATGAGTCTTACCTTAAAAGAGATTATCTCAAGCTTAGAACAAAAGATAATAAAGTTCTTCTATACAGTGAAAAGTTAGTTCTTTATCATAATTGCAAGTAGAACTATTAAAACACTAATACATTACTAAAAGGATACTCTCTTCAGATTTCTTTTTTGTTTTATAATTAACTAGTGTAGAATTGATTATATTGGGGGGTCAAAACTTTTGCCTATTCTGTCCTCAAATCATATTATATTTGACTTATATTTTGAGGGATTTTATTTTTATCTAAATGTTTAATAATGAGTTATGTTGCAGCGGGGGAGAATATTTTAATTGACTAGTTTAGCATTAAGAATTAAATATACTTTATATACTTGATACTGCAGTAGGATATTGAACATAGCATCAAAATCTTTTTGAAAATGCAGTCCTGGACATATGGAATTGAAACTGGAAATACAGAGCAAACACAAAATCAAAAACAAAAAACAAAAAAAAATATTTTTATTTGAGCTGACCCAAGATGAGGACAATGTTAGGGATCAAGAAGGAAAATGTAGCAGGTATTAGCTTCAGTTCCTTCATGACCATTCTGATCTTTTGCAACAGTTGAAGAAATCATTGAAGGTTTATTAATTCATAGCATTGTTCACTATCTGTTTATCTTTTGTAGTGGTGTTGCCATTTCCTTTCTATTCATTATAGAAATGATAGAAGCTAAAAAGATTCTGAATTTTAAAAAAAAAGTTCTTCTTTTCTGTCATTTCTTTTCTTTCCCCTGCAGTGTTCTGTTTTTTCTTTGGTAGAGGTCTTTAACGTAATTTTTTGTTTCATAACACAGTTGGTAGATCTTTTGTCTTTTACTGTTCTTAAATATTAATTTAGTACATGTGTTTTTGTTATGGTTTTGTCAAGAGATGAGAGTAATAAAATGAGTGATTTAGTATTTGCATGCTTTTTGAATATCCATGTTTTCTTGCACATGTATATTCATACTAATACATTCTTATAAATCCCAAATACATTATTAAAATTGGAATAAATACATTTTTCCCCTGCTTATAATGTATTTAGTAGATTTCTTTACTTTAAAAGAATACATTGCTTCCATGTTGTATCCCATGTACATGTGCAAAGTTTAATAAAGGCATGTGTAGTTTCTTAAAGTCTAATTTACATGCTTCATGGGTCTTCAAATATTGAAAAATATCTTAAAGTAGTATATTTCTTCTTTGTTACTAGAACTGTAGTGAAGTGTAGTATTGCCAAGTCCCAAGCCCTCTACAGTGCCCAGAGAGGGCTGAAGACAAACAATGCTGCTGTGTTCAAGGTGGGAGCAATTAGCATCAACATTCCCCAGCACCCTGCCACCTTGCACAGCATGATGGTCCGTAGCTCACACCAGCTTTCCAAGCAGATCTCAGACCTCATCAGACAGCCATCAGCAGCGTAAGTCCTTTCTTCATTAGCTGAATGTTAGGTGGTCTTGGGTGCCTCACTGAGCTCATGTAAATATAGGCTAAGAAAGATGTGTCGTGAGGAAACAAATTTTTTCTGACCAACTTTGGGGAAGGATGCAGATCATCATCAGATAGCATCCTCAGATTTAAAATTATGTTAGGGACAGCTAGGTGGCACAGTGGATAGAGCACTGGCCCTGGAGTCAGGAGGACCTGAGTTCAAATTTGGTCTCAGACACATTATAATTATCCAGCTATGTGACCTTGGGCAAGTCATTTAACCCCACTGCCTTGCAAAAAAACCCCTAAAATTGTTATCTTATCATCAGCAGAATAACATCACCACCTAAACTACCCCCTGCGCTTCCAGTGTCCCTATCCTACATAAATGTGGCCCTGGCCAGTAGTGGGCTTTATGAGAGGTCATTTGAAATTATGTCAATAGCATGTCTCTTTTAAGTGCATTAGAGCTATATGTATCCCAAAGATCTCTATTAAATATAATTCAGAGAAAAATAATTCTATATTAAGCAAAAATTGATCATTCCAAAGGACCTTGTCAGATTGTAGTACACTGTGACCTTATCTTTTCCCATCCATCTCACTCCAGGAAAACAACAGTGAAGGTTTGCTGAAATCATCATTTTTATCCTTGAAGAGTCTGGCCCCAGGGTCAAGGTGATAATATCAAATTTTAGAGTTAGAAAAAAACTTAGACCTCCTCTATCCTAACTACCTCATTGTATAGATGAGGAAACTGAGACCAAAGATGTTAAGCTATTCATTGCTCCAAAGTCACAAAGGTATTAAAAGTAGTAGAATTGGAATTACAATCTAAATCAAAACATAGACATACAAAGCAAAATGTAGACTTTTCCCCATTAGAATGGGGTAAATTTCATTTGTTTTTTTGAAAATATTCTAAAGCATTGATTGTCTAATTCTTAGGTTTTTAGAATTCTTCTATTGAGCTCAATCTTCTGAGAGTGTTTCTTGCCATATGATAGGAGGAAAAATGGGCAGCAATGCTGTCTTTGGAGTCAGTAGCCCCAGCTGTCCCAGTATTTCCTCATGCTCAAAATGTTTGGATCCTTCAAGGAGGGGGACAACTGTCTATTTGGAATGTCCTCCTTTTTGGAGGGCAGGACTTTAATCTATGACTGTAATCTAACTCTCTTAGGTTAGGGGAACTCCTTCTTCCAGGACTGCAACTAAAAGTCTTAGAAGGCACCTAGCACTCTGAGTGGTCAAGTCCCTTGCCCAAAATCATAAAGCCAAGATGGGAGGTTTGAACCCTGGTCTTGCTGATTCCTTGGCTGCATGCTATTGAGAACTCATTTTTAAAGTAAAAATGGGAACTTCTTACCATGATTCTTTTTATTAAACCAACAGCCCACAGTCGACAAAAGAAGATGTTGCAACACCTTTGCCCTCTGAAAAAACCCCAAGTGTTAATCAAACTCCTATTGAAACCAATGAATTTCCCCAGCTGCCTGAAGGCTTGGAAAAGAAGCCTATTGTTCTTAAATTCAGTGCCATGTTAGATGGAATAGCAATTGGAGCAGCACTCTTACCATCTCTGAAAGCGGAGTATAAGATGGGAAGAATGAGAAGTCATGGAATGACAGGTGAGGAGATAGTCCATTTTGAGGGCCACAGGGCAGTAACTGACTGTCACCTCAGGGATTGCCATTATAGGAAGATGAAAATGGTTTTGGTCCCATTGTTTGCAAATGCACTCAGTCTGTCTATATGGTTTCATTGTCAGGTTTTCATATATTTAATTCTCATAAGGATAGTTGGGATAATAAAAGGTTAAATGATTTTATGTGATTAGTTCCCTCAAGAAACAACTTGACCAAATGAACCCAAATTATTGATAGTTTTTTAAAGGCTGTAATTTTTTTTTCAAACCCTTTTTACAGTTCTTTAATTGTTTGGAGCACTGACTTGCTGGTGGTTGAGAGAAAGACTAGTTGGAGATGAGACATAGGAGAGAAAATCCTATTCTTCACACCCATTCAGTTTCTGACTTCCTGCCTAGCTATTTGTTTTAATGACTCTCAAAAAATCCTGAGTTGATAAACATCTAAAGGCAAGGGTGGGATGATTTTTTTTCTTTCCACAGAGGCTTTTTTAGATAATATACAGATTTTTTAATGTATATAACTGGTTGCCATAGTGCTTTAAAAAATAGTACATTTAGATTCCTTTGAGTAAGTTACTTTGATTTAACTTAATTCCATATGCATTTTACTATATGAGATAATTTCCCCCCAGCCTTCATTTCTCTTTTCTCTTCTAGTGAAATACTTTTCCCTTTCCTCTTCTTTTTTGAAAGATCAAACATAACCAAACCACTACCAGGTCTTCATCTCTTTAAACTCCTCTCTGATTCCTGAAGATGATTGAGTTCTAAGGGGGACACATGTATAACCTCCCCATTTTAGAATGTGAAAAAAGTTCAACCTTGTTTAGTCCTTTATGACTGTTCACTCATGTTTGCCTTTTATGCTTCTCATGTTTCCTTTGAGTAGGTCAGATTTTTCTGTTCATCTCTGGCCTTTTCATCAGAAATGATTAAAAGTCTTCTTTTCATTAAAAATCTGTTCCCCCCCCCCATTGAATTATACTCAGTTTACCTGGCTCAGTTATTCTTTGTTATAAATCTAGATGTTTTGCCTTAGGGACTGTCACATGCCAAACATTTATAGAGCTGCTAAAATCTTTTAAGATGCTGACTGTGGCTTCTTAATATTTAAATTCTTTCTTTCTGGATGCTTTCAGTATTTTTTTTTCTTTCCCCTTGATGTTGGCTAAATTTCTCATGAGATTTTTCTTTTGGAAGTTTCAGGAGGTAATTAGTGAATCCCCTTTATTTTGTTCACTTTGTCTTCTAATTCTAAGGAATCTGGTGAGTTTTGTGATTTTTTTTTTTGAAACGTAATGTCTAAGTTCTTTTTTTCTTTTTTTTTGTCACTGGTTTCAAGTAGTCTCATAATTCTTAAAATAACTTTTCAATCTGTTTTCCTGACCACTCATTTTTAAAGTGAAGTATCTTGCCATTTTTTTCAGTCTGTTTACTTTCTTATAATATTTATTGTTATCTCATAGAGTTGTTTTCTTCTATTTGTTTCATTATAATTTTCAAGGAGTTTCATTCTTAAGTAGTTTTGCACCTATAGAGTCAAGCTGATAATTTTTTTCCAATTTTCCTTAGCTTTCATTTCTTTCCAATCTTATCCCTTCCCTCTAAGCCACCCAGCACTCCATTATTCTCCAATTATAAATTTTGCAATTCTTATTTCATTTATAAAAATAATTTTAGCTCTTTCTTTTTTTAAAACGCTTCACTTTTTCTTGTACTTCTGTTTGAACTTATACCCAAGATATGTTCTATGATTTTCTTGTAGATTTTTTGAGTCATTTACTTTATTTGGATTTATATCATAAAACCTTGGGAGCTTTTTATGGTGAGGTTCTTTTTTTGGTTCCCTCACTCTTCCAGTTTGCTTCCTAACTTCAGACTTGGTGTTGGGGACAATCTCTTTGCACTTGTAGAGGTCCACGTTTGATCCTCTTCTGGATTTGGATTCTGCTGGGGCTGATAATTTGGGTATTAAGTATTGTGTTCTTCTAGGGGACATCCTATACTGGGATGCTTGCAATTTGTCCACAGCAGCCTGCTCCAGGGTGAAAGCCAAACCTGCCCTTTGAAGTCGAGCTCGGTTGTGTGACTGCCTTGGGTTGGGTCTGAAGAAGACAACCTTGGGCTTGCCCTGGGTTTGAGTTTTAGGAGATGACTGCTGAACTCAACCATGGTCAGCCAGCTGAAAATGATGCCAGTACTGGAGGCCCATCGATCTGAGCTCCCTGCCTTGATGATGATGCCGCAGACTTCAGTTCCCCTAACTGCTACCTTGTTCTGCATTTGCTTTTCCCTTAGTGCCCCAGTTGCTACTGTTCTCCTTATCTGCATCTATCCCTTGGTGCAAGGTCCCCATTAGGTACCGATATAAGTACCAGTTGGCTCCCAATTCTGCTCCCTGTTTTAAGGGCAGACCCTCTCATTCATCCCCAATGGCTCTTACCAGCTCATGCTGGTTAGAACCTATTCAGGGTCTGCAGACTTCTCCATGGTCTGATGCTGATCTGAGCTGGAAAAAAATACCTCAATGGGAATTTTTTCCTTGGGTTTCCCATTTCAGACTCAATTGTATACATTTCTAAAATCTGCAGATTCTGTCATCCCAGCTGAACCTTTCCTAACTATTGCTACCCTTGCTGCCTTCCTATTTTTCTTAGTTGTTTCTTAGTGGAAGTGAGAAAAATGGAAAGGATGTTCTCTCTTTAAATTAATCTTTATAAGAAAAGTTCAGAGGGAACACTATCAAGCAGAAAAATATTTGGATTTGTTGTATCTTTGAAAAGAGAAGCAAGCTATCTCTGATGGGGCTTCATGGCAGCATGTGCAGGTCCTCTGGTTCAGTTTTACTTTGTATTTAGCAATACTTGGCTCATTTGGTTAGGTTCAGAATTTTAAATTTTACTTAATGAAAAAATATATCTTCATATACTTGAAGATAATTTTGAAGTCACATTTTATTCATGTTTGGAAAATAGTAGTCTGCTTTGTGTATTATAAATTATGTTTCACAGTATCAGCAATATTTCCTTCTTTTATTTTAGGTGCACAAACGAGATTTACATTTGAACTACCAAATCACAGATTACGCTTTACTTCAAAAGTTTCTGCCACAGATATGTCAACTATTCCTCCTTCTGCCAGTCTTAACCTTCCTCCTGTCACCATGTCAGGGAAATACATAATGGAAGAACATGACAGTTATTCAGATCAAGGATGGAGTATAGATGAGCTTCCCTCTAAGCAAGGTTACTATTTACAGGGAAACTACTTGCGTTGTGTGGCAGAGGTAATGTTTTGCTTTATTTTTTAAAATTAAAGTTTAAAATAAAATTTCTAAATTCATTTCCTTAAATTATCATACAGATTAAGTACAGATTATAATATATATTGATGACTTGCTGTGTCTTCAAATAGATTTCAGGTTTAATAAAATTTTTATCTGATACAGATTTTGATTGGGTTTTTTTTTTTGGTTTTGAGTTTTTGCAAGGCAATGGGGTAAAGTGACTTGTCCAATGTCACACAACTAGTAAGTAGCAAGTATCTGAGACTGGATTAGAACTCAGATCCTCCTGACTCTAAGGCCAGTGCTCCATCCACTGCACCACCTAGCTGCCCCTCATTAATTGTTTTTTAGGAAAATTTCTGTTCTGAAAAAATTCTACATTTGGGTCTTTAAGTATATTTTTAATGGCATGATGATTTCCTTCACATGTGTGATTTTTAGGTTTATATTTCCTACCTTGCCAGATCTCTACAACATGTAATTTTTTTATTGTCTATATATCACATTTATATGAACTATGTGACCATAAACATAGATTTATTGATGTATATATGTATATCTGTATGATGTATGTGTGTATATCTGTGTATATGTGTCTAAATGCATATTAGACACACATTATGTACATATATTCACTTCAATCATGTTTTTGTAGCTTACACATTCAAAATTCACAAATTTGGATGAAATGGAAAAAGGCCTAATTGGAGGAATAGAATTCTAGTCTTAGTAGTTATTTTTTGAGAAATGTAGTTTTACTGGTTTTAAGTAGGTGTTATGTTAATTATAACTAATAAAATAATTAGGAGACTTTCCTTGATCCTGAATGAAAAAAGAACTTATTTGTAATGAACATGGTAATTACTGATATAAACAAACATGTAGTTTTTAACTTACTTTAACTTAACTTTAAAATTGTCTTTTGTCAGGGCGGCTAGGTGGTGCAGTGCATAGAGCACTGGCCCTGGAGTCAGGAGGATCTGAGTTCAAATGTGATCTCAGACTCTTAATAATTACCTAGCTGTGTGGCCTTGGGCAAGCCACTTAACCCCATTGCCTTGCAAAAACCTAAAAAAAAAAAAATTGTCTTTTGTCAAGTGGGCCAAATAATCCCATTCTGGATTTCTAGAAATGGCTAGAAATGGGTACACTGCTTTTATGTTCAGTTTTATCAAACCTTTTGCTTTTAGTCTCCTACACCCTTCTACACACACACACACACACACACAGACAACCCCCCCCCCCCAGATCAGCACCTAGTTTAGTCCTATTTAAAGGCTACAGATTTTATGAAGAGTTTCCCCTTTCTTTCATTCTCTTTGTGTTTGAAAGTCAGTTTTTGAATATTTTTTAAAAGCAAATATGTTATTTAGCTATAGTAAAAGTGCAAACTTAGTTAACTCTTTGGAGATTCATCATTTTTATAAATAAACACTTGTCACCTTGGGAAAGGCATATGAACATTTTGTAAACGACCAAACATGTTAGTACTTTTGAGGATTATTTTTAATATTTTATAAGATTATGGCTTACCTTTTTCAAGTATGCAGTTTTTGACATAACACTATATGAGATGTTTGTTAGATAGGGATGTATTAAAATCTAATGTAATCACAGTGGTTTAAAATTAATGTCGTTTAAATTTGTTTTACAGGTTGGTTCATTTGAGCATAATCTTACAACTGATCTTCTAAATCATTTGGTATTTGTGCAAAAAGTTTTTATGAAGGAAGTTAATGAAGTAATACAGAAAGTTTCTGGTAAGAAGAGCTTATATTTTAGTGTAAAATCTAATTTTGTTCTTGTTCCAACATCAAAAAGTATCATTGCTTTGAAGACTGAATAATTTACTTTTATCTGTCTAACAATATCTATTAAGCCAATTATATTCATAAGATTGCCTTTTTGTTGTTGTTGTTGGGTTTTTTGTTTTTTTTTTTTGCAAGGCAGTGGAGTTAAGTGACTTGTCCAAGATCACACATCTAGGTGAGGCTGGATTTGAACTCAGTTCCTCCTGGCTCCAGGGTTGGTGCTCTGTTCACTGCTACCTAGCTGCCCCACTCACAATATTTTCTACACTCATTCATTTGGAGATGCTGTTGGGAAGGCCGGGTCCATCAGTAGAATGCTTCCCATCTCTACTCTAGATTTTGCTTACTATTTTCTCCTGCCTCAGCTGGCATTGTTTTTAGTAATATCTGAAAGGCCACTGAATGTCAATAAAGTTAATAGAACTGTGGACTGGGAAATGTATGACTATAAAGGGGAAGGTATGACCCATAAAGCTTGTTGAAACATCAATATTGCTTTGTTATTCTGCCCATATTTATTTTTGTAGTCAAATAGATTACAGTATTTAATATTGGTCATAAGTACAGTATTGAACTGGACCATGGCAGTCAGGGAAATAAATGACGCCTGGAAAATTACTAAAATGACCTGGGACATTTTAGGGTTATTCTAGGTAGTAGAGTTTTTGTGATGGCTTCTCTGCCTTTTAGCCTCAAACTGTAGTTAGTGAGCTGCATGTTAAAGTAGCCCCAGTATTACAGATTTGTGTTCTTTCCACCTCTCCAACTAGCTCCTAAACCTCTTGATTTTTACCTCAAGCAAAAATTAAATATTAAATATCCCAGTTAATGATTTATATAAAGTCATGATTAACTTTTGATTAGTATATAACTCATAGAACAGAGCCTTCAAAGACCATGGTCAGGTACTTTAATTAGTGCTAAATATATGCCCCAAATCCCATGGAGAGTATGCAGTATGCCGTAGAGGCAGAATCGTTTTGATGAAAGATAAGTAGGGACTAAGAGGTTCTTCATACTATAGAGAAAACTTTGCAACAGTCCAGATTGCCTTCTTTCTGTGAGGTAGAAGACATCCCAATTTTGTTGAGTATGGCTCAGAAACATTAGGGAATTGGAAAATCATCTTCATGAGGTATTAAGAATCTATTTGAGTTGTAGAATTCCCATATCAAGTGAGAAAAATGGACTTTCATTGGTAGATATGAAATTTAATCCTGACCAGTTCACTATATTATTAATATCAAAGCTTGATTTGTTTCATAGAAACAGAAAATATCCATAAAATTATATTTTTCAAATACAAGATGTATCTTGAAGACTGATTTGCCTGTAATATAATTAGGTGCCCTTTATAAAGAGTTTTCCCCCCCAATTACATGTAGAACTAGTTTTCAGCATTCATTTTTTATAAGATTTTGAGTTCCATATTTTTCTACCAACTTCTCTTTCTTCCCTCCTCCTCATATAGCAAGTAATGTGATATAGGTTATACAGGTACCATCATGTTTAACATATTTCCATATTAGTCATATTGTGAAAGAAGAATCAGAACAAAAGGAATAAAAAACATAAAACAAATTTTAAAAAGTGAAAGTAGTATGCTTTGGCTACATTCAGATTCTATCGTTTTCCTCTGGATATGAATGGCATTTTCCATCACATGTCTTTTAGAGTTGTTCTTGATCACTCAACTGGGAGGAGAAGCTAAGTCTAATTGAGCATCTCACAATGTTGCTGTTACTATGTACAATGTTCTCCTAGTTCTGCTCACTTCATTTAGCATCAGTTCATGTGAGTAGAGTCTGCACAGTTTTAATACCCTTTGGGTAAAGTTCTAAACTGCTCTCCAGAATGGTTGAATCCATTCACAACTCCACCAACAGTGCATACCAGTGTCCTAGGTTTTCTGCATCCCCTGCAACACTGAGCACTTTCCTTTTTTGTCATATGAGCCAATTTGATTCTTGTGAGGTGGTACCTCAGAATTGTTTTAATTTGCATTTCTCTAATTAATAATGATTTAGAGCATTATTTCATATGAGTAGAGATAACTAATTTTTTCATGTGAAAACTATCTGTTCATATCTCAAGTGTACTTTTTCAAGGCAGTGGGGTTAAATGACTTGCCTAAGGTCACCCAGCTAGGTAATTATTAAATGTCTGAGATCAGATTTGAATTCGGGTCCTCCTGATTCCAGGGTTGGTGCTCTATCCACTGTGCTACCTAGCTGCTCCTCAAGTGTACTTGTTAAAATGCTAATATCAAGCTAGGATCATATCTCACAGGATAAGAAATTAATATTTTAGTAAAGATATTATTTTTATTAATGCTAGTCTATCATTGTAAACTGAAAAGATGATAATGACAGTTTGAACCAATACTTTCTTATAACCATTCTGGAGAACACCAGGAATATGGTAAGTCTTTGCAGAGTGTGAGGGACATGAAAGAAACCAATCGAAAATCTCTTACTGGTGAGAGGTACATCCAACAACTTGACCCCTGACTTATGCTAAGAAACAACCAAAATGTGGGAGACAGGAAAGTCATGAATTGAGAGGCAGTGCTGGCTGGAGGATCAGGCATCTGGTTAGTTAGGGAGATCTGCAGTCACTCCTTGGGAAGAAGAGATGCTCTTAGTGCCTGGGGCTCTTTCTCTGCCCTCATTGATAGGCATTATTTTAGCAGACAGAATGAAAATCAAATTAGCATTTAAGATACTTACTTTAAAATGTTAATAAAATTTCATTGTCATGTAGTATGTGAAGTTTCCAAAATGGGCATATTTAGCCCAGGTTGAAAGGGATAATAAAGTAGGACCATATTAAGAACCTGGAATTCCTCAGGTATATTGCCAAGGCTTGAGTAGCTTCAGAAGTGGTACACATGTACAATCCTACAGGTCCACATGACAAGCACCCTACTTTTTTGTGAGGACTAATCAAGGAATTCTCAGAATCTCTGAGAATGTGCTTCACGAAGACACAGGAGGCAGGCAGGCAGTCACCTGAAAACATCAGGTACCAAACTTAAAGAAGGGTAGGGAGGAAAAGGAACTGATGCCTGGTGGCAGATCCAGAAACAATACCGGAGCTCACATGTCATCAACACAATCCATAACTCTTAGGAAAATTTTTAGTCAGTTTGAAAACCAGTTTCCTTTAAATCAAGTTAATCCATTTATCCATATATCTTATGCTAGCTATTAAATTAATTTATTAAATTAATAGTCAAGGTCATTGTCATTACTGTACTGCATTTGCACCTGGGTTGTTTTATTGGCTTAGAACTTGCAACAGAATTGTCAGGTTCACAGAAAATCATAGTATATTTTTTAAGTAGTACAAATGAGAAATTCATTTTACTTGGAAATTATTTTAACTTTTTCTTTATTATGAAGAAAATAGAAAAGACATTTATTGCCAAATTAAGAATTAAAAAGCAAAAAGAATGACAGAGCCATATCTAATAGTGAGTGTCCTGAAATGCTTACTTTTCTTCAACCAACAGTTCCATTGGACATTAAAGAGTTTCATTTAAAATGATAGTTTAATAGAATGATAGAAATGGAAGAGCATGACATTTGTATTCCACAGGTGTCTGTGGAAGAAAGTCCATCTTTTTCTATACAACATGAAATGTAATAAATAGCCTCTTTCCCCCGTTTTGCAGAACAGGTAATTAGGGGTTTTCTTCATTGATATCTTAGAAAAGAAGAAAAACTAATTACCACTTTACTAAATTTACTATTTACAATTTACTATTATATTTAAAACATTATTCATTTGGGAGAGTAGGGCAGAGTCGAAGGAGAGAAAGGCAAAAAAAAAAGAAAGGAATCTTAAGGCCTGGTCCGTCCCAGCCTTAGAGAACAGATATGGGCATCTGGAAAGCAGTGTGATCTTTACAACAACACCTAAAGTTTATTTATTTAAAGTTATTTCCCCCATCTTACAGATAAAGAAACTGAGACAGAGGTTAAATTATTGACAGAGCTAGTGAGCTAGATTAGAACTCAAGAGATCTTTCTGTGCTTTGTCCATCCTCTGTGTATCTGACTGCCACAGCAAGATAAATACCATATGAGTACCTCCGATGAGTGTTAGGTGAGCTGAGAGAAGGAATGCACATAGTGGGGTCTTCATGAGAAACATACTGTTCAAGTGAGGTCTTAGGGATAGGAAAATTCAGTAGAGATAGGTGGAAAAGATCCATCAAGTCAGAGAGATTGAAGCAGAAATGCAGGAGGTAAGAAGGCAGAAGCCCTGAAGGAGATGGCGGCATGTTGACTTGGCTTGGTTTGTGTACTGGTCTGTATAGAAGTGGCATAGGAGTTTGAAAAATGGGTCAGGACATGATTATGAAGACCCTTGAATGTCAGCCAAGGAATTTCTATTGAAGAGTCACCTTTTAGGTAAAGCAAAGTTATGGAAGGATATGGAGAAGCTACATTCTCCAAAAACATAGATCTAGGATCTCATCTTAAACAAGAGTCTCTTGAATAATGTATCCATTCGTGGGACAAATGGTGGGATCATCAAGTCACTATGCCAAGCACCAAACTATTTTACCTGTCCTCACCCTTCTTCCCTCCCTGCAACTGAGAACCTTAACTCTGGCTTCTCTGAAAACACCAAGCTCATTCATCCAGAGCTCCCTCTTTTCTCCTCTCACATCACTTAGATGCCATCTGCTACTATCTCCTTCACCCCCACCTCCATGAAGAGGGGGGCCCTCTCCTTGCCAAAAATAACTTCTCTCCCTGCAAGGGTTCCCATTCCATGTCGCCATCTTCTGGAAATTGCTGCTCCTTCCCCTTCCTCTAATATTCCTGTTCGGTCATTAATCTTCAGTCTCTCCCTATCTCCTGGCTGCAAACATATCCAAGGCTCCCTCATCCTTCCTTATTTGATCCACTCATCTCTGCTAGTCTTTTCTTTTGTGTTTAACCTCCTTGAGAAGTCTGCCTGTATCAGGAACTTCTACTTGCTCTCCTCAGTCTCTTTGATCATCCTTCTGCTTTCTGCCTTCTGATCTTACCATTTAAGTGAAACTTCTCTCTCCAAAGTTGCCAGTGATTCCATGGTCTTTCCTTTTTGCTTTCTTACTCTTTCTTGACCTCTCCATAGCCTATGACTCTGTCCATTGCCTCTTCTTCTTGATGCTCTTTTCTTTCTAGTTTTTGGCAATGCTCTTGTGTGCTCCTTGGTTTCCTTTGCTGGCTGCTGTCTTTCAGGTTTCTGTCCTGGGCCATTTTCCAGTGTACTCATCAATTAATTCATCATGAACCCATTTCTATACAAATGATTCTCAGATATTTTTGTCCTGTTCATTTCTCCATCTCCATCTGCCTATTGGACATCTTAGACTGAATGTTCCATAGATATTTAAACTCAATATGTCCAAATCTGAACCTATTTTCTTTTTCCCCAAAATCCTACCATCTTCCTAATTTAATTTACCTGTTATTTTAATCCTCAGTCACTCAGGCTTGTGACCTAAGAATCATTATTTTTTTTTCTTCAAGTCAATACCATATGATAGGGAAAAACTTTCTGATTCCTAATACACAACACCCTTACAGAAGGTTAGCACCACATCTTAAAATACCAAAAGCAAATAATATATTTGAAAGGTAATACCAGTCATAGATATTCATGTGAGAAAGTTTCTCTTCAGTGCTATAAAGAAAAGCAAATTCTATCAGATTTGATTTAAGCTATCGGATTCTATGTTGGAGCATTCAATGCAAATGGAAAAGATATACAAAACTGCGTATGTTTCATTTTTTTCTTTTTTACAGGATTAGTTTTTCTTGCTCTGCCCTGATCAATATCTTATTTTTCCTTGCTTTTTTCTTTCTGTATTCATTCACTATTTATATTGCTATTGATAGATGTAAGAATCATTTCTAGAAAAATGGTATTTTTTGAAAGAATTCTTAATCTGGACTTTTTTCTGAACTCAGTTCTTATCTTAATTATTTTAATGATTAATAATTTAATAATTAAAAGACTTTAATCAGTACACAAAAAAATTATTCCAGTTTTGCATTTTCCTTGAAGATTTGGGGCTGATCTCTACATTAGAGAAAACTTCCATTTATATATGAGAGAATGACACTTTATCTAAGGAAGTGTAAGAAAATGGCTAATGGAATTTGTGTTGAATAGTTGGAATAAAAAAAATCCCCAAGCCTTCAATCAGTTATTTAATATCTTTTAGGTGGGGAACAACCTATCCCTCTCTGGAATGAGCATGATGGCACAGCAGATGGAGATAAGCCCAAAATTCTTCTCTATTCTTTGAATCTACAATTTAAGGTAACATAAGAAATATCTTTAATTCACTAATTTACTATTTCCCAGAAAGGAAGCTATGAATTGAATTTCAAGAAGAAAAAAAAACCTTTAGTTTGAAAACCTTCAAGTGGAAATTGTGTGCTTATTCTCCCTAATTCTCTTTAATTTTACCTCATATTTGTTAAATGAAATATTCATTCATGAAATCTACCCCTAAAATTATCAGAGCATGGAATAATTCTCACAGAGATCTTAGGCTAACTTTCAAGTGGGCTTCTTTTTTTTGATATCCATTGAGAGATTATGCTTTAATGAGGGCTATTTAAGAATAAAAGCTGACTTTACCTTTTTTTCACCTTCTCTCAGGGCATTCAGGTAACAGCTACAACTCCATCAATGAGAGCAGTGAGATTTGAAACAGGGTTGATTGAATTAGAACTCTCCAACCGACTTCAAACCAAAGCCTTGCCAGGAGGCAGCAGTTATCTGAAGTTGTTTGGGAAATGCCAAGTTGATTTAAATCTGGCATTAGGACAAATTGTCAAACATCAGGTGAGTTTCTGTTGGTGTAATCTTTATCTCCCTCCATGGATTATTTTATAAATTGAAGGTCAGTATTTCCAGTGATCTAGTAAACATCTATCTCCACTCATATGCCCTCAGATACCTTAAATTCAACATGTCCAAAATTGAACTTCTAGATTTTTATTTTACAGATAAGGAAACTGAGACCTGTAGCAATAACCTGACTCAGCCAGGATCATATAGCCAGTATCTATAATGGCCTCAGAACTCAGGGCATCCTAGCTCCAGACCAGCCCTCTGTTTGTCTTCCTGCTCAGATTTGCCCCTCCTCCTGATGTCTATAGAAGTCTTACCCTGGGCTGAAACCTCAAGAGTCATCATTTATTCCTTCATTTTCTTCACATCCTTCAGTCATCATGGGCCAAGTTCTGTTGATTCACCTTCATGGTATTTTTGATGTCCAAACCTATTCATTTCTACAACTTGCAATCTCAGTTGGCTGGGTTTTTTTCTCTCTCTCAAACCCCTATTTTTCATAATTTTCAGAGATACGCAGCTATAATAACACAATACTTTTCCCTGTGCAAAAACCTTGAGGAACCTAGATCTAGTCCTACCTGTTTTTTGACCAGACATTTCCTGCACAAAATCCTCCACAAGTGGTGGCCCTCTCACCTGGGCTGGAGAACTTCCAGATGCCATGCGGAATATGGCTAATCATGCCCGCCAATCACTCTTCAAATCCCTGAGGACAGCTGTCTCCTTCCCCCTTAGATCTTCTCCCATCCCCAGTTCCTTCTCCCAGCTTTGTATGGCCTGGTGCCCAACTCCTCACCATCCTGGCTGCTCTCTTAGTTGTCCTTCAGTCTCCTGAAAATGAGCACAGTAACCCAGAGCTAGTTTGACTTGTCACGGTGCAAACTGTAATTCATCTTCAGGAGTTGTCATCTGCAGGCTACTAATCACCCAGGAACCCACCTGTTTGTCTCCCATGTCCCCAGTATATCCTTTATATTGTTTAAGCTTCCTGATGCTCATTTCTAATCTTACTTCTCAGTGCCAACTGCCCCCCCCATTCCCCTCTCCAGGCCTTCCTTTTCAGCTTTAGTTCTCTCTTTCCTTTCCTGTATTTCATGTACTTCACATCTCAACCAGACTAGGTTTTCTGGATCCTGCCAACATCCCTGCCTTTTCCCAAGACAGGGGATCCTGAACCCTCCCCACTCTGGAGGTCCTCCTTCTGGTGCCTTTTTCCCCAGTGTCCTGTCAGCTTGTTCAAGGAGGCCACTGGCTTTATTACGCCATGTTATACTTAGTTGTTCTTCGTCAGTCTGTGTAGTTGAGTTAAAAGCTTGCTTTGGTAGACTTTTTATGCTCTTAAATAGATTTTACATAAAAGTATGTTTCTATTTTAAAAGATTCTCCAAGGTCAGTTAATGTTCAGTGTGCTTGCCAGATGATGATCCTGGAGGTTAATTGGAGTTTTCTTTTGGCTTTCGTGGCTCCCTCTATTTAGTTTTCACAGGGGCTTTGTGAGCTGGCACCATCAATCTAATCAATTCTTAAAATGCCCCTGAAATTCAGGATGAGTCCAGTGTACCTGGGCCAGAAGCCAGCAGATGTACTGGAGAGCTATGAAATGAAGTTTTAAAGTTGTAAAAATCAACTTTATATTTTTTTTTTTTAGGTTTTTTCCAAGGCAAATGGGGTTAAGTGGCTTGCCCACAAGGCCACACAGCTAGGTCATTATTAAGTGTCTGAGACCCGATTTGAACCCAGGTACTCCTGACTCCAGGGTTGGTGCTTTATCCACTGCGCCACCTAGCTGCCCCTTAAAAAGTTGTAAAAATCAAAATAACCAAGATCTGCCCCAAGGATTTAATAGGACTTTGTCTAAAGACATGTTGGTTCTCCAGGGCTTTTCTACATTAGTAAGAGTTGCCACATGTATTTGCCTATTTTGTTTCTTTCTTTAGTCATGACCCACCTGTCAGAATGTCTTCTAATCAATCAAGAAGCATTGATCAAGCCCCTTCTTGTATGGTCATACTGAACCCCCTGAGCCCTGGACAGAGGGACAGGGACTCTGCCTTAATTTGTATTGATGTGAAGACCCAGGTGAAGAAACCTCTTTTACCAATGCAGATGGCAATTTGTATTGATGTGAAGACCCAGGTGAAGAAACCTCTTTTACCAATGCAGATGGCATCTTGTTGGCACCACAGGTTGGTGCCAGTGGAGTTGTCATGTGTCAAAGGTGGACCCGTGCTTTCTAGGAGTGTCTGTTCTAGTCAGATCCTGTTGTTTACTGATGAAGTTATTAACAAACTGAACCTGAAAATCAAAAGATCATGGGGCAGCTAGGTAATGCAGTGGGTAGAGCACCGGCCCTGGAGTCAGGAGTACCTGGGTTCAAATCTTGTCTCAGACACTTAATAATTACCTAGCTGTGTGGCCTTAGGCAAGCCACTTAACCCCATTTGCCTTGGAAAAAACCTAAAAAAAAAAAAAAAAAAAAAAAAAAAATATATATATATATATATATAGTTGATTTTTACAACTTTAAAAATCTATTTCAGAGCTCTCCACTTAACCTTTTGCCTTGCAAAAACCTAAAAGAAAACAAAAAACAAACAAAAGATCATGCTGAGAGAAACAATTTTCAAACAGAACAGAATCATAGAGGCAAAGATGAATTTAAATATTTTTGAATATTATTAAGAGAAAGTGGAGCATATAAAAATCTATCTCTTCAGTTTTAATGAAGACATTATTGAATGATAATGGATAGAATACTGGTCTTGGAGTCAGAAAGATCTGAGTTCAAATTCACCTCCTAACTGTGAACCTGTGTCAGTGACTTCACCTCTATTTGCCTCAGTTTTCTCATCTGTCAGATGGGGGCAGTAGTGCTACCTAGCTTCCAGGTGGTTGTGTGGATCCCAGGAGATAATCCCTGTGAAGCCCTCAGTCCAGGACTGGACACATGGCTCAAGCTGTGTGAGCCTTTACTGTTCTAATGGTGGAGAGGAATGTCACTGACCCTGGAGTCTACAGATGTTCAAAGGAACTTTGAGAAGTTGGAATTTTTAGAAGATGTTGAGTTTCAGTGTTCAGTTTATAATATCTTTTAGTGGATTATTCCATACTGTCATTCAAGGTATTAGAACAGTGTCCTTTGACTTGGATTTATTTTTGCCTTCCAATTTGTTTTAGGTTTATGAAGAAGCTGGTTCTGATTTTCATCAGGTTGCCTATTTTAAAACCAGAATTGGCCTAAGAAATGCCCTCCGAGAAGAAATCAGTGGTTCTTCAGACAGGGAAGCTGTGCTTATTACTTTGAATAGGCCAATTGTTTATGCCCAACCTGTGGCCTTTGATAGAGGTACTGGCAATTCCTTTATAATTATTATTTATTATTCCTTTATTATTCTCATTGAATTTTTTTAAATTTTCAGTTTTCTATTTACATGTTAAATAAGATTTCCATTTTGATCCATCAGCTCTGATATTTCAGTCAGCCCAATAATACTTTCTTGTGTGTTCTGTTTTTCTCCAAATCTCTATAAAAGTCTTCCATGACTTTTTTTTTAGGGGGGTGCAAAGAGTGAGTTCCTAATCATTTTTACTCTGGGTTAAGGTTTCTAAAGCTTAGGAGAACTTAATGTTGAGTGAAAATTTGAAGAAAAATGCTGAAAAATCACAATGCTAAAGTTAATGATGATGTTTTTTTCTTTGAAGTGAGTGTTTTAAAAGCTGACATTGCAATCAACTTGTACTCATGAGTTTCACTGATCATAGGAACATCAAATCCCCAAATGTGGAAGGGACCTAATCCTTTATATCTTAGAATGTTGAAGCAATTAAGATGAAGCCCAAATGAGTTCAGTTGCCTCCTAACTGATCTTCCTGAGTCCAGGTTCTCATCTCTCTCCAATCTATCCTCATCCACCTGCCAAGTTAATGTTCCTAGAACACAGATTTCCTCCAGGCAGATCCCACCTTCACCTTAACCAAACATACCGTCAAAAACTTGCACGGTTTCCTGTTACCTTTAGGACAAAGTCTCAACTTCCCATTTTGGTGTTAAAAGCTCTCTATAACATGACTGCCTTTGACTGCCCAGCCCTTAGCACTTGACTTGCATGTAACGGATACTTCTTGTGGTTTGGTTTTCCTATTGCTTGCCTTGGCATGGTTTCTGCTGCCATCCCACCAGCCCAATTGCCCCCATTCCCCAGACTCAGCATTATCCTTGTCCTGTTTCCCTGGTCATGTGATCTCACACACCCACAGCACCCCGCTGTCCCGAGCCATCTTTAGACACACCAAGGTGCTCCTGGAGGCACTGCCCAGGCTCCAGGGGTACCCTCTGTCCTCCTCCTCACTCCTGTGTCTGCACTTTGACTGACTCATGTCTGTATTTTAGAACGATTCAGCTCTCAGAAACCATTCTCTTTTGTCAAATTAGTAAGCATTGACCCAAAGCACTGTTGTAAACTCTGTGGATTTAGAGAATGCAAGAAGTGCTGGGAGAGTTCAGTGTAATGGGGAGATACTGTTGAATCACAAGAAGATTTTACATTTGACCCTAGAGGTGAAAGGGAACCACTGGAATTTCTTGTACATGGGGTTGATGAGGTCAGGAATGTTAGTTTGGCAGCTGAGTGGAATCTGGTTGAAGGGGAAACTGAGGCATGCTGCTCCACCCCCAGGCTGTCCCACTAGTACACTGTGGGGTGGTGAAGGCCTGCCCTAAGGCAGGGTGCAGGCAGGATGGGTTCCTAGGCCATGAGTGGGGAGAGGGGAAGAGATGATAAATTCTGCTTGGAAGATGTCGATTCAAGATACCAGTAGGACATCTAGTGTCTTATGGGGCAGCTGAAGGCCAGAGCCTGGAGGGGAGCAGAGAGGTGACCCGATGTAGGTGATAACTGAAGAAGGTCCCAAGCCTTGGGGGCACCATGGTGAATGGGCGTGACTCAGCAAGTCTCACTCTGAATCAGGCCCAGCACTGCATGCTGAGGATGGGAAAGAAAATGGAGAGCACCCTTCACCCCAAGAGCAATGTCCCTTGCCAAAGAAGCCTGGCGAACTCCTGCTGTCCATTGTTGGTAATGGTTGTTCTTCCTTTGCCACAGCTGTACTGTTTTGGCTTAATTACAAGGCTGCCTATGACAACTGGAATGAACAGCGCATGGCCCTGCACAAGGACATTCACATGGCTACAAAGGAGGTGGTCGATATGTTACCAGGCATCCAGCAGACGTCTGCCCAGGCTTTCGGGACACTCTTCCTCCAGCTTACTGTTAACGATTTAGGAATCTGTCTGCCTATCACAAACACTGCCCAGGTACACAGTGTTGTCAGACCCCTGAGTTCAGTGTGGCAGGATTGTTGTGACCTTTGTTCATTTCCCTTTGGCATCTTCCTTCTTTGCAGTCCAATCACACTGGGGACCTTGACACTGGCTCTGCATTGGTATTGACCATTGAGAGCACTCTCATCACTGCCTGCTCTTCAGAGTCCCTCGTTAGTAAAGGGCACTTCAAAAATTTCTGTATCCGCTTCGCTGATGGCTTTGAGACAACCTGGGATGACTGGAAACCAGAAATTCGTGGTGATCTTGTCATGAATGCCTGTAAGTTCTTTACTTTTCACAGAATGTTCAAACTTAAAAGGAAGAAAACAAGTCCTCCAGGTGGAAACTTTGTTCATAGAGATAGAATGCACATGCTAACGTCCTTGGCCAAAAAGGAGCTCCTGACCTTGTTGAGTATGAAGAGTTTTTAAAGCTATTTGAGTGCAAATTAAGCCTGTGGAATTGCATATGGGAAGCCATATTCCAGACTTAGGGTAGTATTCATCCTTCATTTTCATAACACAGTTGCAAAAAAATGTGCATAGTTAATTAGCAGAATTCAGCAGACAATTCTATTGACACTGTTTCTGTTCCCCTATTTTATTCTACTTGAGGTATGAAAGCAGACCTCCCCAATTTGCAATTTCAATGGCAAGTTGTTTTAAGTGTGACTTGGAAGGATTCTCACATTTCCACAATGTTGCCTAGGATGAGGAATAAATGAGAATTGAATTCTTGAAATCAGAAGTTTTTTTTATAAGTACTGAAAGAGACTATTAAAGGTCAACTAAACACCTTCATTTTTACACTTTAGAAAAATGAACCCCAGAAAGAAGTGATCTGCCCAAGTACCCACTTGTCTGTGTTTTCAGAGAGATCAAATGAGGTCATGTCTGTAAAGCACAGGCAGCTTCACACACTAAATGACTGCCTAAGGATCATCAACATTATTGTTTATAGATAGTGGTTTAGTTGGTTTTAAACAATCATATTTCTAATTAGAGTCAGAGCAAAATGTCTTACCATAGTGTTAGTCTTGGTGTCAAAAAGCTTCTGTGAAGTGGTTTTGTTTTTCAATTTCTAGGTGTGGTGCCCGATGGTACTTATGAGGTCTGCTCAAGGACCACAGGGCAGGCAGCAGCAGGTAAGATGACTTCTTTTTTGTTACATAGGTCATTTGATGGACTTGGTTTTTTATCTCATCTTCAGACTTTGTTAGTGAATCTCACATTGCTGATGTTTTTTGAACGTAACTACTCTTTTATAGTTTGAGTACCTTTCCAGATTTTAATTCCTTCAGTAAATATTTGTTGGGAAACTAGTCAAATTCTGTGTCAGGTGCTTAAGATTAAAAAAAATTAATAAGGGGCAAGGGCAGCTAGGAGGTACAGTGGATAGAGCATTGGCCCTGGAGTCAGGAGTACCTGAGTTCAAATACAGCCTCAGATACTTAATAATTACCCAGCTGTATGGCCTTGAACAAGCCACTTAACCCCATTGCCTTGTGAAAATAAAAAAGTAAAAAGAAATGAATAAGATATTTCCTGTTTCTGGACAGTTTGCAGTCAAATAAGAGAGCTAAGACAAATAGATAAACTATACTATAAAATTGTATTGTGATAAATACTAAATATAAAGTTCTATAATAGTTTAGAGGAGAAAAGAATGGCCTAACTGAGATACCGGGGAAGACTTCATGGAAGAGATAACATGTAAGTTATGCTCCAAAGAATAATTCAGATGATTTTATAGGAAGAGATGGCCATAGAGGGAGAGAGAGAGTAGAAAAAAGACTTCTTCCAAGTAGATAGAAATAACAGGAGATGGGGTGGCTAGGTGGCGCAGTGGATAAAGTACTGGCCCTGGAGTCAGGAGTATCTGGGTTCAAATCCAGTCTCAGACACTTAATAATTACCTAGCCATGTGGCCTTGGGCAAGCCACTTAACCCCATTACCTTGCAAAAATCTAAAAAAAAAAAAAAAAAAAAGAACAGGAGAAAGATGGAGATGGGAAAGCATAAAACATATTGAATGATCAGTAAATAATCCGATTATGTATGCACATGCAAAATATATCCACATGTGTGTATGTAATGCATGTGTGCATGTAAATGCATATGTATATGTACACCTCTTTGAATATGCAGGTATTCATATACACATTTATTTACTTATATGTCTTCATTTATAATTGTAATTTCCTCTTGCTTCCACTTCACATAGCAGCCCTCACATTTCTTTGAATTCAGCATGTCCTATTAAGGAATAATATTCCACTGAATTCATATTGCTGTAATTTCTTCTACTATTTATGAATTGTTTGGCATAGTTTTTCCATTTTGTTATTAGGAATCTTGCTGTATACAAGGAGCCCTTTATTCCTTTCAGTGTTCTTAAGGTGGAAATATAACAATGGAATCATTAGGTCACAAATCTAAACATTTTTATAACTCTTATTGGTGATGGGTACCTAGGAAGTCATCATTGCTGAGGGCTTGCAAAAACCTCTGGGGGTTCATTAATTGGTGGAAAAACTCACACAGTTCTCTGATCCAAGAGTGTAAGAAAGGCCATAAATTTTACTCAACAGGATACTGCAAAGGGTTACAAATAAATTCACAGAGTTCTTTAAGAAAACAAAGTGGGGCGGCTAGGTGGAATGGTGGATAGAGCACTGGCCCTGGAGTCAGGAGTACCTGAGTTCAAATCTGGCCTCAGACACTTAATAATTACCTAGCTATGTGGCCTTGGGCAAGCCACTTAACCCCATTGCCTTGCAAAAACTAAAAAAAAAAAAAAAAGGCAGCAAAGTGAAGAAAGTGAGTTTTTAAAGAAAATAGTAAAGAGAAGAAGGTCACTGTAGGCATGGCCTCATACCTGGGTTGGTGGGAGAGCAGCAGGGCTCTATAGAAGCATAGCATGCTGTTTGTGTTGGGAGGAGTTAGGGGGAGGAGCTAAGGAGTGGCTGACACCTGAAGGAGACTGGTGACTGACACACTCTTGGGCAGGGCCTGTGGTATGTGCTAGGAGAAGGGGTAGGGAGAAGAAAGGAGGAAGCATTAGGTTGCTCCTATCTCAATGAATTGACATCTCAGAAGGAGTTGAGGTGATGGATAAAATGGGAAGGAAGTCAGAGGTTTATAGGATCTGCTAGATGAGCACAGAAAATATTTCCCTTAATATTTCTCCTCTTTATTGCCTAATTCCAGATTGTTTTCCAAAAATTAGTCACTCAACTGGTGGTTTATTAGCATTACAACTTTTCCACAAGCTTTCTCACCCTCAATTTTATAACCTTTTGCATTTATGTCAATTCAATGGGCTTGTGGCAATGTATCAGAACAATTTTAATTTACAGTTCTGTGATCATCAGTATTGTTGAATAATTTTTCAACTAGTCAAAATGGAAAAGCTATGCCAAACAGTTCATAAATAGTAGAAAAAATGATAGTTTCTGCCCATATTCTTTGATCACTTGTACAAATTTATTTCAAGTCCTTTTAAAGATTTTATTTCTGACTTTTATCAGAAGTGTTTCATGCATTACTTTTATTTTTTTTAATTTATTTTTTATTCTCATTTTGTACAAATGTTTTTTTACATTAATAAAATATTCTTGTTTACAATTAAACAAAATATCCCTCCCTCCATGAATATAGATAGACTTGCTTGGGCGAAAAAAGTAAAGGGGAGAGAAAAAAATTAAAATTAAAAAAAATAATAGTAATAATTGTAGGTATGGCCAGGTGGCGCAATGGACGAAGCACCAGCCCTGGAGCCACGAGCACCCGAGTCCATATTCAGCCTCATAAACCCAACAATCACCGAGCCATGTGACATGCAAGCTACCCGATCCCCACTGCCCTACAAAAACCAAAAAGAAGAAAAAAAAAGACCCAAAATAAAACAAAATAGTAATAATAGTAGGGGTGGCTGAGTGGCAGACGGAGCATTGGCCCTTGAGCCAGGAGCACCTGGGTCCAAATCCAGCCCCAGACACCCAAAGATCACCCTGCTATGTGGCCCCAGGCAGGCCACCCAACCCCACTTGCCCTGCACCTTCCCCCAAATAATAATAACAAAAAATGTGCTTCAGTCTTTGTTCCAACACCAACAACTCTGTCATGGGTGGATCACATTCTTTATGATAAGTCCATCACAAAAGTTACTTCTATATTTTTCCAGCGTTGCCATTGCTGATCGCAACTCCCTCCTTTCTTATTTCTGCACTACCATGTACTATATTTTCTCTCTCCTTTCACTCTGACTCTGCTGTAGGGTAGCTGAGTGGGGCAGCAGACAGATCCCTGGTCCTGGGGCCAAGAAGCCCTGAGCCCCCATAACACCTCTTAGTCCCAGCATCCACCTGGCCCTATGGTCCTGGGCAGGCCTTCCAATCCCAGCCCCTTGCAAGAAGTAAAAAAGAAAATGTGTTATATCTGACCACTCTCCCACCATGGTCCATCCTCTCCTCCTTGATTCATATCCCCATCCCTTCCCCCTGCTCCCCCCTCCTTCTTACTCCAGATGTCTATACCTCATTGAGTATATTTGTTGTTTCCTCTCCTAGCCATCTCTGAATGAGAGCAAAGGTTCCCTCATTCCCCCTTGCCTCCCCCCTTCCATATCATTGCAATAGCTCATTGTAATAAAAAAAAAATCTTATTATGTGAAATATCTTGGACTATTCCCTCTCTCCTTTTTCTTTCTCCCATTCCATTTCCCTTTTTTTCTATCGACTCCATTTTTACACCATATTTTATCTTCGAATTCAGCTTTCTCCTGTGCTTCAACTGTAAAAGTTCCCTCTACCTGCTCTATTAACTGAGATGGTTCATATGAATATTATCAGTATCATTTTTCTATACATGCAGTTCATCCTCATTAAGTCCCTCATATTTTCCCCCTCTCCTCCAATCTCCATGCTTCACCTGAGTCCTGTATCTGAAGATCAAACCTTCTGTTCAGCTCTGGCCATTCCAAAAGGAACCTTTGAAATTCCCCTGGTTCATTGAAAGTCCATCTTTTTCCCTGGAAGAGGACATTCAGCCTTGCTGGGTAGTTCATTCTTGGCTGCATTCTAAGCTCTTTTGCCTTCCCGTATATTGTATTCCAAGCCCTATGAGCTTCCAATGTAGTTGCTGCTAAGTCCTGTGTGATCCTGACTGCAGCTCCATGATATTTGAACTGTGTCCTTCTGGCTGCTTGTAATATTTTCTCTTTGACTTGGAAGTTCTGGAACTTGGCTATAATATTCCTAGGGGTTGGTTTTTGGGGATCTCTTTCTCGGAGGGATCTGTGGATTCTCTCCATTTCTATTTTGCCCTCTGCTTCTAGAACATCAGGGCAATTTTCCTGTAGTAATTCTTTGAAAATGATGTCAAGGCTCTTTTCCTGATCATAACTTTCAGGTATTCCAATAATTTTTAAATTATCTTTCCTAAATCTGTTTTCCATATCAGTTTTTTCAATGAGATATTTCACATTTTCTTCTGATTTTTCATTTTTTTGGTTTTGAAGTATTGATTCCTGATTTATGGTAAATTTATCAATCTCCCTGAATTCTATTCTTTGTCTGAAGGATTTGTTCTCCTCAGAGAGTTTTCTTATCTCTTTTTCCATCTGGCCAATTTTGCTTTTTAAAGCATTCTTCTCCTCAATAACTTTTTGAACTGTTTTATCCATTTGACCTGAGCTGGTTTTTAGCATGCTATTTTCTTCAGCATTTTTTTGGATTTCCTTGACTAAGCTGCTGACTTCATTTTCATGTTTTTCCTGCATCTCTCTCCTTTCTTTTCCCAGTTTTTCTTCCAACTCCCTCATTTGACTTTCAAAGTCTTTTTTGAGTTCTGTCATAGCCTGAGCCCAATTTCTGTTTTTCTTGGAGTCTTCAGATGCAGGAGCTTGTGCTTCCTCATCTTCAGACTGAGTATTTTGATCCTTCTTGGGCCTATTTGCAAAATATTTCTCAATAGTCTTCCTCTTATTTCTCTGCTTGCTCATTTTCCCAACCTGGCCTGGTTTTGGGGTACTTCCTGAGCTTTTGGGACACTCCCACAAGGGTCTCAGTGTGTGAGGCTTTTTCCATCCTCCTGATCTGTGAATGACCATAAGCGCCCCCCTCTGCCATGGGGCTGAGGTGGGGGGGGGGGCTGTTGTTCTATGGGGGGGGCCTAGACTGCGATCAGGATCTGAATGTGGTCAGAGCTCCAGAGTCCTGTTCCAGGGGCAGAGGACAGAGCTCTGCAGTCTCTCTTCACTCCCCTCCCTCAGCTCAATGGGCTCATGCCCTGGGGGCTCCTGCTTACTGGCTCTCCCTTCTTCTGTTTCTGGGTCTGGGCTGGGAAAGACCAAGCTGCTTGCTGTGTGTCCTGAGGGCTGGGCTCCAAGTGCTCACTCTGGCAGAGGT
Organism: Macrotis lagotis; assembly: GCF_037893015.1. Classification (NCBI taxonomy): domain Eukaryota; kingdom Metazoa; phylum Chordata; class Mammalia; order Peramelemorphia; family Peramelidae; genus Macrotis; species Macrotis lagotis. The sequence goes on from NC_133660.1 coordinate 25,394,375, forward strand.
CCCCCAGTATTCCCCCACTTTGTGCCCGGTGCTCACCCCGGGTGCAGCTCAGGAGACTCCCCCGCTGCTGTGAGCCGCGGCTCCCAGCACCCTGGGGCTGCCTCCAGGAGGCTGAAGTTCTTTCACTCTGGCAGGCCACCCCTCCAGTGGGCTGCCCCTCCGACCCTGGGGAGCAGAGCCTTTCTGCTTTTTTCCAGGTTACCTTGAGTAGGAGAACTGCCTCACTAGGTCCCTTTGTGGGTTCCTTAGCTTATGAGTTTTATCAGAGAGCTCCTAAGACTTGATCCCTTCATCTTGGCACTGCCCCTCCATGCATTGCTTTTAGATAATCATAGTACTGTTCTGAGTTGTGTGTTGATTATAAAAAACAATCTCTCATTATCCCCAGTATCATAATTGATTTGAGACCTTGTTTATCCAAGATACTATCTTGTTTTACAAAGCTCTCATTTTCAGTTTTGGAGAGGAATAAAACTTGAGAGATGTAAATTTACTCTAGAGTTCAAGTTTAAGAGGATTAGCAAGGTCCTCTAGATAATTCTTATTTGCAGATGTCTTGATCTGATTGCCTCAGGCCCCAAAACATTGCATTACCTTCATAATCTTCTAAAGGATTTTTTTCTGACCAAGTATGCTACTTTAAAAAAAAAGTGGGTGAAGAATATCTACTGATATTACAGTTGTCTCTTTAATAACTAGAAAACTTGTCCATCTGTACAAACAGGCAACTCATTGGAACTAGAAATAAGGAACCGGATTGTCTTCAGAAATCCTTAACTTTAATGATCCCCAAATTCCCTCCAAAACAAAGGACCATTTTTTATATCTCCATTCCTTAGGAGATGGTAAATGGCTATGAGCCATTGAACAATACTCTCTAAGAAATTAAAAATGGGGGCAGGTAGGTGGCGCAGTGGATAAAGCACCCACCCTGGAGTCAGGAGTACCTGGGTTCAAATCCGGCCTCAGACACTTGATAATTACCTAGCTGTGTGGCCTTGGGCAAGCCACTTAACCCTATTTGACTTGCAAAAACCTAAAAAAAAAATTAAAAATGATTATTACGCAGCATGAGGATATGGATAGAGTGCTTAGAGTACCAGACCTAGAGTCAGGAAGACTCGTTTTCCTGAGTTCTAATTTGGCCTCAGCCACTTTCTAGCTTTGTGACCTTGGACTAATCACTTCATCCTGTTTGCCAGTTTTTCTTCATCAATAAAATGAGCTGCAGAAAGAATTAGCAAACTGCTCCAGTATATTTACCAAGAACCCACCTCCCGCCCATCATGGAGTCATGAAGAGTTGTTATTCCTTCACCTCCTAGATAGCTGAGACATAAAACTAATTATATTTTTAAGGAAGAAAAAAATCAAACCAATCAACACATCAAAACTCTGAAAATAGATATAGCCTACCACACTTTTGAATTTCCTGTTAAGTAATAGCATGGAACTGTCTTCTTTTTAGGGGGACCTGCTATTTCTTGGTAGTTTTGCTTTGATTATTTTGTGGTAGTTCTTCCCATTCATATTGTTTAGTCATACATATTGTCTTATTTGATCTGTTTACTTCATCCCATGTCAGATCTTGTAAATCTTTCCATGCTCTTTGACTTTCTGTTTGTCATATCCATTGTTTCTTATAACACATAGTTTTTGAATTGCATTTATGTATGACAGTTTATTTAGCCATTTCCCAAAGGGTATCTACTTCATTTCTGATTCTTAGCTATCACAAAAGATACTATCATAAATACTTTGGTTTACATAAGGACTTTTTTCTTCTCGAGGTCCTCTGTGGAATAAACCAAGTAGTGGATCTTATAGTCAAATGGGATTAACATTTTAATCACTTTATTTGTATCATTCCATATTATTTTCCAAGTTAGTTTATACTGATTGACTGCCACCAGCAGTTCACTAGTGTGCTTGTCTTCACCTACCCTATTCAGCATTAACTATTTCCAATTTTTGTCATCTTTATCATTTTGCCAGGGGTATGAGGTGAAAAATTGGGGTTATCTTAAATTGCATTTCTTATTAACAATTTGGATAATTTTTTCATATGGTTATTAATGGTTTGCACTTCTTTTGAGAATTATTTATTCATATCATTTGACCTCTAATCTATTGAGAAATGACATTTGATATTTTACTTAACTGAGAGAAAGGAAGAAAAAGTAACAAGTAAAATTCCTTAGCAAAGGGAGAAGGGTGACAGACTTGTCAAGCGACTGAGATTGTGGGAAGGAGAACCTTTGGTAATGAATTGCTTTAAATTAAGGAAAAAATAACTGGGAAAGCGCTGTCTTTAAAGAAAGAAGAGTAACAAAGAATAAAAACAAAATCCTAATTTAGGAAGGGAAATCAACATTAGAAACAAATGGGGAGGGTGGCTAGGTGGCATAGTGGATAAAGCACCAGACCTGGAGTCAGGAGTACCTGGGTTCAAATCCCGTCTCAGACACTTAATAATTACCTAGCTGTGTGGCCTTGGGCAAGCCACTGAACCCCATTTGCCTTGCAAAAAAAACCTAAAAAAAAAAGAAACAAATGGAGGAAAATAACAACCTAACTCAGATTAAGTAACATTTTTAAAACAACAACAAAAGAGACATGCATGGAATAATCAAAAAAGGCAGATGTTTCAGTCATTTTCAGATAAGAAAAAAGCAAAATTTCACAATATAAAAAGAGATAAATGAGGAAACGAGATTATGCTGAATGGAGCATGTACTTCAAAGCAATGTCAGTATTAAATGCATGTCCTCTGAATGCTTTTACACATAAATTCATGAAAGAAAAAACAATTACAAGAACCACATAGAATATCATATAATAAAGGTAAGGGACTTGAATGTACATCTCTCAGTTCTGGACAAATCCGAAAAAAGATAACCAAAATGGAAAATATTGGTTTGAATATTAAAGAAATGAGAGCTAAAAGAAATATGACATCTGAATTGGACTGCTAAGATTTATATACATATCTCAGCACCACATGAAAATTGGGAGTGCAGACCAATTAAGAGGGCACAAAGATATTACAAGTGTAAAAATGGCAGAAATATTAAACATCCTTTTTACACAATCAAAAGAGTAATCAGTTTGGAGAGCACAAATCGTAGATGTAATTAATAATTTATTTGAAGTAAAATAAAACTGGTAAAACAACATTCCAAAATTTCTTACTTTTGCTCAAGCAGTCCTCAGAGTAGAAAGAATATTTCTAAACCATGTTAAGAAAATAGAAAAAGAGGGGGCGGTTAGGTGGCACAGTGGATGGAGAACTGGCCTTGGAGTCAGGAGTACCTGGGTTCAAATCCGACCTCAGACACTTAATAATTACCTAGCCGTGTGGCCTTGGGCAAGCCACTTAACCCCATTGCCTTGAAAAAAATCTAAAAAAACAAACAAACAAGAAAATAGAAAAAGAGAGGAATGATGAACTGAATGAATATTCATTTAAAAGAAGTAGGAGACCAACAGAAATAACAAGCCTCAAGTTAGACACAAAAGAGGAGCTATTAGAAATTAGAGAAGTAAAAGCTGATTGTTTGAAAAAAACTACTTAGATGAATAAAATTTTAGCCAATCCGATTAAAAGAAGACATCAAGTCATCAAAATAGCAAATGAAGAAGGAGAAATTATAACAAGAGAAGAAATTTTTAAGTTATTAAAAACTACCATGCATGGTTATATGTGAAGAAAAATGAGAACACACAGAAAAAAAATGAGAAATACCTAAACTAACAGAAAGCCAATTAAAAGAATAAATAAGGAGAGCCAGCTTTAAATGAATTCTCAAAAGAAAATTGTTTAAGGATATTCATGCTAGAGGTAGTATACTTTCTGTTTTGACATGCAGGTGTAAGCAAACACCTGTAAACTGTGAAACCAGGAGAAAGGAAGGAGGATCTTTCTAGCTTGAAGCTGTTGTTTGGCCTTCATTCTCAAAGAAGAGCATGACATCAGGGGAGGTGACAGGCACATGAATTGGAATGGGGGGGAGGGCTGGGCCACTTTCTCCTCCAGACTCATCTGGGTCCAGTGGCCAGACATGGATGTGGGGCAGTCAGGGTGGAGTGACTTGCCCAAGATCATACAGCTAGAAAGTGTCATGTGTCTGAGGCTGGATTTGAACCCAGGTCCTCTTGACTCCAGGCCAGTGCTCTAGCTACCTTACCCTTTAGCTGCTGTAACAGTCAGTGTTGACCCTGAACAAAGGGGTGTTGATCTGAAGTGGGACTTACCAGCAGTTGAATCGGATTGCTTGTGTGTGTGTGTGTGTGTGTGTGTGTGTGTGTGTGTGTTGTGTCTTGTGTTGTGTCTTGTGTTGTGTCTTGTGTTTTATGTGTGTTTTCCTTACTGATTTAAATTCTGTCTTTTTTTTAATTCTAGATCTTTATTTCTTTTGTGAAATAATTATTTATATCCAGTTATCCTACAATAAACACCTGATTTGGGGGGCTTTTTTCTGATTTTTTTTTCTTGTGTCTTTTTTGTTTTTTAAATATTCCTTAGTATATATTTAGTCATCATTTCTGGAGCCTTTTTATAGCTCACTTATTTCTTTAATCTTTTTTCTACAAAGTAATTTTTCTTGCTATTATTTTAGTTGACCTATTTTGTTACTGGTTGGGGTCATGAAAGGAGCCAGCTTTCTTTTTGATTTTGTATTCTTCTGTTTTGTCCTACCTCTGGATAGACTAAAGCTGCAGAGTTGGTGAGAGCATAGCTGATAAGAGCAAAAAGACAATTTGCAGTTAGATTTTGGGCTGACTTGGTCATTCTGAGGAAAGATAAAATGAGCTTTTTATAAAGCTTTTGATACACCTTAAAGAGCTATATGAATGATAACTTTTAGGATTGATTTTCAATTTGAACTTTGTTTCATAAGCATTGTGGTATTGAAGTTTCTTAAACCAGGACAGTGCTTTAAAAAAATTCCCTTGTTCACTATTGCCAAGATGATCAAGAGAGTGGAATCAGGGAATCCACAGGTTTGAGGTAATAATGACCTGAACTAGGGAAATTTGATATAATAGTCATCCTATAATTGGATGATTCTTATGTGTAAGAGGCACCACTTGATGGAGTGTGCAGAGAGGCAGCTTCAGAGTAAGTCCTGGGTTCAGATCCTGCCCCTGACACATACAAGTTCTGCAACTCTGACAAGCTCCAGGGCTATATTTTTTGCAGAAAATGGGCCAACTTCATGTTGACAGATCAAATTAAAGAGATCAAAAGCACCTAAAGTGGGAGCTGTTTGAATTTGAAGCTTTAAAATCTTAAGTCCAAATTTATATATTTAATTTTTGAAGACAATACAGAATGCAGTACAAAATGTTGATTTTTTTTCCCCCTCCATTAGCATGGCCAGTAAATTCAGTGCACATTCCTATTGTGTCTTCTTTTCCATTCATTCATATTCTTTTATTATATTCTTTATATCAATACTTGTTTGATATAACTTACAGAAACGTCATTTCCCTATCTTCTCTGAACAGAAAGTAGCAGTGCTGGAACCTGGACACTAAATGTATTATGGAAAATGTGTGGGATTGATGTCCACATGGATCCTAACATTGGGAAGAGACTGAACGCTCTAGGAAATACCTTGACTACCTTGACGGGTGAGGAGGATGTGGATGACATTGCTGACCTGAGCTCGGTGAATATCGCTGATCTGTCAGATGAAGATGAAGCGGACACGATGTCACCCACTGTGCATACTGTAAGTCCCCCCAGCTGGTGACAGGTGTCTCAGATGCTGGCCTTTCCTGGGGCCAAGGAAAGGGCTGGCTCCATACCCTCGAGGCCCTGCTCTCCAGGGTGTTTGAGCCATCCACTTCCTAAGTTTGGCTTCTGGGCCTCCTCATACCTTAATACACAGATAAAAACCCAAAGACAAAAAATGAGTTACACATGTTTGTACATGTGTAACACCTATATCTGATCACTCACTGCCATAGGGTGGGATAGGGGGAGGGAAGGAAGGGAGGTGGAAAATCTTACAGAAAATGAATGTTTATATGTAATTGGAAAACAATCAAAGATAAAAGTTTTAAAGTATTTTAAAATGAGTTTATAGTGTCAACTTGTTAGAGTTCATTCTCTAAATTTAAGAAAAATTCTGTTTTTATTCTGATTTTAACAAAATGAATTTTAAATTATTGTTGTACCATGAAATTGTTTCTGTTTTTAGAAAAGAAGGAAAAAACTAATTGTGTTATTGTTATTGTTTAGAGTTCAGATGGAAGTTCAATATGTGGAGATGGCAGCAAGTTGACCTTTGGGCAGCGACTTGTAAATCACCTGCTGGGACTGACCCCTCCCAATCAGCGTTTTTCTGTTTCTGCAGAATATCTGTTTGGATCAGAGATGTGTGCTGCCTTTCAGTCCATCCAGACACATATGAAAGCGTGCAGGGCTCACTCATGGGGAAATGTAGGTGGTGATGAAAAAGTCTGAGTGACCGTGATGGGGCAGAGATCACAAATGAATCTCTAATCAGTTTTCTCAACAGATTCTCCTGATTCTGGCATGCTCATTTTGATTTTAGGTCTTAATTTTGTCTCAGTCTAAATACCCTTTTTCACCATGGGCGAGGTGTTTACAAATGTGTGTTTGATTTTTCAGGAAGTTATAGATTATCGAAGACAAGGAGCATCTTGTACCCAACCTGGAGAACTGAGAGGGAGGAAAATCATGAAACGAATTGTGGATATTAGGGAACTGAATGAACAGGCCAAAGTCATTGATGATCTCAAGTACGTATGGATGGTAGACATTATTTTAATTGATTAATTCCGATAAGGGTAGAATTAGACTCTGATGTGAAAAAGAACTTTGAATGTGTGATTGATTGCCAAGTCCTTTTCTTTTATAAATGAAGAAACCGGGGACAAGAAAGGATCGTGTCTTAGGCGATCTCTCATTAAACTTATAAGCTAAGGACTCTTAACTAAACTTTCGAGAGACAGAACCCAGAGAGGGAGCCAGTGAGGCAGTTCTACTCAAGGTAACCTGGAAAAGAGCAGAAAGGCTCTGCTCCCTGGGGTTGGAGGGGCGGCCTGCCAGAGGGGTGGCCCGCCAGAGCAAAAGAACTTTAGCCTCCCCAGAGGCAGCCCTAGGGCTCTGGGAGCAGCAGGGGAGTTTCCTGAGCTATACCCCAGGGGAGCACCAAGCACAAATTGGGGGAACAGTGGAGGGACCTCTGCCAGAGTGAACACGTGAAGCCCAGCCCTCAGGGCACACAGAAGGCAGTGTGGCCAGCAAAGCTGAGTTCCAGGAAACAGAATCAGGCAGAGCTGGTAAGCAGGAGCCCCCAGGGCATGAGCCCATTGAGCTGAGGGAGGGGAGTAAAGAGAGACTGCGGAGCTCTGTCCTCTGCCCCTGGAACAGGACTCTGGGGCTCTGACCACATTCAGATCCTGATCTCAGTCTAGGCCCCCCCCATAGAACAGCAGGGCCCCCCCCACCTCAGCCCCATGGCAGAGGGGGGCGCTTATGGTCATTCACAGACCAGGAGGGAGGACAGAGCCTCACACGCTGAGACCCTTGTGGGAGTGTCCCAAAAGCTCAGGAAGCACCCCAAAACCAGGCTCAGGCTGGGAAAATGAGCAAGCAGAGAAACAAGAGGAAGACCATTGAGAAATATTTTGCATATGGGCCCAAGAAGGATCAAAATACTCAGTCTGAAGATGAGGAAGCACAAGCTCCTGCATCTAAAGACTCTAAGAGAAACAGAAATTGGGCTCAGGCTATGACAGAGCTCAAAAAAGACTTTGAAAATCAAATGAGGGAGATAGAAGAAAAACTGGGAAAAGAAATGAGAGAGATGCAGGGAAAACATGAAAATGAAGTCAGAAGCCTAGTCAAGGAAATCCAAAAAAATGCTGAAGAAAATAGCATGCTAAAAACCAGCTTAGGTCAAATGGATAAAATGTTCAAAAAGTTATTGAGGAGAAGAATGTCTTAAAAAGCAAAATTGGCCAGATGGAAAAAGAGATAAGAAAACTCTCTGATGAGAACAAATCCTTCAGACAAAGAATAGAACCCAGAGAGATTGATGAATTTACAAGAAACCAGGACTCAATACTTCAAAACCAAGAAAATGAAAAGCTAGAAGAAAATGTGAAACATCTCATTGAAAAAAACAACTGATGTGGAAAACAGACTTAGGAAAGATAATTTAAAAATTATTGGAATACCTGAAAGTTATGATCAGGAAAAGAGCCTTGACATCATTTTCAAAGAATTACTACAGGAAAATTGCCCTGATATTCTAGAAGCAGAGGGCAAAATAGAAATGGAGAGAATCCACAGATCCCTCCGAGAAAGAGATCCCCAAAAACCAACCCCTAGGAATATTATAGCCAAGTTGCAGAACTCCCAAGTCAAAGAGAAAATATTACAAGCAGCCAGAAGGACACAGTTCAAATATCATGGAGCTGCAGTCAGGATCACACAGGACTTAGCAGCAACTACATTGGAAGCTCATAGGGCTTGGAATACAATATACGGGAAGGCAAAAGAGCTTAGAATGCAGCCAAGAATGAACTACCCAGCAAGACTGAATGTCCTCTTCCAGGGAAAAAGATGGACTTTCAATGAACCAGGGGAATTTCAAATGTTCCCTTTGGAATGGCCAGAGCTGAACAGAAGGTTTGATCTTCAGATATAAGACTCAGGTGAAACATAGAGATTGGAGGAGAAGGGGAAAATAGAGGGACTTGATGATGAACTGCATGTATTCCTGCATAGAAAAATGACACTGGTAATACTCATATGAACTTTCCCAGTTAATAGAGCAGGTAGAGGGAGCTTTTATAGTTGAAGCACAGGAGAAAGCTGAATTTGAAGATAAAATATGGTGTAAAAATGGAGTCAATAGAAAAAAGGGAAATGTAATGGGAGAAAGAAAAAGGAGAGGGGGGATAGGCCAAGATATTTCAAATAATAAGATTTTTCTTTATTATAATGAGCTATTGCAATGATATGGAAGAGGGGGAAGACAAGGGGGAATGAGAGAATCTTCGCTCTCATCAGAGGTGGCTAGGAGAGGAAACAGCATATATACTCAATGGGGTATAGGCATCTGGAGTAAGAAGATGGGGAGGGACGGGGAGGGGGGCGGGATATGAATGATGGAGGAGAGGATGGACCATGGGCGGAGAGTTGTCAGATATAATGCATTTTCTTTTTTACTTCTTGCAAGGGGCTGGGATTGGATGGCCTGTCCAGTACCATAGGGCCAGGTGGATGCTGGGACTAAGGGGTGGTATGGGGGCTCAGGGCCTCTTGGTCCCAGAGTGGGGGATCTGTCTGCTACGTCACTCAGCTACGCTACAGCAGAGTCAGAGTGAAAGGAGAGAGAAAATATAGTAAATGGTAGTTGAGAAATAAGAAAGGAGGGAGTTGCGATCAGCAATGGCAACATTGGAAAAATATGGAAGTAACTTTTGTGATGGTCTTATCATAAAGAATGTGATCCACCCGTGACAGAGTTGTTGGTTTTAGAACAAAGACTCATGCACATTTATGCAGGGGTCCAGCCTCCGCAGGGTTCTTGGAACCTGACAGGAGGGATAGAGTCGGCGAAATGAGTTGAGTCAACAAGTGGGTATAGGCAGGAGCAGGTTGACTGTCAGCTGCTTGGATTTATTTTTATAGTTTCAGAATCATGTATGTTTCAAGCAAACAAGCAAGCTGAGTTCATTTTCTTGGTTACAAGAGTGTACACTTTTCATCAACAATCATATAGTTCATATGGTTACAAGTTTTAATTATGTGATTACAAGTTTAAGTAATAATCATATAGTTAATTGATTTCCCATCCCCACTCGGACCACAATGACCTCAACCTGTCTGTTACCATATTTATTACTACATTGTATAATTGTTAATTCATTTAAAGTTATTAATTAAGCAATTCTTTTAATGGAAAGTTTTTTATATTTTTTGTATAAGTAATATTTTTAGATACACTTCCTTAACAGTCTGTAGTGAGGGTCTTTATGCTTGTCCACCCATCCGTTAACTCTTACAATAACCAATTTTTCTTTCTGGCCTAGTTGGTAGAAGCCACAGTTTCTGTGACTTTTTTATTCTTTCCCATGAAACTAAGGCTGCTGTAGTTCACATATCGGTCACCTATACTAAATATTTTCTCACCATCTTTTTCATATATATTCCTGTGTATGGTAAGGGGGGGCAAAACTATTAATTTCCCTGGAATTCTATCTGACCCATCTTGTATCTGTTTTCCCTGTATATGTTCTGGCATCTCCTTGGAATTCCCAGTGCTGGGTTTTCCAGAGATTTCATAATGTTGAAGCCTTTTGTATGCCTCAGGGAGAGGCAGTCCTGTTAAATTTGGACAGAGTTTACAATCTGTTTTATTCAAGGAATTTTTCTGAAGTCCTTTAAAGTCATTCCAGTATTAGGGTGAGTAAATATTGTAATCAATAATAAACCTATAAATATTGGTATGCATGAAATTAAATCCCTATATATATTGAAGAAGGAAATGTTGTTCCATCAGGCAGTGTGACTGCCTTGAGTCTTCTTGCTGCAACTGTGTCAAACAGCTTAGAGACCCTGGCTCCCAACACATTTATTATTATTATTATTATTATTATTATTATTATTATTATTATTATTATTATTATTATTATTATTATTATTTGGGGCGGGGTGCAGGGCAAATGGGGCTGGGTGGCCTGCCTGGGGCCGCATAGCAGGGTGATCCTTGGGTGTCTGAGGCCGGATTTAGATCCAGGTGCTCCTGGCTCAAGGGCCAATGCTCTTTCTGTCACCCAGCCACCCCTACTATTATTACTATCTTATTTTATTTTGGGTCTTTTTTTTTTCTTTTTGCAGGGCAGTGGGGTTTGGGTGGCTTGCATGTCACATGACTGGGTGATTGTTAGGTGTACGGGGCTAGATGTGGGCTTGGGTGCTCATGGCTCCAGGGCTGGTGCTCTGTCCACTGAACCACCTGGTCATACCTATAATTATTATTTTTTTTTTTTAGGTTTTTGCAAGGCAAATGGGGTTAAGTGGCTTGCCCAAGGCCACACGGCTAGGTAATTATTAAGTGTCTGAGACCGGATTTGCACCCAGGTACTCCTGACTCCATGGCTGGTGCTTTATCCACTATGCCACCTAGCCGCCCCCATACCTATAATTATTACTATTTTTTTATTTTAATTTTTTTCTCCCCCCTTTACTTTATCGCTCAAGTGAGTCTATATATATGGGGGGGAAGAGGGTATTTCATTTACTCTTAAGAATATTTTATTAAGGTATAAAAAACATTTGTACAAAATGAGAATAAATATTAAATTTAAAAAATTTAAAAAATAATTTACAAAATAAAAAAAAGAAAGAAACTAATGAACACTACTAATAAAATAAGAACCAGGGATAAGAATCCAGGTTTTTTGACTCTTCTGCAAAATTACCTAAGTAATTGAAGACATTGCTTCTCTCTCTTTTTTCCCCCCAATATAGTTTCATCTACTTCATTAAATATTTTTAATTACATATAAATATTTTTTAATATTTAGTTTTTTAATATTTTGAGTCCTTATTTCTCTCCATCTCCCCCCTCTTCTTGAGAAAGTGAACAATTTGATATAGATTGTACAAGTCTTGAAAAGCATTTTTCCATTAACCATATTGCAGAAGAAAACAGACAAAAAGTAAAGGAAGCCCAAGCCAAGATGGCAGCGAGGTGCTCCTCATGCTGGTTGTCGCTGGCTGTGGAGACCCCCTGACTGCCAGCCGTGGCGGGGAAAGGGGCTAGGGCACCTTGGGAGGGCCCCCGTGGTGGTCTCTCTGGGTTGTAGGCTAAGTGGCGCGGCCTTCGTGCCTCGCTGGGGGGTCTGCATCCCAGGGAGACTCCTGACATTGAGACCCAGCGGCAGCCTCTCAGGGATAAAATGTTACCCTTTAATTTGTACTGCTCCATTTCATACAAGTTCCCCTTCTTCAGCCAAAGACGATTATTATCAGATATTAGGAGTACCCCAAACTGCCAGCCAGAAAGAAATCAAGAAAGCCTATTATCAGCTTGCCAAGAAATACCACCCTAACACGAATAAGGATGATCCTAAAGCTAAAGAAAAGTTCTCACAATTAGCAGAAGCCTATGAGGTTTTAAGTGATGAAGTGAAGTGGAAACAGTATGATACTTATGGTTCAGCTGACTTTGAATCTGGAACAGGAAGTTCTGGACAGAACTACTGGCAAGGTGGCCCTACTGTTGACCCTGAAGAACTCTTTAGGAAGATCTTTGGGGAGTTTTCAGGATCTTCATTTGGAGATTTCCAAAGTGTATTTGATCAACCTCAGGAGTATATCGTGGAATTGACATTCATTCAAGCTGCAAAGGGTGTTAAAAAAGAATTTACTGTGAACATTAATGACTCATGTGAGTGGTGTGATGGCAAAGGAAATGAACCTGGCACCAAAGTTTAGCAGTGTCATTACTGCAGTGGCACAGGAATGGAAACCATAAATACAAGCCCTTTTGTGATGCGTTCTACATGTAGACCATGTGGAGGCCGTGGATCCATAATAACTACTCCTTGTGTAGTATGTAGGGGAACAGGACAAGCCAAACAAGAAGGTCGTGGTCGCAGTACCTGCAGGCGTGGAGGATGGCCAGACTGTTAGAATGCCTGTAGGGAAAAAAGAAATTTTCATAACATTCAAGGTTCAAAGAAGTCCTATATTTAGAAGAGATGGAGCAGATATCCACTCAGACCTCTTTATTTCTGTAGCTCAAGCTGTCCTTGGTGGGACAGCCAGAGCTCAGGGGCTATATGAAACAATCAATGTCACGATCCCTCCTGGAATACAAGTTGACCAAAAGATTCGAATGAGTGGGAAAGGCATTCCCTGGATTAATAGCTATGGATATGGTGACCACTACATTCACCTAAAGATTAAAATTCCCAGAAGACTGACAAGTAGACAGCAAAGCCTGATGCTCAGCTATGCAGAAGATGAGACTGATGTCGAAGGGACAGTAAATGGTGTCACAAATATAGCTGCTGGCAAACAGTCCACTGGAAACTAGACAGAGGAAGTCATCGCAGGGACACATCATTTTGTCTGTTGGACCGGAAAATGAAAGGACTCCAGATCAATAGCACAGCAGCTGCATGCAGAGGCTCTCTGACATATTTCAGCAACAGTAAAATCATGTGACAAATTTCCCCTTAGAATAGGGTTACAAGTGGATGGATTTATCAATAAGATATGCCTTAACTCTAAAATAGATCCTGATATCTTAACAGATAATGCAGATTTCCTGTCCGTGGGAAGGTAACCAAAATCCTTCTGACTCCACATATAGTAGAACAATTACATGCTTCTTATGGAGCCAAAATTTTAATTTGGAGTTGGATATGTTGGGAATTGTTGCTATGAAATTATAAAAAAAATAAACAAGAAAAAACACAACCTCTGCCCACAGCTTAAAATGAAGTCTTAAGCTGCGTACAGCTGTGAACTAATTAACTTTTCACTTAAGCAACTCTCCTGAGGAATTACCCAAGTAAATCCATCCCTATTGTCTTTTTTGTCTAGGAGCCTATACACAGCATGCCTTGACAGTGAATTTTCTGTCTAAAAGGGTATGTCAAGAGCTATTCAATTTTTTCCCTTCATCACAACTGTTTCTGTGTGTCATTGTTTTCAAATCCTAGGAGTACAGTTCTTCTAATAAAGTAAGCACTTTGTGATGTGGTGAAGGTATCTAATGATCTAAGAAGATAAATGGTGGGGGTGATGGTTAAAGTATTGACTACAGGACATAATTATCATTATAGAGTTACCATTACACAGGTAACCTGTCACCCTTACCACTTAAGTTTTGACACTTAAAGCCAGACTTCGAGTCTACTATACTGCCCTTGTACCAAGTCTTACTCTATCCTGTGTCCCCAAGTGGATAGAGTTTAAGCTGAGCTCTTGCCAACCATGGTTCTTCAATTACTGTCCTTGCATTGTTGGCATCATCAGAAAAGTATCATTAAATTATTTGACTTTTTAGAATCATCGTCTCTTCATGTACATGTGTTTGGTTTTTTTTAAAAATAGTGATCTAACCAGTTTTAGGTTTTCAGTTAAACTATAGCAAAGTGTATTGTTTCCATAGTAGCCACAGTTTTATTGAATATTGTAGCTTCTAAGTGTTTAAAAAAATACTTATGCTAAAAGTCAGTTAATGAAGAATGTTTCTGAATGGTTCCACTTTATTTCCAAAGCCACTCAATGTCTAATTTAAAAAAAAAAGTAAAGGAAATGAAAAAAGTATGCTTTCATTTGCATTCATTACATTCATACTCCATCTAGTAATCTCTGGAGGTGGATGACATTTTTCTTCATGAAGTCCTTCAAAATTGTCTTGGATATTTCTTAGAATAATTAAGTCATTCATAGCTGATTGTTGTACAATCTTATTGTTGTGGTGTACAATGTTTTCCTAGTTCTTCTCATTTCAATCTTCATTATTTCATGCCAGTCTTTTCAGGTTTTCCTAAAATCATCATGCTCATCCTTTCTTACAGTACAGTAGTATTCCAGCACAACCATTCCACAACTTGTTCAGCCATTTCCCAATTGATAGACATCCTCTTGATTTCTAATTCTTCCCTCTCTCATTAACAATTCTCACTTATGTAAGTATTTTAAAGCTTTCAAAGCCTTAGTTTTATGTTTGTTGGTATATATGTACACACATACCTACTTATGAGATTGTGCTATTGTGCATTCCATTTTATAGATGAAGAACCTGAAGTTAACTGACTTAGTGAATTCAGACTTGAATTCAGGACTTCCTTAAACCAAGTCTAGCATTTTATACAGATACATCCTTTTACAGTGCACAATTCCTGTTACTAATTGTCATTTAAGACAAATTTTGCATTTCACATTCTCATAGAGTTTTTTTGTAAGGTAAAATCCTCCAGCCTTGGGACAACAGCTGCCCCAGAATGGGACAGGAGCAGAGAGAAATTATCAGAGTCCAGGAAAATGTACACTTCATGCAGATGAGAGTGCCATTTATCTCTATGCCTTCGAAATGTATTGACTGTCTGGCAACTTAAAGGCTTTAATTTGCTAAATCTTTATGAAAAGGAGAAAGTAGAAAGCATCCTCTCCTTTTGTAAGTGCATTACTAATATTAAGAAGATTTATTGCTCTGGTTTTTCTTCCAGAAAACTAGGTGCAAGCGAAGGAACCATAAACCAAGAAATTCAACGATACCAACAGTTAGAGTCTGTTGCAGTGAATGATATTCGTAGAGATGTCCGGAAAAAGTTGCGAAGGTCCAGCATGCGAGTGAGTAAATATTGAAGAAACTTTTAAAAAAGAAACCATATGCAAAAACCTAAAAAAAAGGGGGGGGGGGCGGCTAGGTGGCGCAGTGAGTGGCCCTGGAGTCAGGAGTACCGGGGTTCAAATCCGGTCTAAACTTTTCATTATGTTGAAGGAAAAGGTGATTGGTCTTTTATAAAATTTATAGTTCTGGGAAAAAAATTTTCTATTACAGACAGGAATTCAAATGTTTCTACAGTATATCATTATCTCATCCAGGCAATTTTCCCACCATTGGCTTTCACTCATTTATGTACTTCCACAGGTCCACCATAGATTGTACCCAGCATGTTTCTCTGGCCTCTTTTCTGATACTGCATGAATACTAATGAGATGTGCAAATTTGTCTCTCTTCCTCTTGCATTAGCTGCCCATCAGCTTTTCTAAAGATGCATTTCCTCAGTGATACCCCTCAAGCTGCTGCCTCACAAGTCTTCATTGGAAGCATTCTGCAACCTATTAGCCACTACCCTTTCTCTTTCCATTGTCATTTGGGTCACGCACAGCTTGGGTTCCTTAGAGACTTGGGTGTTTTAGGGGCCATGTCTAGAAAATATTTGTGTTAAAAAGATGACGTCGTTCCAAGCTCTGGGCAGAGTCTCCAATGCATTTGGACCTCTTCTCTCCCCCTTGACCACAGCCTTCAACGGGGGTGTCTTAGATAGTTGTACTCATTTAATTTTCAGCTCTTTCATTTTGTACTCTGTCGATACAGGGACAACAAACCATCTCTGCTCTGTAGGTGCAGCATGACAAACAAATGCAAAATAAACACAAAAGGATATAATAGGGATCTGGAGATGCTTTGTGTAGTAAGCTGTGGAAGTGAAGAATTCTAAAGAAATAGTGAAAAGGAGTGCATTTGAGGCATGGAGAGATAGCTAGTACAAAGGTGTGAAAACAGGAAATGAAGAATAGAAGGGGAATAACATGCAAAGTCCTTGGAAAGGCAGTGTGGGGCCACAATATGAAAGGTGTTAAAAGCCGATCAAGAGTTCATATTTTGTTTCTTAGGGAAAAAGATCATTTAGTTCAGTTTTGGACATAATGACTTTGAGTTATTTTTGGAACATATAGTTTAAAATTTCTAGTTAGCTGCTGAAGATACCTTAATCACACATTTCCGGAAGCTCAGGAGAAAGATTGGGGTTGGACTGATAGATCTGGAAGTTATGGCATAAAAAAAAATTAAACCCATGTGCACTGGTGAGATCACCAAGAAAAGACTACAGATATGCTCCAGCTTATCTCAGCTTGGCCTTTACTACATCAGGGACATAGTTCAGTTTTTTCCTTATAGTAGCTAATACAAACCCTCTCACTTCATCCTCCCATGCCACTCACACTCCTGAACCCCTCAAGTGGAGGGCTTCTTTTTTTTTTAAGTTTGTTTGGGTTTTTTTTGCAAGGCAATGGGGTTAAGTGTCTTGCCCAAGGCCACACAGCTAGATAATTATTAAGTGTCTGAGGCCAGATTTGAGCTCAAGTGCTCCTGACTCCAGGGCCGGTGCTTTATCCACTGCAACACCTAGCTGCTCCTTCTCCTAAACCCTCTGCAATCTACCAACCTCATCTTTCCCCTTCTACTCTCTTTCCAAAGTGACCAGTTAAGTTCCAGGCATTTCCTGAGTTAATTAATCATTTTATTAATCAGGCTAGCAGATTATTAATAATAAGATGATCATTTGGTCAGCTCTTTTGGGCAGCGGGTTCACAGTTTATATGCCCATCGAAGAGGAAATATTCCTGAGGGATGTCTTATCATCCCTGATTGAGTAATCAAATGTCCTGGATTTCTGCAGTAACCTCGCAGGTGTTCTTCAAACCTTAGGCCCCCTTAGCTGCTAAAGAGATTTTTCACAAAGGATAGTTCTATCTGTATCTATCTGTATCATCCTCTGTCTCAATCATGATACCCAAGTACATTTTTCTCTCTCCTGCCTTGACTCATTCACCCCTCCTTGCATTTGCACTGACATGTCAGGGAGGCTCCCAAACTGGGGCAACCACATTGCTATAATTCAGAGTCTTAGAGATAATCTTGCTTTGAGTGAACTGTACTTTTTAATCACCCAGAACTGTAGTTCTTGAATCCTCACTCAAGGGTTTCCAATTTATATTGTCCAAGATAATGCTATTAACTTTTTAACTTTTTTTTAATTCTTGAGCATTTTTTTCTCCTTTCTATGTCTGCCATGCTTTAAAAAAACCCAACTTTGTAACAATTCTTAATATTTTTTTAAGGCAGTGGGGTTAAGTGACTTGCCCAAGGTCACACAGCTAGGTAATTATTACATCTCTGAGGCTGGATTTGAACTCAAGGCCTCCTGACTCCAGGGAAGGTGCTCTATCCACTGCGCCATCTAGAAGCCCCATCATATTTTTTTCTTATTAAATTCTTAATCATGAATCTTTACTGAGGAGAAAGTAAATAAGAGTAATAACAACCTTGTATTCCCCCATCCCTAAGCCTGAGAATTCATAGCTCAACAAAGAGATTAAAAATGAGAGGCAGAACATTTTTTATTTATTTATCCTTTAACACTTTTTTTTCCTTTTTTTCCTTTTTTTTCCCCTTTTTTTCCTTTCTCTACCCTTGGCCTAGATGTATTGTAGAAAATACTATTTAGCTTTGTTAATTATATTTGGGAATTGTCCCTTATTGTATTTTCTTCAACTTTTCATTTGTAATCTTTGTTTTGTTTTTGTTTTTTGTAAAGCTAAGTGACTAACCCAAGGTCACACAACCAGGTAATTATTGCCTAAGGCTGGATTTGAACTTGGGTCCTCCTGACTCCAGGGCTGGTGCTCTATCCACCGCACCACCTAGCTGCTCCCTGTTTTTATAATCTTTAAAAATTCACAATATTGTGTTATATTGTCTCTAATTTATCACTGAATAGTCTTGAAAAGAATAAAATTTCATTCTTTGTATTAGAAAAAAGTTTTCAATTACTTAATAATTTACAAAAAAATTTTATCCATTTTATCAGGCTGCTTCTCTAAAAGACAAATGGGGCCTAGGCTATAAACCAAGTTATAGTCGGTCAAAAAGTATTGCTGCTTCTGGAAGACCACCTCTTAAACGAACAGAAAGAACAAGGTAATGGATTGAAATATGTGAGAAGAATTGATGGGTTAACTAATAAAATTAGGGTCTCTTCTATTAGATTATGAAATGTGAACTGAAATACATTATATATCCTCCTGTCCCCTCTTAAAACTTCTTGGCTACACTCCAAGAAGGAAGGAAAAGCATGATTTTTTTTCAGATGGATAGTAACATATTTGATTAAAAATAACAATACTTGTGTTTGCTGCCAAATTTTAAAATGAAATTTATAGCATTTTATATCAAGTTGTAACAAGAAATGGAAATTTTAAACTGATTGGCCCCAGAATGTCAACTTCAGGATTGAGAGATATCTAAGGAAAGTCGGATGTATTTTTAGTCTTTGTGTATGTCTACTTACATACACATATACAATAATTGGTAACATATGTGAATCTGTTTAAAAGGAAAATCTAAATATTGCTGGAGTGAAATGGTAAGATTAGCATCATCAATTTTTTTTTTAAGTGAAGCAAGCATGAATGGTTTTTGACCAGGCTCTACAAAACCACAAGATTTAGCAGGATATAAAGAGGCTTTTAAGGTTTTAGGGCTTCTAAGATTTAATTTCTAATTCTTGCACTATCTCTATTAACTATTATGACCATGGGGATTAAAATGACTACTTTTATTTCCTTGTCTTATCTATAAATGAAAGTAATTGAATTACGTAATCACAGATCTAGGTCCCACTTTCTCCCATTTTATATAGAGTCTTATTGAAGTGATAATACCAAAAGAAGATCAATGAATGATGCTAATTTGGGGGGCTAGCGTGGTAATGTAGGTATGTGCCTACTTAGTTGATTTCAAGTAGAAAATGATTGATTTGATGTTTCCTTTATGTTTGGCTTTCAGTTCTCGATTGGGAGAAAATGAAGAGCTCCCAGAAATCCGTGTAGATGCAGCATCTCCTGGACCCAGAGTAACTTTCAATATCCAGGACCCAGTAAGAGAAGTTTTACATATTATCTGTTAGAGCTAGGAACAGTTGGATGGTTTTTGGTCATTTCAATGACATTTTAAAAATAATTATATGCAATTTTAAGAGGCACCCAACAAAGTTTAGACCAAAGGTTCTCAAACTGTTAAAACTCATATACTTTCATCTCCAAACACCAAATACAATTCATTAAAATCATTGACAAAATTGGATTTGCTTATGGCAGAGTGTAATTTGGTTCCTATGAAATGCTTGAGAAAAATACAAATAAAGTTTGTTGTATTATAAAATCATACTATGAGATACCAGCTTGCAGACCATAAATGGTCTTTAGGAACCAATTGGTTTTGAGAACCAAACTGTATTAACTATCAGTCAGCAAACATTTTTTCAATTGATTAGCTTTTCTTTTAGGTAAATAGCTATTTTAAGCTGTGATCGCTTTTTGCATGATTGTAGTTGTGTTATCTGTGTTGTCATAGGTTAGTAGGTATATGTGTTTCAGAATATGGATCCATTTGAAGAAGTAAAATTAATTTAGAGAAACATAAATGTTGTCTTAAAGACTATCAACCGCATGTTAGATTGGGGCTGAGATCTTGGATTCACAATGATCACCTGCATTTTATGAAGTAACTGCTGTTTTCATTTTATGAGTTTTTGTTAATTTTTTTCTTTGTCATTAAAGTTGAATAATACAGTTTGGGAAAATGCACCACAATCCCGATGTCCAGGGGAAGTATATTTTAAGGTACTGGTAAAAGAACACAAATTATGCTATCAAGCTAATTAACTTTTCACCAAATCTGTTTTCAAATTATCTTCCTCTTATTTCAGACTAAACTCAGATTTTAAAAAACTTTACAAATTATTTTTAAATTCCTCTAATTACTTCATGTAAATGTGATACCTTGTATTATAATAATAATACACACACACATTCCTTACTTAACTTTTAAAAATACTTTTTAAATATTAAACATTCTTCCTTTCAGTTTTTAAGGATTTGAACAAACTCAAATTTTGAGCCAAAGAACGGGAGCAAATGCACCACCCAATTGCCCCTAGCAAATAGCAACGTTCAGATTTGAACTTGGTTCTTCCTGACTGGAACTCTGTACACTACCATGCTGCCTTTTATGCTAGTAAACAATGTCACCATACCAGATATACTCTTCAGAAGACATAGAATTCAAACTTTCAACGTAGAGAGAGCCCCAACAAGAGAAATTGAAACAATTGAGGACCAAAGAGCAATATGTCATCATCACCCTCTTCTGATATGTTGAATAAATCTACCAGGAGATAAACTTACATAATAACTCTTTTGTAATTCTAAAGGGAAGTTCTCTTCCCTGTGGACTCACTAGTCCACCGAACATGTAAACATCAAAGAATAATAGCCAGATGATTAATGTATTCTTGACCATTTCCTCAGCTTCATCCATCCATTAACCAGAAGAGAAGAATAAATATAAAAGAATAGCAGGATAGAGCCTTGGCCAAGAAAAGTTTTTAATATGAACCCTATCAAAAAGATTAGAACAAAATGAGTAATGGTTAGTAAAGTATGCAGTGTCACCATTTCCTGATCTGCTTCTAGAGGGACATAAGAATGCTCTGTGAACTTGAAGCACAACTTTTCCTTTTTTATCTGATAAACTGAGAAAGATTGTCTAACAGAGGGTAAAGCCAGGTCACAGAAAAGAAAAATGATTATAAAACCTCTGGTTTTTTTTCTTAATAGAAGAAATAAAGCAAGCTATATTAAAAATTTCATCCATTTAGATATTATCTATGTTGTGTCATAATATAAGTAATCTATATTATCACAAATATATATTTATATGCAGTGTCTATATAATTTGTGTGTTATATTTAGTACATTCATATATATGACATATGTCATTATATTATTACATATCATAATAGTTATATTTTATTGGATGTTATATTATTATTACATGTATGAAGTATCCCCCAAAAATTTACATGTCTTATATATGCATATATTATATAATTATATTATTACATATATGTGAATTATTCCCAAAATATATTACATCTATGAAGTATCCCAAACATTTTAGTGTAGTTTTAATATTGAATGATTATATATGCATACATGTATGTGTGTGCAGACCTACATGCATACACACACACACACATTTTGTGTAAATTCATCTCTCCATGTCTATATACCTGCTTTTGTGTATAAAAGCCTCATGTTTTAAAAAAGCTTAAAGTAATTCAAACCATGAATAAAAAACTCAGATGAACTACAAAAATCTTTTGGATTTGAATTAGAACTAATGGTTCAAGGTTTTACCCTTAAGTAGAACTATACCCTATTTTAAGAATTTAACATGCAACCATCTAAACTTGAAAATTGATTTCATGTCATAAAAATTTTCACAGTTCTTGTTAGTAAGTTTTCAAGGGAATATAAAATTTTGTTATGTATTCAAAAATGTATATTTAGATTTCTGTTCAAGAGCACATATCTCTTATAAAGTGAGGTGCACCTGCATCTGAGAATGGTTTGAAATTAAAATTATGACAGTTCACCATCTAATTAGTAAATGACTTTAGATGTCATGTAACGCTTCAGATTTCTAATTGAAGTGAATATTTTTAAGTTTTATAAATATTTGATTACACAACTACTTGACCACTTCATCTTTTTCAAATATTAATTTATATTTCCCAAAAACATGTAAAATTAACTATAATGAAATTCCCTAAAATTCCATAGTAACACTGCATGCTAATCTTTCACTAATTCATCCTTCTGTATTTTGATTTACAAGTGATTGTTTACTTACACTGTTGCTTCTGCATGTCTAACTTTTGCTTTAGTTTAAAAATCAATATTTTCAATTTATCATTTATGTTGACATAAGGCCAATTTTCAGTTTGTTTACTTCAGAATACATTGCTCAAATATATATATATATATATATATATATATATATATATACATACATGTATGTATGTATACAGTGTTCCAAAAGCTTTAGTGCGGTTTTAAGATGATACCAGTTAGACTGAGCCACTCACATGTATATGTTTGTGTATGTATATAAACACACCATTTCATGCACTCATAAATCTGAGTTAGTTTTCTGATCAAATTGAGGAACTTTAACTTGTAGAGATTTATCATTGAATAGTGATCCTAATTTTAATCATTTGTATTTTTCCCATCAGTTTCCTGAGGAAACTGAATTGGACCTTCTGTCAGTAACCATTGATGGACCATCCCAGTACTCATCGAACAGTGAAGGCTCATGCTCGGTATTCAGTTCGCCAAAAACTCCAGTTGTCTTCTCCCAAGGCATTTCTTACCAAAGTGAAGAGGGGAGGCGGGATGACAGCTTGTCTTCTTCCAGTGAAGATTCAGAAAAGGATGAAAAGGATGAGGACCATGATAAGGAGAGACTTTATATTTACAGGAAACCCTCGTAAGTAGTTACATGTTGGTTTTATTTATTTATTTGTTTTTTGAGGTTTTTGCAAGGCAAACGGGGTTAAGTGGCTTGCCTAAGGCCACACAGCTAGGTAATTATTAAGTGTCTGAGACCGGATTTGAACCCAGGTACTCCTGACTCCAGGGCCAGTGCTTTATCCACTATGCCACCTAGCCTCCCCTGGTTTTATTTTTCAAAATTTTTTTTATACATTTCTGAAGCAGCCCTAAAACTGCATGTGAAAATATGAAAGTATGGAGTTACAGAATTAATAGCTTTTTTATGGATTTATTTTGTTCACCACCTATAACTTTACTGAAACTCTTAATTATCTCAGTTTATTTTCTATGTAAACCAGTATGTGATCAGAATATAGAGATAATTTTGTCTTCTTTTTGCTTATCTTTATGTCTTTGTTTACTTTGTCTTATTCCTATTACTTTAACAATGACAAATAACAGTGGGTAACATTCTTTCTTTATTCTTTTTTTTTTTTTCCCATTGCATGTAGTACTAGCTTTTAGCTTTAGGTATTTTTTTACTGTATTAAAAAAAATCCTTCTTTGCCCATACTTTGTAGGATTTTTAGCATAAATAAGTAGCATCCTTTATCAAAGGCTTTCTCTGCATCTTTTCCTATTAGAATTTTAGGTTTTTAGAACTTTTTTCCTAATATCATGATAATGATTTTTCCTAATGTTTAACTTCTTTGCCTCTTTAGCACAAATTCAACTTGATAATACCAATTCATGATTTGTTTTTTTAAATAAATTACTTTTATCCTTTTGCCAGAATTTTATTTTGAATTTTGTAATCTCTTCAGTAATGATATTGGTCTATAGTACTCCTTCTTGTTTTTATTTTCCCTCATCTACAAATTAAAAATATATTTGCCTAATAAAATGAATTTAGATGGAATACTCAGTTTTTGAGAAAAGGAAGCTCCATCTACACTTCTTAGGGATAACTTATGCTACTGGAAGTAATCATATTTCTGTTTTTTTCCTCTAGCTGGAGAGTGTGAAAGGGGCTAAACACGATGAAAATTGTCAAACTACCATTTATGTACAAAAATATAAAAAACCTAAGTCCCCACACCCCCCCCCCCCACAAGACAAATAATTAAACCTAAGAAAAAGACAAATGAGTTAGCTGTAAAGGATCTACAAAACACAAACAAACCCTGGTCAAAATAGATCTTTACAGAACCTTTAAATAATACACATTTCATGCTGCACCACTGAAATAGATTTCTACCTGAGTCATCTTAGAATGGTCCTATTTTGTATTGTGGTTCAGTGGATTTTACTTTATATCAATTTGTGAAATATTTATGTAGAAAAATATTAACACTATGTTCACTGTAATGTGTTCAAATGTAGGTTTTTAGAAATATTTTTGATTGAATATAAATATTCATAATTTGTAAGTAATTGTCTATATATAGGTATTAATTATTATTTAAAAGTTCTGTAAAGATCTATTTTGACCAGGGTTTGTTTGTTTTTTGTAGATCCTTTACAGCTAACTCATTTGTCTTTTTCTTAGGTTTAATTATTTGTTTTGTGGGGGGTGGTGGGACTTAGGTTTTTTTTTTATTTTTGTACATAAATGGTAGTTTGACAATTTTCATCGTGTTTTTCCCCTTTCACACTCTCCAGCTAGAGGAAAAAAACAGAAATATGATTACTTCCAGTAGCATAAGTTATCCCTAAGAAGTGTAGATGGAGCTTCCTTTTCCCTTCTATTGTAAATATCTTAGAATATTAAAATAATTTTAATTATTAAATAAACCATGAAAAAAGACTAATTTCCTTTTCTTTACTCCCTACACTTTGACCCATCTTTTAGTTACTCATCTTCCTCTCAGAAAGTGGTCCCAACCCATCAGACACAGAATGTTAGAAGCGACCCCAGAGGCCACCTAGATTAATAGTACCATAAGTCCAATATGTAAACATCAGTAGGCATACCCTGTCCTTTTGCTGAGCTCAGCATTCAGGACACAATCCCTAGTCTGAAGTAGCTCCCATTATAATGGAGGGGATGGTTTGGGGGGAGGGCAGGCCTCATTAGAGCAGGATGCTTGGAACAAGGGGAATTGGTAGTGGCAATGGACAATGAGGCTGAAAGGATAGAGAAGGACTTGAAATGTAAAAGAGAGGAGTTTTTATTTTTTCATAGGGACAAGAGGGAGTCATAGATTTTATAAAGTAGTGTCAGATCTGGCCCTAGAGGAAACCATTTTGACAGCACTGTGGACAAGAATGGGAAGAAACTTGAGGCAGGGCAACCAATTAAGAGACTGTGTAATATCAGTGAAAGGTAATGAGGACCTAAACCAACTGCAGAGACCATTAGACACAAGGCAGTTGGTGAGGTGAGCAGAAAAGAGTTTGAGAATAAGAAAAGAGAAAACCCAGGCAAGGACCATTGACCTTTCTAGAAATGTGGCATCTGATCTGAGCTCAGTACCTACCAGGGCTTTTAGATCTAGAGGCCTGAGGCCTCCTTGTTTAATGTCAGTTTTTCATTTACCAGCTCCTACAGTTGTACTTGGTGACATTATAATCCTTTAAAGTCCCATATCTTTTTCACAAGAACTACTCTAGTCATGCCTCTCCTATATTATATTTGATCCAAAATCTAGATTTTATATTTTTATTAAATTTCATTCTTGTTAGATTTAGCCTGGCATTTCATGCTGCACCACTGAAATAGGCTATTTTAACCATTATTTTCCATGTGTAGAAATCTGAGTCATCTTAGAATGGTCCTATTTTGCAGTGTGGTTCAGTGGATTTTACTTTATATCAATTTGTGAAATATTTGTGTAGAAAAATATTAACACTGTGTTCACTGTAATGTGTTCAAATGTAGGTTTTTAGAAATCTTTTATAACAATCAAATGTGTAAATATTGTTTTATAGCCACACATCCCGTAAAAAAGCAACAGGTTTTGCTGCTGTGCATCAGCTATTCACTGAACGTTGGCCAACAGCACCTGTGAACAGAAATCTGAGTGGCACAACTACAGAGAGAAATATTGATTTTGAACTTGATATTCGAGTTGAAATTGACAGTGGGAAATGTGTCCTGCATCCCACAACCCTTCTGCAAGAGCACGATGACATGAGCTTAAGAAGGTGAGCAGCCACTGGGGAGGAGAAGAATGTTTGAACTCATTCTTCACGATGTCATCCAGTGAAAGGGGCAGGGAAGGTGCCCAAATTTCAATTTAATGTTTTAAACACAAACTCAATGTAACTTGTTCTAATCATTTAAACTTCTGTACATTGGTGTACAGCATTTTATGACAACTTGAATTCATATAGTAATTTAAATGATTGACCTGAAAAGTCCTCTTATGGGTGATTTTAATAATCATATTTCTGAATGAATGCAGTCACCTTGATTTTATCTTTACTTGTTAGAATGGATTGGCTAATGTTACAGATAGGAATGCTGTCCTTGAGCATTTGATATTGTTCAGTTATGGTCTTGAATTTTATTCAAGAAGGACTAAGAAAAGAATATTGGGCTTGGCATCTAAGAAATTGTTTTGAAAGAGCACTCTCCGTTGAGTGATAGGGTCAAAAGCTAGCTCCCAGAAGTTCAAGAAATGAGTGAGAGGGAAAGAAGTAGGCAATCAATGTAGACAGTCCTTTTTTCTAGAAATGTGACTGAATGTTAGGAAAGACTCACCTTAGGGTGAAGTGAGGGTCTTTAAAGAGAGGGCCTGGCAGAGAGAAAATGGCATCATGCATCACATAGTTGTGCAGTGATCTTGTCAGCTTTAGGTGACTTCCTGTAGCAGTGTTAGTAGGAGCAGATAAGAGGGCTGGAGAAGGAAATCTGAATTGGGGTTTGATGTGTGGGGCTGAGGGAAAACATTGAACAGTGTCCGGGTGCTGCAGAGTGTGAAAGGAAGGAGGCAGCAGGATCAGGAAGTAGGCCTTTAGAGAAGAATGAAGCCTAAGAGAGGGATGGAGTGATGAAAGAGGAATTTCACACTTGCTAATAATGAAAGTGGAAGATGACCAGATAGGAGTGTGACTATCCCACTGTGTGGTTGAGATGGGAAGAAGGGACTAGGTCATGGGAGCCAAGCAGGTGGAAGATCTGAGCAGTCGGAGTGTCTGAGTGTTAGCATATGTATTGAAGCCCAAGAGTATGGGGCAGGGCAGGCATTGGATCAGGGAGGAAGAGGGCCTGGGACCCCAGATAACAGACATCAAACTCTGGGGGGGAGAACATATACTCAATGTGGTCCACCTCCAAAAAGAGGTTGCTGAGTGATGGGGGTGAGGGAGAGAATGAAAGTCACAGTAGGAAACAGTAAGTATTCCAACTCATTCAGGGTTGAGGTAGAGGGGATGAGAAATGTGGGACCAGGGAGGCAGGGTCATCTTAGCTCAGTCAGGTCTCTGGGAAAGTCGGGAGATGGAATGAATTGGTCATTCAGTCAAGAAGTGTTTGTGAAGTGCTTGCTTTTGGGTGATGCTGGGGAATCTGCTCTCAGCGCTCACAGTCTGCAAACAAGATGGAGGCATCGATGGGGAGGCACTAGAATTTAGGGGGATCAGCAAGGCTTTCAGGATTTTAAGTGGGGCATGAAGGAGCCAAGAGACAGAAATGAGGAGGGAGAGCAATTGAGGCAGAAGAACAGAACTAGAGTCAAGAGATGGGCTGTCCTGTGTGAGGGACAACAAGGAGGTTATGAGGTGAAAGGGAGAATTTATTTTTCATTTTGTTTTGGTTTTGGTTTTTGCAAGGCAATGGGCTTAAGTGACTTGTCCAAGGTCACACAGCTAGGTAATAATTAAGTGTCTGAGGTTGGATTTGAACTCAGGTCCTCCTGACTATCCACTGCATCACCTAGCTGCCCCTGGTAAGAATTTATTAATGATAGAATAGAGTTCAGGAGAGCTGATCTGAAAGATGGGAAGAGGGGATTGAGGTGTGCCAGAGAGGTGGGGCAGGGGGTGATGACCCATGGAAGAGATGTGGGGTTTATGTCTAACCTATGATGCTGGGTCATGGTTGTAGGTTTGCTAGCCACAGGCAATCTGGCGCCCAGGATAATGACTCACACCTTCCCAAGCCCTGGGAACAACAGATGGGGAATTATTCTCTTCTACTTGTCAGGGCACAGTGTCACTGACTTGGAGGGCCTGATGGCCAAAGGTATGAGGTAGACAGTTTAATGTCCATGGTTTTCTCTCAATTATATAAGCCTTCAGGGACCCAAAAATCAGAAGAATTACTGTATTTCTTTCAATAACAATGTATTTCTGTCTGCAGAAGTTATGACCGGAGTTCCAGAAGCTTAGATCAAGAATCCCCCTCAAAAAAGAAGAAATTTCAAACAAACTATGCTTCTACTACCCATTTAATGACTGGCAAAAAGGTGCCATCGTCTCTGCAGACCAAGCCCAGTGACCTGGAGACCACAGTCTTTTATATCCCTGGAGTTGATGTCAAGGTGAAAGCATCCTCCTTGAGATGAGGAATGAGCTGATGACGATGTTTGTCGTGTCCATATGTTGATGCTAAAAGTAGCAGTCATACAGCCATTCCGTAATCTTCTTCATCCTCCGAGAAGTCTTACAATTGTCATTTCTGCAGTTTCTGCTGTTCGCTTTTCCATAAGTAGTGAAGTTCATGTCAGGAAGTGGTAGATAACTTGAGAAATTTAGCAGGTTTTCTGATGCTACTTTTTTGGCCAAGTGATTTGGAATAAGAAAATTCCAGAAGGGGTGATGGCCTCTATTGGCCATGTGGCTTCCTTCCTGTTCCCACTGGTTTTCACACAAACACACAGAGATCATTTCCACTAACATTTCTTGGATTTCTACTGGAGGCAGGTGCTCTGTCTGGTGCTAAGTCTGCAGAGATGACGACAAGCAGTGTAGATTGTTTCTTAGAATGGAATGAGATCGCCACAACAGAGTGGGGAGGAGGTCAGTGGCAATCACCCAGCTCTCAGGAAGATGAGTTGGTAAAGCTAGAAATCTTTGACCTGAAAGAAGATTTAAAAGAGAAACAATAGTCATTTGTGGGGATTTGAAGGGATAGAGAGATTGTTTTCACATCAGTTACTGTTTAGACTAGCAGACATCAAAGTCTTCAGTCAGAATGCTGAGCGAATGACTTCCAAAGCATCTCTGGTTTTTGTTTGGTTTTTTAGCAGAAGGATGGTTAGAAACCAGACTTCCAAGAGGAGATTCCTTCTCCCCATGTGCCATTTCTCCTCCCCTGAGAGTGATTCCTTGGAGTGTATGTAGGTGTCACAGATGGTACTTGAACCCTTGTCTTCCAGAACCTCTTTCACTGCTCCATCCTACCTCTCTAATGATTGGGAATAAATGGAATAATGTAGTATTTCTCTTAAACCTGGAATTATTTATCCGTAGAATATTTGCATCCAAAGAAAATGAAGGAAGGAAATAAATTGTTGACCAAAAGTGACTCATAGGATGAAAAAGGAAGTTGTTGGTCATAGCTTGGTGCTTTACTACTCTCTAAAGCTTGCTTAGTGGTTCTAGTGCTTCACAGCTGACCACATCCTGGCTGCAGCAGGAGGGACATTCTGAAAGAGAGGAGCATTCCGGTGGCTCTTAAAAGGTCAAGGTTCAGACATGGCCACCACCCTGGACACCAGGCTTCACTAACGGTATTAATCCAGGAAGGCATCAGGGTAAAAATTGCAGATAATAGATCCTAAAGATTATTGCCCTAACTTAGCCTTCTAAATAGCTTTTTGGACCAGGCTAGCGGCTTTCTGCTACGTAAGTATCATCCAGAGACTTACAGAGGCTTTGTGCTAGAAAGGACCTTACCATCCTCATGCAAGCTTATTCTACAGATGAAGAGAGTAGACCATGACAGTGTAGGTGCTTTCCCCCAAGAGCAAAGATCTAATGACAGAACTAAGGCCCTAGTTTCTCCACACTTAGTCAAGGACTTTTTTTGATCATTATGTTTGAATATTTTGGCTTAAAGAGCACACTAGCCTATTTTTATCTCTTTTTACTTGTGTCTATACTATTAATATTTTGATTAGTGAAATTTTATGACAATGAAGATTTTGCTGTAAAGAAAATTATTTTATACATTTGACCCTAAGTTTTTAGGTCTTCATTCCTGCTTCATTTTACTTTTTAAACTTCTTTGTTTCAATGCAGCTCCATTACAACTCAAAGACCCTAAAGACAGAGTCACCAAATGCTTCCAGAGGATCTTCTTTGCCAAGAACCCTTTCCAAAGAGTCCAAGCTGTATGGTATGAGAGATAATGCCACGCCTCCTCCTCCTCCTCCTCTTCCTCCTCCTCTTTTACCTAGCACTTTCCAGAACAAGACTAACACCTTACTTCCTCCCCAGCCCCCACCTCTTCCCTCAGGTACTAAAGGAGAATATACTCTCTATGTTTATTTTTTTTCCATTACCTACTTGCTCTAGTGTCTTTTTTCTTGCAAATATTGATGATACATCAATGATACATACAAACTTATAAGTGTTAATTCTTCACCGTTATGTTCAGGATTATAAGCACAGTATTCCTTTGACCTTTGTTCATATTGAAGAAGTAATCTGAACTTAGTGTCATTTATTTCATCCACTGCAAATCTGTATTATTAATGATTGATGAAGTGAAGTTGTGCTTTAAGTAATCTTCAATTATTTAATCTCCTAAAGAAGGACTACAGAAATTGCTGTCTGCCTTCATGTGAGAAATTCGAGAATTGAATTAGCATACATTTCCCCTTAAAGGGCTATTTTTGTTCTCTTGATAGCTGATTCTTACTTCAGAATAGATAGATAAATGGGAAAAGGAGTAATCATCCCTAGGGAACTCATCCTTCAAAAAGAAATAGATTACATTTCTCTATCATTTTGCAATTTCAAAACACATTACATACACAAATGATCATAGCCCATGGAGGGAATTATTATCCCGAGACCCACCCAACTCAACTCTGCTTGTTGGGAAATAATGGGAATTAAAATTGGAAAGGTTGGACAGTCAAAATCAGGGAGAGAAATTGAACGTTGTAAAACCTAGCCAGTCAAGAAACATTTTTTACATCCTTACTGGGTGAAAATCCGTACAGTAGGTAGTGGGGGCAATATAAGGTTTAACTAATGATCCCTACCTCCACAGAACCTATGGTTCAGTGGATGGTAAAAAGCAGAGATAACCTAAAATTTTGTCTGATAAGTGAAATATAGAACCACACCTTTTAGTTTATAATTGAAAACTTAAAGAGAGCCATCTTTGAACAGAAAGGTGATAATTTTGCTTCTACACCTGTTGAATAAGGAAGCAGAAGTAGAACTATTCTCCAGCCACTTGGAAAAAAAAAATAATCCCAGCATAAACAGCTAGGACTCCATGCTGGAGGACTGAACTAGGATTCATCCTCTTTGAAACTGCAGGCATGAGAGTGAAAGAGACTGTAGAAAGAAGAGAGGGAGAAGCAAGCGGGGAAATGGCCAGAAAGGGAAAATGAGGATCCCTCACTCTGTTAATTAGCATTTAGGGAGCTCTTGCTTAGGCCCAACCACTGACTCACCATGGATAGACAGAAATAAGGAGCTGCTCCCATCAAGAATCTTACAAAGATGGAGGAAAACAACACTTTCATGGAGTTGAACATAGACAATCTTGATGCTAAATCAGTGTAAAGCTTTGAGGCAGAGTCATCTGAAGGGAGGATGCAAAGAGAAAACATGATCAGAGAAGAAGGAAGACAACACAGTAAGGCAGAAATGATGGTGATGATAATGATGGCATTTGCCCTTCATTTTCTTTTTTTTTTTATTTTTATTTTTTTTTTAGATTTTTACAAGGCAAATGGGGTTAAGTGGCTTGCCCAAGGCCACACAGCTAGGTAATTATTAAGTGTCTGAGATCGGATTTGAACCCAGGTACTCCTGACTCCAAGGCCAGTGCTTTATCCACTACGCCACCTAGCTGCCCCTGCCCTTCATTTTCAAAGAAGACCATATCACCAGGGAGCTGATGCCATGATAAGCACAAACATTGGATTTGGGGTGTGGGGGTGTGAAGCTGTGCTAAGTCATCAGCCTCAGTTTCTCCTCCAAAGCCATCTGAGTCCAGTGACCAGATATGAATCAGGATGACTGGAGATGGTACTGGGTGCGAGGCAATCATGGTAAAATGACTTGTCCAAGGACACACAGCTGGTACTAGTCAAGTGTCTGAGGTTAGATTCAAACTCACCTTCTCCTGACTCCAAGGCCAGGACTCTGAGAAGAGGTTAGATTCCAAAAGGGAGGATGAGGCCAGAGGTGACATTAGATTTTAACATGGAAGAGATTATTGGGAACATTGGAGGGAGGAGTCTCAGCCAAGGAACAAACAATGGATCCCATAGGGCTTAAGGAAGCCAGCATAGTTATTCAGGGACTCCTGTCAAATTTTCAGATATTAATTTCTTGTGTTTGGTTACGTCAGGAATGTTGAACCTTCATGAAATATGATGTGGATGTTTCCCAAATAAGACCATTCAACCTGGACTGAGGCCACCATAGAGATCTGATAGTTTAATTTAGTCAAAAATGACAAAACATCCTCTGCACACTCCAAATATCACATAACCCACAGAAAACCCTTGTGGTTGAAAGAAGTCACACTTTTATAATGAGCTTAGTTTCTTATCACCCTTTTTTTTATTCTGAATTTAAACACCAAAAGAAAAAAAGAGGAACATTTACACACAAGCATACACATTGTGATTCTCCCATTTGATACTATTATTTATAAATTCCACTCATTTCTTTCAGAACTGTCCTGCTTGTCTGGGCTTTCTTCTATTCTCTGCATTTTTTTTTTATTTTTGCAAGGCAACAGGGTTAAGTGACTTGCCTAAGGTCATACAGCTGGGTAATTATTAAGTGTCTGAGTTCAGATTTGAACTTGGGTCCTCCTGTCTCCAGGGCTGGTGCTCTATCTACTGTGTCACCTAGCTGCCCTGCATTTTCTTTTAATGGTTTAATGGTCTTGCCCTCTTTTGGTATCCTAACTGATAGTCCCTCTATCAAAAATTTAAAGGAAAAAACCAAGGTCTTGTAACAAATGAGTATAACCAAGCAGAAAGAATCCCCCCAGTGACCAGGCCCATTAATGTAGGCCCTTCTCCACCCATGATCCATCACCCCATCTCTCATTTCATTATGACTCTTCGGTCAGCTGAGTTGGCCTGCATGTTGTCAGAGTTCTTAAACCTTTTGGAGTTATTTTGCTTTTTAATACTACATTTTCCAGTATTTAGTTTTCCTGCTTCTGTTCATTTCACTCTGAACCAGTTCCTGCTTTCCAAATTTCTCTGAAATCAGTTTTTATTACTTTATGACTAAGAAGATTTCATTTCATTCATATGCCATCATTCATTCAATCATTACCAAATAGATAATCACCCTTTTAGATTCTGGATCCTTCAGGATCCAGGAAGTGTATTTTGCTTGTGACTGTCCTCTACCCAGTATTGCCCTCTTATCTGTCAAATTGGGTGTGTTTCTGCACTAAACTGCTTATGAATGTTGGGCCCTGCTTTGCCTGGTTCAGGTTTGAGGTTTCTCTGAGGCCCATTCACCCTCGGTATGCTCCCCTATCTCTGCAGTGAGGAGAAGAGGTAAGAACCAACTCCTCCTTCCTCCTCTCCGAGACATTCCTCATACCCTGCTTCTCTACCCTCTCAGTGCCCTCAGCATAGACTTCGAGGTTCTGGAGTGATAATGTTTCTTCAGCTCTTTCCATTTGATCTAGTAATTTGACCATTCTAGGCTCCCTTGGACTCTGATGTTAGTATTGCAGAGGGCCCCTACCAGGAATGCCCAGAAATCTCTATTATTCTATTTAAGGTTCATCCCCCTGAGGATTCTGCTCAGCTTTAGAAAGAAAGCAAATTATAAGAAAGCCCTTTTCCTCTGCTTTTTGGGATGGTCTATCCCGAGACCTCTTGATTTGTAGAAGAAGCTGCCAGAGTTGATGGCATCTTGCCTGTGACTTCTTTGGGGGGGGGGGGGGGGGGCTCTGACAGCCCTGGGACTGTGAGATTTCTCTCAGGTGGTGTTTATGGATTCTTTCTTCATTTTATTCATGATTCATGTTATTCATAGATTCATTTATAGAGTCAATATGATTTCATGAAATTGTGTCTAGGCTTTTTTCTTCTTTAAATAGTTTTCAGGGAGCCAGTAGATCCTTAAATTATCTCTCATTGACTTCTTTTCCCAGATCAGTGTTTTTAAAATATCATTTATCTTATATTTTTTCCAATCATTTTATTCTGTTCTAATATTCCTTGCTGTCTCAAAGGAGTCATTAATATGTCTGGTCTGTTCCAGTTTTCAGGGAGTCATTTACTTGGGTTAGGCTCAGTGATAACATTTATAACAAAGTTCCAAAAATATTTATTACAATTTTTACAATTACAATTTTACAATTACAATTATTATTCATTTCATACAAAACACTTTGTTAATTCCTATGAATATAAAGATAAAAAAAAGAGGAAACAGTCCCATAAAGGGTTTTTTTTCTCCTTCCTGTCTGGCCACACCTTCACTGTCTTCTTTCCCAGCTTGTCATCTGTGCCCCATTGTGATATGTGGTATCATATCATCAATTTGTCTCTCCCAAAAGGATTTGTTCTGAGTCCATTTTCTCACTCTGCATTCTCTCCCTCTGTGATCTCAAATTCTCATGGGTTCAAATATCACCTCTATACAAATGACACCTGACTATCTGGCCCAAATTTAGCAGCCCCTCATTCTCAGCTACCTACTTTGGTGAAAAATGGAACTTCTTCTCTTAACCACCCTAAACCTGCCCCTCCTCCAAACTTCCCTATTTCAGTCGAGGAGGCTACCATCCTTCTGTTTGCCCAGGTTTGGAACATCGGCATTATCCTTGAATCTACATTGTCCCTTACCTCCCATTGCTAGTCAGCTGCCAGGTCTGGTCATCTCTTTGGCACCTCCCTTCCTCTCTTGTTAACTCTCACCCTTGAGGACTCTTGTGACAGCCTTCCTCCCTTTTTTCAGTACTCCCCTCCCTACAGACCTCCCCCACCAGCACTCAAAATGACCATGCCCCTCCCTGTCATAGCCTCTGCTGCAAGCTAGCCTCACTGACTTGCATTCTCCTTTTTGAGATTCCTACTGCTCCCTGGGCCCAAGTCTGAGTGCACTAATTCCTTAACTGAAGACCTGGGACCATCTCCTGAAACAGTCTTATTTTTCCTTGTTTGGTCCTTATTATCTTGTATCCCTCAGGAGAATAAATGCTCCTGAGAATGGGGTTATGTGTGAGATTGTTATCAAGACAGAATTGGCAACTGATTAAAAGTGGGAACTAAGGAAAAGGGGAAAAAAATAAGGTGACTGAGATAAAACTTTGCTCTCCCTCATAATTTTAATGATTTTGACACTTTTCTAGATTTAGGTCCATATAACTAAAAAAAGCATGTTACGGACATAACTCTGCTTATAATCTCCCTTTGCCATTTTTACATTTTCTGTGATCAATCATGTTTTACTTCACCTTCTAAGAAAAAAATAATGAAAGTTGGAAATTGAACCAAAGTGTGACCTAGAGGAAGTAGAAAAAACCATTGTATTAGAAATTGTTGATAATCCTTGCATTCTAACATTGTATTTTCATTTCTTCCAACCTATTATTTTAATCTTAATCTTACTGCTTTCTTGAGTTACTCATGAATAAAAGTGGTTCTTAATTAATACATGATTCATTGTATTACAATATATCTTGTAATTCTGACTTCTGTAATAATGAAATCTGTGGATTTACATTAATGGAATGATTTCTCAAATATCACTTAACAAATGTAGCACTTATAAATGTTTCAGCCAAAGGGAAAGGAAGTGGAGGAGTAAAAACAGCGAAATTGTATGCCTGGGTAGCCCTTCAGTCACTACCAGAAGAAATGGTGATTAGTCCCTGTCTGTTAGATTTTCTGGAGAAGGCCCTGGAAACCATCCCTATTACACCAATTGAAAGAAATTATACTGGTAAGCTACTTTTTTTTCTTCCTCTTATATATCTATAGGGATATATTTGCCACTTATTTTTCCCTTGAATTATTCTGATCACATCTAGCACCATTTAACTGTAAAAGAGAAGTAGATATTATCCAGCTCAACCCTTTTTTTTACATTTTAGAAATTTGGAGTATTAAAGAGGAAATAATATTCAAAACTGGGGGAGCTGAAGTTTACAGAGACTAGAAAGGGAGATTTGGGATGTAGCCACAAATCTGGGAGCCTAGAGAAGGAAGAACCCTAAGGGGGACCATGAAGCACATGGGCTAAGTGAATAGAGCTCTGGGGTTGGGATCAGGAGGAACCAGGATTCTGAGGCTCCCCTCAGCATCTCCAGTGCATGAGCCAGTGTCTTCATCTATAAAGTTTTGGTAACAATCATAATAGCTAGAATAGTTGCCCCACGAGATTGGTTGTGGTCATCAAGTAAAAAAATATACCTACTGCATTCCAGGCCCTATGCCAGACTAGGAGCTTATATGTAGCAAATGTTTTTTTTAAAAATCATAGTCCTACCCAACCCCCAAAGAGTCACCTTACAAACATCACCTGGCTTGAAGTTCATCTTAGGAGTCAGAAACCTAGGGAGATCTTTTTAGATCCTGTCATTTAGTCTTAGTTGTTTCTCCCACCTTAGTGTCATCCACAAATTTAATGAGCATGTAAGTCATTGTATGAGTTTTCCGGGATTCATAGTAACATTCAAGCAGCCCCAGACCAAACATAGATCCCTGGGGTTCTCTATAATAGAGAAATGTCATGGTGACATTAGGATGAACAACACCTGTCAAGTT
This sequence comes from Macrotis lagotis, assembly GCF_037893015.1. Classification (NCBI taxonomy): domain Eukaryota; kingdom Metazoa; phylum Chordata; class Mammalia; order Peramelemorphia; family Peramelidae; genus Macrotis; species Macrotis lagotis. The sequence continues at coordinate 25,431,184 of NC_133660.1, forward strand.
AACTGGCCAGCCAGGTCTTAGTCCATTGGACCTTATTTCCACTTCATCTGTATTTCTGTATCTTCTCCACAAAATTAGTACTACATACCTGATGATGCTTAGCTAAAATCTAGGTAAGCTCAAACCATATCAGTAAATGTTGAAAGGGGGTGAGTCTCGCATGTTCCGTGCTTATTGAAGCTACCAGACAGGCTGTAGGTAATTTCTAAGCTCTCTTTTAGATCTTCTCCAACTACTACTTTCATTCTATATTCCAGAATTTTTCCAGGTATCACAGACAAGTTTCTTAGCCTAGTTAGAGCATACAGTTTCAAGTTATCAAATCTTAGCAAAAATCCTAGAATTCCCCCTGAAGGCAAATTCATTGGCCTAGCATTTATAGACTCTTTTCTTCCCTTCTCTAAAAATTGAGACTTTAGCCCTTCCTTCTTTTTTTATTTTAGTTTTTGCAAGACATTGGGGTTAAGTGGCTTCCCCAAGGCCTCATAGCTAGGTAATTATTATCTGTCTGATTTGAACTCAGGTACTTCTAACTCCAGGGCTGGTGCTCTGCACCACCTAGCTGTCCCCTGGCCCTTCTTCATGCTTTTTTTGGGGGTTGTTTTTTTTTAGATTTTTGCAAGGCAAATGGGGTTAAGTGGCTTGCCCAAGGCCACACAGCTAGGTAATTATTAAGTGGTCTGAGACCAGATTTGACCCCAGGTACTCCTGACTCCAAGGCTGGTGCTTTATCCACTACGCCACCTAGCCACCTCCCTTCTTCATTCTTGAAGAATTTTCTGATCTCCTTTAGAATGGTTTAGCAATCACTTCTACTGGTTCTTTGAGGACCTGAGGATGGAGGACTACTGGGCCATATGGCTCAATTCATCAAGAATAAGGGTAATAATAATCTTACCTTCTCCTTCTTTACCTAGAGGTTCAATCCCCTGAAAATCATTACTGTTCTTTCATTTCTAGGTAAAGCTTGTTCTCCTTAGCAGAGAAAACAAACTTAGGAAAATGCTACTTTCTCTCAATTGTCAGGTCTCAACATTTCATTCTTTTTCTCCCAGCATGGCTGAACAAGACCCTTTTTGGTGTGTTACATGGCCTTGCTTGCATCTTTAGTATGTTTCTTTTTTTTAGAGAAACCTCATTTTTTTCCTCATTGAAACTGTTTCCCTTTTAAATTTGCATTCTTGAACATCTCCCATTCCTCCCAACCTGACTTCCCCTGAAGTATTTTAGATTATGAGATCCTTTCATCTGTTCCAGATTCTAGGATGTTTGTCAGTCTCTGTTCAATTTTCTTTTTCTCTTTTGAATCCTAGCATGGAGTGGTCCGAGTTCCTCCCTCTTAGTGAGAATCAGATCCATAAGAGAACTCAGCCCATGGGTATCTGGATAATTGAGTTTCCCCCCTCTTACTGGGTCGTGCTACTGGGCCATGCTCAGGATCTGTTTCCCAGCCTCTCCACTTCTTTCATTTCCTTTTAGAAACTTCACCAAAGGATTTGTGAAACTCAAATGAGATATTGGAATGTAAAGCACATTGTTAATCTTAAAAGTTCTCTGTAAATGCCAGTTGTTCACCTCATTATCAACCTCCATTCCCCAGGCCTATGGTCTAGGTTGTCCTCATTCCCTCCACCTTCTCCCACTTCCTGGTTGAGTTCAGGCCTTGAGCAATAATTACAGTGCTCGCTGGCTGGTGCTTTACCACTGGGCTGGAGTAGACCAGCTCTAATATGTAGCGATTGCCAGTTTCTGAGGACTAAGTGCTTAAGCTAAAAATTTAACAGAAAAGCTCATTCCAGCAAACCCCTGCCATCACCCACATGTTCTCTTGTCATATTTCCCTCTGGTTCCTGGATGTCTTCACCTGAGGCTACTTTCTTAACATACATAGCTACCCTAACCTCTATCTACCTGCTGTGATATTCCCATCCATGTCCATGGTCCAGTCATACCTTTCATTCGCCCAAGTTTCAGTGAGTGCTACCTATGAGGTCAGCTGTGCTCCCTTGTTTGAGTTCCTCTTGTGTACAGGGTTGACTCACTGAAGGCTGGAGGGCTAGGGTAGTCTTATTGACTCCATACTTCCCTCTCATCGCCCATGAATTTCCAGGTATTTCTATGACTCCTCTTTTTTTGGTGAATGTTATTTTACTTTTTCAATTACATGTAAAGATAGTTTTGAATTCCCCATTTTTCTCCCTCCCTTCCTCTCTTCATTCCCCCTTCTCCATTGACAGTATTTCCATATTGTCATTCTACTTCCTTCTTAATAACCACTGGTATCTAACTAGGATGGGTAATAGCTACAAGGAAGATTTCTTTCACCATCATCTTTAGCTAGTTTAAAATGTCTCTGATTTGATTTGTAAGACACCAAAGACAATTTTAAAAATTTTGTCAGTTTTTGTGAGCATTCCATTTTCAGTCTACCCTTATGTTGAAATGATCCTGTATGGTTCTGCATCACCCTGGCTGGCATTTCTTTCCTTTGCCATGTTTAACCTTGATGGCACAATCCAGACTTGAGTTTGAAGGAAGGGATTGATGTTGTTCTTCTTGGAGGGACTTTAGAAACTAAAACTTTGGTAACTTTATAAACACGTGTGTTCTTTTTTAACAGCTGTTAGTTCACAAGATGAAGACATGGGGCACTTTGAAATACCAGACCCAATGGAAGAGTCGACAACATCATTAGTGTCATCATCAACCTCTGCCTACTCCTCCTTCCCTGTAGATGTTGTGGTCTATGTCCGAGTGCAGGTGATTTGATCATTGATCTGATAGAGTTATTTTTTAACTTTAAAAATAATTCTTAAATTTACCTAACTCTGAAAAGGTTTCCTTTATTAATCTTGCTTGAAGATTCTAGTTTCCTAACTTTATTTGATGATGAGTCCCTTTAAAAAAAATTGTCACACTTCCCGCAACCCTTCTTTTAATAATGCTTAGCTCACATTTGATTCAAAGGATATTAAAATGTACTAGAAGTTTGATGACTCACATCTTATAAGAATAGAATTAGAACAATGTCAAAAATGCTGTTAGCATTCACTCACATAGACTTTGAGCTAGTAGGAACCAGTTTTGACCTCGGCCAGTTCTTGAGTTTGAGAAACCAGAGAGCTCTAGAAATGATAGAATTTATCCAAGAGCACACAGCTTGTAAAGAGGCAGAGTCAAAATCTGAGCCAAGTTCTGTGATTCCCAACCTAACATGTGGCTTTACAAAGGGGAGGAGGAAAGCATGATTGTGGCAGAGGGGGAAGCTTCAGATCTTTAAACCTTCATGGGCAGATTATAAGAAAGTTATGGAATGTCCATCCCACTCCCAGGAACCTGCTTTAGCTGACAGAGAAGGCAGGTTCAAGGGCAGGCATAGCAAACCAGCCTCGATCTGGCCTCATCCCCCAGCTCCAGCTTTACTTCCAATTCAACCCCCAATAAAGCAAGGTCACTAGGGGTGGGGGAGGGGGGACCCACTACTGGGGCATCTGTTAGCATCTGTCGTGAGTGCCACACTCCTAGCCTCCCTCAGGAAGTGCCTTCCTTTTCCTTCTTCCTCTGGCTAAAGCCTTCTCCAAGGGAGGAGGAGGACCTGGCTGCCCATCTGAGGAGAAGGTGCCTTTACAACCTGAATCCCTTGATCCTTAACCATTTGGAATTAATTGGCTGTGTTAGTCTCACTTTTAGTGACTTTCACATTGTACCTAAAAGTTTTTGGTCAGGCTGGCATGCCTTGCTATTTCAGTGAGACGTTTCCCCCCCTTCTTCCCCATCCTCTTCACATGTTTGTTCCACAGTGTTTGTGTTTGTGTGTGTGTGTGTGTGTGTGTGTGTGTGTGTGTGTGTGTGTGTGTTGGAGTAGGGGTGTCACTCTGTCTGGGTTCTTGAATAATCGTCCTATGTAGGATTTGGTTTTGGTTTCTTATTATAATTGACTGCCTTTTTAAAATTACTTTTTGATCATATGCTCAGTCTGAGAATATCAAGTTACTCTTTATATGCAGCATGTTCATTCTGGTATCCAACCTTCACATTTCATTCTCTGCTAGTCTCTTGACTTTCTCACTCCAGGATATATGTTACCTTCTAGGAAAATATGTCATTGATGAGGGCCATGGAGTCATGGTAGGCATTGTTATTGCTAGAGGATGAATTTGCTCAGAGATTTGATATGATGGGAAAATGAATTTTTTCTAAGTTTAATGGTGTGATTCTCAATGACTTCTGCATACATTAAGCAAAACAAGTAGTTATGAACATTTTCAAAGACAATTTAGTACATCTCATCAGTTCTTCACCTGAGTGTTTTAATAGACATCATTTATTGCTTTTGAATCATGAGGCAATTGTTTTTTTTAAAAAGCATTACAAATTTGTTAATTCTTTTTTTGTGTTACTTGTTTAGCCTTCTCAAATCAAATTCAGCTGTTTACCAGTATCAAGAGTAGAATGTATGCTAAAGCTGCCCTCCCTGGACTTGGTATTCTCCTCAAACCGAGGAGAATTGGAGACTTTAGGTACCACTTGTCCTTCAGATGCTGCATCCCCTAGTGGTCATCCTACCCCGAGTGGATCAAAGACCTTCACCAACAAAACAGGGATGCCAGGTAAAGGGGCTAATGCCATCAGAAACTTTTTCCCCTGAGTTAGGGAAGAAGGCAAGGAATGATAAAATAAGACTGGTGATTGGGCAAGTCTTACCTCTCATGGTGGATAGGAACTACTTGCACTTTGCACCAAGATTAATTACCTGCTCAAACAGAAATAATGCATTCTTCATGGTTACTGTTGGCCCAAATATGGAAGCTGCCTCCTCACAAAACAGAGATTGCTCTTGTATTTGTCATTGAGACCTCCTAGCATTCTGGACAGAGTGCTGCACGGGATCCCAACTGCTTGTACCTTCCCCTCTGAGATTCCTGTCTTGATCCTCTGCATATCTCCTGTATATATGTATAGGTCATTTACTTGTCTCATTCGGATCTCTGTTCCTGGAGAGCGGGGGCTGGAGTTTGGACAAACAATGATTATGAGATGAGGTGTTTTAAGGAGGAAGTGAAAGAAAAGATGAACTAAAAAATGACAAACTAAAGAAAAGGAGTTTAGACACTTGGGCTTTTTCTCCACTTTAGACACTAGAACATCTCTGACTTGAGAGCAATTTTAGTTCAGATTTTTGCCTCCTCTTTTCCAGAAGTTTGCTTTTAACTCATGTTTCCTTCCATCTAAACAATGAGAAGGATAAACATTGTTTCAGGGTGACTTAAGACTTAACTGTGCTGCTCCTTCCTAAGGGCCTAGCCCACCTAGCTCATATGTTTCCATGATCCTAACGGAGGTGCATTTATTTGCTGGATAAATGCTTTGGGTAGAAGTGGACTAGAAGTCATCATCCTGAGAGACTTTCCATACAGAAGGGCAGATATCTCCCATCTTCTGGACTCTTTGGAGACAGTAAATGACTGAGGCATCAGATTAAAGTGGGATGTCATCTGTCTCGGGTCCAGTTCTGGCCACCATGTTACTGTATGTGGCAGAGCCTGTGAAGAGTGGAAGCAGTGAGAGTGCTCAAGAGACTCATCATGCTGAATACCTAAAGACTGGAGGAACTAGAGAAGGCACGCCTGGACACAAGCCTTGTTAGGGAGCTCTTCAGTAGAGAAGGAGGGGTTCTTCGGTTGCATTTGGTGTACGCATCCGAAGAATTGTTTGTGTGAAAATGTCCTTGTATCCTTGAGAAATAGAACAAGGCAAACACTGAGTGGGGACCACCTCTGTTCAAGCAGAATAATGGTCATTTCTCTCAGTCAGAGGAAAAATAGCAATGGTGATAAAACATGGCATGTGACCACTCAGTCAGGAAGATTGGGGAAAGACAGTGGAGCTAGAGTTGGGTGGTGGTATTACTCCATGCAGTGTGAGCACAGACACTGACTTGGGGAACAACAGCCTGTCTGTTTTGGCTAGGACATCACCAAGCTCCTTGGGGCATGCCAAATAATGAGATAGACCCAGCACTTGCTTTCTAGTCTATTCAAACTATTCTTTTTTCAAATAAGGGGGCTATTTGAGACACCAAAGAGTTCATAATGGAAGAAAGGTTCCCCAGTCGCTGTTGGTCCCCAGGAAATACAAGCTTCATTCAGGGGTCTGAACTTGACCTGAATCTAACTACCATGAGGAAGTAGTTGTATCATCAGGAAATTACCTCTCCTGTGTGGGTCATTCCTGCATGCTTCCTTCTCTGCTTACATATACAAATTTAACAGAAGAGTAGATAGAAGAGGATCATCAGATGACTGTCTCCTAAAATTACCCCTTATCTGTTCCCCAACAAAATTCTTAAGGAGATTAAATTTCCAAGGAAAACAATTTGAATTTTCTTTGATGTGATGGTTTGAACCAGTGAAGTGTTTGAACCTAGTTTAGAAAGATTAAACTGATGCTAACATGTAGGATGGATGAGAGGGGCATTGAGTGGAGGGAGGGATGACCTGAACCCGACTGTGTGAGAGAGGGAGTTGGTATACAGAACAGACTATAGTGATGAACTATTGAATTTAAAGGATGGCGTTGTTATCGACAGAAATGAAATTAAGACCCCAAAATACCATATTTTAAGGAGATGAGATTAGTTTTAGATTTATTGAGCTTGAGAAAAACGTGTGCTAAAAGTAAAGAGGTTATAGAAATTTTTGTGAAACTATTAATATGATTAGAAAACACTTAATGTTATTTATAAATCTTAGCATTGAGGAAAACTATAAAAACCCATCCATAAGGTGAAAATTTCAAGACCATTCTAAATGTGAAAGGGTGGGGGGAGGTGTGAAAAGACTTTACATTTAATGCTGTAAAAAAAAAAAAAAGCAAAATCAACTTGTTCAGCAGTAAAGTAATTGAGTCAAACCAGTGGGCCATACAATTAGAATTTTCTGGTTTGGTTGGTTAGACTAGTCATGGTACTATTAGATTACCTAGTGAAATGAAAGGTTCAGAAATTTTGAATCCTTTTTTTCAAAACGTGCTTGAACATAGCACCAGGACTGTGCCCCCCCCCCCCCAGTCATGTCTAGTGCTCCCTTAAACCCAGGACTGAAGGAGGGAAAGTTGTCATTCCCCTTGGGCTCTTTTGTTGGCTTCTGGCTCATGCTCACCCATTGACTCAAGGAAGAAGAGGAGCTATTCCAGCTCGGCTCTGGTCCTTGGCCATTTGTCTTTCTACCAGTAGTTCTGCCCCCACCTCCTTTGGACATCTTCTGGATGTCCCATTAGGTACAGTAGAGAGGAGACTCCAACTTGGCACATCACTGAACCCTCAGGTAAGTCTGTGTTTGGGGGATTAGCAGAGTCAGAAGATGAAACTAAAGGATGGTGATGGTTTTTTGTTTGTTTGTTTGTTTTTAGTTTTTGCAAGGCACGGGGTTAAGTGGCTTGCCCAAGGCCACACAACTAGGTAATTATTAAGTGTCTGAGGCTGGATTTGAACTCAGGTACTCCTGACTCCAGGGCTAGTGCTCTATCCACTGCGCCACCTAGCCGCTCCAGGATGGTGATGTTTTAACATGTCGCCAACTGTGTGTGATTAAATCACATGATGCTTGAATACTTTGTGATTTTTAACTTTTTAGCTACCATTTATTTTTGTGTAATTATTTTAATTATAGCAACACATTTTAAAACAATTTTCCCCTAGTTTGTAATGTCCTCTCTTTCTCCTCTTGACTCTAGGCTCCTCTGGACTAGGCAGTCCTCTTGGCAGAAGTCGCCATAGTAGTAGTCAATCTGACTTGACCAATGCCAGCAGCAGTTCATCTGGGCTGAGTTTCACGGCCTGTATGTCGGACTTTTCCCTTTATGTATTTCATCCATATGGAGCAGGCAAACAAAAAACTGCAGTTACAGGTCTCACCCCTGGATCTGGGGGCCTGGGTATGTGTGTATGTGTGTCCATTCTTGTCTTTGTGGCTTTCATAGCACCTTCTCCAGCCATACCTTTTCGGGAATTATGGGAACTGAGGTCATGAACTGAAACGGCCAGTGACCAGCCACACACCTGTGGATTGTTTCTTTTTTTTTTTCCTTTCCAGGCTTAGTTTGGTGGAAATATTGCTTGATAAATACAAAAAGGAACAAATACCAAAGGAACTTGAACATAGCATCCTGCTTTTTTTACAAATCCTGGTGTTGAACTGGCATTGTGATTTATAGGACTTTGTTTTGATGCTTGTATAATTACAAATTACCTGCCCAACAACATTGCCAAAGCATGACACACTTAATAGTCCAGCTTTAGGTCAGGAGACTAAACATTTTTGAGTGCACCCCCCCCCATCAGTAAAAAATATTTGAGTGTGCAACCCCACGGTAGGTGAATATTAATTTCTCAATTATGTTCATTTGGTGCTGTATAAATAATTATGTACATTATAAAATTTACACAAAAAACAGAAATGTTCAAGGAAAGAGATCAAGATGAAACAATAAAGGTAATAAAGAGGTAATAAAGAACCACTGGAGTTATCATGTAGGGGAAGTGACATAGTAATGTGATCTCATCCCTTTGGCAGTCTATGCTGTCTAGACAGTGGAAAACCCTGTTTCCATTATACAGGTGAGAGGTGATGTGAGCCTCAGTTGGGAGGACAAGTGGAAGGACAGCATAGATAGGAAAGCTAAGGAAATGGAAACAAGATTTGGAAATTTATTAGATAGGTGAACAGGGCAGGGAATGGTAGAGAGACGTGAGAATGACTCCAGTGCTTCCCCCCTGGGTGACCAGAAGGTTGATGGTGGAAATAAGGGATTTTGAAAGATAGTTGGGTTGGGGAGAAAGTAATGCATCCATATGTGTTGTCCCTTGTCCCCTTGAAAAGGGGAGGCAAAAAATTGAGCTCAGGCAGAGCCCCTGCCCTCCACCAGTGTCTGCCACAGCCACGGTCACAGAGGTGATCTGGGTAGTGTGCTAAGCCGCAGAATTTTTCCACTGGCATCTGTGCAGTTGGTACTTTGGGCTTGACATGCCTGACAGCCTCGGGGACTCTCCCAAGAAGGGAGCTGGGGGGCAAAGGGTGGAGTGGTGAGCGCTGGGCAGGAGGTCCACCTCCCTGACCTCTTCCACACTCTGTGGGGACTTTACCTTCTTCCGGCTCAGCCCCCCAGAATCCTGAAGTGCTTCCAGAAAGGACCAATGGGAGAGTAGAGATGGATTATGATCCATTTCTTTTATTTATTTTTTAGATTTTTGCAAGGCAGTGGGGTTAAGTGGCTTGCCCAAGGCCACACAGCTAAGTAATTATTAAGTGTCTGAGACCGGATTTGAACTCAGGTCCTCCTGACTCCAAGGCCAGTGCTCTATCCACTGCGCCACCTAGCCTCCCCTAATCCATTTGTTCTATATATTAATTTACTCCAAACTTTCAAATGCCAATTAAGACTGATAGTGTAACACTGAAGTATTCTCACAAATAAGTAATGGTGTGATTTTTGTCTTTGTTTTGTGCGGACTAGGAAATGTAGATGAAGAGCCGACCTCAGTCACTGGACGGAAAGATTCCCTCAGTATAAACCTGGAATTTGTGAAAGTCAGCTTGTCCCGAATAAGACGCTCGGGAGGAGCCTCATTCTTTGAAAGCCAGACTGCAAACAAGTCTGCCAACAAAATGGACACTACATTAATAAACATATCTGGTAGTTTATCCATTCTTAATTTAAAGTATCATTTGTTTTCCAGAATGAACCAGATATGCTCCCAACAATGAATATCATTGAGGTTTAGATGGCAATTTGAGTTTTTCTAGAGTGATGGAAATCTGGCTGTTTGCATGATGTATCATTATGTATTGTGGAGCTAAAGCTTTCTTGGGGCTGGGACCAGTATAACTTGGGAAAGGCCCCATCGGGCCTAGGCTCAAGCCTTTCCTGTATCAGACGAGCCAGATCATAGATGAAGACCCTAAAGCAAGCACAAGAGTTGTGTTAGCCAAGTGCCCCAAAGAGGAGACTCTGTGTCGATAGTTGGCTTATGCTATTGCTTATCTTTGGATGAAGTCAAACTTTTAAAAATTCATAAACGGAGGGTAATCCTTATACTCTGATTTTGTAATTTGTGAAGGAAAATTGGCTCTCAGCAAGTTATCAAGAGCAGAGACACTAGCACCTTCCAGGAATCATTGGTAACCAGTTCTTGGTGCTACTTCTGGGAAAGTTCCCATCTTCTATTGCCTGTGTCATGTGCAACTAGAGTAAAGGTTTTCAGAATTCCTGCCAGGTTCTAACATCTGCTTTGTGCATCTCAGCGGTATGCGACATCGGCTCTGCTTCCTTCAAATACGACATGCGCAGATTGAGTGAGATTCTGGCCTTCCCCAGAGCCTGGTACAGGAGAAGTATTGCCCGCCGCCTATTTCTTGGTGACCAAACTATAAATTTGCCTGGTAGGTCATATATTTAAATTTTTAATTATATTAAAGTTATTGAGGGAGGCTATAGACAGAGCATCATGCTTCTCAGGCAGGAAAGTGGGTTTGAGGTCCACCTCAAAAGCGTACTGGCACAGGGAAGCTGGGCCAGAGGTGTCCAGACCCGGGGCCCCTTGGAGAGCCAGACTGGATCGAAATGTCTAACAAGATAAATTAAAATATTGTGCAACATAGAGAACGTCATTTTGTTGTTTTTGAAGTCAGTGTGCTGCACACTTTCCTCCATTTCTCTTGAGTGTGATTCTGCAGCTCTGTAAGACACAGTTGCAGAGAAGGAGTCAACCTGCAGTGATGGGGATCCAGAAATCATGAATCTAGGATCCACACCCCAAAAAAGTTTTTAATAAAATCAAATTAAATTTCTATTTTCCATCAGTATTCTTCAAGAATCTAGAAACGCACTTCCCTCTTTTACCTTAAATAAAACATGAGATTACCCAGGAAGCTTCTCTGTTCTTCCTTTCCCTTCTTTATGTTCTCAGAAATTTAAGACTAGATTTGGATTTTTATAGAAAAATCTTATTCCATTGGTGATAATGTAATTCCATAAAGTGGCTAGGAGAAATTTGGAGTATGATCACATAGGTAACATCGTCATGTTACTATCATGGTCTGTTGTTGTGTTGGTCAGTTGTTTCAGTTGTGTCAGAATCTTTGTGACCTCGTTTGAGGTTTTCTTGGGTAACTGTAGCTAGGTGGTAATCGCCCCATTAATTCTGGCCAGGCTTTCCTCTGATATTCATGGCATTTCTCCCTTCTCTGCCAGCATCTGGTCCGGGGACCCCAGATTCCATTGAGGGTGTGAGCCAACACCTTTCTCCAGAGTCGTCCCGTAAAGCTTACTGCAGGACCTGGGAACAGCCTGGCCCGTCAACCTCCTTTGCCCACACGGCCCAGTCACCTCATGTGTTCACTGAGCACACAGCCAGCGGTGGCGTGCCCCCCGGAGCAGCTGCTCAGAACCTGAAATCTCCCGCATCCATGCGCTCCAGAAGTGTGTCAGACTCTTCAGTCCCCCAGAGAGGTAAGTGGGGCCAAAGGGGGCCTGTGACCACCCCATGACAAGAGCGTGGTCACCTTTGAGGCATTCCTTGCCATCTTCTCCTCGGGGGAGCTTCCACTTCCCACCTATAGAGCTGAGTCGGTCTTGGGTTGTTGTGAGGCTCTGATAGGACAAGGCAGCTAGAGGACCTTCCGCCTCCCAGGACTACAGAGTCAGTACATCCCAAGCCCTCAGTGAAGATCACTGAGGTCAGAGCAAGTGCTTGGACAGAACTCTGAAGGCCAGAGAGAGCCAGCTGCATTGGATCCTGGATCTGAGAGGCAGCTCTTGGCAGGGAGAGGGCAGAGCCTGGTGGCCAGGAGGCCAACCAGAAGATTTCAGTCACCACCAGAAGATAGGAGTTTTAATTCCACTTTGCATATACTAGTCTCTGTTTCCTCATCTGTAAAGTGGGGATAATGATAATCATCACACCTGGTTGTTCTGAGAATCAGATGCACTGATATTCCGGGCCTTGCCCACCTTCAAGGATTCCATGGTAGTGATGGGGGTCATTTTGGTGCGCGGTGACATGGCCCTACACATGGGGGGGGGGGGTGGCAGAGGAATGAAGAGATGCTGCAAAGACAGGCTGGACATGTCTTGAGCCTGAGGGACTGAAAGGCTATTGAATGGTCAGCAGAGAGCCTGGGCCATAGAGATGGTCCTTACATCCATAGGAACAGAAGGGGCCACCAAAGGTGGTGGTCCAGAAGGAGAAAAGAGGGCCCGTAACAGAGTTCCAAGGACACCTGCAGAGGGAGCGTGTGAGCTGAGGAGAAGCAGGAGGGTGAGATGTGCTGAAACCCAGAATGGAGAGAGAACGAGGGGCCTGAGGCCTGAGAAGTGGGCACCGGCTCAGGGGACTCTGCAGAGAGTGAACTCTGGGGAGTGAGGTTGGAAGCTGGATTGTAAAGGCTTAAAAAGGGACTGAGAAGCCCCTTTGCCACTCCAAGGCCCACCTGCCCTTTCCCAGCATGGGCCCTACATCATACCCGCCACCTGATCAAGAGAATGACCCGAAGACCAGGTCTGACCATCTTCTGGGCTGCTCCCTCCCTAGGACCTGAGGGAGGCCTCACCTCAGCCTCACCGTCCCTGGCCTTGTTGGAAGTGAGCTCCTGGAGAGCAGGGAGCACTTGACTTTTCCATTTGTGTCCCTAGCAGAACTGAGCATTGGGTGTCCACCAAGCACCTAACGCACTCCTCCTCCCAGGAGGGGCTTCGTGGCAGCTCTCTGAATTCTGCTGAGTTGAGGGAAGGTGTGCGGCTGTGGGCAGGAGTTTGAGTCTGCAGTTTCAGGGCCCCCTTTGGTAGCAGAGGCAGCAGTGAGCCTGCAGCCCCAGTCTGCTGTGGGCTCTGACCCTCAGCAGCCCCGGACCAGGAGGGATTGGGGGACTGGGGTGGATGGAAACTAACTTGAAGAAAACAACCAACCATGTCCTGGACTTGGCTGCCAAAGTTCTCGAGACAGGGTTTTTGTTCTGTGCTGGTTTTTAATCAAAGCTTTCTTCTGAGAGAATTTGAATCCATATTGTGGAAGTGAGCAACTGAGTCACCAAGCTAAGTGAAAACACATCCCAGGGTTGCCCTATATTCATGGAACCACTTGAAGACCAGAGGAGGAGGAGGGCCAGTGTCCCTGTAAGAGCCAGCCCTCCTCAGACCTAGGCAGCGCCTTCCCTTAAATGGTTTCTCCCAATAGGAGAATATATAGTGAATATAGTTCATACCTCACTATAGACTGGGGTTACCTCAATTATTATTTATACACATGTACATAATATGCAAATATATACATAGGCCTACACACTCACTCTCTCTCTCTCTCTCATATTATAAGCAGGAACAACTCCTTAACATCCCAATACCTGAGACATGGTCAACACTCTGAGGAGAGACAGGACTGATGAGGACCCAGAAATCATTTGGGTTCAAAGATAGATCTTTGAGGGTGGCTAGGTGGCGCAGTGGATAAAGCACCAACCCTGGAGTCAGGAGTACCTGGGTTCAAATCCAGTCTCAGACACTTAATAATTACCTAGCTGTGTGGCCCTGGGCAAGCCACTTAACCCCATTTGCCTTGCAAAAACCTAAAAAAAAAAAAAAAAAAAAATCTTTGAACAAATATCTCGGTGCCTCAGTTTCCTCATTCAATTCAGTTCAATAAACATTTCCTAATGGCATGCCATTCAGGAGGTCTTGGGCTAGAGATTGCGTAAGCAAAGCCAGAGTAGTCTCTGCTCTAATGGGGTTATTTTCTTCTGGGAGGGTGGGAGTTGAGGGGTAAGGGTGTTAGGGAGGTTGAGAAGTGAACAGCAGCAAGACTGCTGGGGATTTTGGGGAAGTCACATTTGAAGGAAGCTAAAGTGAGGAGGATTGCCCCTGCCGCTGCCCCTTATCAATGTGGAAAGCTGCCAATGGAAAAAAAAAAGCTGATACTCTATTCTCTCTGGGCAGAGTAAGATGGACACCAGTAATGGGCAGCTGTCCCACCCTCTGCTCTGAGAAGGGCCCAGGCCTATCCCCTGTGGGTGGCTTCAGCCCCCTCACAAAGGACCCATCCAGGGCCAAGCCATGTGGGGCCTCTGGGAACTATTTGAATTAGCAGCTCAGGACAGGAGCAGCATCCTAGTGGAGTCAGCTAACAAACAGAGGCATTCTAGCAGTGGGGGAACAGTAGCCAGAAGAATCGTTTATTTTCTACATTGCCACTCTGGTGGTAGAGTCAGTCTTCTGGGCGAACCACCAGTTCTTTTTAAAGTCATGCAATAACCAGCTTGTGATTTTTGTCAGTGTTTATTATAGCCATGAGGTTTTTATGATGTTCTGCTTTGAAATAGCTCAGCATCTTTTTGATTCATTTAAAATATCTTTAACTTTTTGTTTTAGATTCATTCTCAAGAACATCGACTCCTTTTAACAAGTCAAACAAAGCAGCCAGCCAACAGGGCACTCCCTGGGAAACCCTAGTCGTGTTTGCAATCAACCTCAAGCAACTTAATGTCCAAATGAATATGAGCAATGTGATGGGGAATACCACGTAAGTCATCCTTCCTTTAACCACCTTAGATGAGCTTCCTAAAGAGTGGCTGCTAGGAGGGCATGGATCCTGGAAGAATCTGCCTGGCTGAGGCCCCTGGGCAAGTCCCCTACCCCTGCTGGCTTCAGTTTCCTCATATGTCAGATGAGCTGGAGGAGTATCTCCAGTATCTCCACCAAGAAAACCCCAAGTGAGGTCCCAGTGGACGTGACTGAACCAAAGGAATAAGCACAACTTTTGTAGATTGTGAGCAGCATCCCTTTCTGTAAAGTTTCAACTTCAGGGGTGCAACTTGGCCAACAAATAAAGTATAGAAGGTGTAGCTCCAGGGGCACATCTGGTGGTGCCGCAGTTCAGGCCAAGGGCAGTGGGTGCTCTAAAAGAAGGGAACAAGACTTGAATGAGGCAGCTGGGAATGATTAGTCCAGGGATTTAGTCCAGTCATTTTCAAGGGGGGTGGAGGAGGATGACACTTGCTCTTTTTTTCCCTCAGAAGCAATGGGGGAAAAAAAAGTAAATTTAGTTTGATAGTAGGAAAAGCTTCCTAAACATGAGAGCTATCCCATAGTAGAATGGGTGGTTCTCCTCCATGGCTCTCTTCAAGCAGAAGCTAAATGAACTTGGTCAGTCCCTTTCAGGTTTCACTTGGATTAGCTCTCAGATTCAGGTCATGGTTGGACTCAGTGGCTTCTGAGATCCATTCCCATTCTCCAGTTCTTCAATTTGGTGAATATTTAAAAGAAAATTTCTTTTCTTGCTCTGTTATTATCATCAGACTGGGGCACTGTGTCCTTGGCAGAGTAAACTACCATTTTCATATTCTGAGATGGAAAAATCCATCCATCTCACTTAGAGTCCCATTTCCTTTCTTTTTTCCAGATGGACTACCAGTGGTTTGAAAAGTCAGGGTCGTCTGTCAGTGGGAAGTAATAGAGACCGAGAGATCAGCATGTCTGTTGGCCTGGGAAGATCCCAGTTAGATTCAAAGGGAGGCGTGGTTGGAGGTACCATAGATGTCAACACTTTGGAGATGGTTGGTATGTTGAAACATGTGGATCAGTCACTAAGCTGGGTTTATATTCTTCATCTCCTCGAAACCTGTTATGTTAAGGCTTCCTTTAAATGCAGAACCTCCTGCTTCTCCCTTGCAAAGGCAGCTAAGGCACTGCCTCCTACAGAAAAACCCAACCCCCACTCACTCCTGCCTTTTTCACTAATGATCTTGTATTGATTCTCTTTTAATTCTGTATATCCTTCAATATTAACTCCCTTTTTGGACTATAGACTCTTAGACATAGGAATCATTTCATTCTTTGTATTTATAGCCACAGAACCTCTCACAGCGCAAACATTTCATAAATGTCTGTTGCTGGTTAAATAAACATTAAAGATGAAATTATTCTATTAGTAGGTAAAAAGGTCTATTAGTTTGACTTAAAAATTTTTAAATGTTTTACTCTGATTATTTCTTTAATGATGACAGCTTTAAAAAATATCTAAAATGTATCTCTTTCAGCTCATATTTCTGAACATCCAAATCAGCAACCGAGTCACAAAATTCAAATTACCCTGGGTTCAACTGAAGCTCGTGTGGATTATATGGGGTCAAGCATCCTCATGGGCATCTTCAGTAATGCAGATCTCAAGCTGCAGGATGAATGGAAAGTGAATCTGTATAATACCCTGGATTCAAGTATGTCAGATAAAAGGTATTGGGTCACAGACCTGGTTTTGAATACTTTACATTTTTAGTCTCTGTTCTTGTATGTTTCCTAAAACTCTAGGCTTATTTTTTTTCAGCTAGGTATTTTATGTGGTATTTATTATTAACTTGAAATAGAATGGGAAAATCTGTTTAACTAATGTCATATTTACTGAAATACTTTCTTTTATGATTTAGTGAAATTTTTGTCCATGGAGATTTAAAGTGGGATATTTTCCAAGTAATGATTTCCAGATCAACCACTCCAGACTTGATAAAAATAGGAATGAAACTCCAGGAATTTTTCACTCAGCAATTCGACACAAGCAAACGGGCTCTCTCAACCTGGGGACCAGTTCCTTACCTTCCCCCAAAGGCAACGGCGAATCACCTAGAAAAGAATTCACAAGAACTGTGTAAGAATATACAATTACTTTGTATTTAAGAAAGCAGGGAGGTGGCACAGTGGATAGAGAGCTGACCTGGAGTCAGGAGGATTTGAGTTCTAATCTAATTTGATACTTCCTAGCTGTGAGAAACCGGGCAAGTCACTTAACCCTGGTTGCCTCAGTTTCCTCATTTCTAAAAGAGAAATAAGATTGATACTGATCTCCCAGGGTTGTTGTGAAGATTAAATGAGATAATAATTACAAAGCCCCTAGCAGTCCTTCAAGTGCCATATAAAAGCTACTCATGATTATTTTCAATCTTAATATTTTTAGCAGTCTCACTACTTGATACTTGAGTGTATTGGTGGTTCCATCCCTTTGTCTATCCCCTCTGCCAGTCCCAGAGGTGCTCAGCTCACTGGGGTGGAGGGCCTTAGCTCAAGAATCTCTGCCCCCTGGTTGCTGCCACATGACAGCCCACCCATTTCGTGTGTGTGTGTGTGTGTGTGTGTGTGTGTGTGTGTGTGTAATGTTTTTGTTGTGGGTTTTTTACTGCCACTTCTGGGTGCATGTGGTTGTCTGGCTCTTCAGGCCCATGTCGTCTATGGGACACTCTTTAGAACCATTTCTCACCTCTGGGAGAATAATGACTTCAAAAGGAAGAGGCTTTGCAGTGGTGAACAACTGGGAGCCATTAGAAGTTCCCTGCAGTCTCCCCCAGGCAGCCTTAAGCAGTGAGGGTCTGTCAGAGCCGGGGATCTGTCTCTTGTCTGCCTCGACATCAGCCACTCTTCTCCCTATCAATGGAGGCTAACAGCTGGGCTTTTGTTACTCTTAGTTTTCTCACGCATCCTCCTTGCCTCCCCACCCCTCCTGCCCCAGGTCCAGGTTCAGCTGCACACTGAAGGGCTGTCTTTCCGCTGCTCCATCTCTGTTGCATGATCTGCATTAATGGCCTGCTTTCTCTTGCAGTATTGGATGCCGCTCATCACCGCCACTGGCCTGGAGTGCTGAAGGTTGTATCAGGATGCCACATATCCTTGTTTCAGATTCCACTGCCAGAAGATGGGATGCAGTTTGGAGGCTCCATGAGTCTCCATGGAAACCACATGACCCTTGCCTGTTTCCACGGGCCTAATTTCCGCTCAAAGTCTTGGGCTCTCTTTCATTTAGAAGAACCAAATATCGCCTTCTGGACAGAAGCACAGAAAATCTGGGAAGATGGTAAGCAGCCCTAGCCATGTGGGTCTGTCTTATGGGGTCACAGAAATAGTCACTGGTCTTGACTTGAAGTCTTAGTCTTCTAATCTTCCAAACTCTCCAGTGATTCTTTTGCTCCTGACTGTGGCCAGACCTCATGCAGGAGGACAGACCATGGGGACCTGCCAATTGGGCCTCTCTCCCCTGACTGGGCAGTCCTGACCCAGTTCTCCAGTAGGTACTGGGGAGCCGAGGTTCTTCTGGCCCTCCTACAGGGAGATCTGTGACCTCCTCGCCAAGCTCACCTTTGTGGTTTTTGAATCAGCTTTTCCCAAGTTTTGTCATCACCAAATCCTTGATTTCAGTGTGCTGTAGAAGATGTTTCTAAGAAAGGAGATATTGTGCCTGTGAGTCAGCTCCAGGTAGAGAAGTAAACCCAGGAGCAAGAACAACTGGACCCTGCTGGACCCTCAGAATTCCCTTTATCCCAGATATGGCAGGAGAAAGCAGGAAAGGAAGTCCTTTGTGGTCCTAGAGTTGTGGCTGCAGTGCCATGTGGGAAGCTTTGAAAAGTTTGTCACCTATAAGATCAAGGCTGAGAAGAGGAAAGGGCCAAAAAAAAGTGGAAGTAACCAGGATTCAGATCAGTGTCCTGGGATTCCTAGTGGTCCCGTGGAAGATGGGAAGTCTTGGAGGTTCAGCTAAAAGGGGAGAGACAGGGAGGCAGAGAGGGGGATAGAAGGACAGGAGAGCCTGACCATGCAGTGAGATTTGGAATTGGGGTGGGAGGGTTCAGGAGACAAGTTCTGAGGTTCCCAAGGGAGAAGTGAGATGAGATTGTGAAGCTGGGAAGAAGGAGGAGACCAGAAGGGCTCAATGTTAAAGCCCCTGCTGACCAAGTGCTGACTTCTGGAGAAGAGAAAGATAAATATTTAGACAGGATCCTAGAGCATCCCCCTGGCTGCCCTTCTACCCCAAACTCCCCACCCCTTGCTTTCTAACCTGTGACCCAGCTGCAGGCCTTTCTCTGCCTGTACCCCATGTCTACCAGGCTCTTCCCTCCTCTGCTCGCCCCCAGCTCCCACCTACTTGAGGAACCCTTCTCCACCCTCCCCTCTGTTATTGCCTCCTTTTGACCATGTGCTCCTTGAGACTAGGAACTGTTTGTGCCTTTTTTTTTGTATTCTTATCTCCAGCCCTGGCACACTGTAGGGACTTAATAAATACTTGTGGAGGGCAGCTAGGTGGCACAGTGAATAGAGCACCAGCCCTGGAGTCAGGAGGATCTGAGTTCAAATTTAGTCTCAGATGCATAATAATTACCTAACTGTGTAACCCTTTGCAAACTGCCTTGCAAAAAAAAAAGCTAACTAAAAAAATACTTGTGATCCTACATTAGTATCAAAGGAAGAAAGATTGCTGAGGAACTAGGGTAGGGGTCGGGGGGAGTCTGGTGTAAAGCATTTACCAGCCCCAGGGCATCAGAACTGGTCACAGCACCAAGGAGGGAACCCAGTGTGTTCTAGAGGAATTTGATGAGGGCAGTAAAATAGAAGGCTTGGGACAGGAAGAACAGCAGCATGGAAAAGGGCCTGGAGTCCCAGAGTCAAGGTTCCCAGAGACAAGGTACTGGCTCTGGAGCCAGTGAACAAAAAATGCCAGGTGACCAAGTCATTCAGTTCATCAGATGAGAAGAGCAGAAAACCAAGGAAAGTGGTATTTGAGGAGGCCTGTGTGAAGGGGCTCACTCCTCCTGAGCCGGGGATGGGTAGACACAGCCCCATCGGGTGGCTGTCCCTCAGCATTGCTGATTTGGGGACAGGAATGGTGGCCATAAGGACTGTTTGACAAAGGGGAGCAGGGCAGCCACATCTTTCTGTTGTTTAGAAGAATGGCAAAGAGGCAGCCAGTCCAAGGTGGTGATGATGGTAGGGCCTCTCCTTGCTCTGACTTTCTCAGGCCTTTGACAGAATCAGAGATCAGATGGATGCTGTTCATCTCCATATGTAGGAGGGACCAGGATCAGCAGCGCAAGCAGCTTGGAGCATCTTTGGGAAAGAGAGATCTGGTCCCCATGAAGGGCCATAGGGATAGGGGTCAAGAATTCGGCACCTCAGGAGCGGCTAGGTGGCATAGTGGATAAAGCACCGGCCCTGGAGTCAGGAGTACCTGGGTTCAGATCTGGTCTCAGACACTTAATAATTACCTAGCTGTGTGGCCTTGGGCAAGCCACTTAACCCCATTTTCCTTGCAAAAACCTAAAAAAACAAAAAAAGAATTCAGCACCTCCTGACTCCTGGGCATCAGTAGATAGTGCTCTCCAGGGCAGCATGCCTCTAAAGTAGTCACAGCTGGGAGGGAGGAGACCTCCAGTCCTAGTTCCTGATCAGGGTCCATCCATCTCTGGTCATTGCAGTAATATCTAAATAGATTTACCTAATTATAAAAAAAAACCCAACAGAAAATGCAAATAAAAATCTAAACACAGATGGATTTACCTAGTAGTAAATTTTTCTTTTCCCCTTTGGGTCAGGTTCAAGTGATCATTCTACATATGTAGTCCAGACATTGGATTTTCATCTGGGTCACAATACCATGGTCACCAAACCCTGTGGTGCTTTAGAGAGTCCCATGGCCACAATTACCAAGATCACAAGACGTCGCCATGAAAATCCACCTCATGGAGTGGCAAGTGTGAAGGAGTGGTTCAATTATGTCACTGCCACCAGGAATGAAGGTTAGTCACTCAAGGTCTCTCTAACGGGGACAAACCCTCTTATCTAGTATTTGAAGATTCATAAAAAACTCCTTGACAAACAGTCTCATGAGGCAAGTCATACAAATATTATTTTCTTCTTACCAGGAGGAAGCTGAGGCTTAGAGAGGCTATGGGGTTTGCTAATGGACAGTGGGAGGAGAAAAGAGGGAAGCATTCTTGTGGGCACCAATAGATGCTCAGGGTGTCTCCCAAGTCTTTGGGTAGTTCTAAGCTACACTGAGTTCTAAGAAGAAGGATTACTGCCCGAAGATTTGGGGAGGGGGGGGCGGGGCGCAGTTCCATAAACTGCTAGTATCATTTAACAATTTAATAACCTCTAAGATCCGACTCTAAAATCCATGAAGTTACCTCTTCAAAAGTTTGAGAAATTTATTTCAAAAAATTTAATGGAATTGCTAAGGTCATTATGTCATCCATGTTAGTATTCAGGCCTGATCTCACAATGTTTGGAGTCTAAACCATTTTTAAGAGTTTTTATAAAAGCTAATTTTTCTAATTTGAACAAGTTCTTCTGTCTTCACGAAGAAGACTCATTTGGAGTCAGGCTCCTTAATTGGACATTAATTAATTTTTATTTTTCATTTTATCCATATAGAGTTAAACCTGCTTCGAAATGTTGATGCTAATAACACAGAGAGCAGCACGACTGTAAAGAGCTCTAGTCTATTGAGTGGATTCAGAGGAGGTTCTAGTTACAACCATGAAACAGAGACCATCTTTGCCCTTCCACGGATGCAGCTGGACTTCAAATCTATTCATGTGCAAGAGCCACAGGAGCCTTCCTTGCAGGGTAGGTGGTTGTGACTTTGGGTTTCCTGGCTACAACTACATATTCAGTTATCTCAAATAATTAAGTCATTGGTCTTAGGAAAACACAGCCAGCCCTGAGTCTAGTGCAGAGGCAAGGAACATCATCATTCAATCATATTTATTAATTCTTTTAATAAGATGTATTTTTTGGTTGAGGATGTATTTATCCTTTTGGAAGTTTAGCATTCATTTCACAAATATTTTCAAGGGTGCCACTGCTAGATAGCATGGTGGATAGAGCCCTGACCTTGGAATCAGGAGTATGGGAGCTTGAATCCAACCTCAGACACTTGTGGTGCAAGTCACTTCACCCCAATTGTTTTGCGTCTAGGGCCATCTTCAGTCATCCTGATTCCTGTCGGG
Source organism: Macrotis lagotis (assembly GCF_037893015.1). Lineage (NCBI taxonomy): Eukaryota > Metazoa > Chordata > Mammalia > Peramelemorphia > Peramelidae > Macrotis > Macrotis lagotis. The sequence goes on from NC_133660.1 coordinate 25,452,996, forward strand.
CCACTGGACTCAGATGACTCTGGAGGAGAAAGTGAGGCTAAGGACTTAGCATAGCCCCCCTCACTCAAATCCAACTCATGGGTTTGTCATGGCTCCCTGATGTCATAGTCTTCTTCATTAAAGAAGGACAAACATCAGCAATAGCAGCAGCAGCATTGTCAAGGGTTGAATGTAAAACACTTTTTAAAATGAGTTTCAGTATTTATCATGCATATTAGACAGTTTTTATTCCTTAAAATTCTTATTTCTATCAGAAAATATGGTAAGTTCTAAAGAAGGTTCCTTTTACCTTCCTGGTATGCTTTGTGTTCAGCACAGAGATGTGGTGATTTTTACTAGAAAAACTCGAGCTAGTTTTGTTTTCCTATACAACTCGCTATAAAAATAAAGATGTGGTTTATGTTTGTATAAACATATGTATGTAGCTATGTAGGTAGATAGGTAGATGAGCTATCTAGCACTGCTCTGATGACTCCCAGAAGCTACATGTAAAATTTAGCTTCTATGTATGTATATCCATATATATACCTTTATATGTAAGACACATGTCTCACCCTGAGAAAGAGGAAGGAACCTTATTAAATTAAAATTATTTCTTAAACAAAAAACATTTTCAGGGGCAGCTAGGTAGCACAGTGGAGTCAGGAGGACCTGAGTTCAAATCCAGCTCAGACAATAATTACCTATGTAACCTTGGACAAGTCACTTAACCCCATTGCCTTGCCAAAAACAAAAAAAAACCATTTTCTCCTTTCCAGACACCAACATCAAGCCAAAAGTGGAATGTAGTGTGGTAACAGAATTCACTGACCACATTTGTGTGACTATGGATGCTGAGCTGATTATGTTTCTTCATGACCTAGTGTCTGCTTATCTCAAAGAAAAAGAAAAAGGTAGGCAATATATAACCTTTTGAAAATTGAGAGAAGGGGGTGGCTAGATGGCACAATGGATAAAGCACCGGCCCTGGAGTCAGGAGTACCTGGGTTCAAATCTGGTCTCAGACACTTAATAATTATCTAGCAGTGTGGCCTTGGGCAAGCCACTTAACCCCATTGCCTTGCGAAAACCTTAAAAAAAAAAAGAGTAGATTGGGAACTCCTTGAGAGGAGGGATTGTTTGTTTCATTATTCTTTGAATGTGTCTTCGGGGCCTGGCACTTTGTAGATGCTTAAAAACAACAGCAACCCCTTGTTGATTAATTAATTGACTGGTAGACAGTGAACACTTTGAGTTCTCTCAGTTATGCTCAATTAGGCACAGTTGGTTGGCAGTACATTAGTGTGGTCATATGATCCACATTGGGTACTTGCTTAGGACCCCTTGGGGATACCAAGATGCTAAAGAAAAGAAAAAGATTTCTTACAGCATGATAGAAATTGAACAAAAAGAGGTCGCAGCCTCATCGGATCCGGAGTACTGCACTCAGTCCTGAGCACAAGGTGCAGGAGAGGAACTGGGCGTCATCTCTTCTGGACTAGGGTCGGCTTCTGGGATCCAGGCTCGGCCTTATGAAGGCTGCAGGAGGGTCGTGTTGGCTGGGGATGAGTTTCCCCTCAGTGAATGCTGGTGCCCACTTCCCTCTCTGAGCTGTCATCATCCATGTATTCTAAGCCACATCAGGAAAGAACTGCTGAGCTCTGCCAAGCCAAGGGCGAACTTGTGGAAAAGAGAGAACAAGGAACGCAGGAGGAAGATTGGGAGTTTGGCTGTCGATCAAAGGGCCCCAGGAAGTAAAGAGCTTGAAAGGTTCAGAAGTGGAAGCTCCGTTAATATCTGTTACAGCGAAAGAGCAAAATGTTGTAACTCAGCTCAGCAAAAGTGAGCCTTGAGGCCTAAGAGCAGTCTAGGAGGCCTTCCCTCAAGGCCATGAAGTATCCATGACTCTAGTCCACTGAAGGGAATAGGGAGCAAATGGACCCACAAATGTAATTAAATCCAAAGTCAAGAGTATTCATAACAGATTCCACTACCTCCTGTGATTTGGAATTTTGTCCAAAGAGCCATAAAACTGTGTGTGCCTTTTGATCCATCCAGAGCACTGTTAGGTCTGATCCCAAAGAGATAAAAAGGGGAGGAAAAGACTTACTTGTACAAAAATATTTTTAGCAACTCTTTCTTTTTATAGAGGGAAAGAAGTTGTGGTATTGTAACAGAATATCACTATGACATAAGAAATAGCAAGCAGGGTGATTTCAGAAAAAAATAGGAAGATTAGATGAACTGATGATGCAAAGTGGAGTGAGCAGAATCAGGAGGGTATTGTACAACAATTAACTGTGAGTGACTTAGCTATTCCTGGCAATACAGAGCTCCAAGATGACCTAGGATGAAAAAGAGAAAATATAAGGATTAATATACAAATCAAAGCATAATTTTTTTACTTCATTTTTCTTGGGATTTTTTAACTTTTTTTTTCACAATGTGACTAATTTAGTATTTTATATGACTGATTACATAGGTATAATTTTTCTCAAATTGTTTGCCATTTCAGTGAAAGGGGGGTTATTTTACATGTATTTGGGGGAAAAATAACTATTTTTTTTTATTTTAAAAGAAAAAGAATCCTCCACCTTTTACTTTTAGAACCACTGGATAACAGTATATATTTTACTATTTGTACAAACCTACAAAATTGTAGTCAGAAGTTCACAGTAGAAAGATTTTTGTAAAATTAATTTCCAGTGAAAGAGTCATGACCTAAAGATTAGCCTGAAATAAAGAATATTTCAAATTTTTCTTTCTGTGAATTAGGAAAAATAGTATTTTATTTAGCTGTATTTTCCAGGGCATGAAAGATCATATAGTCGTCCTTTCTGAAGGGCAGAAATGTGGTCATCCTTTCACAAATACTCTTCCTGATAAATCTGATTTAGGGAAGAAATCTGCCAGTTGGCAACCAAGCTTGGGAACCCATTTGAAGGACAGCCTCTTAACAACTTTGAATTATTCCTTACATCACAGTGCAAACTCCTTGTGCTAAAAATAAACATCAAGAGAAATACTAAAAATGAAGACTTGAAGACACCTGTGAGACTCAGCTAGAATTTGGAGGAAATGATTTCACCATGGGCCAGGTGCCTGACATAGATACATGCAAGCCACACTTCAATTTCATCTTTTCAGTTTTGTTTTCTCTTTTTAGTTTTGTTTTTTATTTCATAGTTTTCATGCCCAGTCTTGAAAGGCTTTCATATTCTTGTCTGACTTTTAAGGAATGACAGAGTTTATTTCACTAAATATATTTGGAGTTAATGGTTTTCATAGATTTTTATATTTCTTTGTTGTCTTTACCAACCACTGTAACCTAAAATACAGTTTGTCCTGGGCATTTTTAGGAAGTTTAAATATTTTAGTATATTAAATATTTTAGTATTTTAGTATAAATATTTTAAGAACTGAATGAATAGAATGCTCAAGAAAATGTCATCTAGAAATGAATTCTAAATGGATGCTAAATCTTTGTTAACCTATTGTCTCATCATCTTGTCAGCATCCTACAGAATTACTTTGGGGCAGTGATGTTAAATATTACTGACAAAAAATGTCACTTTTAGGCCAAGGTCATTTTTAAAGTTTGTCTTTAACACCAGTTCTGTCAAATTGTTTTTTAAGGAGCTCTTTTATTTGTCAAGTTGTTACTCAGAAAGGAATTGTGGCAGATGCTTCCTAATTGATGTTGGAGGAATAAGACTTCCTGTGCCACTTCTTTGTTCTGTAGTGTAATATACTTCACTTGAACTTTAAACTTTAAAACTTTAAACTTTAAAAGATATTTTAGAATGAGTCTTTAGCCAGGTCTTAAAGGAATTAAGACAGAAGTAAATAAAGGAAGCTAAGGTGATTTATTCCACTGGAGTATAGAGAAAACTTGTCAGTCAAAATAGCCTGAATTTGGAGGTGTTGGTCTTGTTTTCTCACTGATAATTTCCTCTTGTATTTCCTGTTGATTTCAAATGAATTTCTAAGATTCACAAATTAATTTCTTTTTTACTCCAGCTATTTTTCCACCTCGACTGTTATCCACTCGACCAGGACAGAAAAGTCCTGTCATCATTCATGATGACAATTCCTCTGAGAAGGACAGAGAAGAAAGCATCACATACACTACTGTAGACTGGCGAGATTTCATGTGTAACACCTGGCACCTGGAACCCACACTACGGTGTGTATTCTTGTCTGTATTATGGCAGAAAAAGTGTTTTTGGAAGGGTGGCTCATCTAGTGGCATTTCCCCAAAGCCACTATTTTTTGAGGGTGATTTTGAATTGGGGCCTCTGGTGCCCCGGCTGTCTTGCACTCCTTAGGCCGTTGGTTCCCACTGCATCCTCTCTCTGCTCACCCTCCAGAAGGGCTGGAGGGTTTTGTAAGGAGATGGACACAGCCTTGGGTCACTTGGAGGCTTTCAGAATGTTCCCAAGTATTTTGCTTTGATTTTTCCTAAATAATAACATATCAAAGCCCTTTTCTTGAAACAGATAACCACTCGGGGTGGGGGTGGGGGGTTGGCAAGCCCAGAAATAGGATTGCTGACTGCTATTAGGCTCCAGGCTCCCTTTGCCTTCTCTGAACCATTTGATACAAAAAAATTGTGGGGTCTGGTCCTGTGAGAGACCTCACCGGGGCAGGAGGCTTTCCTCCTCATGACCCAGTCCTTCATTCCCTGGCTTCTCAGAGGGTTGCCTGAGATGTTCAGAAGATGCAAAGAGCACGGGCATTTTCTTAGTAGATACCTTTTCCCACAGGGACCTTTTGGCATCATCAAGTGTGTGACTGTCACCTCCCACTATAGCACAAGTTGGATCCAATGTAACAAACTACCAGTTTTAGGACTCATTGATTTCTTAGTGACCAGAGACCCCTTCTGCTGAAAGATGAGGGAGCTGTGACCCTGAGTGGTGAAGGGGCTTGTCCACCATGACCCAGGGGCAGGCTGCTATCCTGAGATTGAAGCTTGACTCTTCCCCTCCCTCCTCACGACCCACTGCCTCCTTTAAGTGAATCAGAGGGTGCTGGAGTGCCTCCCCACTCTTCCTGTTTAGTGAAGACATCTCTCATTTTGATCATGCTTTAGTCTTCATAAGATTGCCCTGCAAGCTTGACTGTGACCGTCACTACTCCCCCTTTCGCCAGTGAAGAAAGTAAGGTTCATCCAGATGAGGTGGGGTTTTTTCCCCTTGGTCACTCAAATTCAGAGCTGTAGTTTATACCCAAGTCCTCTCTAGGGCAGTATAGTCCAATTCAAAGAGCTCTGGGGACCTTGGGTTCAAATCCTGGTTCTGCTACATAGTACATTGGTAACCCTGGAGAAGTCTCTACCTCTCTGGGCCTCAGTTGGTCACCTTGTAAGATTAAGGAATTGGATTTGGGAATCCAGGCCGGATTGGAATCACCACATGACCTCTTCTCAGTTCTCCAGAGGCCAATCTCTTCCATGTCCCCCATGACCCCCAGATAAAGAAAACATCCAACATTTTATAAAGGCCAATGTTATTACCCCAAAAACAATTTATCAAAATGTCTTGGAAACCATGACATCTCTGTGGACAAGAGCCAGTGACTGCTTTGACAGGAGTAAATTTTCATTCAAGGAATATTCCATAACCAAATAAGCCAAACATAATGACTCTGGGCAAAGTGAACTTATGGCCTTTTCTGTAGAATTGTTTGAGAAATTTAAAATGTTAAAGTCATTTGGATAATGCTGAATACACATAAATAAAGGTACAAATACTACAATTTTCCATTTACTTGTCATTGAAACCACAGCTCTTGCCTTAGAACATTAGGAGGAGCAGTAGTAGCAGTAGTTTTCTTTTTCCATATTTGAGCAGACTTTATATCATGGGATCCGCACATGGATTTTTAGCTAGAAGGAGCCTTACAGATCTTCAAATTTGCTTTCTCCTTTTTTACAGCTAAGCAAACTGAGACATTGAACATGGAAGTGACTGGCCCACAAAACCCAGATTGGATTAGCCCTTCTGGCTCCAAATCCATTGTCCTTTCCCCTTTGGCTGCTGATTCTAGAAACTCTTAAGGGATTCTTTAAAACTAAACAGATTGTTTTTATTGCTCTCTGAGACATTCCAATTAATATCTACCCCAAACCTAAAAAAGTTTTAAGTAAGATCCATCAGTAAAATAGCAAAAAGGAAAAAACAATGTGCCTTTCATTTGGGCTTTCTTAAGAACCAGTAGAGGATGTATTTAATCTCTTTTGGCCCCAAATGCATGCAGCATTAGCCAAATTGTTTAAGACTATGATCCAGGTAACTTAGGACTGGGGGTTTGGATTATGTTATCTAATGTTACTAATTTTTACATCTTAAAATTTTTATAAGTAAAAAGATCAAGATTTTAGTTCTATGGAAGGCTTCAGTTAAATTTTTTCTTTCTTTTTAAGGTTAATCTCCTGGACTGGAAGAAAAATTGACCCAGTAGGTGTTGATTATATTCTTCAAAAATTGGGCTTCCACCATGCCAGAACCACTATTCCTAAATGGCTTCAAAGAGGAGTCATGGACCCATTGGATAAGGTTCTCTCTGTCCTCATCAAAAAACTCGGTACCTCCCTGCAAGATGAAAAAGAAAGGAAAGGAAAGGACAAGGAAGAACATGAAAGCAGAACCATCTAGGAACACTGAAGGATTTTATTGTATAATAAAAATTATTTTCTGTATAATTTAAAAATTATTTTAAAAGGGTTTTGGTTACTGTGTTCAAACAGTTTGTGAGTTTATCTGTTTAATATGATAGCGCCACCATTCTGTATACAGTGAAGTATTGCATGATGATGTAAATTTTGTGAAAAAAATAGATTAAAAATGTAAATCTTCCGGTTAGCATTTATAACTGTATTATGTGCAATATGATTCCTGCATCCTTAAAATATTTGCAGATTAACTGTGAATTTTTGTGACTAATTAGTCATAACTTTTTTTTTTAAATCTTGCTGATAATTTGACCTTCTTTTTGGTTGGTAATGGCTTTTATCCCCCTTGGTAATGTGTAGACTTGTATAAATTTCAGTATGTATATAGTTTAAAAAACTGTGATATGATTGCATAAGTATTAAAATGTGTTTGTTACGGTTGTAATAAAAAGCCATGATAATTTATTTTCAGTGTGTTATGTCCCAGCCTTCATGTCTGTATCTTTGTTTTCTTTTGTAGCTTGTTACTTCACAGTGGCTCTGATAGCTGTCTTGAACTTTGACCATTGGACTCTTTAAGGAACGTGATTAAGTAGCACTTCCTAACTCTTGATACCCAAAACAATTAGTTAAGCTCTAAACTCAACCATAAAGTCACAAGTAGGCACTAAATGGAACATTTTTGTCTGCTGTAGCCACACAACCGTGTTTTCTGCCATTCCCCTTTACTGACTATACTCCAGGAAAATGGAACCACTCTGCCCTTCTTCTCAGTATGCCTTCTTGCATCATGACTTTACTCTGCTATCCCTCATGCCTGGAATAGATCTTCTTTCTTCACTCCTCATCAGAGGGGATAAAGTGAGATTAGATAAGGATTTGTAGCTATGGCTATCTTCAGCTTGGTTGCTGCCTCCATCATACTAGACATGGACACCATGCAAGCCATCTGTTGAGCAGGTGTCCCCTTCTCTGGCCATGAAACCACCACATTCTTAGATCATAGATTCCCTGATGACATCCTTTACATTAGTCTGTATAATTCCTCACTAGTAACATGTTCCAGCTAGTTCACATGTTCCATGTACCTATTTATCAATCACAATCACATAAAGCCATATAACATCAGAGGGAAAATATTGATATTAAAGAACAGAGTCTTATTTCAAGGAGAAATTTGAACTTGTGAAGAGATGCGCAGCTTCCCAAAGGGAATTCAACCCATTCTCCTTTTCATCTCTGACCCAGGCAAAATATCTTACCTATACATACTGATCAATGAATGTGAGCCACCCAAATACATACATACATATATATATATACATATATATATATATATATATGTATATACATATATATATGTATATACATATATATATATATATATTCTGGTTTTGAATGAAGAATAAGAATCTTTCTCAGTGAAATCTCTAATAGTAAGAAATGAAAATTAAAAAGTTCTATCACCTATCAGATTGAGAAAAACAACAAAAAATAAAAATGGCAATTGTTGGAAGACATGCATAGACACTTTTAGTGGACTGTGAATTGGTCCATTCTATAAGGCCATTTGGAACTCAAGGGGTTACTGAAATGTGTACATACTTTTATCCTATAATACCACTGCTAAGTATGTGATAGACCCCCCAAGAGATTGAGGAAAGAAGGCATTTCTTTTTAAAAAAATTATGGTGGGAAGGCTAGGTGGCACAATGGATAGAACACTGCCCTGGAGTCAGAAGGACCTGAGTTCAAATGTAGCTCACAATTATTACCTGGCTGTGTGACCTTGGGCAAGTCACTTAACCCCATTGCAAAAGCCTTGCAAAAAACAACCAAAAAAAATGACAGCACTTTTTGTCAGTAATAAAAGATTGGATATAATTGATATCCCATAACCACTGAGGAATGGATGAATGGATTATGGGACATAACTAAATTCAAATTAGAAAGTATCATGCTCTCAGAAAAATATGGAAAGCCATAAACTGATACAAAAAAAGAAACAAGCAAAGTGGGAGAACATGTTTATAATATTGTTTTTTATGTCTAGATCCTATATCTATTTTGATCTTACCTTGGTATAGGGTGTGAGATGTTGGTCTAATCCAAGTCTCTGCCATACTGCCAATTTTCCCAACAGTTTTTATTGAAGAGAGTTCTTATCCCAGAAGCTGGACTCTTTGGGTTTATTAAACAGCAGATTAATCAATTCCTGCTATTTCTTTTGCACCTAATCTATTCCACCGGTCCACCACTCTTGTTTCTCAGCCAGTACCAGACAGTTTTGATGACTGAGGCTTTATAATTTTAGACCTGGTAGGGCTAAGCCACCTTCTTTTGCACCTTTTTTCCAGGAGAACATTGTAGTAAACAATGTTGAATGATGATCCACTGATTGAAGATGATTATGAAGGCTTAAGATGAAAGGTACTATCCAGAGAAAGAACTGGTAGAGCCTGAATGCAGATTGACAATGCTTACCCTTGTTTTTCTTTCACAGCATGACTTACATGGAAATGTGTTTGGCATGTCTAACATATGTCAAGTTTCTTGCCTTCTCAATGAGGGAGGGAGAGGATCCAGAACACAAACACTGAAAAAAGAATATTGAAGTTGTTTTACATATAATTGGGGAAAATATTAAAAAAAATTTTTAAAAATCATTCTTCAAGGTATCATAACAATGTATGTTAACTAAATATATATGTGAGCCTAATGGCATTGAATCTTAATTTTTTTTAAAGGAACACATTTATTTAAAAAAAAAAGTGGGTCTTGGACCCACGCCCACTACAGGATCAAAAGAGAAGTCCCAAGAACATGAATAGTGCAAACATTTCTTTGGCGAAGACTTGTTACCACTTGGCCTTGACCTTCTTTGCTTCTATTTTTTTTAATTCATTTCTAATTTATAGAATAAAACAGCATTTCCATAATGTGATGTAATACATTATGGAAACTAATTTTTTAAAGAAAAACATTTAAAGAATAGACAGGCAATGTGTGAGACTTAAAAACTCAACAAAATAAAACAAATCAAAGATAAGGAAGAAAGACATGTAGCAAAGTACCTGAGTTATGGGCATCTCAAATCCAGGAAAGTCTTTTCACTTCAATTAGAAATGAAGCAAATAAAATTAAAATCACTAAAGAAAAAAAAAACAGGAAAGAAATCCTTAAACTCTCACAAGAAAATGCAGAGGAAGGGCAAAAGTCCAAAGGGTAAGAATGTGAGAAACATCTCTGTAGGCATCCACATGTGTGTTTATATGTAGATGTATGTATATCCATGTATATATATATCACCTCTCATCCATATGTGTGCATATAATGCCTCTCCCAAAGACACTATAATTACTGTTATTTTAAGAGGCAATGGAATCTTGGACAGGTATGATCATCGTGTCCTGTGTGGAGACAGAGGGTTTGTCCCTGGAAAGACTTCACTCACTGTGCTGGCTAAAAAGGAGTCAAAGGAAAAGAACTAAGGGAATTTATTTCCTGAGAGAATTGAATTTATTCCTATCTTGTGTGGAAACAAAGAGAATTACTCAAGACTAATAGACATCAAGAGGAAGTGAGGATTGAGACTATGTTTGCCCAAATTTAGAAGTCAGCAGTTGTAGTGATAGTTGGATATGTTTGGGCTGTGACCTAGCTCACATTTCATACAGTGAAAATAATTGCTTTTTTTGTTTTACTGTCTCTGTTATGCTGTTAATAGATAATATAATCAGTAGCCATGACATTTAGATCTAGTGAATTAATACATTTGATTTAGAGATAAACCTTGGTAGTTTAATAAACTATGTGGGGACACATAGCTAATTCCTTAATCAATAAGAGAGATGTTACAATTACTGTGGAAATTGCAAAAAAAAATATTGTAAGCAATAAAAAGTTGTTTCCATACTTGAATATCTAATCATGAGCAGACAAGGTCAAGGACAATGTAAGCAACGACATGGGTTGAGTTCCCATAACTTCATTTACTTAACATGGGATGCATGAGGATGGAATTCAGCAGAGAGTGAGATCAACCTAACTGGGAGTGGGGGGGGGGGCTGAAGGAATTGGATAATATTAATCCCACAAAAGCCTTTTGGCTTCTGTAATCTGTGCTCTCACCCCTCCTATTTGAGGAATGGATTCCGCTTTTGGCCAGAATCCCTCTGTTGGATCCCTCTATAGTTCTTGCTATAACAAACAGCTGATACTGGGATTTGTGTTAAGCTTGTTTCTTTTTTTCTTTTTTCTTTTTTTAGGTTTTTGCAAGGCAATGGGGTTAAGTGACTTGCCCAAGGCCATACAGCTAGGTAATTATTAAGTGTCTGAGGGTGAATTTGAACTCAGGTCCTCCAGCCTCCAGGGCCGGTGCTATATCCACTGTACCACCTAGCTGCCCCTCAAGCTTGTTTCTGGCAATATCTTTTAATGATCTTAGAATCCATGATGAAAATGAGGAAGATGAACTAATAGAAAGTAGAAAGGATAGCAATAGCCTCACTTAAGCTACCCTTAGAATATGCGAGTCTAACCTGGGTGACCTATAGATTTTAGAATCACATGCAGAGAGATGGAAGTTACATCCACTGGATCTGATGAGATCACCAGGAGAGCAGGGACTGAGGCCCATATGTGCCTAGGAGGCAAAACACAAATTATGAGGCTATAAAAGGAAATGAGCAATTAGACTCCTAAAATGATGTCATCCAGTAGGAATTTATTCAGTCTCTATGATGCTGAGGACAGAAGGACATTCTTTTACTGAGAATGGAACTGATGTAAGATCCCTGAGAGGGGCTGGGGAAGTCTGATAAGAGAACTAAAGAAAGACATATGGAGGGAAATGAGTAGTCAAAGAACTTGAAATGGTGATGGAGAATATATACAGAAAGTATTAATAAAGTTTGGAGGGACTTCAGGAAGGCAGATATGTTGGTTCACTATTTATAAACTTCAAGTGATTGGCATGAAATATCCCCTCCCATACCCCCCTCTACACTCTTGGTCCCCAGAGGGAGTAGACTCAAATTTGAAGCACAAGGGTACTAAAGCACCAGGGCCCAGGTCCTGGTCTAAGGAGTCTGGGAGCCCCCATTACATTTACTTCTGGGTCCGGTACCCCCAAAGGATGAGTCAGTCAATTCCCTGCCCCACCAAGCTTGCTCTTTTCACAAAAGTGAGAAAAGTCATCAGTTGACATCATGCTTGCCCTGCACATGATCAGATTACCCAACATGGAGTGAGACGTACCTTGCATCCTGCATTTTCCTACCAAGTAAATAGGTAAAATTTCCTATGATTGGCTGCATCATTGGAAGAGGTTGCATCTCTAAAACTGGCAGGCTGGGGCAGTCTTCTGCTGCATCCAAAAAGTAAAGAATCTTGTTCACTCATGAACTTCCCCTCTTTTATATAAGCTCTGAGAAAAGGATAGGAGTCTCTCCTTTCTGTATATACATATATGTATCCACATATATATGGGGGGGTATATAGAAGGTGTCAAGAATTATTTTTTTAGTTTTTGCAAGGCAATGGGGTTAAGTGGCTTGCCCAAGGCCACACAGCTAGGTAACTATTAACTGTCTGAGACCAGATTTGAACCCAGGTACTCCTGACTCCAGGGCCGGTGCTCTATCCACTGTGCCGCCTAGCCACCCCAGGTGTCAAGAATCTTGAGGAAAATAATGGGGAGGGAATGGAAAGGAAGGAAGCCTAGTAGTACCAATGTCAAACTTAAGTACCAACAATAATTATCTAATCAAATTGTCCCTGGGTAGAGAGTCAATCGGGAAAACAAATTATTTCTACAACCTGCAAATCAAAACACAATTTCATCATGTTTAATAAACTCAAAGACCCCATGCTATTGGGGCAGAAGCTCATTATTCAACAACATTTCTGGAAAAAATGAAAAGCAGTCAACCAGACATTAAGTTTAGACCAACACTTCCTACCATAGAAGTTCCAAATGGATGTATGACTTTGATGTAAAAGGTAGCTAGGTGGCTGTTAATCAAGTTTTGGCTTTTTTTTTTTTAACAGAGGTATCTCCAAACCCAAGTGTGACAAAGCAGGCCAGAGACAGAGTGCCAATAAAGCAGATAATGGTTTATTAATTATTTTGTTTGCAAGAACTGATCTGCAAATCAGGGGATTACTCCATTCCTTCTTGTTGTGGAGCCAGATATTGTATAGACAATCATAAGAGGACAGGTGGGCCATAGAACAATCAGGTTTGGTCTTGAGTGACCTTCCCAGGCCAAGGCCATGATGCTGGACCATCTGCATAGGCAGTCACATCTCTTGTGACCACCCAAGTAGGAGTCCTGTGGGAATGGCTAGAGTGACTGTACAGTTTGGGGTTGTACAGTAGACAACTGAATGGGGCTAGTGATCCATTTCACTTAACACAAGCAAAAAAAAATGCCAAAATTATGAGTAAAACAAATTACTAATTTGTTTTCACCATTTCCCCAGGCTCAGAGCCTGCCCGTGAAAAGGATCTCTAGGGGTGGCTAGGCGGCGCAATGGATAAAGCACCGGCCCTGGAGTCAGGAGTACCTGGGTTCAAATCTGGTCTCAGACACTTAATAATTACCTAGCTGTGTGGCCTTGGGCAAGCCACTTAACCCCATCTGCCTTGCAAAAAAAAAAAAAACCTAAAAAAAGAAAAAAGAAAAGAAAAGGATCTCTAAAAACTAGATTATTATTAAATTCATTACATATATCCTATTAATCAATATAAAAATCATAACTCTTGACAGTGGCATACTTCATAGTGGCCTGAAGTTTGGAAGACCTCAACTCAAATCTATCTTAGAGACATTACAAGTTATGTGACCCTGAGTAAATTACTTAATCCTGTTTTGTATTACAATTACTGATCTAATCAATATAATTACTTATGAATAGTGATAATAAATTAACAATTAACTACTTGACTACTGATTTTAAATAACAATGGATTGTTTAATAATTATTATTAAACTGTAATGAAGTAGTATGAAATAAAAATTATTAGATGATTATTTCTTATTTCTTATTGTTATTAAATTAACTATTGAAGGAGGGAAAGCACTAGAATTATGAGAACTTAGGGTTGATTAAGTAAAAATAACAGCCATTCCCCTAATGTGGTTAAAGCATGTGAACAAGTAGCTCTCAAAGGAAGAAATCCAAACTATCAATAGATCTGTTGGGGAGCAGGGGAGTGTTCCAAATCACAAATAATATAAGAAAAACAAAATAAGGGATGGCCAGGTTGCACAGTGGATACAGCCCCAGCCCTGGAGTCAGGAGGACCTGAGTTCAAATCCAGCCTCAGACACTTAATAATTACCTAGCTGTGTGGCCTTGGGCAAGCCACTTAGTCCCACTGCCTTGCAAAAACCTAAAAAAAAAAAAAAGACAAATCATCTTACAACTAGCAGTTTCATAAAAGTTATAAAAAAATGAAAATTGTTAGAAGAACTTTAGGGGAAAATGATAGTGATGCCCTGTTGGTATTGCTATAGCTTGCTCCAGCTACTCCAGAAAGCAAAAGTTCCTAAACTAGGTATCCAAGCTCTTCCTCTTATTAATAGATACACTGGTCCTGCCTATATCAAAATGTTTTTATCAGTTTCAATCCAGTAAAAAAACAAAGAGATAAGATTCTTGTCCAGATGATAACTGCAGTAAGACAGCCCATGAAGTTGAACCATTGATACATGTCCTTTGGATATATTAAATGGTTGAACAATGAGATCAGTTCAAAAACAGGAGGAGGAGGAGAGTAGAGACTAAATTATATCTGGAGAATCGTCTACTATTCGAAATCCCAAGTGTCTCCTGGAAGCAAAGGCTCAACTTTTTTTTTTTAAATAGTATTCTTCCAAAGATACTCTATGATTGCTAAGTTACATAATGCCACAGGCCCTGAATAACATTTTGCTTCAATTGGCCTTCATCACTTCCAGAAGTGATCTTTTTGCAAGATGAAACCCACTCTGAAAGTCACTGCACCTCAGCACCCAGTGCTCCGGGGTCTTCTTCTTCTGGGTGGAGAGGGTGGGGTGTGGAGGGGATCCTCCACCATTGAAGGGAATTCTCTACAGCATCAACTACGGCTGCTTTCTTGAACTTCATCACCTCTAGAAACTAACTGTGAAACTATCCTCAGATCACTTCTCACCTGACTACAGAACTTCATCATGCTGCTCTCATTTCTCCCCATTGGATTATGAGCTCCTTGAAGAGAGAGACTGTCTTAGGTTTTTCCATCCTGCCCCTAGGTCTTTGCTTAGTTGTTCTTGATGTTTATTATTGCTGTTTTGATTGGGTCTGACTCTCCAGGACCCCTTTTGGGGTTTTCTTGGCAGAGATTCTGAACGGGGTTAGCCACTTCCTTCTCTAGCTCATTGGGCAGAGGAGAAAACTGAGGCCGACAGGGTGAAGTGACTTGCCCAGGATCACACAGAAAGTGCCTGAGGCCGGAGTTGACCTCAGAAGATGAGTCTTCCGAACTCCAGGGCTAGTGGTCTATCCACTGTGCCACTTAACTGTGCAAAGTGTTCATTTACACTGACTCTAGAGTCATGAGCATCTAAAGAACAAGGAAGGGCCATGACATTTGGAGAACCCCCTTGTTCCAGTGGGCAAGAGAATGGAAGTAAAACCCTCAGCATGCCTGAGTGGACCCTGGGTTCCCTAATGGACAGGAGAAAATGGATGAAGCTGCACAGGCTGAGAAGGCAATTTGCCTAATTTGCCTAGTGGGATGAATTACCCACATTGGTGAGATCACCAAAGCTCTAAAATATGTAAGTACTCTCATTTTTAGTTAAGTTGAAGGTGAGTGTGGCTGTTTCTTAAGAGCCAGAGTTGGACTCATTACTCACTATTCATATCATGCCTAGCGAGATTCAGTATGAGGGCTAAGGAAAAAAGTGAATTGTTGAATAAAGGAGGAGGTATTGTGTGAGATGAATCCATCCACTTAAATAAAATTCGGAGATTTCTCAAGGTATGAAGAGAAAAGTTTTATTCAATTCTCGAGAATTGGACCCCTCCCTCCGACTCTGCCTTAAAACAAGGAGAGAGAGAGGAGAGAGAGAAAGATACAGGATCAAGAAATTCAAACTCTATTTATCCTAACTTGATACCCCCACCATGACCCATCCTCATTAATGAGGAATATGGTCTTCACAATCCAGACATGTAAATTAATCTAAAGAAAAAGCATATTATTCAAACAGAGACAGTTTCTCCCCCTCCAGCACAAGGAATGTAGAAACATCTGGACTTCAATCCAGATAAGACAGGGTTAGTTTACTCTTTACATTTTGGTCAAGGTAACATTAAGTTATTTGTCAGGGAGGAGGGGCAGAAGAGACATAACACACAGCTCAACCATTTCTAATCTATAATATTCTACTGAAGAAATCTCAGACTTTATCCCTTTCAATCCCTCCTCTTTATTTTGATGAGATTTCTTCAGATTTCTGTAATACAAATTCATATTGCTGGTCCACCTGGTCATCATCCTCATTTTCTTTGCAAGTCCACATTAACTCGTAGTCATCGTTTCCCTTAACAAGTCCCTTTTTATGCATTTTTACAAGGGATCCAGATACCATCATTAATCTCACATGAGTCTGAGGTCACCTATCTTTAAGTTGTACAGTCCAGAATATGTGCACCTTGCTTCTAAACATGTCTAGACATTTGCTACTCCCCAGGCAAATATCCTGGCCAGTCAGTCATAAACAATAGTCACCCTGAATTGACTTAGCCATGTGCCACTGGTATTTCTCTCCTCTGGATCAGAATTGGTTTTCTAAGTGAATTCTTTCATGTTTGCTCAGCCCCTTGAAACCTTTAGTTGGCCACATTTTCCAGAATCAAGGAGAAGTTACAGATAAACAATGTACACCAGGTGAGAAATGGTGAAGATGAACTGGTCCAGTGTCTCTCCTCTCCTCTCTTCTCTTCTTTCCTGGAGACATCAGATGTCCTGCATTTTCTGAATCTGTTCCAAAAAATTCTTTCCATATCAGGTGACTAATTGAGACTTTGTCTTCTGGGAAAGAAACTGTTTAACATTTTACTCAGATCAAAACATATGTTTTCATCACATGACAATGAGATTTTTGGAGTTTGTTACAATTTGCATTTTGCCTTATTGCCATATTGATGCACATACTTCACTTTAACACAATAAACCTTCATTAGTGTTTTACTATGTGAGGAAACTCCCAATGAGAATTATCATACTGACTTAAGCTTGTAACATACATTCAACAATCATCTTAGTTCAGAATACCCAGCATATGGTTTAAAAATAAAACAATCTTAGCCATTGCTCTTATTACAATAATGGCTAAGACATCCTTAACCAAAATGAAATTTTTCAAAATATTCTCAAATATACCATTGATTTTCCTTTTCCTGATATACTTATTTCACTCACATTCCTTTCCTTAAGCTAGGCCTTAAAACTGTAATTAGTACCACCTCACACCACTCAGATTGGCCAATATGACCAGGAAGGATAATGATCATTGTTGGAAGGGTTGTGGGAAATCTGGGACACTATTACACTGTTGGTGGAGCTGTGAACTCATCCAGCCCTTCTGGAGAGCTATTTGGAACTATGCCCAAAGGGCAACAAAAATGTGCATACCCTTTGACCCAGCAATACCACTACTGGGTCTATACCCTGAAGAGGTGATGAAAAGGGGTAAAAACATCACTTATACAAAAATATTTATAGCAGCCCTGTTTGTGGTGGCAAAGAACTGGAAATCAAGTAAACGTCCTTCAATTGGGGAATGGCTTAGCAAACTGTGGTCTCTGTATGTCATGGAACACTATTGTTCTATTGGAATCCAGGAGGGATGGGATTTCAGGGAAACCTGGAGGGATCTGCATGAACTGATGCTGAGTGAGATGAGCAGAACCAGAAAAACACTGTACACCCTAACAGCAACATGGGAGTGATGCTCAACCTTGAAGGACTTGCCCATTCCATCAGTACAAGAATTGGGAACAATTTTGGGCTGTCTGCAAAGGAGAGTGCCAGCTGTATCCAGATAAGGAGCTGTGGAGTTTGAACAAAGTGCAAGGACTATTCCCTTTAATTTAGAAGAAAACAGATATCTTATTGTCTGATCTTGTCACCTCTTAGACTTCTCTTCTCTTCTTTAAGGATATGATTTCTCTCTCATCACACCCAATTTGGATCAAGGTACAACATGGAAACAAAGTAAAGACTGACAGAGTGCTTTTTGTGGGGGGTGGGGGTGGGGGGAGGGAAGCAAGATTGAGGAAAAAATTGTTAAACTCAAATAATATCTTTAATAAAAATTAATTTAAAAAGCTGTAATTAACCCAGGAATTTTGCTTTCTTCTTCCCTCAATATCCCTTCTAAATAAAATTAAAGAAACTTAATTCCTATCTTAACATGTAACTGTTAGCAGGTGCCAGAGCCACACACCTAACACTCCTAAACTTATCTCTGGCTATTAGATCCAATTCACCTAAATTTTTTTTTCTAGTTTGCTTAGTAGCCATAGAGATCTGAGACATCAAAGGAAAATTCCCTTATAGGTAATGAATATCAGTGTCCAGGCAGAGGCCATGTGGGTAGTCAAATGTCTTAGGCCAGATTTATTTTTCCAGTTGAGACATTATACAAATGTCATTTTGGGGACATCAAGTCAAAAGGGTCCAACCTCAGTCATACTGAGAAGCCGCCCCTTTGGTTGCACATCCCTGTCACCTGACATCTTGGCTTCCTTGGCTGCAGGAACATGACATTTACCCATTACTATTTCCTTTTGCTGACCATCCTGGTATCTGATATAAAAAGAAAATTGATTAAAAGTCCTGTGCTCTAAAACAGTTGTTTTACCTAATTAGATCTCCAAGTGAATCCACTTCACATACAAGGTGGTGGTGGTGGGGGTCACAATCAATCAGCTCCCTTCATAACACATATATCACCTATATCTACTCTGAGTGTCCCGGTCATCAGAATACATTAAATAGGGTTACTTTCTAAATACTCAAAAAGCAGTCATGGTCTCCCAGCATCTGGAGTATTCCTTGAGAGATTTTAGCTGTAAAGGCAGGGCCACTGTCTGACCTGATTCTGAGCAGGAGGCCAAATCCAGGAGGGGATCAGTCAGAATTTTTTAAACTACTTCCTAGGCTGTTTCATTATCTTTTACCCATTCTGAAAATGTGTCAACAAAAAACCAAGAAATACTTAAAACCTGCTGCTGGTGGTTTTGTGCAGGCATTTTTACTTTCTCTCTTTCTATTGTTTTTGAGATAAGACTTTTTCTGTCAATTCTCCACTATCCTCCTTCTGCCTTTTTCTCCCCTTTTTATTCAACGAAGGAATCTTCTGAGGGGGGACAGATGGGACCTGGTGACAGGGGTGGGGGATGGGGTTTGGGAATTCAGGGGCTGAGATCTCTCAACAAAACAGTAATAAGTATAACACATTAAGAATTAGATTTCACAAAATAATCTTTCCATTATTACAGTTATACCTGGACCTACAGATCTTGAGCAAGGTCCAACACACCATTTAAAATTTCAGGGAACCCAGAGGGTCATGACCTTTGATAATTTCCCTCATTAAAGCAATCAATCATTAATTCCAGCTTTGACATCATTACAGTAAAAATAGTTTATATTTCCAAAAGTAGATCACATATTTGATAACACTCTTCATCATCTTACTCATTGATAAGTCATCTAATTAAGGTTACATAATTTTAATTTCCCAATTATTTTCCAAAGCCCCTCACATTTATTCAACATTATTGGAAAGGGTATCTTGCAGTTAAGATATACTGTAAATATTAAATTTTTATCCTACATGAAAGAAGATTTTCATTCTGACATCTGATTCTCTTAAAGCAACATAAAATAACAGGTTTTCTTAAAGTTAACCTTACAATGAAGTATCTTTTTACACACAAACCTCTTCTGAATTTTTGCTTCATAACTTATTTCATCTCTTCTTCCAAATATACTTCTATTTTCAAAGAAAATAAGATCCTCTATCAATGTTAGTTTTACACAATAATTTCAAAAGCCCAAGGTATACTTATTACCCATGACAGTGTTACAGTTATATGTATAATTTCCTCTTTTTAAATAACAGATAATAAATAAGCTACATTGATCTTACATATAGACATTCCCTTTTATTTAGGTTTTTTTTTTTTGCAAGTGGCTTGCCCAAGGCCACACAGCTAGGTAATTATTAAGTGTCTGAGACTGGATTTGAACTCAGGTACTCCTGACTCCAGGGCTGGTGCTTTATCCACTACACCACCTAGCAACCCTAGACATTCCCTTTTATAAACATGAGGTGAAAAACAAAACCTTTCACAAATTTTCTGGGCCAAAAAGACCTTGAGAGATACAACCTTATTGGAAAGGAGTTCTCTAGTTTTTTTTTTTCTTCATAACAAATCTTTACAAATGTGATTGATAAAACTTCAATTCATTCACAGTTTGCTATTACAAAACAATTTTAAAGTCTCAAAAAGTATAGCTTAAACTTTCCTTATACAAAGTTTACTAATTGTACACAGTATATTTCAATTATATGTATGTTTTCTTTACTCCCCAAGACTTTAAAATGCAAAGAATTCATAAGACCAATTGTTGCCAAAAAACTCCTTCTTATAACTACAAGATTTTCTTTATACTTTTCTTAAATTCTAAAAGTCATATTCAAATTAGCTTTAAATCATTTTCTCTTCAAAGCCTAAAAAGTTTGCAAATTCTTCTCATCTTTATCACTGCAATTCTAACTTAATGCTCTCACTCATAAGAGCTTTCTATTCTCACTGTCCAACATTTCTTTTTGTTTTTTTTAAAGATTTTTGTTTTTCAAGGCAATGGGGTTAAGTGGCTTGCCCAAGGCCACACACCTGGGTCATCATTAAGTGTCTGAGGCTGGATTTGAATACAGGTACTGCTGACTCCAGGAGACCACCTAGCTGCCCCCCCCAACATTTTTTAATATTAGAACATTTTATCTTCTGGGGATTGGAGATTCCCCACAATTTAAGATATCAAAGTAATATGTACGAATTCTTTACCTTTACTGTTTATCATTCCTCCCTCACTCCAGATTTTTCCCAAAGACATGAACTATATCCCAATTAGTGTAAAATATTACCTTCCCCTTGTTTAGTTATTCTAAAGCTTGATTAAGCCCATTACTCACAAGTCTGGCCTGACTCCCATGACTCTGGAGGGGCCATAAAACATCAGAATCAAAACCCAAACATTTTTTTACAAAACCCTTAATTTAATTTATATGTATCTTTAGATTAACACTTAGGATCAATAATAACATAATAAAATTAACATTTACCTAGTAATTGCTTTCATATCAGCCTTTTCACTTTGTGGGGTTTATTACTTTTCCAATCAATTCACTGCCAAACATTGCAAACAAGTAATAGTTTAGTGCAATTTTTTAAATCACCCCAACTTCATACCCAATAGACTTATAGTTCTATACTTTCTTTTACAATGATTTGTAAATCACAAGTTTCCTAAATTCCCCAAATCCATCTTTTGTATACAAAGTCAAACCTGTTCAAATCTTTTGTCTACATGCTTTTACCAATTTCCATACTTAACAAATGGTTCAAAGACCCCAATTGTCGATATGTCTGGATTTTCTTTCCAACCCTCTGATCCAGATTGTACAGCTCACAGTTTCCCTCAATATACTGTTTTACCGTTCTTTTTTATTAGCTCTTCTTGATTTTAATTCATACTATTCTGAACTAGTCACATAGTTTATACAGCTATAGAAACCACAGATATGATTTCACTTTTCACAATACATTTTCCATTCCAAGGTTTTAATATTTAGCATTTCTTGATTATAACTGCTAAAACCCTGGAGAAGGCAGTAATTCAAAATTCTGGTAGCCTAATTAGAATATTCCCTGCCCCCCCCTTCTTCAAATAGAGTAAACTGAATAACTTTTATAGAGGGACAATCCTTTCTGGGTGGGGGGTTGTTCTTCTATTCTTAAATGTTACATGTCCCATAATGTTCTGTAATAACATTATCAGAATCTATATTGATAAAGTCCTGAAGCTCTAATGTTACCATATCATTCTGGGAAAAAAAAAAAGTTAACTATTTAGTTTCCCCCATAATGGCATATCTTGGTAACCACATTATATAGTTTAGGATTAACCTGACTTGTCTTTCTGAAACTTATTTTCCCACAACTTTTTCAAATTGAAATAGCATTTCTTTCTATGATTTCTTTGTTTAACATATTTGGTAAATATTTGCAGTCTGTTTCCTGTTTCTTTAACTTCAAAATAAGGTCCCTTTTAACACTTACTTTACTAATTCTTCTTGAAGTAACTCTCTCTCCTGAATGGGGAAACTCTCTGGCAGCCCAGAATCAGAAGTGGGAAGAGAAGGGAACATAAAGAAGGAATGAAGTTGGGTGGGCTTCTCATAATAGTAAAATAACAGGGTGAGTAGTTTGGCCTCAGTCAATTTAACACTAAAGTTCTTTCTTTTTTGTGTAAAAATAAAAACAAACATCCCTCTTGGAAGTGCTCAAGAGACAAGGCAGGGGGAGGAGGGGTCATATCACCCAGGGTCACAGAAAGCAGGCTCAAGAGGAGAGCCAGTGAGGGCATGAGATGCCTACTGCCTAAAAATAAAATGCAGCAATTTATTTATTTTCATTTTTTAATGATTTTATTTATTTTGAGTTTTACAGTTTTCCCCCTAATCTTACTTCCCTCCCCCCCCAAGGCAATTTGCCAGTCTTTGCGTTGTTTCCATGTTGTACATTGATCCAAACTGAATGTGATGAGAGAGACATCACATCCTTAAGGAAGAAACAGGAAGTACAAGAGATATGGAGATCAGACGAGAAGATACTTTTTCCCCCTAAATGAAAGGCGATAGTGGTGGTTTGTTCAAACTGCACAGCTGTTTCTCCGGATCCGGATGGCGCTCTCCCGCACACAGCCCCACATGGTCCCTGGCTGTTGCCGTGTCGGTGTGGCCGAGTCCGTGGGGCTGCTGTTCCGGCGGGCAGACCGAGGAAGGAAGTGTGGGGGGAACTTCGCCTGTTTAGGGGCAGGGGGAGGTGGTCCCCGCGGACCCCCAGCAGGCCCCATCGGTGCTCACTCTCACACCTCCCCTCCCCCCTCGCAGGCAGCGCCGGGAGCTCCCCGAGGGCGGGGCCGGCTTCGTCGATTGGCGCCCCCTGGCGGGCACGCGTTAGGCGCTCAGTAGCCGGAAGCACCTGCCCCGCTCCGGGAGACCGAGAGGCGCGCCTGCCCGTGCGTGCTCGCTCACGGAGACGCCCGAGGCAGCGGGCGCGCGCCCCCGCCCCCGCCCCCGCGGCGTGCGTCCGCGTGGCGGCCGCACGGGGAGGGGCGGGGCGAAGCCGCGATCCGGAGCACTTGAGGCCTGGTTGGCTGCGGTCGTGGCAGGGGCGGGCCGAAGCGGGCGTGAGGCGGTTGGTGATTGGGCGAGCCGGCGCGAGCGCGGCCCGGCGCCGCAGGCGGAGCCCGCCTATTTGAAAGACGCGGCCGCGCGCCCCGGGGCTTCCCTCACCCACCTTCCACCCTGGTCGCGGCGGTGGCCTCGGCGACGGAGGCGGCGATGGAAGCGGCGACGGAGGCGTCGGGGGCGGCCGTGGCGGCTGAGGAGCAGGCGGCGGCGGCCGGAGCGGCGGCTCCGAGGCAAGGCGGAGCCGCCCCGGGGGAGGAGGGCAGGCCCGGGCCCCGGGTTCCAATGCCGCCTCTGGGGCCCCCTCCGGGCGGCCCCGGCCGTCTCCTCGGGGGTCGCCAAGCCGCCCCGGCGGCCGCGACGAGCCGGGCCCCGCGGCCCCCCACTTCCGGGGCTTGGTGGGAGGAGGGCGCGGAGGCGGCGCCCGCGGGGCTGGCCGCCGGGCCGGGCCGGGGCGTGCACGGGGAGGGCCGCCCCCCGCCCTGCGGGCCTCGGACAAGCGCCCTCCCCGCCTCCAGGAGGCGCGGGTCGGCCTGGGCCCTCCCCGGGGTGCATGAGAGCAGCGCGGGCACGCCCCCTCCTGTGAAAGGGTGGTCAGTGGGTAGACGGGCCCCCTGGGGATGACCCGGCGGCCCGCCTGGCCCCATGCCCCGCCTGGCCCTGGCCGAATGACTCCTTTAAACGGGCAGTTTGCCCCCCCAAGGGTCAGTTACGAGGAGGCAGGTTAGAGCCCCCAGCAACGAAGGGGTGCAGTCGGGCCTAGCTCAGCTCTTGGGTCCTCCAGGGTAGGAAACTTGAAATGTCGTCATTGGGTTTTAAGTGAACAGCTTTTTGTTCTTTTCTCTTTTTTTAATCCTAATTTTCTCATGACTTCTAGGCCTAAGAAAATGTCTGGTAACAATGATTGGTTTCAGACTACCCGGGTTCCTAGTTTTGCTCAGATGTTGAAAAAGAACTTGCCAGTTCAACCTTCTTCAACCACAGTGACTCCTCCTCCGGGTTATTCATCATCTGAGAGTTTCAGTGTGTCCAATTTAGCTTCTAAGGTGACACAAGTCACAGGTACCTGTTTGCACTAATGCCTGCTTCTTTTCCACTCACAACCTTTGTAGATAGACTTTTCTCTGTAACCTGCTCCCACCTCTGGGGTGCGGGTCCTTGTCCCTTCTAATAGTTCCTTATAGGTATCAGAATCATAATTCATAAAACTGAAATTTCCCCTTTTATAACAGCATAAACCCCAACTAAACCCCAGCCACATTGTGGCAACCCTGCCTTGTGCTGTGTCTGTGTGTGCACACGTGTGCTCACGTGTCTGCTCACCTTTGTTAATCAGTGACTAAGCATACTTAGCATATTTTTAGATAGTTACAAAGCTTGGAGAGGTAGCCAGTGCTTGGATCAGGGGTGTCACATTCAAATAGAATAACAAAATCTGTGACCTGTTGTGTTTATTTTGTTAAATATTTTATCACTTCACCTTCATCTGCTTTGAACAGTGAGTTTGATACTTCTGCATCATGACAGATTCAGGTGATAGGAGATTCAGGATCCAGAAAGTTCTCAATAGGCTAGAACACTGGACCGAGTCTAATAAAATAAAAATTTATATGAATGTGTTTCTATACCTGTATATATGTATGTATATATGTATATTTTTTTTTCCTGTACTTGGTGAGTTTTTTAAAGACCCTTAGTAAAGTTGAGGAAATTGTGACTAAACAAAAGTTCAATGTTAGAAAATTCTAATTAGAAGAAATTTCAGTGGATTGCAAGGTCACCATGGGTCAGCAGTATGACTTGATAGGTGATCATAATTAGTTTGATATGGAAGTACCTGGGATCCATCTTGCAAACCAGAGAAGCTTAATGCACTCATGTGGTATAGGGTAACCTCACTTAGGGGTCTCTGCTCTGTTGGCCACCACTCATGTGATAGGAAAGGAGCTGGTAGAGGTGGGCCAAAGCATCACTATTCTCACTTCTCTCCTTGCCCTACTATAGTCACCTATACCTTTGAGGGAAAAGAGTAGCAAAGGCAGAGTTCTGGGCTGCAGGAACCTGTCATGAGAGCCTTATGGGTCCTGGAGAAAACTACAGAGACAGGTTTCCTATTCTTATTTCTTGTTCTGAAAACAAATGACATTGGCGGGGGGTGGGGGGGTGCCTGTCTTTGAAACTGTTCAAAAGTGGGAAGGTCAGCTTTTCCCTTGGCAGACCCTGTTCCTTCTGAGGTCTTGAAGCACAAGCTGCATGAGGAGTGGTTAGTACAGTTGTAGAAGCTGGACCAGCTGGTCTGTTAGGCCATAGAATGGTGGAAATTGAGCTGGAAGGGATCAACCTCATAATTTTACCAATGATGAAATTGATAATTAGGGATGTAAAAGTGACCTCCCCAATGTCAGACCCAGCCCAGGACCTCTTGACTCCAGAGCCAGTGCTGCTCACTGGAAAAAAGACTCCAGAGACCCTTGACCTCTTGAGATTCCCTCACATGTGTACTCAAAAGATAGGGTAAAGTAGGGTGAAATTGGGGCAAAAGAGCTAGAGATGGAAGCTTGAAGGGGGGGTAGAAGCAATATTTGTTTTGTATTTTAAAGTGTACCCCTTGAAGTAGAAGTATTTCCATTTTGTGGAAGAAATCACTGAGCTCCACTTTCCACATCTGTAAAATGTGGTGGATGGGACTAGAGCACCTAATCTCTTCCATTTGAAGAATTCTGCAATTCTTTTAATTAAATGAGATAATCTTATATTTATCATTACATTGCTGGTGATGAAGTGCTTCAAAATTGTTTACTGTCTGAACTGGCAGAGCAGATGTGATCAGCTTGTATGTATCTTGATCTAATGTCTGCATTGGTTTAGGGACTAGAGGAAAAGACTTCTTGGTGGAGGATGTTTGGCTTTTTTTTTCTGCTGCTGCTTCATCTTTCTTAAACTGACTTGAAACTATTGTTTGTATTGTAGGTAATTTTCCAGAACCACTACTTTCCAAAGTAGTTCTACCTAATCCCAACACTGTGCTTCCTCCAAAGAAAATTCCCAAGGAATTCATCATGAAGTACAAACGGGGAGAGATCAACCCAGTGTCGGCTCTCCATCAGTTTGCACAGATGCAGAGGGTGCAACTTGACCTTAAAGAAACTGTAACAACAGGTGAGTGTTTGCTGAGATTGTCTGGGCACGCCACAGAAAATAGAAGGAAAGAATGAAGAGGAAGGAAGGCCCCAAGCAGGGGACAGACAGGAGTGCTGGGCAGGCTGCTCCCTTCTTGTAATTGGGGAGTTGGGGAAACATGAGGTGGGAGGGAACCCCCCCACCAAGGTTCTTAGAGATGGGGATGGAAAACCATCGGCAGGGCCAAGGACTTTGGGGAACAGACCTCTCTTTTTTGGGTTTCAGTATCCAGGATTACTGGTCTGGGGGTAGATTACAGTACCTGTCAAGGCAGTTCGTTGCCATGGAGCAGGTTCTTAGATTTCTTCCCTAAGGCAACTACCAATGACACTAAATTGAATACAGTGGCCCTGTTGCTGAGTGGCCCATTGCTGAGATTAGACATAAGGTTTTGCCAGTAACATTAAAGCAGCTTTTAACATTATTTTAAAAATTATTTAACATTTTTTAAAAATATTTTTTCCAGTTAGACATAAAAATTTAATTTTGGTCTACATTTAAAAATTTTTTTTTTCACATTGCTATAAGAGTCTTGTAAAAGTAAACAATCCCCCTCTCCTCATAAAGATAGAAAAATCTTATGAAAAATAAAGTGAGAGAAAAGAAAATGTGCTTCAGTCTATGTTCAGATACCATCAGCTCTGTCTTTGGGATGGATTGCATTCTTTTATCATTAGTACATCATTTTTTTCCCCCCATAGTTGCTATTGTTAGCTCTATTTCCCTCTATCCCATTCCTCCCCACCCTCTTTTTTTCCTATTGTCTTTGACCTTGTCCCTCCTTAAAAATGTGTTGTATCTGACTACCCTCTCCCACAATCCCCTCTTTTATCACCTACACTCCCCCTTCTATCCCTTTCCTCTCCTTTTTTTCTTTACGCTACTGAGTGTATATGTTATTTGCTCCCTGAGCCACTTCTGATAAGTCATTCATTCTCTCTCGTCTTCTCCTCCATTGCAATTGCTGTTTTTTGCCTCTTATGTGAAATGTCTTAGACCATTCTACCTCTCTTTTTCCTTTCTCCCAGTACACTCCCTTTTTGCCCATTAACGGCATCTTTACAGTATATTATACCTTCATATTCAGCTTCCCCCATGCCTTGTCTACATATGTTCCTAACTGCTCTGATAAATGAGAAGGTTCAAATGAGTTATCAGGATCATCTTCCCATGCAGGAATACACGCAATTCAATATAATTAAATCCCTCATAATTTGCCCTTCCTGTTCCCCTTCTCTATGTTTCATCTGAGTCCTGTACATGAAGATTAAATTTTCTGCTCAGCTCTGGTTATTTCAACAGGGAAGTTTAAAAGTCCCCTGTTTCTCTGAATATCCATCTTTCACCCTGAAAGATGATCTTCAGTTTTGCTGGGGAGTTGATTCTTGGTTGTAATCCAACTTCTTTTGCCTTCTGGAATATCATCTCAAGTCCTATTAGCACTTAATGTATATGCTGTGTAAACCTGGCTGTTGGAACCATTGTATTTTAATTGTTTCTTTCTGGCTATTTGCAGTATTTTCTTCTTGACTTGGAAGTTGTGGGATTTGACTATAGTATTCCTGGGGATTTTTATTTTGGGATCTCTTTCAGGTAGTCCAATAATTTTTTTTTAGGTTTGGTTTTTTTTTTTGCAAGGCAAACGGGGTTAAGTGGCTTGCCCAAGGCCACACAGCTAGGTAATAATTTTTAAGTTATCTCTTGTGGATCTGTTTTCCAGGTCAGTTGTTTTTCCAATAAAATATTAAATTATCTCTTCTAGATCTGTTTTCCAGGTCAGTTGTTTTTCCAATGAAATATTAAATTATCTCTCCTGGATCTGTTTTCCAGGTCAGTTTTTTCCAATGAAATATTTTATATTTTCTTCTAGTTTTTCATCCTTTTGATTTTTTATTGTTTCTTCTCAGGGAGCCTCCCCCCCCCCCCCCCTTTCTGTCTGGTCTATTCTGCTTTTTAAGGCATTCTTCTCCTTGTTTGATCTTTTGGACTGCTTTTTCCATTTGAATGAAACTTTTTTTTTTTGCAAGGCAAATGGGGTTAAGTGGCTTGCCCAAGGCCACACAGCTAGGTGATTATTAAGTGTCTGAGACCGGATTTGAACCCGGGTACTCCTGACTCCAGGGCTGGTGCTTTATTCACTGTGCCACCTAGCCACTCCTGAAACTGGTTTTTAAGATGTTATTTTCTTCAGTACTTTTGGTGTCATCTTGACCAAGCTGCTAACTTGATTTTCATGGTTTTCTTGCATTGCTCTCATTTCTATTCCCAATTTTTCCTTTACCTCTCTTATTTGATTTTCAAAACCATTTTTTGAACTCTTCCATAGCCTGAGCCCATTTCCTATTTTTTCTTGCAGGCTATAGATACAGAAGCTTTGACTTTGTCATCTTCTGAATACGTGTTTTGATCCTCCATGGGACCAAAGTAATTGTGTATGGTCAGATTCTTTTTCTTTTGTTTGCTCATTTCCCCAACCTATGACTGTTAAGGTAGGGCTCTGCATCCAAGGTGGAGGACACACTGTCCCTAGCTTTTTTATTTTTTATTTTTTGGCAAGACAGTGGGGTTAAGTGGCTTGCCCAAGGCCACACAGCTAGGTGTCGGAGGCCTGAATTGAGCTCAGGTACTCCTGACTCCAGGGTTGGTGCTCTATCCACTGTACCACCTAGCTGCCCCTTTTGAGGATTTTGCAGCTATTTTCAGGCATACCCCTCCAGGACCTCAATTTCTCCAAGGTCTTATACAAGGCTCTGATTGCTCCTGGTCTTTGCTCTGGTCTGTGGATGACCACAAGCTCTCCCCTCTGTCCTGGAGCTGTGAGGAGGGTCCCTGCTCTGCTAGGGCAGTATGGGGTTCCTGGCTGTGACCTGGATCTGAATTTGTGTAATATACCAGAGTCCTGTCCTAGGGATAGTGAAGAGACCGCTGCAATCTCCCCTGACCCCCTTACCACCTGTGGCCTGAGTACTCTGGAAGCAGCTGCCAGGTGGCTCTGCAGGGCTGTTTCTGGTTTCTGGGACTGGAGCTGTGCTCAGGCCTGCGATAGACTAGGTTCTGGGTGCACTCTGGCCTTCTGTGTTCTTGACAGTCCCTGGACTGAGAGCTCTGGAAATAACCACTGCTATCAAGAACCCAGATAACGGGGCAGCTAGGTGGCGCAGTGAATAGAGCACCAGCCTTGGAGTCAGGAGTACCTGAGTTCAAATCCAGTCTCAGACACTTAATAATTACCTAGCTGTGTGGCCTTGGGTAAGCCACTTAACCCCATTGCCTTTAAAAATCTAAAAAAAAAAAAAGAACCCAGATAACCCTTGGATCCCAGGTATACCCATCCTTGCGGACTGTTGGAGCTGGTTTTCTTGGGCAACTGATGCAGCACTGTGGCTCTTTCCAACCATGGTGGAACAGAGCCTTCCTGTGGATCTTCCAAATTGTCCTGGGCCAGAAAATTGTTTCACTCAGCCTTTCTGTGGGTTCTGCCACTCTAGCATTTGTTTAGAGTCATAATTTAAAGGCATTTGGAGTGGTCTGGGGGAGTTGCTGGGATTTCCTGCCTTGGCTTTGAGCACCCACTCCCCTTTTAACATTTATTTTTAAAAATTGTGAGTTTCCGATTCTTTTACTTCCTCCTCTTTCACCTCTCCTTGAGAATCTGTGCAGTCACACAAAACATATTTCCATATTAGTTATACTGTAGGAGAAAACAAAGATCCAAAAAAACTCCCCAAGAAAAATAAAGTTGAAAAAGTCTGTTTCCATTTGCATTCAGACTCTATTGGATCTCTGTCTGGAAGCGAATGGCATTCTTCATGAGTTCTTTGGGAGCACTTGAATCATTGTATTGCTGTGAGCAGTTAAGTTGAACTGACTCTTGTTGCTGTTTGGGTTTTCCCCTTCACAGCGCCCGAGGAGAGTTTGGTGTTCAAGTCCCCCATTTGTGCTTGTTCTCTGGGTGTATGATCACTTGTACAGGAGACAATTCTTGAATTTCATTTTCCTTTTGTCATTCAGCAAGTTTGCATTAAACACCTGCTATGTTCCTTGGTCTTGGGCAAACAAAGACAACTTGAAAAAGTTCCTTCCCAGGAGGTGCTTAGATCCGGCTGGAGGAAACAGTATAAATGCCCATACAAAGAAACATGAGAGTCAAGAGAGAGTAGGGATAATTGGAGGAGAGGGGTTGATAGGTTGAATTGACCAGGGATGAATAGGGTTGGTGCATCTCTCAGCTGATGAATGTTATGGAGAGCTACCTCTGGGTTGAATGGATGAGTGACCATTACCAGATGGTCAAGAATTGTGGGTTTTGTTGGAGAAATCCCATTTAATGGCACTAGGAAGCATGTCTTATTTCTTTTGTTGTTTTTGATTTTTTGTAAGGCATTTGGGTTAAGTGACTTGCCCAAGGTTACACGGGTAATTATTAAGTGTCTGAGGTCAAATTCGAATTCGGGTCCTCCTGACTCCAGGGCCGGTGCTATATGTACTATGCCATCTAGCTGCCCCAGAAACATGTCTTATTAATCCTGAAGATGTAGCCAAAATATGTAAGGAGGAGTGAGTTGGCTTTTCAGTTTGAAAATTGTCATGGAGACTCACATAATGAGAAGGGATTGGGGGGGTCCAGTGAAGGTTGACATGAGCTAACCCTTCTTGGTGGGAGTTCCTCTTCTCCTACCCTGTCTTAGAAAGGGGTTTGGAGGGGAAAATGGGGAGAGAGTTCCTGTCTGGATCATCATCTACTTGTGTGTCCCCATTCTAAGAGAGAAGTTTCTTTCCTTTCTCTTCCTAGTATATTTATTTCTTCTCTTTGCTTTATTTTAATGTCAGAACATAAACTCACTCCTTAAAATCCTCTTCAAACTCTAGATATCTGAGGAGTGTCCTGTTCTTTCTTGAATAAGCTCATCTCTTTATGGTTCTTTTTTTTTAACCTCTTTAACTATGACTAATTCATCCCCTTTATAAACTTGTTTAGAATGGGAACCATTGATCCCTATAGGCCTCATTTTTAGTGTAGTGCCAGAACATCATGAGAGACTCTTTTTTTTTCTTTCTGTCTGCTTGGGGCTCTTTGAGAAGAATGATGGATTCCTTGTTCATTTTGTTCTCTTAATAGATTTGGGTAATTTTATTACATGATTTCTTCATATGTATCCAGGGTTTTGTTTTTATTTTTTTTTCCATCATGGCTTTCAGCCCAATGATTCTTTAATCATCTCTCCTTGATTTTTTTCCCAAGTCTCTTGTCTTTCATATGAGACACCTTACATTTTCTTCTATTTTTTTCTCAGTTTTAAAATTGTTGGGGTTTTTGTGAATAAGAAAGCTGTTGTGGGTGACTCAGACTTTGACAAAATAGTAGTAATAATAAAAGACACCTGAATTTTGAAACTAGAAGAACTTCTATCTGCCAGAAAGAACTCATTTCTTCCTCTCACCCACCTCTGATGCCCAGTCCCTTTCTCTGTTGAACTTTCCTATTTCTGTTGAATGTATTACTTTTCTTCTGTTCTTCAGTTGTGATAAGTAAAAGATGAAATGATTGAGGAAGCAAACACAAGGTTTGATCTTCTGAGTGTTTCAGGTTTAGGAACCAGATCTCACCTTAGGCCTGGACTATGAATACAGGAGGAGACAGATTTTTGTATATTTATTTATTTGTTTATTTTAGGGTTTTTTTTGCAAGGCAATGGGGTTAAGTGGCTTGCCCAAGGCCACACAGCTAGGTAATTATTAAGTGTCTGAGGCCAGATTTGAACTCAGGTACTCCTGACTCCAGGGCTGGTGCTCTATTCACTGCACCACCTAGCTGCCCCAGATTTTGTATATTTAAAAACAATCAAAAAAGACAAGGAAAAATTCCTATTAGGTAGTCTGGTTTCTAATTGGATGAAATATTAGGTGCTTTCCAAGTTGAGAGGGGGAATGTCAACAGGTGCAATTCCCTGAAATCAGAAAGATTGGTCCCATTCCCTGTAAATATCTGTATTCTATCAAAGACACATGGGAGCAATAACTGTATGAGATCAGTTTTCTAAGACATCAGTTGTTTGAGATGTACAATTGAGAGAAAACTCTTTACATATTCTTTGGATCCAACTGTGTTTCTGGTCAGCAAAGTGGAGCTCCTTAGTTTAAGGGTCTCTAAGCAGCCTTGCAGGACTAGGTTCAACAATAAAATAAGGTTTTCTCCCAATTCTTACAATTAAATAGTTGAAACACACCCATAATTGAATAGAAAGGAAAGAGAGCTCCAAAATTGAGTCACAAGATGATGAAAATTCACTCAATTCCCACAATTAACCATCTGTTGTTCTAATTCCATCAATCCCCTCACCAGGTTTGTAACCTTGACTCTGCTCTCCTTTACCTCACGTATCAATTCAGTTATTAGCCTAATTCATGTATTCACACATTGAAAGACTTTCTCTGTGACTTTAATCATGAATAAATTGGGAAGGGCAAGTGATGTTGGTCATTTCCAGTGATACAGCATCCAAGGAACCAAAACCAGGGTTGGAGACATATATAGAACTTGGAAGTTTGACTTGTAATAGCAACATACTCTAAATGTTTAACTACATAGTAATAAATTTAGCTGAATGTGGAACAGTTTAAGGATTTCTCTTCCCTGAAGGTCTTGAAGCAAAGCCCGTGTCATAATTTCTGGAGATGTTATCTGAGGGAATTCTTAGTCTGAGATTTCTGTGATACTGAGTAAAGAAAGATAAATTGACTAAAAATCATCCCACAAGTATTACTGATAGAACTATTTAAAATTTTAAAATTACATGAACTTATGCTATCTTATTTTTAGAAGTTTTTCTAAATCAGAAAATAAATTGCTGATTTTTTTATATCAATAATATTTTCTTTCTTTTGATACTTTTGATCAAATTCTGGTAATTGTATTCACAGTTTAATGTCATACCAGTTTTTCTGGATATTTCTTTCAGGTAATGTTATGGGTCCTTATTTTGCCTTTTGTGCTGTGGTGGATGGTATTCAATATAAAACTGGACTGGGACAAAATAAAAAAGAGTCTAGATCGAATGCGGCCAAGCTAGCCCTTGATGAGCTTTTGCAGTTGGATGATCCTGAGCCAAGGAATGTAGAACCCTCAGGTGAGTGCTCTAGTCATTAAACAATAGTTCTCTTCTTTCCTCTCCCCCTTCCTCTTCCCTCTCTCCATTCTTCCTCCTTGTTCTACCTCCCATAACTAAATACATCAATTAGGGACTGGGCCTGATAGTTCATTGGGGTAGGGAGCCTCTAGTGAAGAACTTCTCAACTAAGCATATGCTTATTCTGTCATTATTATTGGTTTGTGCTACTATTTTTTTTTATATTCAGCTTCAGCTTGGCTAGATTTTTTTTTGATAGAAAAAGAAATTTGAGCTCATAATAGAGCTTCAGAGGCAGCTAGCTAGGTGGTACAGTGGATAGAGCACCAGCCCTGGAGTCAGGAGGACCCGGGTTCAAATCCATCCTCAGACACTTGATAATTACCTAGCTGTGTGGCCTTGGGCAAGCCACTTGACCCCATTGCCTTACATAAAGTAAAATAATTTATTTGTTTATTTATTTTAGGTTTTTGTAAGGCAAATGGGGTTAAGTAACTTGCCCAAGACCACACAGCTAGGTAATTATCAAGTGTCTGAGGCTGGATTTGAACCTGGGTCCTCCTGACTCCAGGGCTGGTGCTCTATCCACTGTGCCACCTAGCCGCCCCATAAAATAAAATTAAAAAGAAAAAGAAATTTCTACCCAGGTATCCCTTGAGTATATGTAAGAAAATATATTGGTAGTCAGAATGAAGATCAGAGTAGCAGATACTCTATTATCCTGGTTACTTCCTCTCTTATAATTGTAGTTCTTGACCATGTTGACCTCAAGTACCTAATGAAAACCCTAGTCAGAGCTCCCAAAACAACTGTTTTCTCCTTCCCGAATGATTCCCATATTGATCTGATTCTCCAAAATTGTGATGTCATGAACTATTAGGAACAGCACCAGAAAGCTAGAAATTATAAACAATCCAGAAACCTTTGGCTGTA
This sequence comes from Macrotis lagotis, assembly GCF_037893015.1. NCBI lineage: Eukaryota > Metazoa > Chordata > Mammalia > Peramelemorphia > Peramelidae > Macrotis > Macrotis lagotis. The sequence continues at coordinate 25,487,417 of NC_133660.1, forward strand.
AGATGCACTAAAAACCATGGGAAACAATTTTAGTTAGCTACAAAGTAGGCCCAGCTGTTGTTCCACCAAAGACTTACTGTAATAAATGAACATCTACTTATTATTTTTCATGTGTATGTAGATATATTTATGATTAATAAGATGCAAATTATAAGAAAATAGCTTTAGTTTTCTGATCTTGCTCAAATACTATTTTTTCTAATGGAAAAGTCTTTTGCCATGGAATTTTATATACTATTATATTATAATACACCATTAAAATTTTAAGGACCTTATATTTTTAAAATTTCTTTCAATAGGTCCTCCTCTCATCCCTGCAGAACCTACCATTTCAACTGAATCGAATTATGTTTCCAAGGTGCATTACGGTAGGAAAATTTTTATATTCTAGTTTGGTACAGCTGCGCCACCTAAAGAAATAGAACATGTACAAATTTGCTTCAAAGGTCTGTGTTTTTGAGGATCTGCTGAGACAGATCTGTTTGCTTGAATTGGGTTGGTAAGCTTTCAGTCTTTGTGACCAAAATTTACTTTTCCTTGTGGCCAAGTTTAGTGATGAATCATCTCACCCTTCATGATACTGTTTCTTTGAATGGCAGCTGTGGTCATCTGTAACCTGATGGAGAAGAAGCTCTCTAAATCTGGCCTCTGCTGGCATCGCCTCCAGTAACCTGAGGGTCACTTTTGCTCTAGAGGATGAGTTTGGGGATGGCAGGTGCTGAAGGTTGTTTCATTCCATTGGAGTTAGGTATGAGAAGTTGAATCACCCTGCTGAAGTGTTCACTTCAAGCCAGAGTAAGGACAGAGGAATGGTGGCTTCACAGGAACTTCTTCTGGCTCTTCAGTAAGCTCGGCAGAACTTTGATGCTGGGGACCAGGGAGCACAAACAAGCAGGCTGTTTCCTCCTTTGAAATTGGAGATGCAGGTTTACCAGCAGTCAGCTCATCCACCTCAAGTCTGGTGTCAGAGCAGGGCTTCTTAGCCATTTTTGAGCGCCATGGGCCCTCTGTGCCCCTCTGGTGATGTCTGGGAACTCCTTAGAATAATGTTTTTAAATGTAGAAATTACAGTGGAAACCAACTATATTGAAACAATATGAAAATAGAAAAAAAGAAACCAAATCAAGTCTTAGAACCCCGATTAAGAAATTTTGTTCTAGAGCTTCCCCAAACAGTACCTGAATTGACATCTTTACACACCTGCATTTCAGTGGTGGTAATTTGTCAGTGACTCGAGGCAACACTGCTGTCACATCGTTGGTAGAAAGCGGTCCATCTGTACCCTGCCATTTCTCCTTGGCCCAAGATGTTAGGTTCAAAGCACCTCGACCCATTTGTATTTGTAAATCCTGTTAGATTGGTGACACTCTGACAAGATCAGCTAATACTTGACCTTAAGGATCATGTCAAAACAATGGAAATTGATAATCTGCAAGGAACCTGAAAGGTGCATTCTTCAAGTCTTTTTAGATAGAAAGAATGTGATTCTCTGGCACTGCCATGTTGATGATTAGAGTTGTCATGAAGGTCCAGATTAGAATCAATGAAGGATAAAGATAGGAGGTGCTTAGGAACATTAAGTAGGCAGAACTAAGAAGAGGTGATACCTTTGGCCCTTAGACATCTCCTGACCTCTCAGGTTTTCAGATATAGGGTGCATTCTCAAAAGTAAAGACAGAAAAAAAAATAGAAAATCTTCTCAATTCAACACTACATTATTAGCTGAGCCTGCCACGATACGCAGTTGTTCCTTGCATTAATAGGCAAAGAAGTAGGTCTAATAACCCCTTTCTTTAAAAAAATAAAACTTCATTGATATTTTTATATTGCCTAAATTTCTCCCTATATCCATTTCCTACCTCCCAGAGATCCATCTCTGGTAATAAATACTTTTGAAAGGGAAAAATAAGAGAGGAAAAAATTCAACAAAAATGATCCGTAATTGAAAAGATTTGGACATATATGTAATATTCCAAACTCATGGACTACCTCCTGCCACCTCTGCAAAAGAGTTGGAGGGGAAGGTGGCTAATAGTTATTTTTAACAGTTCTACTTGCCTTTAATGTCTCCCACATCCAAACTTTTGGTTTTCATATTGTTTCCAATGAAATAACGCTCATTTATTAAGTACTCACTATGAACTAAGCCTTGTGCTAAATATATCAGGAAAAACAAAACAATCTTTACCCTCAAGGAGCTTCCATTCTAGTGGGGAGAGGTAGCATGTATATAGAAAGGCTGGTGCAAATGGCTCACTTGTACAAGGCAATAGGTCATTACAATAATGGGAAAACTCTAGAATCTTAGAGGAAGTTGAAAGGCAGAAGAAGGTAGGACTGCTGTTGAATCTGGAGGGCACCAAAAATTCCAGGAGGCAGAAGACAGCATTGTAGGTCTGGGGGTAGACAGGGCAAAGGCCTGTGGAGAGGTTTTAATATCAGAAACAGCAAAAAAGGCCATCACTGCAGGGAGGTAGGAAGGGGCCAGACTCTGAAGAACTTTGACAACTAGAAGTCTCTTTCTTTGGTCCTGGAGATAATAGGGAACCACTGCAGTTTATTAAGTTAGGAGGAAGGGGTAAAACAGATGACTCTTATGTGGAGAAAACCCGGTCTTCTTATATTCCTCTTTACCTCTGCTACCATCATCTTTTTTTTTTTTTTTGCTTGTTTTTGCAAGGTAATCAGGTTAAATGGCTTGCCCAAGGTCACATCACTAGGCAATTTTTAAGTGTCTGAGGCTGGATTTGAACTCGGGTACTCCTGACTTCAGGGACACAGTGCCACCTAGCCACTCCTGCTGCCACTATCTTAACCAGGTCTTCCATCTCCATAGGCCCAAATTTCCCAGAAGTGCATTTGATAAAAAAAAAAAAAAGTCACTACTGAGCATGGTGGAACCCTTGCAAGTGTTCACAGCTGCCTGGTTGGGTTTATTTTCTTGGAAGCTCTTTCATCTGAGGACATCCTTGCTCCTGATCCTTAAGAGATTCCCTGTTGCCTCTGGTGGAAGCCTGAACTCTCGAAGGACCCTGACCCTCATGGTTCCCAATGTGAATCCTTGGTCTCCTTCACTGTGCTTCTGTAGGTTTGTATATATTTCTGAATACTCCAGTGGAGGAAGACCAGAGCACATCTAAAAGAGGCACCCGGGGTGCTGAAAAGACTGGAGTCATTGCTTGTGGGAGATGGATGCTGTGATCATACTGAAAGGAGCTCTGTGATCAGAAGAAGGTGTGGTCGAATTCAAAGCATTTCCTAGCTCTGCCACTTTCTGCTGTGCCACCTTGGGCAAGTCCTTACCTTCACTGTGCCATGTTTGACCAAAGGACCCTTTCTCTGTAACTCTTGACTCAACTTCAAGCCCTTCTGTGGTTCTCTGTTCTGTTGACAGTTGACAGTGAGATTGATCTGGACCAAGGATGGGTAATCCAAGCAAAAGAAAACACCATTGACTATTACAGTGAAAGGGGTACAAAGAGTTAGACACGACTGAACAACAACAGTCTGAGTGGATTGATTATTAGCAAGGCATGCAGTTGCAAAACAGATCAGATCCAAGGCTCCTCAGTAGGCACAGATACACTAAATGTGGTCAGTAATGAGAAACAAATTAAGTTACATGATCTTGAGCAGCAAGTCCATTTCTTCTCTCTGACTGAAGTAGGACAGAATCAAAGGGTACTAAGTATAAGTTGTACCAGAATGTATTGTGGCTGTTTCCCTGAAATCATATGAATTAATCTTTTATGGGAATATGAAATACATGCGTTTTTCAACATAGAGTTGGTTTTGTTCCTTCAGTTCCCCTCTCTGATCCTTGGGGAGTCGGTTTCATATAGATCAGTTATGCAATGCTAACTTGCGTCTTAAGGTCCATTGTTATTCAAGATTGGTATTTTGAACCATCATCAGGTTATTAGAAATTATTTTGAGCAGACTTTAATACAAGTAATACAGCATCTTACACAAAGCCAGAAGACGATTGTGAAACATAGGATAATTTGAACCCATTTGCTTCTGGTAATCAGTATGCCTACTTTTTGTAATCAGGAGAATAACCAAGAAAACTAGGAAGAAGAGTCCTACCAATGAGGTATTTGCCATCTAGGCAATTGGGTTTCTGATACAACATGTTGGATTTTATGGAGACATTTAAAATCTCCCCTGATTGGTTAATGAAGGTATATCAAGACTGATCATTGCATGGGCTCCTCATCATGAAGCTGCAAGGCATTCTAAGACCATGTGGTTTTGTAAAACCATTTATACTAAAGAATATATCTTAGTTTGGAGATAGGAGATGGACTCACTTGTGACTTGAGTCAACTTCTCAATCTCAAAGGAAAGATTTCTAGCTTGTCACTCTAAGGCAGCAACCCCAAAGTGTGAAATTGTGGTCTAGAGGGACTTGAAACATGAAACATAATCTGTATTTTTACTGAAACATAATCTGTGTTTTTACAGTTTCTTATATATACATCCTTACTCTCTTGCCTTTGATATTTAAGCTGCTGTGCTCCTAAATTTCTAGTGAAATGTTTCCCTCAGTCTTACAGAATGATTGGAAACTGATATTGGTAAAAAATTAGTAAGTGATCCTACAGTTCTATAAGCTTCTTCCCTGAAGACATAAAACAGACCAAGAAGCTTCATTTCAAAATTTTTTGTTATATCCAGTAAAATTGGAACAATCATAAGTAAGTTTTGCAAAACCAATAGGTTTGTCATCCACCTTTTCTATTTTTGTTGTAAATGGTCCCGGCAGAGATAAATGATTCAATATTTGGCAAAAGAAAATATTGTGTGCACTCATGAATAGTTCAATGAATTACTGGGGCTTATGTTTCTGACAAAACAAAGTAAAATTTGGAAGAGGAGTGAGTATCCACTGGTAATGAAATCTTCCTAGTTTTGTGGAAAACTACATTTTCATTGTTTTGTAGTTTAAAAATCATGATAAGGGTGGGAAAAAGTGAACTGACCTTGGTTTCATATCATTTGTAATTCTATAAATTCTATAAAAATCATAAATTACATAAATTCGATATAAATGGTCCAATGAAATCTTTTGGAGTTAGCCTGTCTGCTTACAGAGGATCATTTGGAGTAATAGAAAGCCTCCCAAGGATCAAGTTGATGAATATGGTGGCATATCTAGTGTCCGTTGAGGCCTGATTGCTTTAAAGTGATATAAAGTATGTCCCATGTCTTTGTGAATCTTACTGCATTAGTATTAAGTGATTAGTATTAATAGTATTAAGACTTTTCCAGTTTTCTGCTTGGGGTAGAATCAATGGAAAGAGTAACTATTTTATCAATAGCCTGAGAATTAAATAGCAGCAAGGACATGTGAGAGCTTGAAAACATAATAAGAATGATTGTAGGGCATAGAGCAAATGGGAGAGGGAAAAGTTTCCATTTCTCCATAGATGGTGATTTTTCATTTCCACAGTTAGTTTTTTTTTTAAATTTATTTATTTAGGGGCAGCTAGGTGGCACAGTGGATAGAGCACCAGCCCTGGAGTCAGGAGTACCTGAGTTCAAATCTGGCCTTAGATACTTAATAGTTATCTTTGTGGCCTCGGGCAAGCCACCTAACCCCACTGCCTTGCCAAAAAAAACGCTATTAATTTATTTTATTGATTTTGAATTTTACAATTTTTCTCCTAATCTCACTCCCCTCTCCTCACCCCCCCCCCCCCCACAGAAGGCAGTCTGTTAGTCTTTACATTCACAGTTGCTGTTAAGAGTTCTCATGTGCAGGGACAACTAGGTGGTGCAGTGGATAGGGCACTGGACCTGGAGTCAAGAGGGCCTGAGTTCAAATGTGACCTCAGAACTTAATAAGTACCTAGCTTGTGTGACCTTAGCCAAGTCACTTAACCCTACTGCTTTGCACCTCACCCCCCCCCCAAAAAAAAACAACAAAAAAGAGTTCTCTGACACTGGTAGGAACAGTAAGGAGCAGAGCACAGTTTCTCCAAGATTCTTTTCTTTTATTTGGATTGCAGTAGGGGTGGTCAACAGTTATTGGAATGGTCCTTCCCAGGTGGGTCGAGTTCTGTTGAAAGTTCTTGATGTGAAGGTTATTTCCATGTACTGCAGTTCCTGCTTTGTGAAGGTCCTTCAGGCTGGTTTGTAATTCCTACCTATAAGAAGCAACAGACTTCTCTCCTCTCAGCAATGAGATTTTTTTAGATTGTGGAGAAGGGTTTTGCTCTTGTGGGGAGGATGACTAAAAATCATTTCATTTATCTAGATCTGAGAGGGGGGAGGTTGAGGTTTCCCACTAGTAGAGTTTTGCTGTCTATGTCTTCCTGTAATTCTTTCAGCTTCTCTAAGAATTTGGGTGCTGTCCCACTGGGTGCATATATATTCAATATTGAAATAACTTTATTGTCTATGGTACCTTTTAGGAGGATAAAGTTTCCTTCCTTATCTCTTTTAATGCTATCTCTTTTTAAAATGCTGCTGCTTTGTCTGAGATAAGGATTGCCACCCCTCTTTTTACTTGAGCTGAAGCAAAATATATTTTGCTCCAACCTTTTACCTTTACTCTATATGTATATCTCTGCTTCAAATGAGTTTCTTGTAAGCAGCATATTGTAGGTTTCTGGTTTTTAATCCACTCTGCTATTTGCTTACATTTTAAGGGAGAGTTCATCCCATTCACATTCAAGGTTATGATTACTAATTCTTTATTGCCCTCTGTGCTATCTTCCCTCTGTATTTTCCCCCTTTCCCCCCCCTTTATCCATATTCCCCAGTATTTTGTTTTTGAATACCACCCTCTTCAGTGTGTTTGCCCTCCTATATCACACCCTCCCCTTTCTTTCCCCTTTCCCTTTTCCCCTTCCCTTCCTTTTGTTATTTCCCCCACTCCCTTCCCTTTCTCTGTCACCCCTCCCCTTTTCCCCTTTTGATACTTGAAGGGTTAGATGTTTTATAAGTTAACTGAGTATGTGTAGGTTGACTTTAAGCCAAGTCTGATGAGAAGAAGATTCAGGTGTTTCTACTCTGCTCCCTTCTTCCCCTGTATTACTATAGGTTTTTTGGTACCTCTTAGTGTAATGAGATTTGTCCCATTCAGTCCCCTCCCTCCTCCCGTCTCTTTCCTGTCCCCCTTTTTAGGGAGGTAGTATATTTTTTTAGATCATTCTATCTAGGTCATAGAAAATTCTGAGTGTCTGTCCCTTCTAGTTCAGTATATTCTATTGAATAGAGTCAAAATTCCTGAGAGTTATTAGAGTCTTTCTCCCTAGTGGGGTTAAAGCCAGTTACATCCCATTAGGTAGTAGTCTCATGGATAGGTCATGGATGTCCATCATTTCTGGCTAGGTATATTCTCTCTGTTAGAGTTACATTTCTCAGGATTTATGAGAGTCTCTCCCCCCCCCCCCCCCATGCTAGGATATAACCAGTTTCAACTTACTGGATTGTATTATTTTCCTTTTACCGCCCCCCCCCCTTTTTTTTTTACCTTTTCATGTGTCTCTTGAACCTCGTGTTTGATGTCCAAATTTTCTGTTTAGCTCTGGTCTTTTCATCAGAAACTTTTTGGAATTCTTCTATTTCATCAAATGTCCATCTTTTTCCCTGGAAGAAAAGGCTCAGCTTTGCAGGAAAGTAGATTCTTGGCTGCATTCCAAGTTCCCGTGCTCTTCAAAATATCTCGTTCCAGGCCCTTTGGTCCCTTAAAGTTGATGCAGCCAGGTCCTGCGTGATCCTTACTGTGGCTCCTTGATATTTAAATTGTTTCTTTCTGGCTGCTTGCAGGATTTTCTCTTTTATTTGATAGTTCTGGAGTTTGGCCACAACATTCCTTGGTGTTTTCATTTTAGGATCTTTTTCTGGTGGGGATCGATGTACTCTTTCAATAACTACTTTGCCCTCCGATTCCATGATATCAGGGCAGTTTTCCATCACTAGATCCTGTAATATTAAGTCCAGGCTTTTTTTTTTTCTTTCAATGTTTTCAGGAAGTCCTATAATTTTCAGGTTGCCCCTCGATCTATTCTCAAGGTCAGTGGTTTTGTTGATGAGGTATTTTACATTTGCTTCTATTTTTTCTATTTTTTGGTTTTGTTTAACTGACTCTTGCTGTCTCATGGAGTCATTAGTTTCTGTAGACTCCGTTCTTTTTTGGGGGGAGGAGTTTTCTTCATTAACCTTTTGCAACTCTTTTCCAATTGGTCAATTCTACATTTGAAAGAGCTTTCCATTTGACCAATTGAGGTTTTGAGAGAATTAATTTCTTTTTGCATTTGCTCATTTGAGGATCTGAGAGATTTATTCTCCTTTTGTGTTTGTCCAATTGTACTTTCTAAGGTTTTGTTTTCTTGTTGCAAGGTATTAATTGTCTCTCCCAAATTTTTAAGCTCCTTCTTTATTTCTTCAAGGAAGTCTTTCTGTGCTGGAGACTAGATTGTATTCTCCTCAGAGGTTCCAGGTCTCTCTGGGTTGGGGTCTTTCCCTTCCAGGAATCTTTCTATGGATCCACCTTTCCGCTGACCCTTCTTCATTATGCTAAGACCTTGAGTTGGGTGGGGCTGGTTCACCTGGGCTTGGGATTGCTAAAGGCTTTACTGAGTGCAGTTTCTCTGGCTGGCCAGTAGGAGGTGCTGGTTGCTCTCTCTGGGGGTGTCTGTGACCTTGGTTGCCAGGCCTTCTCCCTTTGCTTGAGGGAGGGAATTGGAGCTATTGAATTCTTTTGCCTTCAGTCAGTGGTGGGCTTTACCCTGGCCTGAGGTCATTCCTCAGCTGGGCTGGTTCTTTTGCTCACACACCTGGGCCTGAGGCAGAAGTAGTTTGCAATTGTTTGTTTTGGAGGAGGCCTCTGTGCAATGGAGGCGTAGACTCAGAGTTTCTCAGACCCCAGGGATGGCGTCCGCAGCTCTCCTGCACCAGACCTCTCCCCTTCCCCAAGCTCCAGGGGGACAGCATCAACACCAGCGCCTCTGCTTCCCTGCGGACCCAAGTCCCTTTCGTCCAGCCCCACCGCTGATCTAGCAGGTCTGGCTCTCGGGCCCTCAGACTCCCGGTTCCAATTCAGCTGTTGATCTGGCTGATCCCGGGCTGATCCTCCCTCAGAACCCAGACTCACCCGCCGGTACTCAGCCAAGGCTGCTGCGGGAGACAAATCCTGAGGTAGATGTTCCTCTCCTGGCTTTTCTTTCTAGGTTTCCTGGTTCGGATTTCTTTTAAGAGGCTTGTTTCATGTGATAGATGGGGAAGAGATCAGGAGACTTTAGAACTGTGCCTGTCTTCTCTCCGACATCTTGGCCGGAAGTCCTAAAAAACATTTCAAAAAGAGAGATGCGTAATTCCTGTTTTGGTCTGCCCTGCCAAATTATTGTTGTCCATAATTGAAGAAGACCATGACATCAAGTGAATGATGACATGACACGCCCATTCTGTTGATTAACGTGAGGAGGATGTTGTACAAAGATACCCTTCTCAGAGACTGCCTCTTCTAGAACTGTCTACACAGTGGCCTGCTAGATTAGGAAAATAGGACTGCTGATATTGGTCTGGACCCAATGGGAGGTCTTGGCCATTTGGATGTGGTCCCTCTTGTGTAATCAAGGTGCCTCAGCATTGCAGGGAGACAGGGTGGTAGTTTTTGGTGACAAATATGTGACATCATGGTCTAAATTGTCAATATAGTGATTCCTGTCAATTATCTTTTTTTTTTTAGTCTTTTTTTTAATTTTCTAAGGCAATATGGTTAAGTGGCTTGCCCAAGGCCACACGGCTAGGTAATTATTAAGTGTCTGAGGCTGGATTTGAACTCAGGTACTCCTGACTCTAAGGCCAGACTCTATCCACTGCGCCACCTAGCCACCCCTCAATTATCTTTCAACAGTAGAGTTCAACTAATTGGGTCACTAAATGGGTGTAATCATCAGTACAGTAATTTTGTGGTGATGAGCCGATCTATCTCATGATGGAGTAAATCATCAGTGTATTGATATTTGACGACAAGGCTTTGACAATAGGGCAGTTAATTTGCTCTGCAGCCATCTTCCCTCAGAAACCCAAAGACTTTTATTCCCTGGAATTTGCCCAGCAAGTCATGGGAATAGCACTGCTGAATTGCTAGTCAGCATCTTATATGGCCAGAGCTGCAGTGGCATCTGATGAAGGTTTTGTTTTCTTTTTCTTGACCTGAACTCTAGGGAATATAAAATTTAGAAGTTACCCCAAGCTAAGAATAAATTTAGGAGTATTGAGTCATTGAAGTGAGACCCCTCTCTTGGAATCTGGATGCATTGATGGACCATACCTGGCCACAGTCTCTTTAAGAAGAATTTTAGCAACAATGTTAGCTATAGCTTTAAGATCAGGAAGTTCCTCAACCCAGTCTATATTAACAGTGGCCAGCTTTGGACATGCATGTAAAATCAATTTGCAAATGTTCAAATGAAGTATAAACTAAAGCACCAAAGGCAATAGTATGGAAAGTATGCTGGTTAAAGGTCCGACAAGTGAATAATCATTGCAAATTACCTATGGTAATGCCCAGAGCAATCCTATTGATCCCCTTGATAAAATAGGCATGGGTACCTGATGATTTAAACTTGGGGAGGGGAAAGGAGTGACTTAACTTCCTCAGGGACTTGATTTGTCTTAAACTAAGGTTTTCATTTTCAACCTAATGGTTATAGATAAGAGGGCAGTCATTGTAAGTGATAGAAAAAAGAGGTGAAATACATAGACAGGTCCTCCTAAGGCAGTTAACTTAGCTGCAGCCTAAACTTGATTATTACTCAGGGAAGTAGGTCAGTGGTGCCAGTGTGAGGGGAACAATGGATGATAGTCAACTTTAGGCAGCTGAAGAGTAAAAAGATATTTAATGAAGTCCCCCTCATAGTAACCACAGTATTCTGATGGTTTGCCAGATCTAGAATGCATCCTGGGAGTCCATGGCAGTGATTGTTCTTTGGGCAGTGGGTTGTTATTCCAGCTTGAGTGCTGAACAGTGAAGCTGTCCCGATGGGCTCATGGTCCAGACCACCACTGCACTAGAGTGGTAGACTCAGCATCTCTAACAAGAGAAGGACCATCTGTACAGAAGATATGGTCTGAGTCCTAAAGGGAGGAGTATGGGCAAGGTGGTTATGAGCTCATTGAGTCATGTCCATGACAGGAGAGCAGTTCTGCAAAGGCTCTCCAGAGATGCATGGATTGGGAAGTAGCATTGCAGGATTAAGAATGAAATGATGTTTAAGCATATTTTCCCAAAGTCCTGAATTCTATGTCACAACAAAAGACTCTTGTCTTCTTGGGGATGTTGAACTTTGAGTAGTTTTGTCATTCATGGCCCTACACAGGAGTGGATTTCCATTTCCTTCTCCAGTGCCTTATTTTTTGTCATGCAAAGCAATTAGGGATTGTGACTTGCCCAGGATCATATAAGTTGTGTCTGAGGCTGAGTTTTTGAAGGTCTGTGGTTCTCCTGGTTTCAGGACCGGTGCTCTGTCCACTGTACCACTTAGTTGTCTAAACTACTGGACCCCAAAGCCCACTTTGGCCACCAAAAGGGTAATGGCAACAACTGCTTACTTTTATGGCAGTTGGGTCAAGCTGGGCAGAATAGTATTCCCCAGGGTAAGGAGATGGTTCAGACCTTTGAGTGAGGAACCCCCTTGTGTTCACGTACAAAAAGGAAAGTCCAGAGCTGGAGCCAATAGCAGGCTGTTCTTGAGTTCAGCAAGGGCAGTTAGATGTTGGGGTTCAAAGTGTGAAAACACCACTTCTCAAATGAGCAAACAAAGAACCTTGTTAAAAGTGCCAGATCTGGGCCCTAAATCAGATGTGGCCCTGGTCACACAAGAACTTCCCTGGGGAGTCATCAGTGAAAGGCGGGTAGAGAGGCCATCTATCTTCTGAGAGAGAAAACCAATGGAACCACCTGATGGTTTCAAGGACTTGGCAAAGACATCTCTGTCTTCCACCCTTGAAACTCAGCATTGCTTACAATTCTATGCTTACGTGGATTCTTATAAACTTTTTTTTATTGTGTCCCTTTTTCTAGACTTAATTCTCTTTCTTACATGAAGACATCTGTCTCATTTCAGTCTCCAGTCAGTAAACATTTATTAAATGCCTTTTATTAAATGACTGTGCTAAACTCTAGGGATAGAAAAAGAGAATCTAGTGGGGGGGACAACAAACAAATATGTACAAACAAGGTATATGCAGGATGAGTCCGAAAAATATTGTCAGGAGGAAGGCCTTCCTTTAGATTACAAGATAGGATTGTATGGGACTTAAAGGAAGTTTAGGAAGTTAGACTTTCAATGTCCATCTCAATGCTTGCTCATTGATTATTGACAACTAGAACGTGATTATAGGCTGACACCCAGGCTCTTGGATGCTTCACCCTTTCAGGCTCAGAATTTCCCTGTGGCATGCAAAGAGCTAACCATATAGGGAAGGGTTCCCAGGGCTAGTCATTTTAGACCTGAGGAAGCTCTGGCCAGGAGAAAGAAAATGAAGTTAGTAGTAATGTTATCACTTAATCTTGTGCATTCACCTTTGTCGAATTTGAGTATTATCTCAGTTTTTTTTATGAGAGTTGAATTTCCTGGATATATTTATTGTTTTCTACAAATAATAATTTGACCTGTTGATTTCTAATATTATTGTTTCCTATCTCAATGCAATTACTAACATTTTTTGATACTCTATCTAATAGAAATGGGATATCAATTTTGTATGCACACGCACATGTGTGTGATGCTGCTAATCTTCTTCGTTGTAATGTTAACTTTTAGCCCAAGGTGTAGACAGTTTTGATTCTTTGAGGATTTGTGTTGTATGGTACTAATTCTTCCCTTAGAAGTTAAAATAAAAATCTCCTGTGAATCCATCAGGACTGGGACGTTTTTGTCTTTGGTATTTTCTTTATAACTAAATCTATTTACTTGTCTGAGCTTGGGTTATTTAAGATCTCTATCTGGTCCTCTGTCAGTTTGGATACTTGAAATATCTATTGTGTATGTGTTTTGTATTTTTTTTGTTAATTTCTTCCCCCCCCTATTTTCAAATTGCATGCAAAGATGGTTTTATTCATCTTTTTTTAAAGATTTTATTTATTTTGAGTTTTACAATTTTTCCCTCAATCTTACCCCCCCCGAAAGCAATTTGTCAGTCTTTACATTGTTTCCATGTTGTACATTGATCCAAATTGAGTGATGAGAGAGAAATTATATCCTTAAGGAAGAAACATAAAGTATAAGAGATAACAAGATCAGACAATAAGATAGCAGGGTTTTTCCCCCCTAAATTAAAGGGAATAGTCCTTGAACTTTGTTCAAACTCCACAGCTCTTCATCTGGATACAGATGGTATTCTCCATTGCAGACAGCCCAAAATTGTTCCCAATTGTTGCACTGATGGAATGAGCGAGTCCTTCAAGGTTGATCATCACCCCCATATTGCTGATAGGGTGTACAGTGTTTTTCTGGTTCTGCTCATCTCGCTCAGCATCAGTTCATGCAGATCCCTCCAGGTTTCCCTGAAATCCTGTCCCTCCTGGTTTCTAATAGAACAAGTATGCTTACTTTCTTATCCCCCCTTCTTTGATGGACTGTTTCCCTCAGACCTTGGAATCAGTCTTAGGGAATGCCCTAAGACCTCTCCCCGCACCTGCAAACTCTCATGGATTCTGTTGCACTTCTTTCTGTTCTCAGTTCTCATGCCCAGCTCTTAAGTAACGTTGCCACTCCTAGCTACCATTGTAGCCAGGGCAGATTTCTCTGGTTTGGATCTCCAAGTCTCTGAGAGGGAAGGAGTGGGGTGGGGTTGGCTGTGGAGTTTGGTGCAGGAGCATGGGTCAGGGAACATGGTGGGTGGGAGAGGAGGGAAGTGTTTAGTGATCAGCTTGGGCATTGTTACCCTTCTAAACTGTACATTGACTGTAAAAAGTCAATTATTATTTGGGTTCTTGGGATCTTGAATTGTGGAGATAGTTGAAATTCCTTTTATTCTGGTTTAGAATTCCTATTTCTTGCTGGTCATATGACTCAGCTGTCCCTCCACTAATTTTTTTTTTAGAGGTTTTTTTTCCCTCAAGGCAAATGGGGTTAAGTGGCTTGCCAAAGGCCACACAGATAGGTAATTATTAAGTGTCTGAGACTGGATTTGAACCCAGGTACTCCTGACTCCAGGGCCGGTGCTTTATCCACTGTACCACCTAGCCACCCCTCCACTAATTCTTTATGGTGGTTTGCATCTTCTTGACTAATTCACTTTTCAGTCTTTTATAAGCACCTTTTATTGATAGTTTCTTTTGGGAACTGTTGGACAATTGATGTTTCCTGCTCTTTGGTGATTTTTGTCATAGAATAACTCCATAAATTTATCAATATCTTTTATAATTTTGAATGAAATGACTACTTTTAATTAGAAATATTTAATCCAAAAACTTTCTCCCCTTCTAATGTTCTTTCTTGTTTAAGATGCATTACTTTTTTTTGTTTTTTGTTTTGCAAGGCAGTGGGGTTAAGTGCCTTGCCCAAGGTCACACATCTAGGTAAATATTAAGTGTCTGAGGTCAAATTTGAACTCGGGTCCTCCTGACTCCAGGGCTGGTGCTGTATCCAGTGTGCCACCTAACTGCCCCTAAGATCTATTACTTTTAATTATGTAAAAGCTTTTTGTTTCTCTGTTCAAACTTTTCTTATAATTTCATCTAAAAATGATGACTGATTATAGAGATATGGCTGTCCATATTTCTGAAAGATACAATCGTTTTGTCATCCTTTTTAATTTTATGACTTATTTATACTGTTGATCTTTTAGAACTATACTATCTGATTCAAAATTCTGGATTTAGTAAATCAAAGATTATAGCTTTAATATTCTGACCCTTAAAAGCAAATATTTTCCAAGAAGTTTTGTTGATTATTAAATTTCTTTTCCAGTCCTTTGTATTTTGGGAATATTAATTATTTTACAGATATAGAGACTACTAACTAAATACATTTGATTATAAATCTTTTTCTCATTTTTTTTTTTGGCTGCCACCTTACAGTGCTGATTAATCATAATCTTTTGGTCCACTAAAATCCTCAGATATTTTGAGGAATTACCTGCCTGTCTCTCCATCTTATATTTGAGTAAATTATTTTTTATACCCAAGCTTAACTCTTTACAGTTGTTGCTAGAATTTCTTGTTATTCAGCCACTCTAGCTTGTCCCAATCCCTTTGGTAATTCAGTGGTTCAATAGGTCATTTGACTGAGCTTTGTGTTGTCTGCAGAACTGATGAGTATATGAGTATATCATCCAAGTTTTTATCGAAGTCTTGTGCACATCCCTGAGCCATTGCACTTCTGAACCATTAACAAATGTTTTTTGAATGTCCAACCACTTCTGGGTCTATCGATTTGTATTATTGTCTGTTGTACTTTTTTTTTTTACAAGAATATCAGAAGCTACTTTATCAAAAACTTTGCTAAAATTCTAAGTAGCTATATCCCTGGCATTCCTCTTATTTCTTATTTACTAGTAAAGTAATCTTGTCAAGTTGGAAAGGAGGTAACTCTGGCATGTTTGGTTTCTTATGAAGCCAGGTGAGCTCATTGTATTCACCTCTTTACTCTCTGGGGATTTGGTAACTCTTTAATGATCCATTCTAGACAAAATCACTTAATTGTTGTGGGCAGTTTATTCTCTGCCCTTCTCCCAGTCCCCCTTCAGGGACTGCCCAACTCTCAGACTGGGCCCGAGGCATATGGAATCATCAGGGCTGTCGGGGTGGGGGGGGTGGGGGGGTGCCCTCTCCCCTTCTCCCTCCAGGAGATCATCTTGTTAGTTGTCATTCTCTATCCTTTCCAAAAGAGAGATGACTGAAGCGCAGAGTAAGAGCCGAGTACCACGGCTTGTCTCTGGGGCATTGTCTGTAAGCCCCTCTTGTGAGTCTATGAGGAAAACCACCTTGTCAGCTGAAAATGCCGTGGTCATTGTCATCGTCAGTGCCCTTGTTGTCAGCTGGGCTCAACCTTGGCTCGTTTTGAACAAACACAGGCCTGAAGTGACTTTGACAAGAGTGCTTGTGTTAGTCCTCTACCCCCTGGCCCGGCTACTGTCTTCAGCACATATCTCCACCTCTCTTCAGATGCTTTCCATTTTTGTCCTCATTAGAATGATCTTTGGGTTTTGTCCCTCCTGGACTGACTGCCTTGAGGCACTTTGCTCTGTTCCCTTTGAAATATATTTTTCCAGAGTCTGAGGTTCTAGTCAGGTACCCAGAGTTCCATCATTTCCATTCTAGCAAGCTGCTACAACTAGCAGAGCCAAGCTCTGACCTTTAGAGAGCCCCCTGGGCTGGGCCTGGTGAGAAGTGCTCTTGGATGATCCCATATGATTTTCACAAGAGCCCTGGGAAGTAATATCTTAATTTTACAGAGGAGGAAATTGAGACAGAGATAGGTGACTTGAATTTAGAACTTCCTGACTCCAGACCTAGAGGTCTACCCACTCTATTGCCTCACTGTCCAGTTGCTCCGTGTTAGTGAAAATCCTCTTTAGAAAAGAGCCTCCCTTGTTAGTACCTCTGTCTTTTGAAGCATGAAATGATTACTTAGGCATGTAAAGTTATTAGCTAGTCTGTTTTGGCAAAGAGAGCTCCAACAAATACTTGAAGTTTCCCCTTCCTACTCTCTCCTGCCTCTTTGTCATGCTTGTGATCTTTCTTTTCCTCCAGAATCTTTGACATTTTCCTCTTTCTGTCCAAGTTCATTTTCATACACTTTTTTGCAAGGCAAATGGGGTTAAGGGGCTTGCCCAAGGCCACACAGCTAGGTGATTATTAAGTGTCTGAGACCAGATTTGAACCCAGGTACTCCAGACTCCAGGGTCAGTGCTTTATGTACTACGCCACCTAGCTGCCCCTTGTTTCTTTTCAATAATGCATCTACCCTGGATGTGGAGAGTGAGTGGGAGCGCTTAAGTTGGCAGTGCTTCTGGCCTTTCAAACCTCTCCCTGACCTAGCCTTCAGCTTTGCACTTGAGCTGGAAGACTTTGCTTGGTGTCTTCCTGGTGAGGACTGGAACTCAGCATCCATTCACCTATTTGCCTCCTTGGCCTGGAAATAGGACTCACTGATTTTTTTTTTTAATTTCTTGATCCTCACTCAGTCTGCATTTTCTAGACAACCTTATTCATTTTCCCAGCTTAGCTGTTGGGTTTAACTATTCCTGACTATTGCAGATTGTCAGGAATTATTGTTGTTTCAAATTGCCACCTGACCGGGATGACAGGTGTAGGGTTTGGATGCATTCTTGTAAAATGGCATCCTACCGGGGAGATGTCTACTATGAAGTGGGGTTTCCTACACTCAGTGCTAGTCTCTAGGGCCTCTCTCCTGAAGGAATCTTCAGATGTCAGAGCCCCACGTGGACCTGGGTTGACCCCATAGGATATTCCTGAGGACTGGACCTATGGACGTGGGAGTAGGGAGCCAGACTCCTTGCTTTTAAGGAGCTATTGAATTTGGAGCCATTATAGGATGCCTTCATTCCACTGAGGGTATTTTTCCATCTAGGTCGCTTTCATCTTTTAATCTTCCTTTAATGATATGAATTTAATGACAGTGTTACATCTTTTGTCTCTTTCAGTATTGTTGAGATGAGATTTGGCTAATATTAGCTACCACTAGAATGTTAGTTAAGGTTTATAATGAAGTCTTTGATTGTGACTCTTTATCATAGTTTATGCACAGTTTTTGGTAAGTTTCAAATAAAGTTGATGATGAAGATCCCTGGATTGGGCAAGTTTGCTATTCTGGTTTGTATTGTTTTTGATATTTTCTTCCTAGAAGGGAGACATATCCAGCTTGCAAAGATCTCTGAGGCAATTAAGGATACCTTTAATCGTCTAACTGCCCAGCACTCAGAATATTGGAATTGTAGTAGCTCATTGGCTGCTTTTGTCATTGAAAGAGGTAAGTCTGTTTGGAGGATGGGGTTTTAAAGGAAAAGATGGAAAGCAACATGCTTTAGTCCACCTAATTAAGTTGTAGAATGAACTAGAATTCATATTGACAGATAAATTCTGGCTTCTGCCCTACAAAGGTACTCACTGCCCTTTAACTCTGATTTGCAGATTGAGTCTGTGTGATGATAGTAGAATTTGCAATTAATTATATCTCTCCTCGCCCGCCAAGCATTGCTGCCATTACCACCATGGTCTCTGTCAGCAAACTGGTGAAGAAAAATGGCAGAAGGGGGAGGGGGAGCGGGAGCCAGAGTTAGATGGAACAAAATTGTCCATGAAATAACTTGACAAGTCTGAGAAGTTCAAAGGGTTCTTAGACACCAGGTCTAGTACGTGCTGAGAAATCTTGGTCCACAGGTCTTGCTTGAGGAGCCAGAGAGCTGATCCAGTTGGTCTCATAGAAAAATACAAACATCTTCTAATAATTATGTTGTCTTCATTTTAAACTGAGAGGGAAAATTCCTGTCTTTGAAAGGCAGAAATATTTGCCTCGACTTGAATGTTCTCTAGCTTGGTTGGGAAGCGTCTCCATCTTGTGGCTCCTTTTATATCTCCTCTAGGGTCAGTTCTGTTCATTTCCCATTTTTGCTTTATTTAACCTCCTAGAAATAGATGAGTCCCAGAAATATGAAGTGCAGAATGTGTGTCAGGGATTAATTATAGAGAGGAACTCGCTCCCTGTTCTCTGAGGTTTTTTTTGGAGACAAGATGCTATGTGAAACACTAGCAGGAAGCAGAAGCTAATTGCTAAATTATATGGTACCAGCTTTGAATAGTGATAGAAATTCAGAGAAGGATTCCATAAGGTCTGGGAAGACTTAACAAAGAAGGTTAGTCCAGTTTGGCCTTGAAGGATGCTAGGCCAACTCGAGTGGTCAAGCCTATTCCCAACTGCTGAGAGGCTGGGATTGGAGGATCTCTTGAGCTGGGAGTGCTTAGTTGCAGTGGGTTCATATGCTGAGGAAATATTTGCATGAAGTTTGGCATTCTTTGTGGGGAGCTTCCAGGAGGGAGAACCCCAGGTGGAATCCAGCCTGGCCACAGTAGGGAGACTTAGTCTAAAAAAAGACTGGAAAAAGGGAGGGTGGTGTCAGGGAACAGCTGTGTGGTCAGTCCAGGGATGGCTCCCTTTAGCTGATGATGCAGTTGGAAGTGGTAAAAATTCAAATTCAGCAGGAATGAGAGCAAGCAAGTGATGGAAGCTCCCTAGGGGAGCAGTGGAAATACCCTGGCTTTTAGGTCTTTGGGGCCCCAAAGGACTACCATGCTGGGAATTTGTTCTGACTTAAAAAAAACAAAAACAAACCAAAGCCCACTCTTGGCCCCCAGGCCTGTGTGCTGAGCTGCTTTGATTCTATACGTCACCTCTGCAGAAACGTGTATAAGATGTGGTCGCCCTGGGAGCCAGAGAATGTTGGCAAAGCTAGGTTTTGATGGTTCACAGTGGCAAATACTTAAGAAGATATAGATGAGGTCATAGAAACAGTGGGTGTCAGGACTGTTTGAGGAATCGGTCAGCAGAAGGAAAGTGGCCTCCCGGTGCCAAGGAAAAGTCTATTCATGATGAAGGAATCCTGGGTAGGTTTTAAGGGAGAGGGGAAGGTGGTGGGCACCTCATTCTGCCTTCTTTCAGCAGAATGCTGAGTTTGGCAGCAGGAAGACCTGGCTTCAGAGCTTGTCTCTGACACTGTGGGGGATCTTGGGCAAGTGACTTGGGCCATAATCTCTTCATCTGTTCAGTGGGAATACTCATCCCTGCCCCTGAAGCAGTGTCTGGGGGAAAAGCTCTTAGTTGTTTTTAAGTAATCTTAACACCCTCCTGCTGTATTCATTCTGAGTAGTGATGATGATACTTAGGAGGTTCTCATGAAACACATCTGGCATCAGCTTGGCTGCCTTTTGATGGACTTTGTGAGGACAGAAACCCCAGGCTCCCATTGCTAGCTGCTGGAATGTACAGTGGATTTGACACACTTTAAATGTGTATGGGCAATAGGGAATCTGAAATAACATATTCAAAGTCATGGAACCTTGAAAAATGAACTTCTATTGTGGATATGTGTCCCTTTTCAGCTGGACAGCATGAAGTTGTCGCTGTGGGCACAGGTGAATACAATTACAGCCAGTGCATCAAGCCGGATGGGCGTGTGCTTCATGACACCCATGCTGTGGTTACTGCCAGACGCTCTCTGCTCAGGTAAGACCGCAAGCCAACAAGCCCTTTGGGGTCCAGATGTCGGTGGGCCAGCTTCCCCTGGCTGCTCCCTGACAGTACGGATGAGACTGACTTTCTTCCCCACCTCCATCAACCACCTCAAGACTCTACTTCCTGTCCCTTAGGAGCCCATCAAGGTTGGCATCTTTGCCAGCTAAGGATCCGAAAATAGTTTCATTAGTATAGTCTCTTAGAGCAACTAATCAGACAAAAAGGAGATTGTTTTACTTGGTTTTTGTTCTGATATTCTTGGAGTCATCACCTGTTTCTGTTGGTCTTTTTCCTTTTTTAGATGGCTTGTCACTTCATTTTTATGCTTGTCCCTTGTGGGTTTAAGACCAGATGTGACACATTCATTAAAATCATTTATTCTGCATTATTTTCCATTCTAAGCATACATTAGTTTGTCTTCCCATTTTGCCGTTGTTACTGTCTTTCAGAAGATTTTCCCAGTAGCAGTGATTTTTGGAGGGGTCTTATGCAACTCTAGATCTGCCTCCTAGTGAGCCTGCCATGTTGAGTGCTCTAGGGGCTGCTCTGTTTAGGGCAGTCTGCTTATCTCTGTCCTCATGGGCTCTGCTGCAGGAGAAAGACCCTCTGCTCCCTGACAGCAGAGGAGAGAGGCAGACCCTAGGCTCTCCCAGGCAGATAGGAGGGAGAGGGGCCCAGAGGACAAGGAGCCTGCCCTAAGGAAGGCATTGCTAAAAGAGACAGTGGGGCAACAGAGGCAGGCAGAAAAGTGGGAGTTCATGTAGCGAAGGGGCCAGGTTGGACTGGCTGCTATCCTAGGTCTGGGGCAGAGACAGGGGATGGGATACTGAGTCTGAACTAAATGTGGTCATTGCACAGTGCTTAGGGAGCTTGCCTGAGGGCTGACCTCCTAGAATGGAAGGTGAAGAAGGGGATTTTACCCTTTGTGTTGTGGAAGGTGGGAGAGGGTGGCTGATGATACCTGAAATGACCAGTCGGGGACTATGTGTAACTCTGAAGGCTGGATGAACCTCCCTCATGTGTCCTACACATGCCCTGTCCTTGGAGAGCTGCTTCCTCCTGAGGTTTCACTGCTTTATTTTAGGTACTTCTACAGACAACTTCTGCTCTTCTATAGTAAAAACCCTGCTATGATGGAAAAGTCAATATTTTGTACTGAACCAGCTTCCAATCTCCTCACTTTAAAGCAGAATATCAACATTTATCTGTATTTGAACCAGTTGCCAAAAGGATCTGCTCAAATTAAGTCACAACTGTAAGTATTTTTTTAAGTGTTCAAAAGAAACACTTGAGAGATTCTCCCCTTGGACATCCCAGAGTAATTTCTTTCTCTCCTCACAAAGAGTGACATGGGAGCAGCCCTAAATACTCTCCCTGCCTGCTCCCCAGATGCCAGGTCCTCTTTCCTACCAGTGACTATTATCTGAACTGCCCCCCCCTTCTCTTTTCACCAAAGACCTCCTGTTGTATGGCAGACCCTCCCTGGGCTTTCTGTTGTGGTCGCTTCGTGGAGAAGGAGGTGCCCAGCCCAGGGAGGGCAGCAGGTTTCTGGAGCCTTCACCATAGAAGAGGCTCAGGAGACAACTGGTATGGGAAATCTAATGAAAAAGAGCAGAGGCTCACAGCTTATCCTGGGTGTTGTATTATTGAGGCCCCAGAAGAAAATGGCATGTACATGGCCTTCTTCTAATCTTACTTGTTACTTTAAATATTATTCCTATTAAGTGATCCATGGGAATTGGAGAAATTAGGAATGGCTTGTTATGAAATCAGACACTTTTAATAAAAAAAAAATGTTTCCAGTGTACTTTCTAGGTCCAGAATCATGTGAACTGCTCTAGAGCATCAGAAGCACATTTGAGTGTATTTGAGGTGACATGGATGATGAGGATAGTCCAGTCTGGGTGGGAATCCTGTCTCAGTTATAATGTGACCCATGGGCAAGGCATGGAAGCCCTTTGAGATCCAGTTTCCCCTTTGAGATCCAGCTTCTTCTGCCCAGCGAAAATCCAGTGTCTGCCTCCTGGCCCCACTGGGTTAGTGGAGGTCTTTGGCCAACAGCTGTTGTGACAGCTGGGGGGGTGGGGTGGATTTTCTGGATGTGAGCCCTGAGGTGGATGGGAAGAAGAATTCATGCATTGCATGGGAGGGTGATGGAGCACAGGGAAACTCAAATGACAGTTCTGAACCAGTTTTCAATTTTACTTGCCCTTTTTTACATTTTTTTCTTCGTAATCATAGTGAGAAACAATACTTTGTTTTTACTTTTCACCCCGCCCCGCCCAACAGGATAGTGTGGTTTGGTCAAGACCATGACTAAGCCTTTAGCATGATGGTTTTCAATATTGGTGTTAATGGAACTTCACTCTTCAGAGCACTCCTTGGGTTCTGGAAGGTGCTGAGAACTCTGTCCAGGCCTTTGTGTTTTTCTAGTTCCCGCTGTCCCTCCTCCCATCTCAGTTTGAATGCTAATAATAGGTGATAGGAAGGATATTTCACTAGATCTTCACCCAGCCCTGTAAAAGGTTGGTATTTGATGAGAGTGAGGCTCAGAGACAGGACCTCCAGTGATGGAGGCAGGTTTCAGACCCAGGCCATTTCACACATGCTGTTCTCGCCCCCCCTCCCCCACTATTTGAACTTGTGTGAGGAGAGCCTCCCTCCTCACCTTGAGCCTCCCTCAGGATGAGCCCTCTTTGGGTCCCTTTCCTCTACCTCCCACCCCTCTCAGTCCCTCTACCCCTCTGGTCCCCATGGGGTGGTTTTATAAATCTTGAGGCTGTAGGTCATGGTTAAGACATGAAGGGAAGTATAGCTTTGTCTTCAAGAGGGAGGGGAGGCCCTTTCCCAGAAGATTCAACTCTGAATTCTGGCCATTTTATTGTTCTCTTCTCATAAAAAGGTTAAACATGGATCTCTGGCTTTGGGCCATGTGCTTTAAAAGTAACTCCCTTGCTGTTGTTCTCTTTGTAGGCGTCTCAATCCTCGTTCTTTGTCTGCGTTTGAAGCTAACGAGGAACTGAGTCTCCATGTGGCAGTGGAAGGCAAGATTTACCTGACAGTGTATTGTCCTGCAGAGGTGGTCAACCGAGTCAGCAGCATGTCCTCCAGCGATAAGCTGACCAGATGGGAGGTTCTCGGGGTGCAGGGAGCCCTACTCAGCCACTTCATCCAGCCCATTTACATTAGCAGTATACTTGTGGGTAAGCCTTCCAACCTGTGCAGCAAGCCTCCATTGGGGAATAATGAATTTAGTGGTGTCATTTGTAGGTATTTGCAACCCAGAAGAAATTTTAATAGACAATTTATAGTAGCTGTTCACATAGATTCTATTTTGAGTCTGCTTTTGTTTTAAACTCTTGTTTGGCATTTTTCTTCCTTCCTTTAAAAGGAATTTTGAAGTTGCCTTTATAGCACAATCATTTCTGGATATTCTTCCATTCTATTTTTGTAACTAAAAACGACAGTTAAGCCCAGACAGGTGATCTGGGGACTGACTCTGGCAGTGGAGGTGGCATTCTGTCTCCACCCTGCCAAGAGAAAGGGGAGAGCTCATCTTTTGGAAGAGAGAAGTAGATTAGAGTTGAAGCACTCTGGAAATCGAGATGGAGGTTAGCCAGCCTATTCCCCGGCTTAGTGAGGAGAGGACAAGAGGAAAGGGCTTGATGCATAGACTGCATCCTTGGAAGGACTTGGGGTGTGTCCTGGCAGGTTACTAAAGAAATGAATTTCTTGAGGAATATTTTGAACAAGTCACCCTTCCTTTCTTGGATCACTTGAGGTCTACTCTTTGGATTCTTCTCAATTTAGTTTCGTGACTGAATTTCTAGAAAACACTTGGAATATAAAAACAGGTGTGCAGTAGCAGAATCATGGCTTTATTTCTTATTCTTTGAATCCTGGAGGATATTAGAGTCAATGTGTTTTCTCCCAGTAGATGCCATCATTCCTCCTTAGAAAAGATCCAGCATAGACTGGCTTCCTGGGAATGTGAGAGTGACATTCTCTGTCTCTGTCTCTCTCCCTTTTTCTCTCCTTCTGAAGCCACAGCCATTCTGTTGTAGGGTTTTGTCTTGATGGAGAGTTTTTCAAAAGTGTGTTCTTGTGGCCGGCTATTTGATCTCCCTTAAATTTTGTTTATTAAAATTCTTACTATTTCTCCTTGGTTTCTAATATATTTGGAGGTAATTGCTTTGTCAAACTTTTTTTGTTGTTTGAACCATGACATGGGGTGACCGCACCATTAAGGTAGTTTAGATATTGATTAGTCCAGCTGACATTGTAAGGAGCATGCTCCCATCTTGGTCAAAGGTCCTGATTTCTTTGTGTGAATCATGTGACATGTCAGACCTGGGGCTAGGGACGCAAACACAAACACAGACCGCGTTGACATGCCATCCCATTCCTCAGACCGAGCAGAGATTTACTCCTGGTAACTCTAGGCCTTTGGGACAATCACAAAGAACAAATCTCTTCCATATAACTGTTTTTCAATTCCCAAATTCTGTTTGTCCACTTGCCTCTTCCTGGCCACACAGCTATGACTTCTCTCATTTCTTGGGCTTTTCCTCATGACCACGGGGTCATTTGTGAGGAGCCTCCATAGAATAAGTCACTCCAAACTGAGCATGATGCTCCCAGTGTTAGGGCTCACCAGAGAGGAGCATGATGGCATTGTCTCCTCTTTTCCCTAGTCTCACTTTTAGTCTGAAACATGAGTTAATGCAGTACCCACTTTGTACATGTGGGGGCTCCTGTTCTATACCTCTGGGGGGGGAATCCCTTTTTTTTGCCTTGACTTGTTTCTTGACCTGATTTGGGGTAGGAAGGTGTGTGTTAGATGTGGACTCCAGATAAAGGATTGTAGAACATCAAGGTTTCTGATGGATTTGTCCCTAGACATTTGGAAATTGTTGTGTTTGTAATAACTACAGACTTCTCTGTCTCTGGGGCCTGTTTGTTAATGGAGGTTGCAGAAGACTCCTGGGTGTTTCTGGACTTATTGGACTGAATCCATGACTGAGAAGCCAGAGGGAGGACAGGCTTGGCTCTGTCATTGAAGGGCATGCCCCTCAAAGTACTTGTGATCTTGGCTTCATGGAACAGTGACAGGAGCTAAAGCAAATGGGGTTCTGTGCCTTGCCTTCTGCTAGCTCTTTTCTCAAATTCTCCTCCTTTTTCATCATAGCCCCAAGTTCCAGATGTAGGAGCTCTCTGGCTTGAGTCAGGCAGAATCCATCCCCAAAGTGGTCTTTGATGGGCCCTGGGACAGTGGTCACGACGGGGTCTCCTGTGGCGGGATCTCCCAGAATTGGCCTTTATCCACCAGAGCTCATATGTGGTTCTTTGCCGGGTCATGGAATTATTTGATGATCTGATGGAGTCCACAGAACCCTTTTCAGGGCAGTGGAGCAAAACACACAGGGTCACTAATGAAGAGAGATAGTCAAACAGAACAACCCCACTGACACAGATCAGAAGAATTCCTGCCCCTGACTGCATTGGTCTGTCTACCAACTGAGACCTTGGGGCTTGGAGAGGCCTCAGGGCCCCAGGCAGGACTTCATGTGCTGGTTCACAGGAGGGGCTTGCTCAGTGCGTCCTGACTGACCGCTGACAGCTACTCCAGCCTCCATTGGCTACTAGCTCACTTTACCGGTCTTCACTTGGATCTCCTCCATCATTGTACATTGGGCTTCACCACAGTCTTGGCTCAGGATGTCATTCCCTCTTCTTAGACAGTTGCCATGGTCTCTTCATGGGGCATCTTACTGCGATTCCTCTTTTGCATTCCAGACTGTCCTCCACCAGCTTCCCAGGCTATCCTCAGCCCATTTGGCCACATCAGGCCCCTACCCAGGAAACCTCAGGGGGTCTCTTGAGCCTTTACAAGAAGACACAGACTTCTCTGTTGGCCCCAGCCTGCCTTGTTATAAACAAATTGGCCAGCTCCCTGATCTCTTTTCCCAGCCTCAGGGGCCCACCCTGTGTCTGCAGTGTTAAATTCCCCTCCCCTGCCTCTCCTTCAGTTCAAGTGGGCACCTCCTCCACAAGCCAGCCCCCTTACTCCTCAACCACCTTTATTGTGTGTATAACTTTTTATTTTAGGATTTTTTTTTTTTTGCAAGGCAGTGGGGTTAAGTGGCTTGCCCAAGGCCACAGGGTTAGGTAATTATTAAGTGTCTGAGGTCGGATTTGAACTCAGGTACTCCTGACTCCAGGGCCAGTACTCTATTCACTGCGCCACCTAGCCGCCCCATGTATAACTTTTTAGTTCCCTTGATTGTGTGGGTTCTCCCTTTCATCTCCCTAAGAGAACAAATGTGTCCTGGAGGTAAGGCCCAGCACATCACAGGTATGTGAGGACTGTTTCCTCAATGGCTGACCCCTCAACTGTCTGGGCATCTCCTTCTACCATATATACCCGTCCAAGCCATCCTCCTTGTCGGAAGTGAACTTCTGGTCTGTACTGTTCTGAACCTGTTTGTTCCTTTTGAGATGCTGCTGCTGGCACACTCATAGGTACAGACACACACACACACACACACACACACACACACACACACACACACACAGTGTACGCATGCACTCACCCAGACATGCATGCACTCAGATACACATGCATACATGTACATGCAGACATACATGTACTTAGACACACACAGTGTACACACGTTACTGTTCCTCCCTTCTAGTGTGAGTGGTTTCTTTTGTTTCCATCCCTGCGGCATACCCCTCTCCAGAGAATGAAGGTGGTCGTTGCTTCCTTTCTGTCTCTGCTCCCTAGGACAGGCCTGTCACTCAGGAAGGGTTGAAGTGATGGCTGAACTGAATTGAATCTATGATTTCAGTGGAAGAGGCTGTTAGTGATTGCAGTGGATTCATTAACAGTGGGCAAAAGATGGGAAATTATTTTCTTTTTTTCCTTTTTTAATATTGCTTTCAGTGCTCCAGAGAGTAACCTAAGCTGTTTATTTTTATCTTGTGGAATGTCTAAGGTGGGGATGGGGAGCTTCCAACCTGAGACCCTATAAAGCCTGTGAAACTAATTGGTCTGATGCTATCACAGCAACCACAAGGGGGACTCAAAGTTCATCAGTTTTTTAGAGGTGACTTAATATAGCAGGCTAATTTTTAAGTTGATAATTTTGTGTGATATAAAATAAATATCCAAATGGCCCTTGGCAGAACAAAGGTTCTTCAGTCCTGATTTAAGGCATCTTTCCTACCCTACTACTAGATTCTTTCTGACTTATGACTAGGAAATTTGTCTGCTTCTCTTCCACTCCTGGCCGGGAAGATGGAGGTGGCTATTAGAAAGTCGAGGAGTAGAGGAGACAACTGATAAATGAGCCATCCATCCTATTTTTGACCACCTCCCCCAGCAATCATTCAATTTGGAGATTTCCTTGGAGTCTCTGGCCTTCCCCCACCCCCTGACCTTTACAGCCTTGTTCCCCCCCCCCCCCCCCCCACCAACCTGGCTTGCTCACAGGGCTTCCTTTCCTACTCTTAGAATGCTCTTTCCCTCTTCATTCCCACTGTTTTCCATTTTCTCATTCCCATTTCCCATTCCCATCTCTGAATTATTGTAGGCAGTCCTTGGGGCCTGGAGCCTCCCCTCCAAGATGCCTATTGGAATGAAAGCTCCTGGAGGGCAGGGTCCAGCCTAGAGTAGTGCTTAAAGGTAAGGTATGTTGCTTGTTTGATGCCTGCCCCATTCATGTTTGTACATTTTTTTTCCTTTTTTAGGGGATGGAAGCTGCAGTGATACTAGAGGATTAGAAATAGCCATAAAGCAACGCGTCGATGATGCTCTGACTTCTAAGCTCCCTATGTTTTATTTGGTCAATAGACCTAACATTAGCTTGATACCATCTGTATATCCACTTCTGACAGACTTGGAATATAAATCCCTGAGCCTGAATTGGGCACAAGGGGATATTTCTTTGGAAATTGTAGATGGAATAAATGGAAAAATCACTGAAAGGTGAGAAGCTTCAGTTTCTTCCAAAAATTATATATTAAATGAAGAAATTAGATTTTTGAATACTTTTATCAAGTTGTATGTGTTCACTATCATAAAATATAAAGTATGAAACAAAAATTATGAAACAACCTGCATGCTTTTTCTTAGAAATCTCCTTATCTCTCATAAATCTCCAAAATTCTAAAGTTGTATTTTATTTCTGAAGTATGGCTATTCTGTATCATTAACACTGGATGGATAGCATCACCTTATATAAATTTCTTCTGAGTTCCTATCTACATTATCAGAAAGTGGTGCATAAAGTTAAAAAAAGGTACTATTTTTCTCCTCCAAAACATCAACCAATAATTTTAAGAGAGTGTTGAAGTGAAAATGTCCTACAGCGTGTTCTAAGTATAGTGGTGAGCTTTATTTCCTAGTAGGCGATGTTTTGTTCTCTGGAAAACAGTCATTGTGCCCTCTGCCTGGGAGATTTCTCCTTGTATGAAGTATTCCATGCAGGTTCCCGCATGTAAGACCACTCAGGAGGCCAGAGAACTCGCAGGTGTTTCTAAAGCTAGACTATGAGCTTCTTGAAGGCAGGGATTGCTTTTTCTACCCAGCACTTAGCCCAGTCCCTGGCCCACTACTGTGGATGCTTGAATAAGGACTCAGGCGAAAACTCAGTGGAAACTGGTTCTGAATGAGTATCAGGGAGAGTCTTGGATAGAAATGCAGAGGTTTTTGCAAAAAGACCCTGAAGTGAAATCAGTATTTTTCAAGAGATTGAGTACAAACCCTTGGCTCTGGACAGGTTGTGTGGCACCAAGCCTCTGTTGGGTGTTGTGCTATCAGATGAGATAAGACAACATACAATGGTAGAGAAATGCCACCATGAGGATTCACCCAGCTTTTCTTTTCATTGATCAGACTTGCCATTGTAGAAAGAAGTGAGTTCACAGCTTCTGGGGGAATGGATTAAAAGTCTGATGAACTTTCCCCAGTCTTTTTACTCTGTTCTTCATCTACCCTTTTCCTCCCCTACTTAAATCACCCAAAGGAAACTTCAGATTTTCCAGTCCTGGACTCTGTCTGATCAATGATGAAAAGAGGAATTGGATTAATAATCATAACTGGAATTTCTCTGCTATTGTGCAGTTTGCAGAGATCAGTGCCCATCTTATCTCATCTGATTGCACAGTACCCAACAGAGGTTTGGTGCCATAGAACCCTGTCCAGGGGCCAGGGTTTGAGGCAGTGTTTGAACTTGAGCTCTTCAGCTTCTTCCTCATCTACTTCTGGATTAGATTTTAAAGTCTTTCAGCTCTAAATCTTGGAACTCATAAACCTGTTATCCCATTGAAATTGTACCTGTCATTTGAGGGAAGGTGGTGTGAGGAGTCCGTAAGACCTAGGTCTGTGGCCCTGCCCAGTGACCCTGGCTAAGTGGTTTAGGTTCCTTAGAGAGTGGCTTCTGGGGGCTTCCTTTCCAAGGAATCCACAGTGGAGACCCTTTCTTCAGCCTTCCTCCCCCCCACCCCCATTACCTTATGAGACCATCCTGATAGGTCCTAACCATCTAGGTAGTACCCCACTCAGGTGCCTTTTCCCTTTGATTCCATGCTTGGATGTTAGAAGGAGCCCTCCACCTTGCTGGAACCCTTTCCTTTTCCCCTGGCTGCCAGGTGAAGAGGGCAGTGATGGAGGAATGCTGCTACCCTCCTTCCCTCAGGTTGACTCCTTGGGATGCTGGTGGATACACTGGGAGTGTGCAGGAGCCTGATTCTAGAACCTGGGTTGTTTTGTCCCGGAACCTTCTTCCTTTCTCACAGGGTGAATCCTTGGGCCTCCAGAAAGGGCCTCTTCGTGACTCAGTCACCTTCCATTCTGGGAATAGAGGAAACCGATTATCAAGGGCAGTCTGTTTTACTTACATGATTGATAGGACTCAGAATACTGGGATGAATTTTCCTGGCCTCAGCAATGCTTGGGGCAGCCATGACATGTTTTCAAATGTCTTAGAGGTATTTTTATCGCCTTGAGAAGAGGGGGTGTCCAGCCTCAAACGGTTATGAAATGGGTGTTGAAATATGTCAATAAATGTTAGCAGAGAATTTAATCTAGTGATCAGTCATGAGGTACATGTTTTTCTCCTCCACTTTAGTTCACCTTTCAAAAGTGGCATCTCCATGGCGAGTCGTCTGTGTAAGGCAGCCATGTTAAGTCGCTTTAATCTGCTGGCCAAGGAAGCGAAAAGAGAAGACTTGCTTGAAGCTAGTACTTACCATGCAGCCAAGGTGAGAATGGCAAAAAAGGAGCAGCCCTTGGACTATTCTGGACTGTCTCCCTCTCTCCCACCTCACACAAGAAAGGGCCTCTATTAGACACAGCTATGTCTACCTACCTAGAGAGATGGATGGGGGATGGTGTGTGTGGGTGTGTATAGATAGGCATATACACACATTCACATATGTGTAAAACTATATGCATATAGAGGCAAATTGCACCTTCATAGGTCCTTTGTAGTTAACTTGAATATTTTTTAATACTCACAATAGCTTAATTTTGCTGTTAGTCTGTACAATGTTCTATTGGTTCTGATTATCTCAGCTCTTTACATTTAATGTCAGTCTTTTTCCTTGTTTTCCTGAGTCACCATCCCTGCTCACCTAACAGTTCAGTGGTGTTCCATCACAGTCATGCACCACAACTTGTTCAACCATTTCCTAATTCATAGACATCCCCTTGATTTCCAGTTTTTTTGCCACCATAAAGCAAACAGCTATATTTTAGAACATAGAGGTTTTGATCACCTTGGGAATTGTTGAGTCAAAGGAGTATACATCTGGGCATTATTCCAGGTTGCTCTCCAGAGTGATTTGATTAGTTTAACTGTTCCATCAATACCTCCAACATTTGCCATTTTAACCAGTCTGATAGGTGTGAAATGAAATATCAAGGTTGTTTTGTATTTCTGTATTCAATAATGATGTAGAACATTTTATAGGACTATATGTAGCTTTTGTTTCTTTATCCAAAAACTGCCTGTTCATGTCCTTTGATCATTTATCAATTGGGGAATGACTCATAACATTTGAGATATAAGACCTTTATCTAAGAAACTTAGTATGAAATTTTCTTCCCAGTTTTCTGCTCTCCTAATCTTGGCTACATTGGTTTATTTGTACAACCCCTTTTTAATTTAATGTAGTCCATTTCATTTTTTTTGTAGGTTTTTTCCTTTATGCAAGGCAATCGGGTTTAAGTGGCTTGCCCAAGGCCACACAGCTAGGTAATAAGTGCCTGAGGCTGAATTTGAACTCAGGTACTCCTGACTCCAGGACCAGTGCTCTATCCACTGGTACCACCTAACTGCTCTGCAGGCCATTTAATTTTTAAAGCTCTTTACAGAAATAATAATTCAATTTAGTAGAGTATTCACTATGATTATTAGCAAATAGCTTCTGAATGACATCCATTGAGGTGTGACTAGATACAGTTCAGTAAACTCAGGAGTCTACGTGACTGTAAACACAGTGTTGGGCATTGAGGTAAACACCAAGTCTAGCTAAGGCTGTCCTTGCCCTGTGAGTCTGGTGTCTTTGAGTCATCAGAGCTGTAAAGGATTCTAGAGATCACTGAGACCAAGCCTTTTATTTCACATATGAGGAAACTGAAACTATAAGGTTTGTGACCTCCCAAGTCACATATACAGTACGGCAAGTCAGGCTTTGACCTGAAACTCCTGGATCCAAAACCAGACTTCATTCTACTATATTAGTGTCTTGGGATGGTGAAAGATCAGCAAGGATGGGGGTAAGGGCATACCTATATTGTCTCATTTGATCCTTTTTAAAAGTTCTCTGAGGAAATTATTACAAGTTCTCTTCTCATTTTAAAGATGAGGAAACTAGTTGAATTGAGTGCTGATGTAAAATGCTTGTGGTCACCCAACTAGTAAATGTTGGAAGTAAAATCCAAAAACCAGGTCTCTTCCAACTTAAAAAGTCTATCTCCTTTTTTTCTCCATCAGAGATTTCAAACTCATAGCTTCCTAGTCCTCAGGGGACTGTGATACTCAAATGCAACCTAAACCAGATTAAAATGTATTTGGGAAATGTTTAACAAAATAAATTATTATTAAAATTCAACCCAGATAATGTTAATTTGTGGTTTTCTATACCGTATGTGGCCTTCTGGTATCCGTTTCTGTTTGAGTTTGACACTTCTGTTCTATGTAATACACATGATTATATTTTTTCATGATGACTACTTCAAAATTTTTCATGGAAGTCCTCCTCTGATGTCTCCATGTGAGAATGAAGGTGTCATTGGGTTTTAAAAGTTTATGCCAGTTGAGTTTAAACTCTGGCAGCTTCTACAGAGTCGGAAAAACTTCCAGTCTGGTTCTGGTGACAAAATTGAGTCTGCTGTTTGAAGCCAATGTGGCTAGGTTTGGAGGAACTTCTTGTCAGTAGTGGCACTTTTGAGTGTTGGTGCATTTTTCTACTATGATTATGGAAAAATGGCGAAAAAGAATAGAGGGAGTCAATCATAGCTCTTAGAATAATGTAAGGAAACACTCATTTGGTATATTGTTCACTCTGGGGATTGCCCAGTGACTAACAAGTCAGTATATTGGAAAATTGAATTACATCAATTGTTAAGACAAGGAAGTTGCAGCTAATAGAAGGATGGTTTTTCCTTGGAGAGAGTCAATTAGAGGAATTGGTTTGATCACATGCCCCAAGATAGCAAGAACATTTGGGATTATTTGTCATCCCACCTTAAGTCTTCATGTTGTGCATAAACGAATTAAAAAAAAAAGCTGTGAACATGATTATGCCTGTGTACAAAGAATGAAGGTAGATGGAGAAATCAAATGAAGAACTTAATAGGATATAAACCAAGTCAGTATAGATTTAGGTACTCCTTAGGTAGACTGAAAGGAGAAGAAGAAAAAGCATAGTGGTATCTATGGTTTGTTTTAACAAATGAAACAGATTATTCAGAAGCCATGCCCTGAAGTATCACCATGCTAGACATAGTGAACAAGGAGCAGCATCACCTGCTAGTATTTTTATTTGTATTTTAACAGACAAAGAACTAGTAGGTTTTTGATGTACTAGGTGTTGTGATTAAATGATGTAATTAGATGGAAATTTAAATTCAGTAATAATAGCTAGCATTTGAATAATGTTTTAAGGCTTGCGAATCCAAATATTATCTGGTTTTATATCTTCACACACTTCTGGGAATTAGGTGCTTTTATAGTTATCCCTATTTTACAGATGAGGAAACTGACAAGAGTTCAGCATCTTGCCCAAAGTGTTTCAGCTAATAAGAGCCTGAGGTCATATTTGAACTTGGGTCTTTCTGACTCCAGGTCCAGCTGTTCCACTCTGCCATTGAGCTGCCCCATATCTGTCAGAGTGGGATTAGAAGAAGAGATGAAGATAAAAAAGACATCATGCACATTTACAGAATTTATAGAACTACAGAGTAGAAAATATCTACTCAATGTTGTTGATATTTTTTAAAAATGTAAAAATGTTTGATCCCGGTTAAGACCACTTTCTACAGAAGCTTATTAACTCTTGCTATAAAGTAATCACAATAATGAAGCCCAAAACCAGAAGAATCCTCGACCAGCTGCTTAGAATGGCAACTCTGGCTTAGAATGCAAAATCACTGAAAAATTATGGAGAACAGTGAAAGAATATAAGCAGCAAAAAAAAAATTTCTTCAATTAAGACATATTTTTCCAAGAGCATTCACATTTGGAACTGGAAGGAGGGCAGCTAATAGTTAAAAAAAATCTTTAGTAAGAGTGGAACCCTGGATTCATAATGCTTTAGTTAAGCCAAATACCATGAAAAGCAAGTAGAAAGGTAAAGTCGGAAAGGACAACTCCAACAAACCAGGTGAACCTAGGCTTTCTATTCAAGATTGTTTTAAAAGATCTGGTTCTCAGAGGCCAAAAGAATGGAAGAAACCACAGATCTGTTGCTATCAAAAGGCAGGTTCATTCTAGTCTTTGAGAACAATCTACACTTATAATGAGGCCATCTGAATATGAGAAGGAATAGGAATCTATTGATCTGGTGATCAACGTTTATTAAAAACTGCTAAGGATGGGATAAACTCATATTCTTATGAAGAGACAGCATCTAAATCCACTACATACACAGAACTGAGAAAGGCCTTCTGTAGAAAGTTTGAGCTTTCAGAGTCCTGGAGGTAGAGATGAGGAGGGAGAGCATCCCAGGGATAGGGGAGAGCTAGTGAAAAGCCCCAATTGGGTCTCCCCACTCCAATCTGCCTATTATAACCTTGCATGAGATGCTGGGGCATGATGATGTGAGTGGAAACAAAGGCTAGGGATGTGCACAAATGCCAGGACTTGACAACTGATTACAGATATGGGGGGAGTGCAAGTAGGAGTTGTGGACACTGCTTGTGAGACTTGTTTTGGACTTTCAGGTGTCTATAGACAGGTGTGGCCATTGTAGAAGACCAGTTGCCATTTGGTGACATGTACCCAGAGATCGGAAAAGAGTCACTTCATTGTGGCCATTGAATTCTGTGGAAACGAATTCACCACAGGAGCTAGTATCATAGAGACAGAGAATTGAGGACCTAGCACATAGTTGGAGATAGTCATTGAGGAGGAATGGTTGTTTAGATAGGAGAAAAACCAGAAAAGAGAAAGGTCATGAAAACCTAGAAAGATCCATCAAAAGATATCAGAAGTTGCATGAATGTCTCGAAGGTTCAAGATTGAGAATTATTTGCTTTGATATTTTTTTTAGGTTTTTGCAAGGCAAATGGGGTTAAATGGCTTGCCCAAGGCCACACAGCTAGGTAATTATTAAGTGTCTGAGACCAGATTTGAACCCAGGTACTCCTGACTCCAAGGCCGGTGCTTTATCCACTATGCCACCTAGCCACCCCATGCTTTGACTCTTTTAAAAAAAACTTTAAAAATCTTTATTAGCTTTTGACTCTTAAGAGATTAGATAAATTAGATAAATTTAGAGAATCATTTCAGTTGAATGATTGATGCCAGAAGCTAGATTACAGAGAGTTTAGAACTGAGTAAGAAGAAGATAGGAGGAGGCAGTGGACTGGACATAGGTGATTTTTTCTTTTTTTCTTTTTTTTTTAAAGATATTATTTGAGTTTTGAGTTTTACAATTTTCCCCCTAATCTTACTTCCCTCCCCCCACCCCCCACAGAAGGCATTCTGTTAGTCTATGGTATATATTGATCCAAACTGAATGTGATGAGAGAGAAATAACATTCTTAAGGAAGAAACAGAGTATAAGAGATAGCACTATCAGACAATAGGATATCAGGTTTTTTCCCCTAAATTAAATGTAATAGTCCTTGGTCTTTGTTCAAACTCCACAGTTGTTTCTCTGGCTACAGATGGTATTCTCCATTGCAGATAGCCCAAAATTGTTTCCGATTGTTGCACTGGTGGAATGAGCAAGTCCATCAAGGTTGATAATTGCCCCCATGTTGCTGTTAGGGTACACATTGTTCTTCTGGTTCTGCTCATCTCACTCGGCATCAGTTCATGCAAATCCTTCCAGGCTTCCCTGAATTCCCATCCCTCTTGGTTTCCAATAGAACAATAGTGTTCCATGACATACATATACCACAGTTGGCTAAGCCATTCCACAATTGAAGGACATTTATGTGATTTCCAATTCTTTACCACCACAAACAGGGCTGCTATGAATCTTATTGTACAAGTGATATTTTACCCTTTATCATCATCTCTTCAGGGTATAGACCCAGTAGTGGTATTGCTGGATCAAAGGGTATGCACATTTTTGTTGCCCTTTGGGTGTAGTTCCAGACTGCTCTCCAGAAAGGTTGGATGAGTTCATAGCTCTATCAACAATGTATTAGTGTCCCAGATTTCCCATAACCCTTCCAGCAGGGATCATTATCCATTCTGGTCATATTGGCCAATCTGAGAGGTATGAGGTGGTACCTCAGAGAAGCTCTAATTTGCATTTCTCTAATAAGTAATGATTTAGAGCAATTTTACATATGACTGGATTGCTTTGATTTCCTCATTTGTAAATTGCTTTTGCATATCCTTTGACCATTTTTCAATTGGGGAATGGCTTTTTTTTTTAAATTTGGCTCAGTTCTCTGTATATTTTAGAAATGAGTACTTTGTCAGAAATATTAGTTGTAAAGATTGTTTCCTGGTTTACTACATTTTTTTGATCTTGGTTACAGTGGTTTTGTCTGTGCAAAAGCTTTTTAATTTAATGTAATCAAAATCATCTTTATAGTGATGTTCTCCATCTGTTCTTTAGTCATAAACTGCTTCCCTTTCCATAGATCTGACAGGTAAACTACTCCTTGATCTCCTAGTTTGCTTATAGTATTGGTTTTTTTTTTATGTCTAAATCCTGTATCCATTTTGATCTTACCTTGATAATAGGGTGTGAGGTGTTGGTCTAATCTAAGTTTCTTCCGATGCTAACTTCCAATTTTTCCAGAAGTTTTTATCAGAGAAAGAATTTTTATCCCCATAGCTGGACTCCTTGGGTTTATCAAACAGCAGATTACTATAATCATTTCCTACTATTGCACCTAGTCTATTCCACTGATCCGCCATTCTATTTCTTAACCAATACCAGGCAGTTTTGATGACTGATGCTTTATAATATAATTTTAGACAGATGATTTTTTTCAAGGAGTAAGTGGAAGAAAGCTATAGCACAGCAATGGAGGTGGTTGGATCAGTTCAAAATTTTTTAAGAATGAAGGAGGCACGGACATATTTGTGGACAGAAAAGCATGGAATAGCTTGAGATTGAAAACTTGTGAGAGCAGATAATAAAAGGGGGAAGAAGATAGGATGGGATGGGATTAAGGGTGTGCCACTTCTCCTTATGAGACAGGGATAAAGAAAAAGGAGGAAGATGCCCAGAGCCATGAGAGAGGAGGAATGTTTTTGATATCATATGGTTTGTTTGAAACACATCACTCGTTTTGGGTATGGAGTGAAACCTTTCCCTTCTCCTTCCTTATTTAATCCTGTCTTGAAGTACAGTGTAGCAAAAACATCTGAAAAAGTAGTAATTATATTTGACAAGATTTAAAACACCCTGTCTGTCCTTGGAGTCTTCCAGCTCTTGAACTTGAGGATAGAGCTATGTTCTCTTGCTGTTTCTCTCCGTTACTCAATTTGGTTTTCCTTAATAGTTTTTCCCCTACTACATGGTTATCTTAGGTTGGGTATGTGCTTCCAAAGGACCAAAATAACTTTACTATGTTGGGGTGAAGGTGTGGTATATCTGACTGACTGATCAGACCAATACAAGCTTGGAAGGCTCTACCACAGCTCAGACACAAACAGTCCATGTGGACCTTTGCAGGGGAGATGTCTCTGAGTTTGATCCCTCATGTTTCTTTTGAGCCACTAATTCTGCTTCACTTATAGAGCATGGCACTTTCTTTGATTCCAGTATGCTATTCTCGGTGCTCCTCAGCCAGTGTTTTCCTTGTCTCATAATTGATTCCAAAGTTCCTCAGAGAGACCTGGAGAGTGGCCTTGTTTCACTTTTAAGCTCCATGTGATCCTTGCCTTGTGTGACTTCTCTTTAAAGTAGCCATTTGAACAACGTGGCCAGCCCAAAGAAGTTTGAATGAGTTTGAGCGCTTGACAGTTAACTCGAAAAAGGGCCTCAGTATCTGGTGCCTTCTTCTGTTAGGGAGCGATTCCATTTCCTGACATGGTGTTGGTAGACTCTCCATGGGTTACAGGCATATAGCAGTGAGGTCAGCACAATGGCTCTGTAGACTTGCAGTCTGGTGGTCACTCTAGTAGCCTCTTCTCTCCCACACTCTCCTTCAGAGCCTCACGAATGCTGAGCTAGCTCTGCCAATTCGGGAGTCAACCTGAAAAGCTCACTGTAAAGGGTAAGTGACCTCATCCACAGCTTCCAGCATGTCTCCATTTGCTGTGTGGCTGGTGTAGTGTTTGCTGGTGGAGAACCTCTGTTTTCTTGGTGTTAGTGGTTGGGCCAAGATTAGCACAAGAGGGGACTGTGTTGAGTGCACAATCAAGTGAACCAAAAGTTGCCCACCAATTCTCCCTCCACTTCAGGCTTGGTTTATAGACTTTTCAAGTGGGGTAGTTAACCTCCAGGCTGTTTCCATCCTTGTTGAAACCGTCTGACATTTTCCCTGAAAACATCATGCTGAAACCATTATTTAACAAATGTATTCAAGTATATTTACACATACATATATATAAATATATTTACACATGCATATACATACATACATAGATATAAAAATATACCATACTATTGTATTGTTCTTTTGATTTTATGCATTTCCCTCTGCATCTGTTTTATGTCCCCATATTTCTTTGAATAGAGACATGTATTTTCTAGAGTCATGTGATTGCCTCCTTCCAAAAGCATTTGGCTCATTAAAGTACAATGTGGCTTTGCAGTCACAAGCATCTCACCTGCATGTATTTAGATGAGATAAATTCATTTCCCTTTAACGTGGCTTATTTCCTTTCCTTAGTGCATGTCTGGATCCTATCAAGAAGCTAAAACCTTGTTGAAGTCGTACTTGCAGCAGCATGGTTATGGCTCCTGGATCGTGAAGTCTTCCTGCATCGAACAGTTCAGCATGTGACCATCTGTGTCTTGTACAAACATTTGTAGTTTTTGGTCTGTTTTGACAAGTAAAAAATGTTTAAAAAAAAAAAGAAAAAAGAAAAGATATCAGTAGTGTTCAGCTTTCAAATCAGTGTCTTACAACAGCAATATCCAGCAAATGCTGAAAATTTGTAAAAATTCATGTCAATTTACATTGAACCATTAGTTTTTTTTTAGTAAAGCAATTACTTTGCTTAATATGTAGACTTTCTGCGTTTATTTTTTGCAATCATTTTAAAATCATCACCCTCTTTCAGCCCAAAAGAATTCTTATTCTTGGCAACTTTTTACTTCTAACCATTTACATTTTCTTCTGATGACCATAGCTATGCTTTATTGTATTATGCTGGTTTTTTTTCCAATAAACTTTTATTTTAAGAAAAAAACAATAGGGATTGAAAAATCAGTCAATTTGTGGCATGTGCTACCCCTAAGGATATAGTAGCAAAAATCCATATAAAATAAAAGGAGACTTTGGAAGTAGTGGAGGCAATCTGAAAAGGGCCCACAATTGAAAATGCTTCATGACTGGAGTTTTGAGGAGGGGGCGAGAAAGGGATTCCAGGGACCACCTAGAGGGAGGGAGTGAGCTACAGAAAGAAATAGGAAGGGTTACACCTTAAATAGGTCACACTCTTATAGGAGGACAAAACACCAAAGGAAGGGAGGAGAGTCAGAGTGGTGACAGCTAGCCTGGAAACCCTCCTTAAGTGGAGGCTTTCCGAGGAGTTCTGTTCTCTTGTGCCCATCTACAACACACGCGTTCCCATACTGTCTGCAGGTCCCTGACAAAAATAAGGAAATTCATCAGAGAATTGGATTTAAGTTCTGTTTCAGACAAGTTGTTGGAGATGCCTGTAGGAAATTGCATTAGAAACTCCCAGAAAGTAGCCTTGGGGATAGATAGATCTGGCTGTCTTTGGCTGTCTATACAGCTATGTGATAGATACAGTGGATGGAGCACTGGCCTTGGAGTTTGAAGGACTGGAATCTGGCCTTCTATGTGATCCTGGGCAATTCACTTAACCCCGACTGCCCCACGTCCAGGGCTATCTTCAGTCCTGATTTCACATCTGGCCATTGGACCTAGATGGCTCTGGAGGAGAAAATGAGGCTGATAACTTAGCATAGTCTCCCCTCACTCAAATCCAATTCATGTTCTTGTCATGGTGTCACCTCCCTGATGTTTATGGTCTTCAAGAACAAAGGAGAAGCATACATAAATCTATACACATCTAGGAATTGTGTACCTCAAGATTATTGAACCCATGTATGGTAATATACAGATTTTTTTCCTTTTTTGTCTGAACTTGTAATTTCATTTAGTATAGAGAGCTTCAGAAGGTTGATGTGAATGGGAGATCTTTGCTGAAACTTCTAGTCTGGGAGGTTCCTGGGGCAGCTAGAGGTTAAGGGGTTTGCCCTGGGTTCGCCACTTAGTGTATGATGGAAGCCAACCTTGAAGCCAGGCCTTCCTACTTCCAGGGCAATCTAAGGTGCACCTTCCCCTGGCCCAAAAATTTCCCTGCCCACTGCACACGAGTTACAGATTCCGACTTCAAAATAGGCTCATCTACTGTAGGTGTATTTCCCCATGTTAGATAAGTCTATTTTGGAAGTTTCCCTCCCCTGAAGTCAGGGCCTGAAATGTTCCCTACTTCACTTATCAACCTGCTCTTTAGCTCCACAACAATCATCCCCGGTCTGTTTCTTTTCTTACAAGCTTGCTTTACTGGGGTTCTGCTTCACCATTCCCCCTCACACCTCACACATATGCTTTGGTAAAAATGTATATAGTAAAAGGTTTTTCAGGTTGAAATTTAGGTAAATGTACAGTAGACAAAAAGATTTTTTTAAAATCATCTTCCAAAGCCCTGATCTCTTTCCAGTGGATGATAATGTTCTGGGATTATTAGAGTTTTCTGATGCTCACCATGTTTCTTTAAGTCAAATGATCCTCTGACCAGATGTTTTCTTCCTTCCTGGGACAAAATCCTTAACTGCTAATATCTCTCTCCTCTTTAGCTCCCAAGTTGCTGATAGGGTACATTTTCCTTACATTGGAGAAATTCTTGTCCTCTCCATTCACTAAGTTTATCCTTTGAAAAGCCAAATGAGAGCATTGCTCTTGGATTATAACTCCTTTCCTACTTGGATTACAACTCCTTTCTTACATAGACATCATGTTCTATTTGACATCGTGTCTCCCTGGTCCCCTGAAACAAGATATGAGAATTAGAACAATGGTCAGGCAAAGCAGATTCAGCTGGGGAGTTGCAAATGTATGGCCTAGATGTGAATTTACCGAAATGGAACTCAGGGTTTTTGTAATAAGTGATAAATACACTAAGAAATAATGGTATTTTCTTTTAGAAAAGGTCAATTTTTAAATAGAGTTGTAGAAATCAGACATTTTTTTCCATGTCACTAATGTAGCATGTGTGCATATGTATTTGCTTTTCTATGCCTCTTAAGTGTAGAATCCAAAAATGTTCATAGATTCTGAAAATACATACATTAGTCAGCTTCAATTTTCACTGTATAGGAAGGGAAAATATTGCTAGGCTTTCAATAACAAGTTTGATTCTTTGAGAACGAACTGAAATAGATGAATCTAGATAAAAGTAATTATGGTTTGATTTAAGATATGACAGCCTATTGTTGGGTAAACAGGAAATATGTGAATTTCCTCTTTAGACCTTTTGATCCAAATGGCATCCTGTGAAGTATCATCTTTAATCTTAACCCTGTTCTACTTAATAGTTATAGCAGACACAACAGTGGTAGAATGATCACTTACATACTTTCTTGTCTGAAAAAAGTGTATTTTCATTAATTGTGCTGTAACGAGCTCGCTCATCTTTTAAGATTGTCCTAACTTGTTTTTCAAACCTGGATTTTTCTTTCCATGGACAGAGACTATAAAAAGACAGAAAATGTTTCCTGTTCTTAAGGTTGGTGTCATCATTTAAAACTTACATATTTTAATGAATACTCTGCCCCAAAGTAATACTTTTAGTTAAATGTAAAGAGAATTCTAATTTGATTCTATTACTCTCATTTGCTAGTGTTTTTCCTGGTCTTAAATTTTGGCTGAAAAACAGTGAAATTGCTCTATTGTAAAGGTAAAAATGTGTGGATGAATTTGCCATTTCTTAATGTTTGTAACTCTGAACTAAGATTTGACTTTAAAGAGGGTGCATGATACTACACACAAGGTCGTTTAACCTTTGGGATTTCAGTTGCATCATTGTTGCATAATCAGTATAATCGACCTCACCACTCTCAGAAGCATCAACAAAACAATTTACTTGAATTTTAAGAATGAATTTTTTTAGTTTAATCTAAAAATATAAAATTTCAACTTTATTTAAAAAAGGCTGTAGATAAGCTTATATC
Source organism: Macrotis lagotis (assembly GCF_037893015.1). Classification (NCBI taxonomy): domain Eukaryota; kingdom Metazoa; phylum Chordata; class Mammalia; order Peramelemorphia; family Peramelidae; genus Macrotis; species Macrotis lagotis. The sequence goes on from NC_133660.1 coordinate 25,529,707, forward strand.
AGCTGCAACAGAAGCAGGAATTGAAGGGAAATGCCATGGTTTATGCCTGTTGTATCAAATCACAACCCTAGCCACAGTAATTTAACATTGTTGAGGGTATCAGCATTCATACTTTTAAAATGAATCTAACAATAATCTATGGAATTTTCATATTAGGGACACTATAAATTTTAACAGAATTAAGATGTTATTTCATATTGCCCTCCCATTACCTACGGTCTCCATGACCTGGTTTTGAATGCTGCTCTGCAGCTTAGTAGATAGTCATTTAGCTTCTTTTTGCCTCACTTTCCTTATCCATAACTTGAAGTGTTTGAACTTGATGGCCTTTACAGGGGCTCTTCAGTTTTAAATTTGTATTATCTATAAATTAAATTTGAAGATTGCTTTAAGGGGAAATTTGTTATGCTTTGGGTAATGACTTATAATGGCACTATTGTCAGATTCACCTTATTTGTGTCCTAAATCCCATCCATATGAAGCCCTAATATATACCTCATCCTGAAATTTAGGTTTTGAATTTTATTAGTTCAGTACTTGTCAGGCTATTTAATTGATTTTATGTACTTACATGAAGACATCCCCTTGTTAGATTTGAATTGTCTTTTCAAGTGAAGATGCTCTTTTCTTTGGTATTGGATTTGAAATGAATGCCTTCTTTTTCCTTCCATACCCCTCTACCCATCCATGCACAAATATATCCATAAATGAATGTCCTTGATTTTTATGTCATTTCTGTTTTTACATTACCACCAGCCTTTCCTTGTAATGAAGAAGCCCCAAACTAACACCATGACCAGAGATAAGCGCTATATCTCGCATCCTTGGTCCCAAAATCTCTCCTATGAATGGAGGGAGGTTCATTTCCTTAAATCTTATTTGGGGCCAAAACCAATCATAATAAGTGTAAGACTTTATTTTAGTGTTCTCATTTCCTTATCTCCATTGTATGTTTTACTCTCTTCTACTTCTACTTTCTTCTCTAAAGAAGACCAGGGGACTGGAGACCCTCTTATCTACAGCCTTCCTTTGGACTTCCTTCTCTGATCTCTGAACTTCTGAACTTTGGTTTCACCAAATTCAAACTTCTCCTTATGATGTCCCTATCACAAAGCCCAGGGGATGGAATAAAAAGATATATTTATTGTAGATAACATGTACTGACAGTCTGAAAAACTGGACAACAAAAAAGAACAGCAATAAGTTGCTGAAAAATTAAATCCAAAACCTCAGCAGAAGTTAAAGCTGCTTGTGGGACTGCTGAGTGAACATTTTACATATCCCCTCATCCCTTATGTTTTATGCCCTTCATTCTAGATGTCTTCTGGTCATTTTTTCAAAGATGCTGAAATAATTGCTAAAGATGCTTCCCTTTGTGATCATTTAGTCTGACCAAAGAGTTCTGGGACTGTCAAACCTTGTGAACACCCAAGGTGGCTTCAAAGCTTGGACATGCCCACTCAAGGAAGGAAGAACAGAAGAGGCAGCCCCCCACCAGAATCCTAACCTAGGCAGGACTTAGACTTACTTAGTGGCTTGCCATTTTTTTTCTGGGGTGGGGGGGGGAGTGGTCCTTACCCTCAATTTTCATTGGAGAGCCTCTTGTCATGCCTCTTGTCATTCCAAAGATTATGGTGAGTTGGGAACTGATGTCACAACTCCTTTTAAAGGTTCACTGAGTTAGCATCTCTGCTCAGGAGCTACTAAGGGAAGCCCTTGTTACGTCAAAGATGGAGCACATTCATGCTCAGCCTGATGTGATCAGAAGCAGCAGTCTTTATCACACCCAAAGTATCTGAATTCCAAGTTCTCCTAAAAGTTTAGCCAGCCTTAGGGATTTTACCTTGTATTTCCCACCCCAGAGATTCATTCCATATAACAAATAGTATTTTTCAAAAGAAAAAAAATCACAACTGAATACATTGAAAAAGTCCAACAGCATGTACAACGCACAAAACCTGTGAACCTACCAACTTTATGAAAGGGCGATGGGCAGTGTCATCTCATATCTCTCCATTTGAGTCATGCTTGAGCTTTATAATTTTTGTTATGTTCACTTTTGATTTTATTGTATATGCTTGATCCATTTACATTGTTGTCATTGTTTATTGAATATTGTTTTCTTGGTTCTGCTTATTTCACACTACATTGGTTCATGTAGATCTTTCTTTGCTTCTCTGTATTCATCACATAACATTACAAAGATTTCTTATAGCACAGTAATATTCCATTACATTCATATGTCACAATTGGTTGAGCCATCCCCCAAACAATAAGCATATATTTTGTTGACAATTCTTTGCTATGATAAAAAGTGATACCATAAATAATTTGGCATACATGTGAATTTTCGTTTTATCTATGGCTTAAATAAAAGCAAAAGACCTTTAATGGAGTTTCTAGCTCAAAAGGTACAGCCATTTTAGGCATTTTAATTATGGAATTCCATATTGCTTTCCAAAAGGATTGTACCACTGCATAGCTTCATCAGCAATGCTAGTTTATCCTTTTAACATTGAATGTTGTCATAATTTGTCATTTTTTTCTGATTTGTAGGATGTGAGGTGAAATCTCATTATTTTGGTTTGCATTTCTCTTACTAGGGATTTGCAGCATTCTTTCTTGTGATCGTGGATATTTTGCAATAATTTTGAGAACTGTTCTCATCCTTTGATCACTTAACTATTAAGGAATACCTATTAGTCATATCTGTGCATATATATATCTTGCATACATAGGCATGTATGCACATATGGACAGATACATATATTTCAGTGTTTATTTCTTAGGTCCCAAATACAGAATAATGTAATATAAAGATGTTTTTCCAATTTGACTACTTCCTTATCATTAATGTTGTCCATGCAGTTCTTTATTTCATCTAATTAAAGTTATGTTTTATCTTTTGCAATTGCCTCTATTGCTTGACTGATTCAGAATATATAACTTCTGTGAAAGTTATATAATCTTCTAATTTTTAAAAATAATCTGATCATGTATCTATTGAAATATATATTATAGAATATGGTGTATGGTATTGGTCTTAATTTAATTTTTGTCAGACTGCTTTTCAGTTTTCTCAGCCGTTTGCATCAAATAGATAGTTTTTTTCCTCCTAAGCAATTTGTACTTTGCACTTTATCAAACATAGGGCTATTGAATTCATTATTTCTGGTTCTTCCTGGTCTCTTTCAATGAATTGTCTCTTTTTTTAACTCAAACCAGATGGTTTCAATAAATAGTGCTTTATGATATAGTTTAATGTCTGGAAGTACTATTTCCCCCTCCATTATAATTTTTTACCATCATTTCCTTGTGATTCTAGGTTTTTTGTTTTTCCAAATGAATTTTATAATTACATTATTATTATTATTATTATTATTATTATGAAGTTCTATAAAGTATCCCCTTGCTAATTTGATTGGTATTGCATCAAAAGTGTAAATTAATTTTGGCAGTCATTTTTATTATATTGACACATCCTAGTCATGAGCACACCATATTCTTCGAGCATGTGAAATTAAATCTGTGTAAGTCTTTTGTGTTATTTGATGATCAGTCTACATTGATTTTATGCATTTTGTCATTATTTGGAATTGGAGTTCCCTTTCTTTTATGTTTTGTGTTATTATTAAATAGAAATGCTATTGATTATTGTTTAGGGTTTATTAATAGTAGCTTACAACTTTTGCTGATGCAATTTTCTCAATTAGTATCTTTTCTGTTTTCCTAGGATTTTCCAGGTATACCATCATATTATCAATAAAAATGGAAGATTTTATTTCTTTTATACCTATCTTTATGCTTTTAATTTCTTTCTCTTCTCTTAAGGTTGTTGCTAGCATTTCCAGAACTATACTTAAAAACAAGATGGGAAGAGTGGGAATTCTTGCTTTACTCCTATATTTATTGGAAAAGGTTCTATTGTATCCCCATGAGATCTTTGCTTTTGGTCCTACCTAGGTGTTTTTCATGATATTTAAAAAGTCCCTTATATGCTTATTCTTTGTAGAGAGTTTATTTCATTCTTTTTAAGCATAAATGAGTATTACAATTTGTCAAAGGATTTTCCACATCTGTTGAAATAATCACATGGTTTAGTTGTTCTAGATTTTAATGTGATTATTTTCCTGGTGTTGAACTATCCTTCCAACCCTGGTAAAAAATACCACTTGATAATAATGAATAATTTCTTAGATAAATCACTGTATTCTGTTTGACAGAATTTTGTTTAAAAATTTTAAATAATTAAGGATATTGCTTTATGATTTTCCTTCTATATTTTCTCTTTACCTGAATTAGGTATTATGACTATATTTGTCTGATAAAAGGGTTCTAGTAAGGTTCTTTCTTTCTCAATTATGAGAATAATTTGTGAAGTGTGGATAGTACTTGTTCTCTAAAAGTCTGATAAACGTCACCTGTGAATCCATTAGGACAGGTTTGCTTTTGCTTTGTCAGATAGCATAATTATTTTTTTGTTAATGTTTTTTATGTTTATTGTAAACAAGAGATTGAGAGGTTTAGTTTTCTTATACAGTCTAACTTTCATTTTCTTGGATTGTTTAGCCCATTTTATGAGAATTAGATTTATAATTTTCTCCATCTATCTTTAGTATTGGAATTTTTGGTTTTGGAATTGGTTTTTCTGCCTCTTCTGCTATAAACAGAACATTTCCTCACTTAATCTTTTACTGTGGCTCTATCCCCACTGCGTCTCCCAGACCGCCCTCAAATTTGTTTTTCCCTTTGGGGTTTTACTTTAGTTCCTTTTTTTTTTTAGTTTTTTTTTTAGTAGTTCCTTTTTCTTTCCTACTTTTATCTGATTATTTAATTTGCAACCCTAACACCCCTTTATTCCTCTCAGTCAAGTATTATTCCCCTTTACTCTTCTTCAACTATTCCTGTTAAATAGTTTTTAAATTTTCACTTGTTATACCCCTTTACAGAGAAATTTTCTCTCACTCCATTATCCGTCTTTTTCTGTTATCTCCAGATGCTTATTCTCTGGTTCATGTTCCCTATAAACATCTAGCCTCTCTCTATTATATCTATTTTTCATGGAATCAGAACTTCAAGGTTGGCCATTCTGGGCTCTCCTCTCTAGGGAGTTTCTACTCCTGCCTTGTAGAACTTGCCCCATGAATTTCTTTTTTCTTTGTGCCTCCCAGAATGATGCTAATTCCTCACTGATGACAGAACACTGCTTTTGGTAGGATCCCCCTCTGCCCAAATCCCTTCCCAATCTCTGCTTATACAGTACACCACTGATGGTGCTTACCTTCTTTCCCCATTTTCTTCTAAATCTCCTTAGCCCATGTCCTCCCACTCTTCCAGGTGCTAATTGCCGCCACTTTCTGAACTAGGAAGAGAGGTCTTCTCAAACACCAAATTTCCCAGGTCAAACTCAGTACTAGGACTACATCTCCCTTCACAGACCATCGCTCTTCACCCAAAGGAGCATTCATATTGGAACCTCCTCCCTCCACCAAACAAAACCTCCCTCTTGTCCCCTTCCCCTTTTCCATCCTCTACCCCCTCATCTTCACCCATTCTCTTGCAGCTTCTTTTCTTCTTGAGACCAGGTATTAGTACTTGGTTGGCACTTCAGTACTAATGCTTGATTTGACATGCTCCCTTTATCTCCTCTATACACCCTACCTCCTTCTTGTACTGTCTTATTTTGTAGTCCCACAAAAAAGTCCCACATTTTGTCATGTAGTCCCACAAAAAAAAAAAAAGCATTGGTTCACCTGTAGACACCTACTTGTTGGTAGGTTTGTCTATAATGTCCAGATCTTCCTCTTCACTGTTACCTGCCCCACCCATCATCCCTGCCTCTCTGTGTATATTTAGAAGAATAACTTTGGTTTTCCTAGTCTCTCCGCTCTTGTTGTTGTTGTTGTCCTTGGCTTTTGCATTTGTTCTCTCCCCCCACCCCATTTCTGTTGTCTAGGGTAATGAAGAAGCAAGTAATCTCTCCAGGATGGTTTTCTTTTCAAAAATGTTTCAACTGCCTCTTTATTATTGAACATCCATCTTTTTTTCATTTATAGTAAAGCTCAAATTTATAGTGTAGGTCATCCTGGGCTGCATCCTGAGCTCAGTTACTCTTTAAAACATATTAATTCATTTTATTCTGAATTTTCTGGTGAGTCTAGAATAGTTTTATGTCATCTGCAAATGTGATAAGCCATCTTTGCCTTCATTCAAGACCATGGATAAAACTACTTAGCAAAATATATTTTGCTTCGAATATGGGACCAGAAGTGAGAAATGAGATAATAAAGATGAGGATGCTTTAGAGATGTGGATGTGCTTTGTCAAATTCATCTGTCATTTCTGGGGGGCACCATATCAAAGGTTGGCACATGATTCTGAACCCAGTCAAACAGCAGATGGGACTTTTTGATTACCGGTTCCTCTAAAGACAAATCAAACAATCTAATTGTTGCCTTTTGTCTTTGTGGAAGAGACATATCTTATAAATATCCTCTCTTTTTTAGGTTTTTGCGAGGCAAATGGGGTTAAGTGGCTTGCCCAAGGCCACACAGCTAGGTAATTATTAAGTATCTAAGTCCGGATTTGAACCCAAGTATTCCTGACTCCAGGGCCGGTGCTTAAATATCCTCTCTTTACCCCCCTCCCTGACTTCTTTCTTGCATGAAAAACTCTTAAGGAAAGCTAAACACACACAGTGGGTCCGAGTGTATCTGATGCTCAATTAAATTTTTACTATGCCATATTAACAATATGATTTTAAGAACCTATGTTTATTTAGTTGCCAAGGCTGTCAATGTTGGCCACCATCCCTGCAGAAGACAACTTTACTAATCCATGCAAGTGTATTTCTAGTTCAAAATTAGGACCCCACAAATTTGGTTCTGGTTCACCTCCAGGCCATCAAACAGCAAAAGTTCCAAAGCAGCACAAAGAGAAAATATGTGTTGATTTATAGAAAGAGTAATCTCTAGTGTTTGAACATGGTGCTCAGGTGGAATGCGGGATGGAGAAGGGATAACCAGAAGGGGGAGGGAGAGCCCTTGGGGTCTGGGCTTGCTACCAAGAGTACTATGAGACCAATCAGCGCGACAGCAGTCCTAAAAAGACTTAGAGATACAACAATACTAAAGTGCTGGGGGCGGCTAGGTGGCGCAGTGGATAGAGAGCACCGGCCTTGGAGTCAGGAGTACCTGGGTTCAAATCCGACCTCAGACACTTAATAATTACCTAGCTGTGTGGCCTTGGGCAAGCCACTTAACCCCACTGCCTTGGAAAAAAAAAAGAAAAAGAATACTAAAGTGCTGATCCTTCAGCCTTAGCCTGTGTGGGCTTTGCCTGGACTCTCCTCCTTATGGGTCTCTCTGTCTATATTGAGATTCTTACATTCTCTCTCCATTGGCTCCTTCCCTACTCCACCTTCCATGGAAGAAAAAAACGTCTTCTGTCCCTTATTCCCAGATGGACTCTATTCTTCCTTTCTCTGCATCTTCCTAGCTGCCATTATTGAACACATTCCTTTGGATAGGTGGCCACTAAATACATTCATTCATTCATTCATTTATTTATTTTTAGGTTTTTGCAAGGCAAATGGGGTTAAGTGGCTTGCCCAAGGCCACACAGCTAGGTAGTTATTATGTGTCTGAGGCTGGATTTGAACCCAGGTACTCCTGACTCCAAGGCCTGTGCTTTATCCACTATGCCACCTAGCCGCCCCCACTAAATATATTTATGAGGAAAGAAATAACAGAATTGAGTCAGAGGACTGTTCATTTGGAACACCAGATGTCTAAGATGGCCAGTAATAGTGAACAGTGGGCCCTTTTTCTCTTCTTTGTTCATGTTTCAATGAAAATAGCATTGACTCCAGAGTTAGAACTCCTGGGTTCAAATCTTGCCTGGGATACTACCACCATGCAACCTTGTTCATGTCACTTAACATCTCTTGGACCTTGGTTTCCTCATCTGTAGATGAGGGAGTTGGATGCCATTTAAGGGCTCTTGCAGGTCAAGACCTATGGCCATCACTCCTTGGGAGGTGAATGTTGGGTTGGTTGTCTAGACAAGAGGGAGAGGAAGGGGTCAGGGGCCGAGGGTGGGTAGAGAACAGGAGACTTGATGATCTCTTCATTCTGTGCCACTGTGACTCAGCTCCCCAGCACGCTTTGACTCGGTGATCCCCACCTCAATATGGTAATGCTCAGGTTTAAACAGGACGCCATCTCATCATGCTCAGATGACTAGCATGGTTACCATGCCCTCTTTGCACCTCATGGCTTAGCATGACTTTTATGAAACCCTGCTCAAATACAGCAGCATGGACATTTTTGAACTCTGAGCAACCAGTGTGCAAGATGTCCACTTCTTCCAGCCTGGGTCTCCATCATCGTGCTGAGGTTAAATATGTTGCTGCTACTAAGAGTGGGCCCTTTGGTCTGTGTCTGAACAGAGCAGGATAGGTAGTGCAATTTGACAAGGAGGAGACTGTATTACTATAGGAGAGAAGACCAAAGCCAAGAAAAATTGATTTTTTACCTAATGAAAGTCTTCCAGGCTTAGTGATTTTTAAATAAATGATGATCTTCAGCTAGAAACTGATTATTGATCTTAAAGCTATTGCCACAGATTATTTTTTCAATATCAAAAAATGAAATTTCTTTCCCTCCTACCTTTTCTTTACTGGAAAAGGGAAAAAAGAGCAAAACTCTTGAAACAAATAGGCGAGGAGAAGCAAAACAACTTCCTGCATTAACCTTTCCCAAAAGATATTTGTCTCAATCTGCCCCTCTCTACCAGGATTAGTAGAGCAGGGCCTAAGCTGAGTCCTCCAGAACTCTGGTTAATCACTGTGGGGATCAGAATTCTCAAGTGTTCTTGAGTTGTTTTCCTGTACATCACTCCATGTATTACATAAGTTTTAAATAAGCTCTGAAAAAAAAAAACAAAGCTTACAGTGCACCAAAACTTGTGGGACACTATGTAAATTGTTCTCCTGGTTCAGCTCACTCAAATGCATCAGTTCACACATGTCTTACCAGGCTTCTCTGCACCTCTCCTCTTAATTGTTTCCTTACAGTGCCACAATGTTTGATTACACCCATAGACTAAAATTTGTTCGCTCCTCCCCTCAGTTTCCAATTCTTTGCTACCACAAAAGAGCTACTCTCTTAAAATCATCATAAATCCTCTTTTAGCTTCCAGGAAGCATATTTGTTTTTTTAGAACACCTAGAAAACCAGAATCAGAGATAGGAAAGGGACCAATTTTTTTAACGTGGAAAAATGCCTGAGAAATGTTGGCTGTTAATTTTTTTTCTTTAGGTTTTTTGCAAGACAAATGGGGTTAAGTGGCTTGCCCAAGGCCACACAGCTAGGTAATTATTGTCTGAGACCGGATTTGAACCTAGGTACTCCTGACTCCAGGGCCAGTGCTTTATCCACTGTGCCACCTAGCTGCCCCAGCTGTTAATTTTCAATCTGAATATGCAACTTCTAGCCATTATTCAATAATATATAGCTAAGAATCTGAGTCTATTATTGCAAGTTTAGTTTTCTTGCTTCGCAGCTCATAACAGATTAACATATGCTAGGAAAGTCTTAGAAAAAAGGACACTGACAGCAGCCAAATATTGGGAAATGGAAAATAAATATGAAGGGTCGTCCATGACTCAGGTACTGTTCTAAGCTCTAGGGATACAAAGGGGGCAAAAGACAGCCCCTTCCCTCAAGGAGTTTACAATCTGAGTCAGACAACATGCAGATAAATATATACAAAGCAGCAGCTTTATATAAGATCAATAATTTACAGAGGGGAAGGCATTAGAATTAAGGGGATAAGGGAAGGCTTCTTGGGGAAGATGGGATTTGTATTGGAACTTTAAAGGATGATGGAGAAGTTAATAGAGTGGAGGAAGGAAAGTGTTCCTGGCTTGGGGGACAGCCAGAGAAAATGCCCTGAACTGAAAGATGGAACATTCAGGGGGCCTGTGTCACTGGATCAGAAAGAAGGTATTGTGAAGTGCAAGGAGTGTGCAAGGAGACTGGAAAATAGAAGGGGCCAGGTGAGGAAGGGCTTAAGGAGCCTCTGGAGTTTATTCAATGAGACAGGGTGGGACTATGGGAAAATCATTCATTTTGCAGATCATGACTTCAGGGGAGACGCCATGACAAGCATGTGAATTGAACTTGAGTGAAGGGGAGCTGTGCAATGTCACCTGTCTCATTTTCTCCTCCAGAGCCATCTGGGTCCAGAGGCCAGATGTAAACCAGGATGACTGGAGATGGCCCTGGATGTGAGGCAGTTAGTAAAGTGACGCCCAAGGTCACACAGTACATGCCAGAGGCTGGATTTGAACTCCTGTCCTCCTGATTCCAAGGCCAGTGTTCCATTCACTGCACCATCTAATCATTTTATTGACTGAATGAAGCATGAATTAGCTTGGGAAGAGATTCATGGTAGGCAGTTCAATCAGTAAACTACAAATAGTCCAGGTTTTAGGTGATGAGGGTCTGTGCCAAGGTGGGGGGCAACTGTAAAGAGGAAGAAGGGGAGATGTTGCCAAGTGAACTTGGCAGATCTTGGCAACTAGGATATGGGGAATGAGAGAAGTAAGTGGCCAGTGCAGGAGAGATGGCCTACAGGAGCTTTGGGGTGCCATGGTGGTTATGGTATAGATGAAGTGTAGGATTATGTAAGGGAAGGCAGAGTGAGAGATATAAAGTCAATAGTTTATGGCCATATTGTCATTTTTAATCATGACCAACTCTAACTGACCCCATTTGGGGTTTCTTGGAGTGAATTGTCATTTTCTTCTCCAGGAGAATGTTGAGTGTGAGTTAAAGGTGAAAAGATTGGGCCCTGGTAGAATACTTGTAATCTATGACTGTCTAAAAGAGGCTTGGAACAAGGGACTAAGGAATACTTTATTTCAACTGTTTTTTCCCACACTCTAGTTCCTTCCTCAAAACAGAATGAGGATTTGAAAGCTTGCTCTAAACACATATGCTTTCTAAAGACTAAGGAAAGATGTGATTTCATTGAAAGTGTGGGTTGAGAAAATAACCTTGGTTGTGGCATGAATAGATAGTTCTAGAACTGGACCAAGATGAGGATGCACTAGTAGAAAAAGAAGACCCAGGTTGAAATCTCCCTAATAAAAGTCTTTTAATGAATGAACACAACATTTTTTTCATTATTTGGTGAGAGTATTTTAAAGTCTCAACTTTATTTGACTTTGATTTTGGATTCAGATTTTTTTTTTTTTTGCCAAAGTTGTGGTCTCTCTCTGGGTGGAGAGAAGCAGCAGCTTCTTATAAAGACTGAAGCAGGGCCAGCTAGGTGGTGCAGTGGATAGAGCACCAGCCCTGGAGTCAAGAGGACCTGAGTTCAAATCCAGTCTCAGACACTTAATAATTACCTAGCTCTGTGACCTTGGGCATTGCCTTGAAAAAAACAAAAAACAAAAAAAAAAATGGAAACAAAAGAGATTGGCAGGGGAGATGAAAAAAGACACTAAACTACTGGGAAATCATTTCCCCAGTTTTCAGCCAATTGTGTTCTTGTTTATTTTAGTAAGAAATAATGAAAACAAGCACATTTCATAGTTGAATCATAGAGATTCAATATTTGGTTGAAGAGACTAAAATGATAGAATGGTAATTATGAAGTAAGCCCTTTTCATTTGTTTCTATTGTTGTTTGGCCCTTTTCAGCATTTTTTCATGTCCACCTCATTTGGTCCTCACAGCAGATCTATGAGCTGCAATTCCAGTCCAATCATAGGCTGAGCTGGTAAAGGAGTGCAGTCTTCCCTAACCCACTCTTTGTACCTCTGCTTCCCATCACAACCTGCCATTCTTCTTGGACATGTTGCCATCCAGGTACTCTGTGTTGGCTGGGACCTTAGGCAATTGTTCTTACCTTGGGATGCATGGACTTGATTTTCAAAGCATTTTGATAACTGTCTTTTAATACTACTGAAATACTATGCTGTCTTATTAGATTGGCTAAAAAGACAGCAAAGGAAAATGACAAAGGTTGGAGGGGATGTAGGGAAAATGAAACATTAATGCAGTGTTAGGTAGAGTTGAGTAGAGCAATTTGGAATTCTGCTCAGTGGGCTACAAAACCATGTTTGCCTTCTGACCTAGCAAAAGAGATGGAAAGCAAAAAAGGGAAAGAACCTATATGTTCAAGGATATTTGTAGCAGCTCTTTTCTTGTGGCAAAGAATTGGAAATTGAGGGAATATCCACCAGTTGGGAATGTTTGAACAAATTGTGATGTGTGATTATGAGGAATGCTATTCGCTTATAAGAAATGATGAACAGGATGCTTTCGGGGAAAAGAGTTGATGCAAAGTGAAATGTACAATGTACAAAGTAATGGCAATATTTGTAGGATGATATGCTGGGAATGACCCCAAGAAGGACTTATGATGAAGAATGCTATCCATCCCCAGATGAAGAGAGGATAGTTTTCAGAATATAGATTGAAGCACACATTTTTAAATTTTATTTTTCTTGAGGTTTCTTTTTTTGGGTGGGTGGAGAGTCTGTTTTGTTTCACAACGTGACCATTATGGAAATGTTTTGCATGACTATCACTTATAACCTATATTAAATTGTTTGCTTTCTCAATGAGTGGGAGCAGAAACCTAATCTGATGTGGGGTGAATTGGGAGATAATTTAGAACTCAAAGTTTTAAAAATGAACATTAAAACTTGTTTTTATATGTAACAGGAAAAATAAAATATTAAAAAACTTGAAAAAATTTTGAAAAAGAACCCCTGCTTTAGATGGATCATTCATTCCATTCTCTTCTCCCACTCCTTATCTCAGTCTTTCCCTCTGTATGGTTCCAACATGCCCAGGTTTCTGCCATCTGAATTGCTATTTGCTCAAGTGACTGCCTTATATTTTTACTGCCTTTTGTTATCATGATCCTGAACAGAAAACCCACTTCCTTATTTCTCATATATCCCAACAGGTGGAAAGTGAAACATATCCTTGTTTTATTTTTAAAGTTAATTAAAAAAACATGAAGAAATATTTGAATGCTTTCTAAAGATATAAGAAAAACACACAAAGTAATCAGGATTGTTTTCCATCATCAAATTTATTAAATAACTTTAGTGACCTTCACAGACATTATATTTAACAAGTTATAATTTAATAAATAATTTTTGCGATGATAACTTATAAAGTAGTTTTCAAGCCCTTGGGGCTTACAGTTAGGATCATAAGATCTATTGTTTTCATCTGAATTCAAAAAGATAGTAAACCACACATTCAGAAATAAATTATCAAACTTAAATATTTAAATAAATAACTCCCCCCAGACAATTAGCTAAGTAATCATAGAGTTGATTGGCGGAGTTTTTGGCAGAGTTCGATCAATTGCTCAAAAAATCCTTCAATCTTGATCTTGGAGGCATAGTGGCAATGGACTGTTTCTGATCCCTAAGAAAAAACAAACAAACAAAAATCAGGAAATGCCAGGTGACTTCTCACAAATGACTTTTAAGTAGGCTCTTTTAGGGCAGGTCCGACCCAATCCAGAACCGTTCTTTTCAAACGTGGAACATTCTTACTTTAGGACCTTAAGTCTCTGTGGCTTTTGTGGTAAAGATGTGCTTTCTACTAAAGTGTGTCACAACCCATTTACAACATAATCATATACAATCTTTGAAAGTTAAAATTACTCCTCAATTCATCCCCCTGCCGTTGACCTGGTGTTGAGTCTGTCCAAAATACAGTGGACAATAGATGCATAGACAGACCAATGCCAAACCTGTAACATGTCAATTTATTTTAAATTTATTTTAAATGGACATGATAGAGATTGTTCACTAATACCAAATATTTTGAATAGTAGACTAACTTCATATGTATTAATACTATACAGTATATTAATACTATACAATTAATACAATACTATACTATACTGTATTTTTTTAAGGTTTTTTTGCAAGGCAATGGGGTTAAGTGGCTTGCCCAAGGCCACACAGCTAGGTAATTATTAAGTGTCTGAGGCCGGATTTCAGCTCAGGTGCTCTAGGGCCGGTGCTCTATCTACTGCGCCACCTAGCCGCCCCTATACTATACAGTATTAATACTATAGAGATTGTTCACTAATACCAAACATTTTGAATAGTAGAATAATACAGTATTTGATAATGGTACAAATCTAAGATATTGTCTTTTTTATTGTGACAGAAACTTAATGTCATCTTCTCTCCCCCCCAAAAATTTACATTGGCGTGAAAGTAGTCTTTTAACATTTATGAAATAATTAACTATAAAATAATAGTACTAGACAAATCTTGCTGCATTTTGTACTGTTGTCAAATCTGTATTTTTTTCTCTCATTCTTTATGTATGAAGTCTCTATGGGTACCCCCCACAAACACACACACACACACCTCTTTGCATCTTGTGAGTTTTTGGTTTTGGTTTTTTTTTTTGGTTTTTGGTGAGGCAGTGGGGTTAAGTGACTTGCCCAAGATCACACAGTTCTACCCACTATACCCATCTGGCTACCCCTATGTTCACATCATATTAACTCATTGAACTAGTCCATGTTCATTCTCATTCTATCGGTTTCCCTAAAGTTATAGGGGTACTCCCTGAGCAGAAACCTAATCTGATGTGGGGTGAATTGGGGGGTGGGGAAGGTCAGTACTTGACTGTGTCATTGGTTGAGGCTCCAATCTCTAGAATTCTTGACCTCTGGAATTTGGGGTCCTGCCTTCTTTTCTAAAAAGTAAGACTTTTAATTCCTACAATAGAATGAGCTGTGAAGATGAGGAAGAAAATGCCTTGGTCTACAGTGGGGTCCCATCTCTTAGAGCAAGGAACCAAAAGTAATAGAATAAAGGATTCCCTGGGTTGTAAGAACATTGACCCTGGACTCAAAAGACTCGAGTCAAATATCATCCCAGACACGTTCCAGCTGTGTAAGATAGGGGCAAGACTTTTAACCTCTGCTTGCCTTGGTACTCTCCTGTATAAAGTAGGAATGATGCCTCCCACCGATTGATTTAATCAGTGAAGATTAAAATTAGAGACCAAGGCTAGGTGTGCTAAATTTCTTGGTGCAGTTCGCTTTCTGACCCTTTTTAAAGGGACATACTTCGCAAACTTCAAGCACCTCATCCCTGCTAGCTCTTATGATTGTTATGGTGATGATGATTTTTTAATAGGCTATCACCAGGTTCTGCAGAGGATTGAACAACTCATTTTTTTTTTCAGTTGTGTCTAACTCTCCATGATCCCCTTGGGGGTTTTCTTGGCA
This sequence comes from Macrotis lagotis, assembly GCF_037893015.1. NCBI lineage: Eukaryota > Metazoa > Chordata > Mammalia > Peramelemorphia > Peramelidae > Macrotis > Macrotis lagotis. The sequence goes on from NC_133660.1 coordinate 25,545,000, forward strand.
AAGATACTGGTGTGGTTTGCTGCTTCCTTCTCCAGCTCATTTGACAGAAGAGGAAACAGAGGCCAACAGGGCCAAGAGACCTGCCCAGGGTCACCTAGCTAAAGTCTCTGATTTGAACACAGGGCAATGAGTCCCCAATTCTAACCCCAGAATTCTGGGCACTATGGAGTCAATTAGCGGCTGTTGAGTCGAAGAGGAAACTGGCACCTGGTCTTGGTTTTTTATAATCTTGGGAGTTTGAATAGGTTTTCTGATGTCAATCAAAAATTTTAAAAACCTCTGTTTTAAAGACCTCTGGTGAGTCTTCAGCAACCAGAGTCCAAACCCTCTTTCCTACTATGGCTAAACATCCCTAGTGCCTCTAACTGACCCTCCTGTGCCACAGCCTTGAGTCCTTTACAGTTTTTTCCTGGACACTCTTCAACCTTCCAAATGTCCTTCCTAAAATGCAAACTGAATGGAACATGATACCTAGCAATTGTGTGATCAGGGCAAAGCACAAGGCCTGTACACCAACCTTCTCTTAGTATAGTACAAGATCATGTTAGTTTTCTTTCTTTTTTTCCCCCTGGTCCATCACATTGCTTACTCATTTAAGATTGTGGTGGTGCAGTAGATAGACTGCAATACTGTGCAAATCACTTAACCTTGTTTGCCTCAGTTTCCTCATCTATAAAATATGCTGGAGAAGGAAATGGCAAACCAGTTCAGTATCTTTGCCAAGACAACTCCAAATGCAGTTGCAAGGGTCAAACAAGACTGGAAAAAACTGAACAAAAAATAAAAATTGTTTGAATCATCCTTCAGGTTGATATTGAAAATGGACTGTATTCTTCATGATCCTCAGGATGGTGTTACTCTCAGTGTGGGAGTTAAAACTTCTCAGAACTCAACAAATCATTGAGAGTTATATGTAACATGTAGGAGAGACCGCCTGTTTTATACTTTACTCCAGACCCATCAACCAGGACCTGAATGCTTGAAATATAATGTCTCTCTCAAGATTTCTCATTTAAAAAGTGACATTAAACATGAGAGTCGTGGTCAAATACATAGGTGCAATGTCCCAAAACACCAGAAGTGTTAATAAGTTAACCTCTTAATCCTATATCACAGCACTAGTCTAGACCATTGTTTAATCTTGTGGTCCTATTTTAGTATAAAGTATCTTTTCTAATATATTAAGTTTCCAAGAAATAAGAAAAAGGTCTTACCATTAAGTTTTTGACATTCACATTAATGTTGCTGATAAAAGTCTGAATATCCTGAGATTCCCTTGATTCATATTTCAGTGCTTCAGCCACAGGGTTCAGTTCTTTGATGAAACACTGCAGATCTGCAATGCTACTGGTCTGGGGTCAAAAGAAGAAGAGTCATTTTTCACATGAATTTTTTTTTAACTTGTCTATCACACATTGATATTCTTTAAGCCTAGGGAAGGAAAATCTGGGGTATGGGCAATTATTTCCATCCCCTCTCCAGAGATGTAGTAGGGAAGTTTTTCTCCCTTCCGAGCTCTGGAGATTGATTGTAACATAGGAATTAGACCAGGTTCTATTTGTGGTTTTATAAATAACTGTGGTCATTTCAAACACAAACAAGTGTTAAATATTTGCTTGTTTTTAATGCTTTTTCCTCCAGGTTTGTCCTCAAAATACATCCTATGCAATATGATCCTGAAATCACTTAACTTGCTTTAATCCTCACATTCAGCTTTCTGTTAACACTTATAACCTCACATTTACAGAATATCTTATTGTTTTTCAAGCACTTTCACACAAAAGAGGCTTATAGGTGAAGAGCAGTGGAATCAGGAAGACTTGTTGTGTGACCTTGGGCAAGTCTCTTAACCTATGTCTGCCTCAGTTTCCTCACTTGTAAAACGATAATACTGCCTCTCTTTGAGGATAAAAACTGTAAAGAAATTTGTAAAATGTGTCTTTATGCTAGCATTCCGTATGTTTATAATATCTATGGAGCTCTGGCTCTAGTTTAAGGAGACAGCAAATGTGAATTGGACAAAGGTTTTCTTTTTACAAATGAGGAAGTTAACTTAGAGAACTTAGAGACTAATTAAATAAAGATCATAAATTGAGTTAGCATCAGAGATAGACCATAACCCTGACATTTTGACCATTAGATTGGTTCTTTCTTTGATGTCAGGGCAATCCTAATAATAATGATAAAAGTGAATATTTATAAAGTGCTCTCCTCCGAACCTGTGAGCTAGGTGCGATTATTGTTTCCTTTTTGAAAGCTGGGAAAACAAACTGAAAGAGGTTGATTGACTTGCCCAGTGACTCCACTGCTAAGTAGTGTATGAGGAAGAATTTGAATCCAGCTCTTCTTGATTGTCCAGTGCTCTCTATGTTTCAGATTGCTAAAATGACCTCCCTTTTTAATGAAATGCTTTGAAGACTTTCCAAAATATTTTGCTCACATAAGTTTTCTAAGCCCTCTCTAGTTTGAATCCCATTGACCTTTTCAGACTTAGGTCATATTACACCCATTTCTGCAGCCTATCAATTCACACTGGTCCAGCAGGAGTCAGTTGGCTTTCCCTTCTTATCCCATCTTTGCCCTTAGTAGATAGGGGCTTCATGCTTGGAGCATCATCCTTCCTCATCTCTGATTTCCTATTTAGCATCACTCAAGGTTAGGCTCAGGTACCATGAGAACCAACTAGTGGAGATGGGAAGACCCCGCCACGTTCAAAGCCTATCTCTGACTCTTTCTGTTTGTGTGATGCCAGGCACATCTCTCTCGGCCTCATTTTTATCATCTGTAAAATGAGGATAATAATAACACCCACCTCACAGAGTGTGAGGAATTTAATGAGATTCATATGTGTGCACATCTGGTCTATATAGGCAAATATATGTTATATATACATATATATACATATAGATAGATAGATAGAGAGAGAGAGAGAGAGAGAGAGAGAGAGAGAGAGAATGGGGAAAATGAGCAAAAGATTTCTTAACCTTCTTTAAATCTTGGATTCCTTTGGTAATCTGGTAAAGCCTATAGAACCCTGCCTTAGAATCATATTTTTCAATAATTGAAGGAAATGTTAACTTTCAGTAAGAGATTAAAATGTAAATTTTTCCACCTAAATTCATAGATCATCTGAAATCTATCCCCAGACTAATTGGGGGGTAGGGTGGTTCATGGACCCCAGATGAAGAACCTTTGGCATAGATAGCTCTTTGTGAACTTTAAAAGTGCTGTATAAAGTCCACCGCTGCTTTTTTGGTAATACTCCTTTGTTGCGACCTAGCTTTTCTCCGTCCTGCTGCTAGCTAGGTCTCTCATTCCTGAGTAATCTTGTATTGACTTATTTGTGAACATGCGACAACCCCTGTAGAATGTCTGCTCCTTAAGGTTGAGGACTGTGCTTTTTTCATTATATCCCTGGAGCCCTTGCATATGATTCACACTTTATCAGCATTTGTTCAACTGAATGAAACCGAAGGGCTGCCTCAGCAGGGTACCTGGGGGGGATGTCCCCTGGGGGAGGGGGTCCCCAGAGGCAGGGCTGACTTGTGCTGACCTGTCTGCTCTGGGACTGGGAATCCTTAACAAACCTGCTTTCCAGCATTCACTTGCGAGACACAACCGCCTTCTTTAAAGAGAGATTTTGATTTATGACTTTGTGTCTACCACACCCAGGTGTGTGATATTGGCTGAGTCATTTCAACCCTCCTTTTTCTGGGAAGCTCTCTCATACCAGAAACATAGGGATGTCCACTTAAATTAGCAGAGAAAGGATCCTCACTGGGAGGGTCATAGACCTGGTTTACCCTATCCTCAAGGACGAGCTGCCCCCACACAGAATGAGAATCTGGCTGGTTTCTGCATTTAAAGTTCCCAGTGGCACGTTGCCATTGGTGTGATATAATGATTATACAAGGCTATGCATGTATACAGATGGATAGGTAGATACCTGAGAACCTGTCATTTCAGTGGTGTGGGATCACCAATCTGAAGGAAATCCCTTCCCCGATGCAGATCTACAATCTTTTCTAACTTATGATTGGCTCAGGGTTACCCAGGCGATGTGTGTCAGAGGCTGATCTGACTCGGTTGAGGGTGGTGAGGAGGATGCCAGTTAGGGTTTTGACTACATCTAGCTATCCCTGAGTAATAACGATATCAGCTGATGCTAATCCAACTTTTTAAAGTCTGCCACACATTTCAAACATCGGATCTCATTTGATTCTTGGGTTCAATACAATACTACAGTCATTATAGATTTCCACTTTTGAAAACACATTTTTAAGCATTTCTGTAATCTAAAACAATATAGTTACCTATTAGAAAACAAAAAGTTACTCCAAAAGAAAAATAGATGTTCTCTCATTTTCTTTTTCAAGTTATATGGAGTAGGGGGGTTGAAAGAAGTGTTCTCTATCTACCCACCTACTTAGAATCCTAATTTGATTGTTTTGCACTTAGAAAGTAGAGAATAATTTAACATATTCCCCTAGAACCGACTTAAATCTTAGATATTAAAGTCATCAGCTATTAGTTTTTTAAAAAATTCTACTTCCTAATGATAGTCAATTTGAAAAATCTCCAAAATTCCGTATGGCAAATGGTACTTACATTACTGGGAATGTAGATTTCATACTTCTTCATCCTTTCCGATACATTCTAAGGAAGTAAAAATGTCATTCATAAGATGAACATCCCATGCAAATGAATTCAATATGATATTTTTAAGTTGTAAAAAAACCCAGTGAGATACTTACATTGAGCTTCAGTTGGATCTGATTTAAGTCATCTTGTAAGAACAGCAGCAAAGTGGTGGGAGAAGGTGAAGTTGGTGCTCCATGGGCCACCAGAACAAGAGTTAGGGAGATGCAGCACAAGAGTGGGATCTTGTTCATGGTGTTGGGTGCTGAGGAACTTCAGGTTACTCTGCGTAGTGATTAGAGAGTTGAATGGAAGCCCCTGAGCCAGAGGGACAATTTATATTGTTAATTCTGGAAAAAGTATCCTGGGGGTGTTAAAAAATTTTACATATTACACATGTTCAAAGACTTTTACCTGTGTGGCAAGAAGCATTACCTTTCATTTTTCCTCTGCTGATGACTCTTTGGAATTTCTTTCAACCCTCGTAAGCTCTGACTGAATGGACTCCGGTGAAATCCCTCTTGGTTACGGTAGCCCACACAAAGTGGGCTACTTGACTGCATTTGAAGTTAACTGCATGAACCAATTTTTCCTCCCCTTTCGTTCAAGGGGTTGCACTTTGTCATAAAACCATGTCTAGCAGCATCTTTCAGTGGACATGTACAGGGGAGAAATATAAACAGATAAACAAAATAGAATTTTAAATTTGTTGATTTAACAGGAAGAATATTGGTTTCCTGTTTCAGGGTGGTTTTGCCTTCTACCAAGACTGAGCTAATGCTTTACAAAGTGATGTGAGCAGAAATGACTTGTTTTACACCGTCAGCTGGGGAGCTGGGGAGATTTCAATCTATATGCTAAGCACTGTGTAAATGTGATTCAGTTAAGGGGATTAATAGAAGAGTGTGCAAAGTTCTTTCTTGAATTCGACTCACTGTAAATATATAGAAACTCCCTTTAGGTAGGATAGACTCACAGCTGAAAGGTCCCCAGAGGTCAGCTGGTCCAACTCCCTCCTAGGCACAGATGATCTGATGCTTGCCAATGTATGCCCTTGGGCTCAAGGTGTCAAGCTCAAATACAAGTGGAGGTCACTAACTGGCACATGGGGTGACTGACTGGAGTCAACAAGTCCTGAGTTCAAATTTGACCTCAAACAATTCCTAGCTGGGTGACCCTGGGCAAGTCATTTCACTTTGCTTGTCTCAGTTTCCCCATCTGTAAAATGAGCTGAAGAAGGAAATGGCAAGCCATGCCAGTACTGTTGACAAGAAAACCTCAAAAGAGGGATAAAGAAGCAGCGACAACTAAAAAAAGAATAGCATATATATATATTTATGAGGAGACTTGCAGGCATCATATTGACTTAGTTTTAAAATGTAATGTCATCTAGGTTTTATTGGATTTTCCTTTATTTTGTTAAATATTTTCCAATTATATCTTAAATTTGTTTGAACTGCACAGGACTGTTCAGTTCGACCCCTCTGTTCTAGGTTCTTTAAGATGATAAACTTTAACACAAGACTGAGATAAGAGGAGGCTCTCCACTGGGGAGTCCTTCATGTTGATCCCTCTGGAAGAGTTACAATGTGGGCTGATGAAGGTTTTCAATTTTTTTCTTGCCAAAATTCATTATTATGCTCACCATTCATATTTCTATTATTTTACAGATACTTTGCATTATACAAAGCCCTTTCTCACTTAAACTCAATGGGATGGATAGTGCCAAGGATAGGATTTTCATGAAATGCTCATTGTATTTTAGCCACAACAATAGCTCAAATGGCACAAAAGAAAGTAATGCTTCTATGAGCCTGAGCCACATGACCTGATAATAATTTAGGTTGGGAAGAGAGGTAATAATAGTTAATTCTTTGAGATTCGCAAAGCACTTTACCTAGGTAATCCCATTTGATCCTTCCAACAATCCACTGAAATAGGGACTATTTTTAACCCCCCATTTTACAGATAAGGCAAATGAGGATGATATAGGTTAAATGATTTGCCTGGGGTCACACAGCCAGATTCCTGGTTTAATAGATATACTATTAAAGCCCCTTTATTTTATTTCAATCTCTTCATCTATCTTCCTATCTCTAACATCTCTATCATCTGCCATCTGTCTCTATCTTTATCATCTCTCTATTCATCTCTATCATCTCTCTCTGCTTCTCTGTCTTTATCATCTATCTACCTGTCTATCCATCTATCATCTCTCTAGCTGTCTGTCTATTTGCCATACAGTTTAGTGGGAAGAACATAGGACTTAGAGTCAGAAAAAAAATGATAATCAAGTCTTGGTTCTGTCAGATGACTTTGAGCAAAACCCTTCTCTGAGACTCAGTTTCCTCATCTGTAAAAGGGGACTGGGAGAGGGATTCCTAATATTTTCAGTACCTACCTTGGGAGGTTTTTGTAAGGAAAGTACTTTATAAAATCCTATAGAAGATGAATTATTATTTGTAGAATTAATACCAAATCACCATCAGAAATCTTTGTCTAGAATCATAGCTCCTCAAATTGAGATATGAATGAAGGGGGTGGTGAAAAAGGACTTCTAGAGAATGAAAGCACCAAGGGGCAGATTCTGTGACTATTCTTCTGGCTAGCAGAAAAATACAAACTCATCTTGGCCCTTCCAAGTCTAACCACAAGGTTCCTCTTGGGTGGAGGGGAAGGGCTACAGAATCCTCCTATCTATCATTTGCAATAGCTGTGTGAGGAGCTCATGGGCTCATCCTGCCATTGTTAGCTCAATCACCCTTCCAGAGTGGAAAAATGGGCCCACACAAGTTTCTGTGTGGGAGCCGTTCCAGCAAGACCTTTGATGTTCTCACAGAGTCTTCGTCTTCAAATTCCATAACTCTTTCCATTTGAGATAGGGGAAGGCCCCAAAGAGTACAGCCTCATTTCTGGGACCCTGATAAAAACAGAACCCCAAGTACCCATTGGTCTCTGCCATTGGACAGCCAACACTGCTCTACCTGTGCAGCAAGTGGCTGAACTCTAGTTTTTGAAATACTGAAGGAGATGCCATTCCCCTGACATACTTTCGCTTTTTACCTTGACTCTGACACATAGACTAACTTCTGACTGCAGTGGTTATGTATGTGAGTGCTCTATTAACCACGACAAGAGTGAAATGCCTCCTACTTTCTCTTTGAAGATGGAATAAATGCCACTCAAGGAAAACTGACCTGTGGTAGAGCTTTGAATAGCCTTTTCTTAACTATCTGGGAGCTTTGCTGATCATTTTCCTAAAATCTCAGTTATTGGCGAATTTCTATTTAGCAAAGTGCTTTGAAAGCATTTGGTGGGAAGGGGCTTTGTTTATTGGGGTGTTCTCTCTACCCCTCCTTCTTGGTTGTTTTTGTGTCTTCCTAGAAACAACTCTTTAATATTTTTTTTAATTTTGATTTATAACAATTCCATTGTTTTCGGAGGAAAGGAGAAATATTTCATTTGACTCAAATATCAGATCTTTCCTTAGAGACTCCTCTTGTTTCAATCCAGTGGGATAGAGAGATAAAATGAATGAGATAATTGTCCTCAAGTAGCTTCAGGGATTGGATGGGAAGTAGGGATAGATTAGATACACACCAGCTATCTGGGATTTCCAGAAGTGAGGGTACACCCAGTCTGACTTATTAGATGAGTCCTAGAGATTGTCCTGAGATTTAGGTGAAGTTGCTTACTCCTAATCACCTATCTAATGTCAGAAATGGCATTTGAATGTAAGTCTTCCTTACTCCAAGACCAGTATGCTCTATCCACTAATCTAGATAAGAAAAGTCTTCAAAGGACAGGCTATCAAAAATCTTTGGATCATTATCATCATAATAAATAGTTACATCTCACCTTCTAAGAGCTAGACACTCTGCTACATCCTTTATAAATATTATCATTTGATTCTCACAAGAACCCTGCAAGGTAGGGGCTATTGGTTATTATTCTCTCTATTTTACAAATGGGGAAACCGAGGTTTTCCCAGGGTCAGAAAGCTCATAATTGTTTGAAACTAGATTTGAATTCAGGTTTTTCTGATTCCAGACCCGTGCTCTCTTCTCTGCACCACTTCGCTGCCCCACATGGATCCATGTTTTCACCTATGACAGACACGGAGTCTATGTGGGCATGAGTTCAAATCTCATTTCCAGGACTTACTAGTGGTATGACAAATTGGTAAATTTGTTAACCTCACTGACCCTAGTTTCTTCATCTTTAAAATGGGGACACACCTTTCCTGTGTGATGTATTTCACAAGGTTGTTGAGAGGCTCAAATGAAAAATATATATAAAAATGCTTTATAAATCACAGAGTTCTAGGGAAGTATCAATTATTCACTTTATTATTGGTAGGGTTAGCACTGTCTTGATCCACGTAAACTACAAACCTTAAAGAGGTCTTCATACCTTCATTATTCCATCAATAATATGTAAAGAAATTACCTCAAAGGTAGTAGCTAGATGGCTTACCAGCCCTGGAGTCAGGAGGACCTGAGTTCAAATACAGCCCCAGACACTTGACTCTTACTAGCTGTGTGACCTTGGACAAGTCACTTAATCCCAATTACCTTGCCCCTCCCTCCCCCCAGAAAAAGAAAAAAAAAGAAATTACCCCAAACATTGATGGCTTTTCTCTATTTCTTTTATTATCTCAGGGGATAATCAACATAATCTTTGTGTGTCAACCTGCTGTTTTCTCACGTTCTTTGTCCCTTTTTCCTGGTCTTATATATCATCAAAAGATGTTTTGAGCTGTTTCCTGAAGTCAATAAACATTTATTAATCACCTGCTAGATGGCAAACATTGAATTAAGTTAGTCCCTGATCTCAGGGAGTAGTTTACAATCTAATGAGGGAGACAACATGCAAATAACCATGTGCAAGCAAGATACCTATAGGATCAATAGGAAATAATCACCCGAGAGGAGATACTGAAATTAAGAAGGATGATCTGGAGGCAGGAGCTGGAGTGTTTTATTTGTGGAACAGTCAGGAGGCCAATCACACTGAAGAGTATGGACCAAGGGGGTAGGTGGAAGGAGACTGGACGAGTAGGAGGGGCAAGTGACGAAGGACTTTGAAGATCAAACAGAATTTTATATTGGTTCCTGGAAGCCATAGGGAGCCACTGGAGTGAATAGAGTAGGAGGATGACATGGTCTGACCCACTGTAGGAAAATGACTTTTGTCTGGCTGGAGGGAGACTGGATGGGAGGCACGGCAGAATCCCGTCTTTTTTGTCCAGTCCAGGTGTGAGGATGACAGTTGCAGCAAGGGGTGCCATATTGGAGAGATATTGCAGGGGAGAGATCGAGAGGTGAGATGTGGACCATGATGGGAAGAGTAGTGAGGAACCCAGGATGCCATCTGGGTAATGAGCCTGGTGCACTGGAAAACCGGTGTTGTTCTGGACAGTAATAGGGGGAGTTAGGGAGGAGAGAGGAGTTTTGAGGGAAAAGAGGAGTTTAGTTTTTGGACATAATGAGTTTAAGAGCCTGTTGAAACTTCTGGGGCCAAGATGGCTGAGTGAGGAAGGAACCCTCTGAAACCCTCCCAAATTCCCTTCCAAAAACTTGAAAACTGCCTCGGGATTGGTCTAGGAATAGGGAAGCAGTTTACCAGCCCAGCAGGAAAGGTCTATCTCACTGGGATGAGAGGGCAGCAGCAGCAGCCAACCTTACAGTAGGGGGCCTGCAGCAAAGTTCTAACTCCTGGCAATCCACCAGTAAGACCCAGCAGCCCCCTAGGCAAGTGAGCTGTCTGAGCAGCCAATGAAGCCCCACCGCAGGGGCCCCAACTGGGAAAAACCTTGATCCCATCCTGTTCGGTAGAGAGGCCCCACCTTGAGACCGTTCAACACCAAGACCCCACCCCTGGGGCCTACCTGTTTCCAAAGCAACCCAATAGCAAGGCCCCACCCCTGGAGCAGACCAGTGGCTCAACCCACACCCAGGGAAGATCAGTAGAGAAGCCTATTTTCCAATGCAAGCAAATAACTTGATACTGAAGTTTGGTAAGACCCTAGACCCAGGACAAAAAAGCTGAACTCTTTTTTTTTTTTTTTTTTTTTTTAGGTTTTTGCAAGGCAAATGGGGTTAAGTGGCTTGCCCAAGGCCACACAGCTAGGTAATTATTAAGTGTCTGAGGTCAGATTTGAACTCAGGGCTGGTGCCTTATCCACTGCACCACCTAGCCACTCCCCCCCCCCTCCCCGACTGTGCCACCTAGCCACCCCTAGAGCTGAACTCTTACAGAAAACACCAAATCACACAATAGAGAGGAAAATGAGCCCCCCCCCCAAAAAGAACTTGACTATAGAATTATAGAACTTGACTATGGTGACAGAAAGGATCAAGGCACAAACCTAGAAGAGGACAATAGTATCAAAATGACATGGGAAGCCTCAAAGAAAAATGTAAGTTGATTTCAGTTTCAAAAAGAACTCCTGAAAAGAGCTCCAAAAGAATTTTAAAAAGCAAATTAGAGAATTAAAAGAAAAATTTAGAAAATAAGTGAGTATATTACAAGAGAACTATGAAAAAAGAGTCAATAGTATGGGAAAAGTATACCAAAGAAAATAACTCCTTAAAAAAAGTATTGACTTAAGGGAAAAGGAAAAAAGCCCACTAAAGAAAACAATTCCTTAAAATTTACATCGAACAAGTGGAAGGTATGAGATATCAAGGAACACTAAAACAAAATCAAAAAATTTTTTAAAAAGAGAAGAAAATGTGAAATTTCTCATTGGGAAAAAAAAACTGACCTAGAAAATAAATCCAGGAGAGATAATTTAAGAATTAATGGACCACCTGATTTTTTTTTTCAAGGCAATGGGGTTAAGTAACTTGCCCAAGGTCACACAGCTAGGTAATTATTGAGTGTCTGAGTTTAGGTTTGAACTCAGGTCCTCCTGACTCCAAGGCTGGTGCTCTATCCATTACACCACCTAGCTATCCCAGGACTACCTGATTAAAAAAAAAATCTAGACAACATCTTTCAAGAAATTATCAAGGAAAACTATACTGATATATTAGAACCAGAAGGAAAAACAATTTAAAAGACTCAACCTTTTGCTGCCCAAAAGAGCTCCCAAAATGAAAATTCCCAGAAAGATTCCAGAGCTGACAGATCAAGGAGAAATTACTGCAAGTAGCCAAAAAGAAACAATTAAAATTTTGTGGCGTTATAGTCAGGATTACGCAGGATTTGAAAGCTTCCACATTAAAGAACTGGTGTACTTGGAATATAATATACTGGAAGGGAAAAGAGGTGGGATTACACCAACCCAGCAAAACTGAATTAAATCTTTCTGGGGGAAAACATACATTTAATGAAATAGAAGATGTTCAACTTTTCTTAATTAGAAGACCAAAACTGAATAAAAAATTTTGAGCTCCAAATAGAAGACTCAATAAAATGATAAAAAAGAAACAGGAAAGAAAAAACATAAAGAGATTCTAGAGGGTTATACTTGTTTATATTCTAGGACAAGATAATATTTATAACTCTTAAGAACTTTACTATTATAAAGGCATTTAGAAGGAGTATACATAGATTGAGAGTATAAATTTGTTGGGATGCTACCCCCCAAAAAAATGAATGGGTGAGAAAAGATTACACTGGAAGAAGGAAGGATGAGATTAAATGGAGGTAAATTGTCTCACATAATAGGCTTGAAAGAATTATTATGATAGAGGGGGAAATGGAGTAGTGGGCAAAGTTTAAACCTTACTCTCTAAAACTGTCTCCAAAAGGGAGTAATATACTCATTCTGTGGGATATAAAAATCTATCTTACCCTATAAGGAAGTAAAAAACAACTGGGATAATAGAAGGGGCAGGGGACTGATAAAAGGGAGGGTGGATTGGGGAAGCTAGTGATCAGAAGTAAAACAATTCTGAGGAGGAAAAGGGTGGGCAAAAGAGGGCTAAATAAGGGGGGGAAATAGCATGAAGGGAGATATATATTAGTACTCTTAGCTATAACTGAATGGGGTAAATTCACCTATCAAACAGAAGTGGATAGCAGATTGGATTAAAACCAGAATCTTGCAATATGTTGTTTGCAAGAAAAAAATATTGAAACAGAGAGACATAAAAAAGGTAAGGCAAGGGCTGGAGCAGAATCTATTATGCTTCAGTTGAAGCAAAGAAAGCAAGGTTAGCAGTCAGGATTGCACACAAAGCCATAGTAAAAATACATCTAATTAAAAGAGATAAGGAAGAAAATTATATGATGCTAAAAAGTACCATAGACAAACTAGTCATATCAATACCAAACACATATGCACCAAATTGTACAACTCCTAAATTTTTAAAGAAGTTGAATGAGTTACAATAGGAAATAGACAATAAAATTATACTAGTGGAGGACCTCAACTTTCCCTTTTCAGAACTAGATAAATCTAGCCAAAAAGTATACAAGAACAAAATTAGGGAGGTGACTAAAATTCTGGAAAAATTAGATATGACAAATCTCTTGAGAAAACTATAGGGAAATAGAAAGTAATATACCTTTTCTCAGCAGTGCATGGTACCTACACAAAAACTGATCATGTATTAGTACATGAAAATCTCACAATCAAATGCAGAAAAGTTGAAATAGTAAATGCATCCATTTCAGAGCATAATGAAACAAATTTTTTTTCAATAATTGGTAGTAGAAAGAGATTAAAATTAATTGAAAACTAAATAATCTCATCCTAAAAATGTAGATAAAAGAACAAATCAAAGAAACAATTGATAATTTCATTAAAGAAAATGATATTACAAAATACAAAAATTTATGAGATGCAACAATATGATATTTAGAAGAAAATTTATATCTCAGTTGCTTACATAATAGAAAAAGAGAAGATCAATGAATTGAACAAGCAACTAAAACAATAAAACTAGAAAAATAACAAATTTAAAACCCCCAATTAGATGCCAAATGGGAAATTCTGAAAATCAAAGGAGAGACTAATAAAATTGAGAGTGAGAAAACCATTGAACAACTAAAATAAAATTAGAAACTGGTTTTATGGAAAAAAAAATCCCATAAAATAGATGCATCATTGTTTAATTTGGTTTAAAAAAGGAAAGAAAAAACCAAATTACTTGTATTAAAATGAAGCAAAAATTAAGACAATTGTTGGGAATTATTTTACCCAATACTATGCCAATAAAATCGACAAGCTAAATGAAATGAATGAATATCTACAAAAATATAAATTATCCAAATTAACAGAAGAAATAAAATATTTACTTAGCCCAATTTAGAAAGAGAAATTGAACAAGCTATCAATGAACTTCTTAAAAAAAATCTCCAGGATCAGATTGATCACAAATAAATTCTACCAAACATTTGAAGAACAATTAATCCCAATACTATATAAACTATTTGGAAAAATAGATGAAGTCCTATCAAATTCCTTATATGACACAAATATGGTATTGATACCTAAACCAGGAAGAGTCAAAATAAAGATAGAAAAACAGATCAATTTCCCTAATGAATATTGACAGAAATTTAAAAAAATACTATCAGGGAGATTAAAGCAATATATATCACAAGAATCATACATTGTGACCAGGTGAGATTTTATACCAGGAATGTAGGACTAGTTCAATATTAGGAAAACTATCAGCATAATTACCCATATTAATAACAAAATCAACAGAAATCATGTTTATATCAATAGATGCTGAAAAAAGCCTTTGATAAAATAGTTCCTATTTCTATTAATGACACTAGAAAACAGAGGAGTAAATGGAACTTATCTTAAATGATAAGTAATATTTATCTAAATATGTCAGCAAGTTTAAATTATAATAGGGATAAGCTAGAAGTCATCCCAGTCAATCAGAGGTCAAGCAAGGATGCTCATTATCACCTATATTATTAAATATTGTACTAGAAATTTTAGCTCTAATAATAAAAAAAGAAAAAGAAATTGAAGAAATTAGAATAGCTAATGAGGGAGAAAAACTGACTCTTTGCAGCTAATTTGATGTTAGAGAATTCTAGAAAATCAACTAAAAATCCTTAAAATTATTAACACCTTTAGCAAAGTTACAAATGCAAAATAAACCCATATAAATTATCAGCATTCTAGATCATCAACAAAATCAGCAGTAAGACATAGAAGAAGAAATTAAAAATTTTTAAATAACAAAAATGCTTAGGAGTCTATTTGCCAAGGCAAATCAAGAAACTATATGCATACATCTATAAATCACTTTTCCCCCAGTCAGATTTAAACAATTAGAAACATATTAATTGCTCATGGGTAAGCTGAGACAATATAATAAAAATGACAATTCTACCTAAATTAATATATTTTTAAGGGTCATACTGATTATACTATCAAAAGTTATTTTGTAGAACTAGAAAAAGTAAGAAGAAAATTCATCTGGAAGGACAAAAGGTCAAGGATATCAGGGGAATTCATGGGGAAAAAATGTGAAGGAAGGTGGTCTAGCCATACCAGATAGGTTCTGGCTAAGAAATAGAGTTGTGAACCAGTGGGACAGATTAGGTGCAAATCACATTGTTTTAAGTGACCATAGTACTTTAGTATATGGTAAGTCCAAAGATCAAAACTTTTGGAACAAAAACTCATCATTTGGCAACTACTGCTAGGAAAACTGGAAAGCAGTATGGCAGAAACTAGTTATAGACCAACATCTCCCAACATATACCAAAGATAAGATCAAAATGGGTACGTGATTTATACATAAAGGAGATTAGGAGAGCACAGAATAGTTTATCTGTTAACCTAAGGATAAGAGAAGAATATAGGACCAAAGAAAATACAGAGAACATTACAAAATTTAAAATAATTAATTCTGAATATATAAAATTTAAAAGCTTTTTCATTAAAAGGCAAACAGAAAACTGGAGAAACTTTTTTGCAACTGGTATCTCTGATAAAGCCTTCATTGCTTAAATATTTAGAGAACTGAGTCAAATTTGCTAAATTACAAATCATTTTCCAATTGATAAATGGTCAAAAGATTTAAACAATTTTCAGAGAAAGAAACCAATGCTCTCTATAGTCATATAAAAAATGCTGTAAATCAATATTCATTAAATAGATGCAAATTAAAATAACTCTGAGTTATCAACTCACACTTATCATATTGTCTAGAATGACACAAAAGGAAAATGATAACCGTTGAAGGGAATATGGGAAAACTGGGACATTAAGGCTCTGTTGATGGAGTTGTGAATTGATTCAACCATTTTAGAGAGCAATTTTTAACTATGTCCAAAGGGTTATAAAACTGCATATGATTTTTGACCCAGCAATACCACTGTTAGATCTATATGCTAAGAACATCCAAAAAAGAGGAAAGGGACCGATTTGTACAAAAAATATTTATAGCAGTTTTTTTTTCTGATGACTAAGAATTGGAAATTGAAGAGCTGCCCATCAATTGGGGAATGACTAGCAAAACTGTGGTATATGATTGTAACAGAATATCATTGTATTATAAGACATAACAAGCAAGGTGATTTCAGAAAATCTGGAAAGCCTTACATGAACTGATGCAAAGTGAAGTAAACAGAACCAGTACATAATATTATACAGTAAATAATAAATGGCCATTTGTTTGATGAAAAACTGTGAATAACTTAGCTATTTTTAGCAATATAATGATCCAAGACAATCCCAAAGGAATAACAGTGAAGCATACTATTCATCTCAGAGAAAGAACTGATATTGATTGAATAAAGATTAAAGCATGTCCACTTCCTTTTTTTTAAAATTTAATCTTCTTGTGGAAATGTTTTAATAATTGTACAAATATAACCTAAATCTGATTGCTTACCATCTCAGGTAGGAGGTGGGGTGGGAGGGAGAGAGGGAGAGATGGATAAAATTTAGAACTCAAAACTTAAAATAAAAACCCTAAAAATTGTTTTAACATGTAACTGGGGAAAATAATATGTTATATATATATATTATACATTCATATGTATATATTCATATATACTTACTTATATATTTATGTATATGTGTATGTGATGAAAATGAGGACATATAGAAGCTACTAAATAAAAAATGAGAACTCCACAGGGTCTGCCAATAGGACAGTTCATCTGTTTCTAAGAAGGTAGCATTTAATTCCTTCAGAAGTACAAAAGAAACTTACAGAGAGGCAGGTTTTGGCTCAGTAAGAAGGCAGATAAAATCCAGTTTTATGTGGATGGTAACAATTCATCAAAGTGCTTTTATGATGCCATAAAGTATTTATTGATTGATTAATGAGAGAGACATGATCTTGGAGAGATGGACTGAACACTTCCATGCTGTTTTTAACAGACCATCATCTATCAATGCAGAAGTCACTGTTTACTTCAAATTGAAGTCAATTTGATTTTAGCTGAAGTTCCAACTGAAGAAGAGGTTTTGAATGCCTTTAGGCTCCTTTCAAGTGGCAAAGCACCTGGTGGTGACTCTATTCCAGCTGAGATCTACAAGGTTAGGGGGTTCCATTGCTCACAACAAAAGTTGACTGACATTTCTCAGGTTATATGGCATGAAGAGGTTATCCACTGGAGTAAAGAGGATCTGAGTTCAAATCCAGCCTCACACTCTTTTTTTTTAGTTTTTTGCAAGGCAAATGGGGTTAAGTGGCTTGCCCAAGACCACACAGCTAGGTAATTATTAAGTGTCTGAGACCGGATTTGAACCCAGATACTCCTGACTCCAAGGCCAGTGCTTTATCCACTATGCCACCTAGCCACCCCAAGCCTCACACTCTTAATAATTGCCTAACTCTATGATCTTGGGCAAGTACTTAACCCCATTGTCTCAAATAAATTAAAAAAAAAAAAGAAATCATCCCCCAAGAATTCAAGAATGCCTCCACTGTCCATCCCTTTAAAGGTAAAGAGAATAGATTGTCCTGTGACAATCACAAGGGTGTTTCTCTTTTAGTCATTGATGGTGAAATTCTTGCTGGAGTCCGTCTCAATAGGCTGACCCCTTCACCTGGAAAATGGTCACCTCCCTGAGAGCCAGTGTGGCTTCAGAAAGGGCTGAGTCAATATGGTGTTTGCTACCTGACAAATTTGCTACCAGGAAAAATGCCAGAAACAAAAGAGAGGTCTGAATACAACATTTGTAGATCTGACCTAGGCCTTTGAATGCTGTCAATTGTGAGGATTTATGGAAAATTATTTCAAAATCTGGTTGCCTGGAGAAGTTCATCAGCATGAGTTTTAGATAATGGATGATGCTTTCGAGATTTACCAGTCACCAGTGGAGTGAAACAAGGATATGTCCTTGCTCCCAGGCTTTTTAGATTGATGTTTTCAGTATTGTTATCAAACACCTTCATTGAGGATGAACATGGCCTCAACATCAGCTACTGCACTGATGGTAAATTCTGCAACTTGAAAAAGCTATAAGCCAAGACCAAAGGGAGGTAGTGTTGGTGCGGGATCTTCTGTTTATAGATGATTGTGCATCAATGCAGCCTTTGAAGCTAAGATGCAGCAGAGTATGTACTGATTCTCTGTCACTTGTTCTCATTTTGATCTAACAATGAATGCCAAGAAAACAGGTGTTCCATCAGCATCACACCATCCATATGTGGAACCATCAATCACAGCGAATGGAGAAATTTTGAGTCCTGTAGACAACTTCACTTCCTTTTGCAGTGTCCTTTCCAGGGAGGTCCACATTGACTATGAGGTTGATACACTCAAAGCCAGAGCTAGCTCAGTATTTGGGAGACTCTGAAAGAAAGTGTGGGAGAGAAGAAGTATTAGACCGTTTACCAAACTGAAGATCTATAGAGTTGTTCTGCTGACCTCATTGCTATATGCCTGTGAAACCTGGACAGTCTACCAGCACCATGTCAGGAAAATGAACTGCTTCCACTTAAATTGTCTTAGAAAGATTCTGAAGATCACCTGGCAGGATGAAATACCAGATTCTGTGGTCATTTCTTGAGTTAATTTATCAAACATTCCAATGTTACTACAGAGGGTGCAACTACAATGGCCTGTTCATGTTGTTAGAATACCAGATATACGCTTGCCTAAAAAACTATTTTATGGAGAACTCACACAGGGCAAGCGCTCAAAGTGGGGGGTCAGAAGAAGTAATAGCCGGACAATCTGAAAGTCTCTCTTAAGAACTTTAGAATTGATTGTACAACATGGAAGACACTGACACAGAACTGCCCAGCATGGCATGCTCTCATCAGTGAGGGGGCTGCACTTTATGAGGAAGGTAGAATTGAAGCAATTCAAAGGAAACATGATATACATAAGTTTAGAGTACCCACCCCAGGTGTTCACATGGACTATTGGTGCCCAACCTGTGATATAGCATTCCAAGCTCTTATTGGTCTGGACCTCTTTGGTGATGAAGAACAAGAACCAACATATATACATATATATATGTATATATATATACATATATATATATCTGTATGTATATATATATATATACATATATATATGTATAGGGCTGGAGAAGTAGATTTGAGAATCAGCATAGGGATGATAATTAAATCCTTGGGAAATGAGGAGATCAATGAAATGGTATCAAGAAGAAGAGGATCCCAGACTCATTTTTAGTAGGTGTGTCCTTGGTGAATCCTTTCTTGGGTCACCCAGTAAAGGAAACTAAAGAAAAACCAAGAGATACCTTGATATCTTGAAAATCTAAAGAAAAGAGTGTATCTAGCAATGTCAAATCCTGCAGAGAAGTTAAGAAGGCTCTGCCTGGGGAAAGACCATTGGATTTGACAATCAAGAGGTCATTGGTAACTGTGAAAAGAGCAATTTCAGTTGAATTACAACATCAGGAATCAGATGACCATTGAAGATATGCTGCATCATGTTTATGCCCACACATCATTTATGTTTTCATTGACCTTGGGACTACTTATAAATTTGATAAAAGTTTATTAATTTGATTCTTCCAATATGCTCAGAGGACCAGACCATGTTTGAGTTGATTGAAGGAATTAGAAATGGTTATCCTGAAAAAGAAGGGGCATAGGGTCGACTATATACATAACTGTCTTTAAGCATATAAAGAAAGGAATCCAATATATTCTTGATTCCAGGGTGTAGAATTAAAAATAAAAAATGGAAGTTACAGAGAAGGAGATTTTAGATGATAAGAAGGAAAAAAATCCTAAAAATGAAAAGAGCTACTTCTGGCGGGTAGGTTATTGTGCTGGTAAATGTTTAAAGTGTTTAACAGCTGACTACACCTTCCCAAAGTTCCCATGACACATTTCTTTTTAGGTTTTTGCAAGGCAATGGGGTTAAGTGGCTTGCCCAAGGCTACACAGCTAGGTAATTATTAAGTGTCTGAGATTGGATTTGAACCAGTGCTCTATTCACTGCACCACCTAGCTGCCCCTCCATGACACATTTTTAAACTTAATCTATATCATTACTGTTTTCTTCAATGCTTTCTTAAATCAAGCTCTGATTTGTAGAATTGGCCAATTTCTGAGGTGTAATTGCATACATGGAAAATTTTAGCAATGGGCCCTTGGAATTCAGGCTGGATTTACCATTGGGTAAATCTCCTTAGACGTTGTCAGACATTGTCTTGCTTAAGATGGGGGGAGGTGATGTCTGTGTAT
The DNA here is from genome assembly GCF_037893015.1 of Macrotis lagotis. Taxonomy (NCBI): domain Eukaryota; kingdom Metazoa; phylum Chordata; class Mammalia; order Peramelemorphia; family Peramelidae; genus Macrotis; species Macrotis lagotis. The sequence goes on from NC_133660.1 coordinate 25,565,249, forward strand.
AAATTGTATTACCATCTGATGGGTCTTGTATCTTGGACATGTTCTTTGACTTATTCTTAAAGCATCCCTGGGAGAATATCAGTGATGAAAAATAGATGAGATTTTGTGACTGAAAACAGTTTGGAATCATAAAAAAGCATGACAATTTCACAGATAAAATCCAGCCTCCTAAACAGTTTGGAACCCAATTTATTGTCCAAACACACAAGAGCTTTATATATGTTACACACATAAACATACAGACATATTCAGGGATGTGTAGGCAAATGTTCAACATTTGGACTCTGGGGAAAAATATACACATGACACCTTTTGAGTTTAATATGCATTTTTAACATTCATTCCATCATTTTATTAAGTCTAGACAACCAAATTAAGCTTGGATCCTTTTGTGTTTGTAAGGTGCCAATGCTTGCCCTGAAGACTTAACAGATAGCTCTTCTGGGCTAGCTCCAGCACATCTCTACATATTATACATACACACATATGTGTGTGTGTTTTCATATATATATATATATATATGTATATATATATATACATATATATATATATATATATGTCAAGAATGTCAAATAAATGGACAGCTGGAGAAAGAGGTGAACCAGTCATGGAGGGAGAGTAAGGGAAAACCAGTAGAGCCCATAAATATGATTGGCAGGGATGCAGTAGCAAGGGCTCCCCTGTACATTGACCCATAGAATCTCTTCCTTCAAGACAGAGGTCATGGATCATCTATTGAAGCCTTCCCTAATCCCTCCAAATCCTAGAGCCTTCCCTTCCAAACTACTTTCTATTTCCTACTTTGTATATGCTTGAAATTAAGCTCCATATATTTTTATTTGTTCTTGTTGTCTCCTCCATTAGAATGTAAGCTTTCTGCAAGTAGGGTTTGTTTCATTCTTGTTCTTGTCTTACCAGAACCTCATACAATGCCTGGCTTATAGTGAACACATAATAAATGCTTATTGATGGATAGTTGATAATAATTTCACTTGGTGGAAGGGTATGGTTGGACTGTGCTACATTACTGGAAGAAAAAGCCACATCAGCCCAGTGAGGTCACATCAACCCAGTTTATGCAAAAGAATTCAAAAGGATGTCACTGTTCATGAACCTCTTCATTGTTTAGTTGGGATGGTCCTGGAACCAGAGTCAGTCTACTGCTGGAAATGTCCTTGAAGCCTTTCTACAGAAAGATCCTAGGGTCACCTCTATGCCACAAAAAGGTGTTGGTGTAGATTTTGATAGGTCCCTCTTTCTCATCTTTTAAAAATGTTTTGTTTTTTAATTTGATTTATTTAAGACAATGGGGTTAAGAGTGACTTGCCCAAGGTCACCCAGCTAGGCAGTTATTAAGTGGTCTGAGGCTGGATTTGAACTCAGGTCCTTTGACTCCAGGGTCAGTGCTATAACCATTGTGCCACCTAGCTGCTCAGCTTTTAAAAGTCTTTATGAGAATGATCTACACCCATCTCAGGGATCTCCTTATGAAAATATAAAAAGGAAACAAGAAGACTTTTGCAAATAATTCTGTACAGTAGACTTTATCTTCATAGACATAACAGTTGTCTAAAGATCAAGAGAAAGACTCTGATGTTTTTATTGCTGATTACAAAATCCCTTTGACTCAGTATAACAAAATATAATTTTTTGACCCTTTTCCAATAAGTTGTCTTAAGCATGTATTAAAATGATGAATGATTACTTGAAAAATGCATTCACAACATTGGAGCAGTAATAAAAAGGAAGATGTTATGATTTCCCTATTGTCATGGAGAATATTTTACACAAGGCTCAAAATGGGAGAGGGATTCCCCATCAATGAGGAGGTTGGCCAGTTGTTCCTCTTTGGAGGTGACATTGTATGGATTGCATCAAACCCTAGAAAATTCAGAGGCCTCCTCTAAGAGCACCATGATTACTCAAAAGATTGACCTCTTTGGGAGAAACTACAGGAATTAAAAACAGCTAATGTTCACACCATAGATGGCTTACAGTTGGGCAATCTAGTCTATACATCACTATCATATCAGTGAATTGGACCCAGTGGATCTTTGACGCAAAAATATGCCTGCATATCTGAGATTAGTCACAATTCCAATTAGCTCTTGGGAAAGAGAAATTCTGATTGGAAAATGAAATGTACTAGTAGTCTTTACTACTGATTTGGCTTTATCACTCCAATCAGGAGACTAAGCAAAAAGTACAAATAACCAGAAAAACCCCAGCTTTTTCACACGGGTATTCTCCAGTGATGCTGTGTGGTTGGAAACTCTGTCACACCACAATTGTTGAAGAAGAAAGTTGTAGTTGTCCCGAAGGTCAGTGGTGAGGCCAGAAGTTTACTGTCATTCATTTTCAAGAATGACCTAAGAAGAGAAGTGGCAGCAGATATGTATCAGAGGAAAAAGAAGTTTCAAAAAAGGAGATGATGTGGTTGGCTACTTAGAGTGAGAAGTAATAGATGCCCAGTGTGAAAGAAAGATAATAGAATGAATAAATACTAGATAATAGAAAGGTAACAGGACAAGAGCATTGGTTCATTGTGATCCCATAGACCCTTCTATGATGCTCTTGTGTCTAATTTCTATTCTTAGAGTCTCTTGCCAAGGATGGCTTCTTCTGAGTCTCTCCTCCCTCTTCCACACTCCTATTTTCATCCATCATTAACCTGCTTCTCCACATGCATTTCTTCATCACTTACAATGTCAGACATTGTTCTGAACCTTGGAGTTACAAAGAAAGACAAAAACAGACCCTGCTCTCAAGAAGCTTACATTCAAAAAGGTAGGCACCATGTAAATAGAAGCCTATGAAACTGAGAAGAGAGAAGGCAGTGTCAGAGGAAAGACTGATAGTTGAGGGGTGGGATATGGGTGGGAATCAGGAAAGACCTCCTGCTGAAGAGGGGGTCTGAGCTGAGTCATGACAGAAGTCGGGGATCCCGTGAGGGATCCTGTGAGGCGGGGAGAGGGAGTGAGGTAGGGGAGACAACCAGTGAAAGGGAAAATGGAATGGCAAGGAGGCAGACAATGCTAACCCCAGAAGTGTAAGATTGGAAAAGTAGAGCCTGGAAGCTGGTCCTGGGGAGCCCATGGAGTTGGGGAGCAGGGGTGGAAGTTAAAACTTATTAAAAAATAAAACTTGTGTAATGTCACACAGTATAAAAAGTCAGTCTGGCTCCTGAAGGAAGGGTGGATTGGGGTTGGAGAGAGACTTGAGGCAGGAACACCGGTTGGAAGACTGACAATAATCTAGCTAAGAGGTAATGAGAGTCTGAATTATGGCTATGGCTGAATGAATGCAGAGAAAGGGTCCTAGACAAGAGGCGTGAGGAGAGGGAACATTTGGTGATGGACTGAATTTGTAGAGTAAATAGTGAATGAAAGGGAGCTGGTGAAGGTGACACCTGGTTGGGAGACTGGGTGAAGGAGGTATCCTTGACAGTAAGGGGAAAGAGCTGTGAATTTGGGGAAAATTTTACATGCATGTTGAGTTTGAGATGCCTATGGGACCTGTAGTTTGAGGTGTTTAAAAGGCAGTTAGTTGATGATGGAAGACGAATTCAGGAGGGATGCCAGAAATGTGTATGTGTATGTGTGCATCTCTCTATGCACATGTAATATATATTGTGTTCCATGTGAATATCTACATGTATGTGTATGGAGACATAATAATTATATATATATATATATATATATATATATATATATATATATATATATATATAATGTTGTGTGTGCCTATATGAATACCTGCCTTGATATAGCTATAGAATGATGTCTATCTATATATGTGTATTCAGACTAGGAAGCTACATCCATATGCCAAAGGTTACCAGGAAACATAACAATCTGATCTAATCAAATCATAGCTCCCTGACTTTTTAGGGAAAGAATTTGCCCAACCTCCAAGGCAGAAAAGGACACTGGTTCATTGTGACCCCATATCATATCTTTCATAACCTTTTGAAATGAAATGAAATAGAATCTTTTTTTTCTGAACCATTCCCAAATCTTGGGTCTGTGTCAGACTCATTCTGGGAATAGAATAATCACTTCTCCAAAACAACCTCACTTCCTTTCCATTGCCACCGCTCCTAGCCTCATTCATGACCTTATCCCTTGTCACCTGAACTCATGTAAATCCCCCCCTCTGACTCTGAGTGCTCCCTTTTCCAGTCTATCCTTCATGCCCCTGACCTTATAATCTTCTTAATCTGCAGGTCACTCTCCTGTGCCCTCTCCCATTCCCAACTCCCCACCAGCTTTCATTTCCCAATAAAGTACACTCCTTGGTACAGTGTACATTTTAGATCCTCCCTAATCTGACTTCATTTTTACCTTTCTAGCAATATTACTCTCCTTCACATCTTTTCCATGACTGAACAAATTGTAGTACGCCCCCTCTCTTGCTGTCATCCTTCCCTTTCCTCTATTTCTATGTTTTTTGCTAAGGTTTCTATACCTTAAAGAACCCTTCTTCTCTTCTGTTGAAATCATTCTAATACAGTCCTTTCCCCAATATCTCTTTCTCCTTCTCAGTGGGAAGTACTTTTATTTCACATTCTGAAGCTTCTCCTAGCACATGGCAGAGATTTTCCCCTCTAGATTCTAGATATTTATGTCTTATCTATTTATTGTAAGTTTTTTGTAGAAAGGGCTGGGCTGAGTCGAATTCCATCTTTGTGTTCCCAGTATTTAACTCAATATCTTGTACATAGAAAGCTCTTACTAAAGGTTGAATTTGAGTTTTTGGAATTTTACACGTCTTTAGTAAGATCTAAGGTTGGTTTGGTTGTTGTCCTTCATTCTCAAAGAAGACCAAAATGACATAACTATGTTCAAATCTAGGTATGGTGTGTCCCACTGGGGCTGGTCAGACCAACATGAGCTCAGAAGGCTCTACCCCAACTTGGGCACCATAGTCCATGGGAACATCTGCAGTAGAACTGACTTGAAATCACTGGAGCTACTTCAATTCTGCTTGTTGAGATCTTATCATGCTGGGCAGTCCTGTGTTGGTGTCTCCCTTGTCCTTTAATTGATTTGGATCTATTGTTTCATTGATATAGGAAACTCTCCAATGAGGAAACTCTTCCTATCAATATGGTCTGAACATTTCCAGGCAACTCATTGTTTTAGGTACTTAGAATGCTGAGGGGTCACCCAGAACAGTGGATGTCAGAGGGATGCTTGAACCAGGTCTTCTGGCCTTCAAGGTCTAGTATACCATGTTATATCTCCTCAAAATGGATGAAAAGTGGGATGACCAACTTCTGAGCACATTCCAGATACTTGAAGAGAGAGTCCTTCTTTAATGGACTTATTTGCACAGCAAAACTCTATCTCACTTAATCTCAAGAACTTCAACAAGGAGAAGAATAAACTAAGAGCAGATGGGGGTAACCATTTAACAACTACACTATATTTTTAAAAGCTAAAATTTCCTGATTCTGGGTGTTTTATGGAGGATGACGGAGTTACCAGAACATCTGCCTTATGGAAAAAAAATCTCATCTTTCTTTTGTTTACTTGGCTGCTCCCCAAGTCTCGGAGGAAAGCTTTCTCTTAAGAGATTTCCTTTTCTAGCTACATTGAAAAATTTGACCTTTGTTGTGGTAATCTTCAGGAAAAAATAAAACAAAATATAGTTTTCTCTTGTTAAGGCAAATGTCTATAAAAATTTTTTTAAAATTATATGCATTTTATTGTATTCTGGCCAAATGCCTTGCTTCCCCTTCTCCTTTACTTCCTTTGCTTCTGAATGCTCTGCTCCATCTGGGCTTCCCCCAGTCCTCAGGTGAACCCTCTTCAATGTTCCACCCCCTCCTACACAAGTTTGAAAAATTCTTTTTCCCTCTTACATTGGGACTCTGTCTGCCATTGACTTAAAAGATTAATCTTTATCAGGAATATCTAGATTGAGGTCTATATCTTCTTAGAATATTACAAACAAATGATGATGTATATATGCCTGCTCAATCCTTCCCCTCACCCCCAAGTACTTTCACCTCATGGCTCCAATGTACCTTCCCAGGAGACAGTAGCTAAGCCAAGGAAGGAGCACATGTAGAGACTCCATGTGGCTAAGGAGTTCTTCCCAATGACCTTGACTCTCTCTTCCCCTCTGTCTCTTAGAATCCTACCAAGTTTCCTTCAGAGCTCAGCCCAAGTGCCCCATGAGGCCTTTCTGATGCCTCCAGCCACTGGTGGCCCTCCCTTCAAATAGACATGTATTTATTTTGATATCCTGTATATACTTAAATGTGAATATATTGACCTTCTCCCCTCTGCTCCATCCATAAAGGCTGGGATGTCCCATTTTTGCCTTTTTTTCCCCTGAGGGTCAGGCACATGGCTGTCAATAAATACTTATTGTCTGAAGTCATTTTTCTCTGAATTTAGTCTTACTTCTTAAAGAAGAGTTTCCTCTGGAGGAAACAGTTTGGAGAATACAACAAGCCACAATACTTGGGAATGCAGCTAGGTTCAGTATCCTCATATCAAGGAACTGTCACTTTTCTTTTTAGGAAATATTGAAGACCTAAAAGGGGCAATGTCTAAGTGACCTTCACAATCTGACTTTCAACCCTCCTGCTCATCATAAGCCCCACCCCCTCTTGGGTTACCTGTGGTTTCTTAACCACTGAAGCACATTGCTTCTTGCTAGGACCCTGTTGATTACCCATTTCCTTCTTAGTGCCATCTTTTCCCTTGGGTTCCATAGTTTCAATCTCTCCTTGGTATCTTCCAACCTCCCTGATCATTCCAACCTAATCTTTTCTTCCACCCTGGGTGTGAGTATTCCCAAAGATTCTCTCTTTCTGCCCCCCTCTATCCTCTTTCCCCTTGGTACTTTCTTCCATTCCCATGACTGTAATCACTCTGTGGAAATGCTGCCAGAAATAGGCAAATAACAGTCATTCAATAAAAGTTTGTGGAAATGACAAGGGAATTCATCCTGGTTATCTTATGCAGACAGCTTCCCAGTCTATTTTTCCATTTATATCTCCATCTTCCCTGAGTTCCAGGTTCACATTTCTAACTGAATACTTGCAAATTCTTGGGTAGGGATTAAAGCTTGATGGACCCCCAAGCAGATTGGCTTTTAGACTATGTTGCCATCTTGGTTTTAAAGGGCTTTGTTTTGGGAGAGGCAAAATGGCATTCAAAATCAAATTCTGCCTTTGGTTTGAAGGGTAACTTTGCCATTATGACCATAGACAAATAATTTCAGATTTCAGAAATTACTTATTTTATTTTCACATGTGGAAAGCAGAGAATAATACTTCCATAATTTAACTCCTCAAATGAAGTAAGATTTATAAAAGGCATTTACACACAAAGGATGTGCTCAAAAAAGCTTATCCTTGTTTCTTCTGTAATGGGTTGATGAACACCCACTAGTGTGTAAAACTTAAAGTTGATCTAGAATCTCTCCCAAGAAAGCTTGCTAATGACTGGCCCAAATGTAAATTAATTTCCTTCACTTGAAAACCTGCTCCCCTTCTTAGCTGCCCCATTTCCATTAGATAAAGACACTCTACACCCAGCATTTGAATTTCCATCATTGACTCTTCCCATTTTTCCCTCATATCCAAATCATTGCCAAATATGGTCAGTTCTACTTCTGAAATATTTCTTGCAACTGTCCCTTTTTTCCTCCCACTTGGGATCTCTTTACCTCTAACTTACACTATTGTAATGATCCTGCCTTAGCTACTCATTAGCTCTGTGACCCTGTACATGTTCCTTATCATCTCTAAGTCTCAGTTTCCCCACCTGTAAAACAGGGGCTACTCCACAGTGGTGCAAATGAAATAAAAAAGATAGTCTGGATTAAGGTATTGACAATAGATTAAAATGCCAGATGAAGGAATTTGTGTATAATCTTGGAAGTTTGAGTAAGGAAATGATAGGTCTTTCCTAGTGAAAGGTCAGACAGGTCCTTCCTATATATCTTTAGGTAATTGTGTGGAAAATGGAGTGAGGAGGGGAGAGACGAGGCAGTGAGACCAGTGAGGAGATTATTGTCATCATCCAGGTGAGGGGTGACAAGGTGATGAGCTAGAATGATAACCATGTGATTGAAGAGAAGATGGGGGGAATGATATTATGAGGGGAAAATCAAAATAGAGAGCAAGTGGTTAGAGAGGTGAGGTTAGAGTTGAGTCAAGCATAGCCCCAAAATGGCAAATGTGGGCAACTGGAAGGATGGTGCTGCTCTCAACAGAAATAAGGAAGTTTTAAAGATGATTGAGTTGGGAAGGAAGAAGAATGAGGGCTAATTGAGTTTGAGATGCCTAAAGACCAACTAGTTGAAAATATCCAATAGGTATTTGGTGATTTGGGACTAGAGTGCCAGAGAGAGCTAGTTAGGGGTTTGATGTAGATCTTTGCAAAGAACAGTTTCATTTGAAGGATGAACTTAGGAACCAGATTGTAAAGTGTTGAGAAGTATGTGAGAGAAGAGGAAGTAAAGGCAGTTAGTGTAGAAAGAGTCAGTCCATAGCAAGGAAGGATATGGAAAATTGATGGAAATCAGGCACCAACATTTCAAAGAACAGAGGCAAACAGTTCTATAAACCTTAGTTGAGGAAATTAAACTTTTTTGGCTCAGTGGTCCATAGGCATGACCTCAGACCATCAAGAAAAAATTATATCTTCAGCAAACTCATTTTAGAAAAATGGGGAAATATAGAATTCATTTCAGAAAGATTTTAATACAAAATGGTTCCTTTATTTTTAACAAAGATTGGTGTCAAGGGACAATTTAAAATTTGACTGTTGAAATAATTCTCCACATAATTTAAGTTTTAGAGTCCTGTATGAACTTGCTTTTTTTAGAAGAATATCAAAAGCAAAAATGGAGTTTATGTTTTTCCAAGTTTTTTTAGAAAAAGGTCAAAATTTTTGCCCAAGACCAGTCAAAAGTACCATGGATTCTCCTTATTTTCTCAGTCTCTTTTTTTTCCCATTGGAAAATTTAAGATTTAATTTGTAATAACAAAAACAATGTTCTTGTAGAAATGTTGCAGAGGGAGCTAAGACATTGGTCCTTTCCATAACATTCATTCACTTAAAAAAAGTGGCTGGATCTCCCAGAATATTTGCATTTGCAGATAAATATTTCCTCTGTCTTAACAATCAAACCTTCTTTTCTCTCCAGAAGGAGATGGTCCCTGGTATCAGACTCTTTAAAATAAAAATCAGGATTTTTCTTAACAAACTTAGATCCAGGGGCTGATTCTTATCTTTGGACTTGTTTTCCTAATCCTCAATCATAGGCATCTCTCTGTCATAGGCCTTATCCTAGCTTGTGGAAGCAATCCAAATAAATCTCCATCTTCATCTCTGAAGGCTGCTCTAGGAAAGGTAATTTTTTCTTTCTTGCCACTTCAGTCTTCTTCAACCTTTCATGATCCCTTTGGCATTTTCTTGGCCTGTATAGATACTGGAGGGTTTGACATTCTCTTCTCCAGTAAATTTTACAGGTGTGGATCATAGAGTTAGTGTCTGAGGTCTGATTTGAACACAGGAAGATGAGTTTTCCTGACTCCAAACTCAGCACTTTACTGGGCCTACTTAAGGATCAGATATCTCTGGGTTTAGGGTTTCCCCAATTTTTGAATTCTAAATCTCTTCCATTCTCTCATGTAGATGAGTAGCTGAGTAAAGCACATGGAAACCATCTAAACTCAGGAGGAAAATTCATAGTCTCATCCACCTGCTTAATTTTCAGCTAGTCCAAAGCCTGGGGGCCTTTGAGGAAATATCCAAGAGATAAGTGTATATATGTCTGTCTGTTTGTCTTTCTCTCTCTCTCTCTCTCACTCTGTGTCACTCTGTCTCTTTCTGTCTCTGTGTGTGTGTGTGTGTGTGTGTCTCTCTCTGTCTGTCTCTCTTCCTCCCTATCTAAAAACACACATAACCTTTATATATAAAAGGATTAGGATGGAGAACTGCTCATAGAAGGTCTGAAATACATGTTGACTGATTTAAAGAATAAATAAAGACCCAGTTTTCCCTCTATTGAAGAGTGATGAGAGCTTGGAGTATAATGTGGCTGTGCCAAGTCTGAGGGCAGCCTTTCTTCTAATTTTTTGCTTTTTTTTTTTGGAAGTTTTATTTCTTCCTGATTTCTTGCACAGTCATCAGCTCCCTTTAGTTCCATTCTGCATTTGAAGGAGTTATTTTCTTCAGAGAGCTTTTTTATCTCCTTTTCCAGCTGGCCAATTCTGCTTTTTAAGGCATTCTTCTCCTCATTTGCCTTTTGTTTTGCTTTTTCCATTAGACCTAAAACTGGTTTTTAACATATTATTTTCTTCAGTATTTTTTTGTATTTCTTTCACCAAGCTTTTGATTTGGTTTTCATGATTTTTCTGCATCGCTCTCATTTCTCCTCCCAATTTTTCCTCCATCTCCCTTAATTGCTTTTCAAAGTCTTTTTTGAGCTCATCGATAGTTTGAGCTCATTTTCTATTTCTCTTGGAGGTTTTGGATATGGAAGTTTTGATTTTGTCATCATCTGAGTATGTGTTTTGATCTTCCATGGGACTAAAGTAATTCTCAATGGTCAGATTCTTCTTTTTCTGCTGTTTACTCATTTCCTTAGTCCAAGAGAACACTTCCAAGGCTTTGGGTTTTTGTTTTTTTTTGGTGGGGGGAGACACTCCACTGGGACCTTTATTCCTCCAATGCCTTATGCTCTCTTGCCTGTGCTTTGATTTGTAGATGCCCCCCCCCCACTTCCCTCTGCCCTTGAACTATAAGGAGGATACTGCTATCTTAGTATGGAAGCCCAAACTGAAACCTGGATCTGAGTGTAGGCTAGCAGTAGAGTCCTGCCCCGAGGAAGAGCAGAGAAATCTCTGCAGACTTCCCTTACCGCCTCTGGATGTGCAGGCTGCTTTCTCCAGATTCTTGCTGCAGATTCTGCAGCCAGTGTTCCTCACTCCACACTCATTCTGGTGTAGCAGAGTTCTCTTACCTCCCTTTCAAGCTGTTGCTGGTGATCTCTGGGCTCAGCTGGGCTGTGCTGTGCTGTGGGTGCAGCTTTTTTCCAACCCCTGGTCCTGGTGAAACATACCTTTCCTGCAGAACTTCTAAGTTATCTTAAACTGGGAAAATATATCACTCAGTCTTTCTGTGGGTTCTCCCTCTAAATTTTTGCTAGAGTCATCATTTGTTTGTTTTTTGGAGTTTGTGGGGGAAGGAGTTCCAGGGAAATGCTGCCTTTATGCAGCCATCTTCCAGGAAGAGTCTGAGGGCAGCCTTTCACTGGACCATCAGTGATCCCACACCTGCTCTGGTGGCCAAAACCCCATTGTATCCTTCTTCCTTTGGCTCCATAGACTCAGTGGCAAAGCTTTTGCCCTGAGCCCCACTTCCTTGACTCTGTAGCACAAGTCAGTGCATGCCTCATTTTGCCTTATTCTTTCTCTCATTTTGAATTAAAATGCACAGATAATAAAGGTCTATTGCTTTTGACTTATTGGCCTTTCTGCTTATGTTGTGAGTCTCTGAACCCCAAAGCAACTGGAACAAACTGGAACAGAGTTTAAAATTCTAACAAACCTTCTGAGGCATGCAAAGAATGTAGTTTGACTGAAATGTTTTTCAATTATTATAATGAAAAAATAGGAATGAATGAAAGAAAAATCATTTGTTAATGATATATTATGTTCAAAGCAATGTACCAAGTGCTAATGATACAGAAAACACACAAAAAAGCAGAGATAGCTCCTGCCCTCAGGGAACTTACCTTCTCTTAGAAATTTTATTTATAGATAGTATGTATGAGGAATATCAGTCTTGCCTACTTATCTCTTACATGATATTGAGAGAGAAAGAAAAGGAACAGAGCAGACTTCTTTTGTCTCTTTATGTTGAAGCAATATTAATATTGGCTTCAAAGGGGAGCAGAGCAGAAAGATTTGTCAATGAAACAAGATTAAGCTTTCACACAGAATGTAAAATCTATTCTATAGTGAAAAAATGATCAATGGCTTTTCCCTTCCAGCCCCCTGACTCAGGAATTCTTAAACAGGGACTTACAAACTATGAAAAGAATTTAGGGGAGTTTGTGGACTTGAATTTTTTTTTTGTATTTTGGAAATTATTTCAATAACACTGGTTTTATTTGTCACAATGTATATTATACATTTAAAAGGACAGACTTCCCCAGACTTTCCAAAGTGACAATGCCACCAAAAAGTCAAGAACCCCTATTTTAGCTTTTTCAGGACACTAATATATGATTGTGTAGATGACCTTTTGCAGTGGAAATGAAAAGAGTCACTGAGACCCAGAGGAAAGAAATACGGTAGTGATGGTCATGGGTTCAGAACAGAAGAGATAGCTGGCATGGGGAGGTGCTGACTGACTGCAAAAATGGGGAAAATAAGGGAACGGGATCAAGATGAAGATCAAAGATGGTACAGAGGTATAGCTTAGTGATCAAGAGATTTCAGTAATTTCAGTAATTCAGACCTATGATGTGTATCCAACGAAAGCAAAGAAGCTAATAACTTAGTTTGTCTTAAGGTAATTTTATTTTTCTAAAACTATTAGAAACAATAAAACAAACTTCTATTATGGATCTAATTTTCACCAGCAAGACTGCACTCATTTCCATTGTGGAAATAATGGGATCCTTGAGGGAGAGTATTCTTTCCTAGAGCTTGTGATCAGCAAATGAGAAACCAGGTTTAGTCTGACCCTACATTTAAAGTTGTTCAGTGAGATAAACTTCATCAAGGGAAGTCAAACCAGAAAGGATGGGAAGCTTTCAAGATTGAAATTTAGAACACATAGGAAAAAAGTTCCAGTGATGAGGAAAAGGTGGAGTTTTTTAAGAGACTGATAAGACACAGGGAATTCATCAGCCAACTTAAATGTTTAAAAAGATGGAAATAAGGACAACTAATAGAGATGGAACATGAAAGCTTGATTGTGGACCTGAAAGAAGATTGTCAGAAGGACCAGATCAAAAATGAGATGAGGAGGGGCGGCTAGGTGGTGCAGTGGATAAAGTACCAGCCCTGGAGTCAGGAGTACCTGGGTTCAAATCAGGTGTCAGACACTTGATAATTACCTAGCTGTATAGCCTTGAGCAAGCCACTTAACCCCATTTGCCTTGCAAAAAAAACCTAAAAAAAATGAGATGAGGCTAATGAGGTATCTTGATGGGTAGGAATATATTGAGAAAAGAAAGAATCCAAAGCAGAATGAGACCATTGTTTGGTGGCCCTAGGATGGTGATAACAATCAATAAAAAGAAGGCAGAACTAGTCAATCAGTCAGTCAATCAACATAGACCTACTATATTAGGCATGGGATTCAAAGAAAAATAACAGATAGTCTTTGCTTTCAAGGAAGTCATGGAAGCTAGAAGACTGAGATAAGGAGGACAAGCATTTCAGGTATGGGAGATAGCCAGTAAAAATTCCTGAAGTCAGGAGATGTAGAATTTTCTTCAAGGAAAACCAAGATTAGTGTCATTGGATGGAATAGAAATTGGGGGGGAAGGTAGGTATAACTTATAAAAAGGCTGAAAATGGGGGAGCAGGTTGTGAAGAACCTTAAATATCAAACAGGATTTCATATTTGATCTTAGAGGTGCCAGGGAGCCAGGAATTTATTGAGTAGGGTGGTAGTAGTGATGGAGTGACCTGGTCAGATTTGCTTTAAGATCACTTTAACAGCTTAATGAGAGGTGGACTGAAGGGAAGAGAGATTTATGACAGGGAGATGAATCAGTAAGCTATTGAAATAATCCATGTATGAGATGATGAAGGTTTGTACTAGGTTGGTGGCAATATCAGAGGAGAGAAGGAGGACCCAGGTGAGAGATGTTTTGAAGATAAAATTGACAGGACTTGGTAACAGATTGGGGATGAGGGGGTGGAAAAGAGTAAGGAGTGGAGGAAAATTTAGGTTGTGATTGAGTTACTAGGAGGATGGTGATATCCTCAACAGTAATGGAAAGTTCAGAATAGGAGAGGGTTTTGGGATGAAAGATAATGAGTTCAAATTTGGACAGGTTGAATTTAACTATCTATAGGATACTCAGTTCAAGTGTCAAATAGACTTTTGGAGATGGGATGCTAGAGGTTAGCAGAGAGGTTAGCATTGGATAAATCGATGTGAGAGTCAGCACAAAGATGACAGCTGAATCCATAAAAGCTAATGAGATCTCCAAGTGTAAGATTTTAAGAGAAAGAAAATTAGGAACTCAGGACAGGGCCTGGTGGGATACCCATAGCTAGCAAGTATGACCTGGATGAAAAGCCACCAAGTGAGCATCTTCCATTCTTTAAATACAGAGGTACAGTTATTTGTGTGGTCTCTTGGAATTACTCTTGGAATGTTAAGAGCTAGAAGAGAGTCTAGAAATGTTAAATCATTGCCCCAATTTTACACATGAGAATTGAGGCATAGAGTGCAAAAGGAACTTAACCAAGATTCCATAGCCAAGTAGTGACAAAGTGGGCACTAAGCTATTCCAAATTGTTGGAATTGTTCAGTTCACTGAGGTTTCACTGCAATACAATGTCAATAAATATTTATTTATTAAGATTTTACTTATTAAATAAACACATACTAAGGCACTATACAAAGGGCTGAGGATACAAAGCAAGGCCAAAACACTTTCTACTGTCAAGGAGCCCACATCCCAATGGGACACCATATGGATAATGATACCTAAGACACATATGTATATACTGAAGGTGATCCTGGAAGGAAGGTACTGGCACTGTTATGGGTGGAACCAAGAAAGATCAGAAGAGAAGATGTGAGTTGAGTCTTGAAGGAAAACTAGGAGAAATATGACACCAGGGGTTGTGATCCTCAGTGACTGGGAGAACAGTTGTACCTTCAACAGTAATAGGAAAGTTCAGAAGAGGGGAGGGCAGAAAGTTAATAAATTCAGTTTTGAACATGTTAAATTTAAGATATGTATGGAACTTCACAAAGGAACTAGGATTGGATATGAAGATCTGGGAAATGATAATTGAACCTGTAGAAGTTAGTGTGATCTGAGCAATAATACTGAACAGAGGGATTAAACATGTGAGCCCATACATGTCAGACTGATGTTCTAGATTGAGAAATCTTTAATTGATAAATATTTGATAAAGCAGATAAAATACAATAAAGCATAGATATTACATTTTAATGCTAAGTTGATATATGGCTCATATGGATCCTTAAATGTGGATTAGTTTCTGTTTGAGTTCAACACTGGTATAGAGGAAATAAGTCAGTTAGTAAATATTTATTAAACTCCTACTTCGTGCCAGGCAATACCAAATGCTGTGGATACAAGGAAAGACAACCCCCCCCCCCAAAAAAAAACAATAGTCCCTGTCCTGAAAGAGCTTACAATCTAATGTAGGAGAAAACATGCAAACAAATATCTTCAAGCACATTAAGTTTAAATAGGAAATAATTGGGTAAAACTAAAAATAAGAGGGATTGGGGAAAGCTTCTTGTAGAAAGTGGAATTTTAGCTGGAATTTGAAGGAATACAGGAAAACCAGGAGGCAGAAAAGAAGGATCTGTCTTAGGGAACAAGCATGACCGCAATGAAGAATAAGCAAAGTTCAGAAGACTCCATTAGATAGATAGGCAGAAAGCTAAGAGAGAGCAGTATCGCAATAACTTAGAGAGAAGAGTATATTAAGGAGAAGAGAAGATTTGATAGTATTAAAGGCTGCAGAGAGGTCAAGGACAATGAGAATTGAGAAAAGATCATTGGATTTGACAATTAAGAGATCATCAATAGATGATCCATCCATTTTGGAGACAGTGGTTTCTTGTGAAATGATGATAAGCCAGATGGCAAGTAAGAGGTACTCAATGGAGATGGCTTCCCTAAGTATGTTAGTTAATAAGGAGAGGATGGCTAAAGGAAAATAACTATCAGAGATGGTTGCCACAAATGAGTTTTTTAAGGATTGATGAGTCATGGGTGAATCCAGACATAAATGGGGAGAGATTGATGATAAGAGAGTGAATATTAGAGGGAGCAGTTCACTAAGATGGGTTTGGGTTGGGATCAAAGACTCGTAGAGGATTTTTTTGTTTTTGAGAAACAGAAGGGACAACTCCCAAGTAGAATAAGGGAGAAATAATAAATACTGGGGAATGACATCTGAATAATGTGAGAAAAGGAGGAGCATAGCAGAAAGACTTCTCTGGGAATGATCTTGAATACAAGGTCTTCAGCTGAGATGGAGTAGGGTTGTTCCAGAAGGCTCAAGGACAGGTGACAAAGTTTGTGAACTGGAGAGCAAAGGAAGTGCTGCAGTGAAGGCCAAGTTGAGATTACTTAACATAAATTTGTAGTGGTCTCAGTTATCATTTTTCATAATTATTCTCCAACTCCTTTTAGCAGTTGGAAATAGGAGTGAAAGCAGCATATGGGGGTAATAATCCAAGGTGGGGATTTGGTAAGGCATGATCAATGATAGGAGAAGGGGACAAGGGATTCTGGAGGTTGAAATGTCTTGCCAAGATGTTGGAATGAGGAAGGGAGGAGAGGGTAGGAGTGATAGGCTGGTAAAGAAATATTGAGTGTTTGGTGGTCACAGTCAAGAATAGGGTTGAGGTGGTAAAGAAAAGGGAAAGACAAAAGGATGAAAGACTAAGATCAGATAATATTTAGAAACAAAGAAGTATAACACTTGTGTGTGATGACAAGATCAAGTTTGTGACCATTTCTATGTGTACTTGAGGTGAAGTAGAGAAATTGGTCATGGAAATTGAATAGAGTGAGGAAATGGGAAGTTAGGATATCTAAAGGGATATCAATAAAAAGTATCCCAAAAGTCAGAGTGCAGTTTAAAGCTCTAATGACTTAAAACCACATTTAGACTTTGGGAACACTCTGTATAAATGATGAAATCCTTCAGTATGAGGGCATGAGGTAGAGTGGACAAAATGATTAACTAGGCTCTGAACTCATTGAGGATAGGAAGGAAGGAAGGAAGGAAGGAAGGAAGGAAGGAAGGAAGGAAGGAAGGAGGGAAGGGAGGGAGGAAGGGAGGGAGGAAGGAAGGAAGGAGGGAAGGGAGGGAGGAAGGGAGGGAGGAAGGAAGGGAGGGAGGAAAAAGAAGGGAAGAAAGGAAGAAGAATGTCTTGGAGGTCAGTATATGACAGCCACTAGGATCTGGGTTGGGTGACTCAGTAATCTTTAGACCTTCTAATCCAGTGGTGTCAAGCTCAGATAGAAACAGGAGTCATTTAAACTGCATGTAAAGGTCCCTGTGGTACCTACTGACTTAGAAAACCAGATATTTATATTATCTATGTTTTCTTTCTTTTGATAAATATTTCCCAAACACATTTTAATAAAATTCTGTCACACTCAGGAGTGTTGAGGACCATGTGCCCAAGGGGTCATATGTTTGACTCCTTTCCTATTGACCACACCCTATACCTTGGTCATCTACCTGATGATCAAAGTCTACTGGTTATCTACAGTCAATTAACTTATATCCTAATTGGGGGATCATAGATCTTGAACTTGAGGGTACCTTTGAAGCCATCTAGTTCAACTCCCTCATTTACAGGTAAGGAAACCAAGACCTAAGTTCACAAGGTAGTAAGAGAAAGATTTGAACACAGGACCGCAGACTAAAATTTAATTTAGTTTGGTTTTTTAATTCTTCCAGTATAGCTTGTTGCCTCTTTGACCTGAAGTCCAGGGTAGCCTGAACCCAATCTAGTCTTTTCTGACTTCTTGGAATCAGGACTTACCCAGAGACAGTTCAGACACAGGGAAGCCACATTAGAGTAAGAGAAAGTGAACAAGGGGGAGATAGTCTACTTTTCTCTGTCCTTTCCTGTTTGTCTTTTCCTTCTTCAAGTTAGGAAAAAGTGATGAGCAAAATCTCACTTTCCTTCAGTCACATCCTTCCCCACAATATTTTTCTTCACTTGCTTTGTGAACCATGCCACTAAAATGAAGTCTAGAAAAGAGGGCTACTTACTGCAACTTTAGCTTGCTACAGAGGCTCTAAACTCTTAAGAGAACAGGTATAGTGGAAACTAATTTAGGCAGAAGATAGGGAGTGCCATGAAGAATGCAAAAAACAACTTAATGATCTGCATTTGAAATGTAAATTTGGGAGTCCAATACCTAACAATTACAAGTAAAAATAAACAATATTCAAGGCGGTGAGTAAAGGGCAAGGAATGAGTTTATCTATAATCCTGTTAGCAGGATTCAAAGAGACTACTTGGGAGCATCTGTCAGTCACCTAGGAGTGAATGATATTCATATGTCCCCCAGGATTCAATGTTCCTTTTCCTGAGAGCAAATTTTTAAGTCAGGATAATAGGGAAACAATGGTAGGGCATGTTTAGTGAGTATTCTGACCTTCCATTTTCCTCAGATTACCAACTTGGAAAATCTCAGACAGAACCTTGAGATTCATGATCCCTTCCTTGGGGGAGTTACTTCATTCCTCTCCAGAACATTACTCAAGCACTAAGCTGTCCTCATTGGTGAGTGAGTGAGTCCAACTCATCTTAGCCACTGTAGCTTGTGGTCCTAGATCATGTTTTACAATCCATTAGTCTTCTACCTCCAGAATCTTGCTGCATATAACACCTCAACCCTACACTGACATTCCCCATCTTGATTTGGGAATAGTAATCAAATCAATACTACCCTTTTTTTTGGAAGGGATGAGACAATTGTCTATGGCTCTACTTACCATTCCTACAATGGAAGCAATGGAACATGTGTTGACTCTATAGGCAGAGGCCCTGAGTTCAAAACCTGCATCTGATACTTTCCATCTGTGTCACCTTAATCAAGTCACTTAACCTATTTTCTTATCTGTAAAATGAGAAGGTTGTTCTAATTGGTCTTTGACATCCCTTCTAGCTCTAAATCTATGATTCTAAGATTTGACCTCTGTAGACCTTAGTTTCCTTTCATGAAAATTGAGCAGATTGGACTAGATCTTTGAGGTCTCCCTCAGCTAAAAGATCTGATTCTTTTAATAATTAAACTCTTTTAAGTGAAAACTGATTAAGTGAAAAGTGAGTAAGGATAGAACTCTAATGAAAGATGAGCAAATGCGACTTGTCATCACTATTCTGACCTTCCTCAATTTAACCAACATTATGACTTAGTTCTGCCCTCTTGGTTATATTGACACCTGATGCTCTTGATGCTAACACTAATTCTAAAGCAGATTCTTAAATATCTTTAGTGTCAACCTATCCGTCAAAGTATGACTGCCATGGAGTTGAATGGTCCAGTTGGGGAGGGAAAGCATTCCTAGAAGCCAACATTTGGTAGCACTCTACAGAAATCATTCAGTTCAACCAATGGGAATCATAGTGTCAGAGACTTGGAACTAGAAAGGATGGGAAAGACCAGGTATTCCATTACCCTCAGTTAACAGATGAGAAAACTGAATCCCTGAGTGACTGAATGAGTTGCAAAATCCATATATTTTCTGAGCAATATCTATTGAATAAACAACACTCCTAGTTTATCTTCTGATAACACCAAAATGGAAATTTAATTTCCTCCTGGGCGCACCTACTTGTTTTGATTGCCTCAGAGGGCAGAACTAGGAACAATGAATGGAAGTAGGAGTCAGATTTAGATGAGTGTGTTAGGAAACATTTAACAACCAGCTCTTTAAAAAAAAATTACCCATAACACTTTAAAGTTTAATCTATACCATTAACACTTTCTCCTTTACATTTTTTTTTAGTTTTTTGCAAGGCAAATAGGATTAAGTGACTTGCCCAAGGCCACACAGCTAGGTAATTATTAAGTGTCTGAGACTGGATTTGAACCCAGGTACTCCTGACTCCAGGGTCGGTGCTTTATCCACTATGCCACCTAGCCGCCCCTCCTTTACTTTCTTAAGTCAAGACAATCAGTCAAAAATAAATCAAGTGCTAATTTGTAACCTTTGCTGATTTCTGAGGTGTAAATTCTCACTTTTATAATATAACACGAAGTTCTCACTTTCTCCAGAACACCCCTCAATTTAGATTTGATATACAGAAGAGCTACCTATGGCTTGAGTTGTCCAGAAATGGAAGGGACTTCTATGGGAAGTCCTGCATTCCCCAGCTGGAGAACCTGAAGTCAGAGGCTGGATAAACTCTTGACAGGTGTGTGTAGAGGGCAGCAGCCTTGTTCAGAATGATGTAGGGAAAGAAGTACAGAATAAGCATAGCTACTACCTTCAGGATACAATTAAATTATGTTATAAAATGGAAATCATTCCTTAAAATAATACTTAAAATTTTTGCATGGGGAAAAATAAAGTTGGTAGAATTGGACTGGAGAAAGTTAAAATGAAGGTTTCAGAGCATTGTACCATGTTTTCTGGCCTTTTATTTACATTTTGGAACAAAGAATTGTGGCAAACTTAAATTCTGGGGCCACAAGCATCTTCCTTTGAACTGCAAAATAAACTGGCTTCTTGGAGTGGACAAAAACCTGGATTTTCTTGCATATTTCTGCCTGTCCATTCTCCTCATGTCCAGGGGTCTGCTACAATCTGCTCTAACTGCTAAGAACCAACTGTTAAATTTTTGTTTAGGTGTTTTTTTTTTTTGTGGCAATGGGGTTAAGTGGCTTGCCCAAGGCCACACTGCTAGGTAATAAGTGTCAGAGGCTGGATTTTAACCCAGGTACTCCTGACTCCAGGGCCAGTGCTCTATCCACTGTGCCACCTAGCCACCCCCAACTGTTAAATTCTTAATGTGAGAAATGATACCTCAGAAATGGCTAATCTTTACAGATTTTTTTTACTTGTTTTGTTGATGTCTAGATTTAAGATTAAAATGAAAAGAAAGTACATACATTTCCCTCTCCCCCCAAGAGCCCAGTTAAACATTCACCTCCGTATTGCTCCATAAACAGACTTCTTGAACTCAGAAGGAGTATAGAAGAAGTCCTAAGAAATGAAGTCATCACCAGACTGGAGGCTAATAGTCACAATCATAATAATGACTAATCTTTCTATGGGACTCTGATGCTTACATAATGCTGTATCTCCAGTGTTTCATTTGAGGCTCATTACTCCCTTGTCCATATTCCTTTGCTAAGTAGAGGTTGGATGGACTTTACATCTGTAGTCCTCATTCATTCCTAAATATTAAGGAATGCTATTATTTTATTTTATTGTATTTTATTTAGGTTTTTTCAAGGCAAATGGGGTTAAGTGGCTTGCCCAAGGCCACACGGATAGGTAATTATTAAGTGTTTGAGACCAGATTTGAACCCAGGTACTCCTGACTCCAGGGCCGGTGCTTTATCCACTGCGCCACCTAGCCACCCCCGAATGTTAATATTTTAAAAGTTCACATGGACTACATCCAAGTCATTTCCTTAGTTGGGGTTCCCTTGCTTAATGGAACAGACATGGTCTTTGTACCTTGCCCTCATCAACCTCATCTACAGAATTATATTGACTCAAAAACAGCAAGCATTTGGTAATTGCTTACTATGTGGGGTTACACTAACAGTCAAATCAAATATATTCCTGACCATGAAGAATTTCTATTACAATAGGAGAAGATGTTACATAAAAGGAAAACTGAAAAGGAGGGAGAGGGAGAAAAGGAGGCCTCCATGTTGGGGCAAAGTGGCTAAGTCTGAAAAAAGAGAATGGCTGGTCTGACCCTTTCCCAAAATGGTGGTTCTGGGAGGAATTAACCAATGGGAGAAGGATTTGGAAGGAGCAGAGTGAGGAGGCAGCTGAGGATGTCAGTCAGATGATGAAGGAACTCGAGTCCATGATTCAAGAGGATTGGTCCAAAGAAGTGGGAATGTTTTTTGGACCAATCCTCTTGAATTGAATCTGCCTAGGGATGACTTGTTGTTGGCACTCATACATACCCTACACTCACAAACACACCAACATACACATTCTACAACTACTGTGTGGAAGGTGGATTATTTGGTTGGAAGCTGCAAACAGGATGATTTAGGTTTCTTGGAAAGAAAAACATGCTTCAATTAGATCTATGTGAAAGCAGATTGGGTTAGGTTCCCTTTCACTAGAGATCTCCAAGTCAAAGTTGGACTATATGTCAGTTGTGTCCCTCTTGGTGACAACCTAACTCTTTAGTTCTAAGTTTCCTTCTACTAAACATAAATTCTGACTTGTTCATTCCTGATTACTGATAGGACCTTCCATGGTCTTTAAGTTGAAGACTCAGAAAAATGGAAAGTTTTTGTTGAACCGCAAAAAAACTAGCATTGACCTTGAGCTTTGCCATGGACTTCCCCCTCTGAAAAAGGAGAGATGAATGATAATTTAGAGGACCCAGATAATGGAAAAAAGAAGTTGGAGTCAAGGCATTGTTTGTCCAAAAAGCCTGGAGTTTTTATTCAATTTGAGAGTGTGGGCTAAAGCAATGGAGAAACATGCCTGAGACTTGGCCTTCCCACCTTGATTCAAATGACTGTATTTATTACTTTCCATATCTTAATGAGGGAAAAACTGAAAGGCATTGTATGTGCATCACAACCTCCTCAGTCATACCTTCCATAAGCAAAACTGAAAACGAACAAGCAATTGTTTTTCCATGTTCAGAATTTTAAAGAAAGACAGAAACCAAGTTTCGGCTTTAAGATTGAAATTGATCAGCAAAGGTAAGGACATTCAAAGCAAAAAATAAAATAAAATAACAATCTTCCTTAATCACAAAATTTCTAAAAGCAGAGAAATGTATTTTGGACAGACCTAGAATCCCCTTACGCCCACTCCAAAGCAACCTGTTTTCCCTGGTAAGCTCCCTTATTAGTCATACACAAATATTACTGTATGTGCTGCCTTCACACATACATACACACACAAATGTGAAGAGATTTAGGTTATAATTTCCAGAGGGTCTTTATGTAGAGTTTCCCATGTCATTTTTAGAGCTTCTCTTTGCAAGGAATCCTACGGACTCTAGAAAACTTTCCCAAGTTCAGATCTGAAAGGTCTCCTTCTTATTTTGTCTTGTCTTGATCTCCTTAGGAAATCCAGGAGCCAAACTCAAAAGGAGTTTCTTTCAAATAGCCCCTCCCATTGAATCCCCACCAACAGGGAGATGCATTGATTGATTGTGTTTATTTGTATACTAGATTGTTCCAAGCATCCTTATAATGGATATTTTCTTTTTTTTAAAAAAAAAAAGATATCTAGCCATATATAGTCTTGTACTCAGGATGCTTGTTAAGGTCTTAGAATGAATCAGAGTGAGTGGAGCCAGCCAGCATCCCTCAGAGTCCAACTGTGAGATAACTACAAACTGCAGGGATGGTTTTATTTTTCTTTTATCTCCATCAGCTGGCAGAGTATTTATGGCACATAGTATCCAATTAATACCATACTTATTGATTGATTTCAGATAAATGACTTGAAGATCAGTGTGTTCTCTTCCATAGGTGAAGTGGTATGTAAATTAATGATTTGGAATTAAAGCCTTTTTTTTGTAGGTGGATGAGTTGTCAGGGTTCCTGACACCATTGAGACATTTATTTTTAAACTATTTTCAGGTAGAAATGGAAAGAGTACTGGTTTCTGAGTTAGAATCTCTAGGCTCGAATTCTTTCTCTGATTATGTAACCTCTTGGGTAAGACACTTCATTTCCCTGGATTTGTTTCCTCATCCTTCCGGTGGGGGTAGATGGCTCCTGAATCAATTAGCCAATAAATATTTTTTAAGTTCCTATTCTGTAGCAAACACTGTGCTAAATATGAAAGATACAGAGAAAGACAAAAGACAGTCTCTGTCATCAAGGAATTCACAGTCTAATGAGTGAGAAAAGATGTAAATGACTATGTATAAAAAAGATATATATATATATATATGTATATATATGATAAATTTTTAGGGAAATCAGTAGAAAGAAGGTACTAGAATTCAGAAGGGTTGAAAAAGCTTTCTTGTAGAAGATAAAATTTTTACTGTGGTAGAGGGAGGGAGCCAAGATGGTAGAGCAGAGGGAGTAACCCAAATGAATTCTCCCAGTGTAGCTCTCCAAACAACTTAAAAATAACACATCAAATTGAATTCTGGAATGACAAAACCAACAAAAAGTCTGAGTGAGACATATTGTCCCCAGCATTTTTCCAGCATTTCCAAGGCAAATACTGGGTTTATATGGTAACAATACTAAGGGTGGACCCTGGAGACTGTGATAATAGCAGCAGTAGCAGCTTTCAGAGCTCTCAGTTTAGAAACAATAAAAATAGATAAATTGGTCAGAAATTATAGGGAACCCTTTGCTAGCACTGGATGCAAGATCTGGTGTTGATTAACAGCTCTGTTGCTCATTTGCAACTGGATCACAGTTCTAGGGCCAAGAGAAACACTGATGTTTATGGGGCCTTCCTGGGTAAAGACCAGAGCCCTGACCAGGAAAGCAGTTGCCATACTTCTCATCAGATCACACCCTCTTGGAAACATTAAAAACTTCCAAACCACCAAAACTAGCTCTGAAAACAGTCAAACCAAAGTTTGGGAAAATTCTTCTTATCCTTCAAGGGACTAGAGCCTAACTTTATCATGAAGTTCAAAACAAATAAATAGACTAGAAAAATGAACAACAACAAAAAAAGGAACTTAGTCACAAAAATCTTTTTTGGTATCGGGGAAGATTAAGACAAAATCAGAAGACAACAGTGTTAAAACCTCTACAAACAAAGTCTCAAGTTAAAAAATAAATTGGTCAGAAGCTCAACAGAAATTCCCAGAAGAGTCAGAGTTAAATCATAGAGGAAAAAATCAGGGGAAAAATGAAGTGATAGAAGAAAATTATGAAAAAAAAATTTAACAGCTTGGTAAAAGAGGGATTTTACCTGGGACTTGAAGGAAGCCAAGAAGCAGAGTCAAATGGCCAGAGTCAAGAGATGGAGTATTTTTTGTGGGGCAACAAAGAGGCCAGTATAACTGAAACAGAGTATGTGGAAGGGTTTAAGATAGGGGAAGACTGTAGGGGAGTCTATGAAGAGTTTTGAATGCCAAAGAATTTTACATTGGATGTGAGAGATGGAAGGGATGGATGGGTCAAGAAAAGTTTTTTTTTTTAAAGATGGAGGAGAGATGAACATTTAAGGAAAATAGTGAAAGAGTTAGTAGAAAATGAGAGATTGAAGATAAGTAAGAAGTGGAGGATTGCAGTGGGGGCAATTTTCAGAGTAGAACGGATTTGTTCATGCAGATAATTTTATTATAAATGAATGGATACAGAAAGAATTTATATTCAATCACTTGGGGAGTCAAGGCCTGTCCCTCTTCTCCTAACAGATGAACTACTTGATGATATTTGTCCTTCATTCTCAAATAAGACCATGACATCAAAAAAATAATGCCATGACAAACAAGAAAATTAGATTTGAGTGAGGGGATGCTGGGCTAAGTCACCAGCTTCATGTTCTCTTACAGATAATCTGGGTCCAAGTGAACAGATATGAATCAAGACAATTGGAGATGGCCCTAGAGGTAAGACAATCAGGATTAAATGACTTGTCCAAAATTCATGACTTAGAGTATAACCCTGGATGAACCTCTAATAGGAGGTTGAGGGGATTAGTCAAAGTTTGCTTTTCCTTATCATTTTCCATACTTCCTGTAGTGCATATCTTCCTCCATCTGATGGTGATAACTCTTCATGGGCCTTGCTCACTGACTTCCATACCTATACTTTGTGAAATTTCACTCCTACCACCTCTGCTCTTCCCCATTGCTGTCATAGCTGCCCCCTGTAGCTCAGTTCATTTGCTGATTTCTGCCAACTGACCACTCTCTTGTAGATGATGCTTGTCACCTTGTCTGGGACTAGCTAGTAGCAGATGACCTGTATGGAAAAACTACTGGGTATCTTGTTTAAAGATATGACACCACAAAAATACAACTGCAGGTTAAGATAGATATGTTTTGGGAAATATTCTTTGTACACCAAGGTTTTATTTTAAGCTTGTTTATTAGGAGATTGAGAGCAGAGGAAAATTTTAGAGAGGAGAGTCACAGAATCATAGGTTTATTTTTTACTGGTATATTTATTTATTTATTTTATTGATTAATAATATTTTATTTGTTTTCCAATTATTTACAATAGTAGCTTCTACCTATCATTTTTGTAAGGTTATGAATTTTATAATTTTCTCCCACCCTCCCTTCCCTCCCCCCACCATTCCACAGAAGGCAATCTGATAATCTTTACTTTGTTTCCATCTCCTTGGGGAGAAAATAAAAAATTAGAGATAGCAAAATTTTGTAGTAACTAAGACTTTTTTTTTAAATGAAGGTAATAGACTTTGGTCTTTGTTTAAACTCCACAGATCTTTCTCTGGATACAGATGGTATTTTCTGTTGCAGGTACTCCAAAATTCATCACCCCCATGTTGCTATTAGGGTGTACAGTGTTTTTCTGGTTCTCCTCATCTTGCTCAGCATAAGTTCATGCAAATCCTTCCAGGCTTCCCTGAATTCCCAACCCTCCTGGTTTCTAATAGAACAATAGTGTTCCATGACATACATATACCTCAGTTTGTTCCACCATTCCCAGCTGAAGGATATTCACTCAATTTCCCATTTTTTGCTACCATAAACAGGACTGCTATGAGTATTTTTCTACAGGTGAATCATAGCTTTAGAATTGGAAGAGAACATAGATGACATCTAATCCAACTCCTTCAATTTGCAAAGTAGGAAACTGAGACCTAGGGAATTGAGATAGTTTGCCCTAGATCACAAGCTTGTAAGTTGATAGATTTGGTTTTATTTTGAAAATTTTATATTTTGTCCTTTAACATCCTAGTTTATTTATTTGGTACAAATTGTTACAAACACAAAATAGTAGTATGTCAAGTAAATAGAAAGTCATCTCTTGAATCAGCAAGAGCTGGATTCAGAGCTCACTTCTCACCCAAATTGATTGTACACAAGTCTCTCAGTAGCCCCGGCAGCTCTCTGTGCCTATAAATTGTCAAGCCAGTGTCTATTGATTTTGGTAGAGGGAATTTTCAGAGTGGGAAGGTTCCAATACCAATGACAATACAGATCTAGTCTTTAAAAAAAGTCAAAACATAGACTAGTTTCTTTTTCATTCAATATGACCCAGAGATAACCTGTCAACTTCTAATTAGGAATGATTTTTACATTTTTGTTCAGGGCAGCTATGTGGCGCAGTGGATAGAGTATTGACCTTGGAGTCAGGAGGACCAGAGTTCAAATCTGTCCTCAGACAATTGATCCTAACTAGCTGTGTGACCCTGGGCAAGTCACTTAACCACAATTGTCTCATACCCAGAGCCAACTCCAGTCATCAGTTCATATCTGACCCCTGGATCCAGATAGCTCTGGAGGAGAAAGTGAGGTGGGTGACTTATCTCAGTCTTCTTCATTCGAATCTAATTCATGTATTCCTCATGGCATCACCTCTCTGATGTCATGATCTTCTTCGAGAATGAAGGACAAACATTTACTTTGTTTAAAAATGTAAAAAACCATCTTAGCTTGAAAGTTGTAAAAAAGTAGATGATTGGTTGACCTGTCGGCCAGTTTGTTGACCCTCTACTATAATGGAGGGACAAATCTTACAGCAGGTGAGAATCTGAGACTGTGTCTCAAAATGACATTGGCATCTTGTTGCTAATGAGAATTTGTGTGCAGAGTTTCTGTTGGGATATTGGAGGTTGAACATATTCCAAACACATTTTGTGTCATGATGCCTTTGAAGTGTCTTTTAAGGATACTGTTGGTTTCAGCAAATGGAGTTGTCATGCAGTCACTGTGGCTTCAGCTGGGACTTTTGGTGGTGAGACCAGCGTTGATGATTGACCAGTGACACAATCTTTACTGTTCTTCAAGGTTTTGGTTTTCATTTTTCCTCTACTTATAGCAGCTCACAATCATGTGACTTTTTTTTAAAAAGATTTTTCAAGGCAATGGGGTTAAGTGGTTTGCCCAAGGCCACACGGCTAGGTAATTATTAAGCGTCTGAGGTTGGATTTGAACCCAGGTACTCCTGATTCCAAGGCTGGTGCTCTATCCACTACACCACCTAGCCACCTCTAATCATGTGACTCTTAACAGTTGACTAAGGGCTTTTCTCCTGGACAAGTACATCTTTCCATTTTGCTAATGAGGAAATCAAGATTCAGAAATAAAAACGGAACCAAAGTCATCCTAATCAGTTCCAGTGCTCATTAAATTACTTCCTGTTTTCCAAAAAAGTAATGATTTTACCTTTACCTCTTGGCAAGGTAATCGCTACTGTGATTACAGCTTTTAACTTTAGACAGTTTGAGAGTTTCTTCTACTAATCTGCAAAGACTTTTTCATTGAGATCTGGGATCTTTTGGAGCTCAACCATTACTGTTTTGTTGAAGGCTTTCTCTTCTCCCCTCCTTCCTTCCTTCTTTCTTTCTTTCCTTCTATTCTCTTGTTCCTTCTTTCTATCATTCTTTCTTTCTTGTTTTAGCCACTTGAGTTGGATATGAAAATAGAACATCCAAGGAGAGATGTTCTTTCTGTAAAGTTACAAAGACAGGATTGGAAGTTGGATGAGATCTCCAAAATGGAGAAGCAGAATTGCAAGCTATGAGCAAAACTCATGCTGCAGACACTCATGGCATGCACTAAGGAAGCTATAAAGGTCAGATTAGGCATGGTCTCTAGGTATTGCAGTGGATAGAATATTGGTCCTAGAGTCAGGAAGACAGTGGTTTCAGACTGATTTCAGACACTTGATAGCTGTGACCCTGGACAAGTCATTTATCTCTGTTGACCTCAGTTTCATCAACTATAAAACAGATAAATAAGAGCACCTGTTGTGCAGGCTTAGTGTGAGGATCAAATGATATAATATTTATATAAAGAAAGAACTTAGCACAGTAGCTGGCACATAGTAGGTGCTATATAAATACAGATCTCCCCCACTCCACCATGTACAAGACACTGTGAATAGGCTTTCTCACCTTATCTCTGTCTCTTGGCTTCCCTGACTTCCTTAATCCAGCTAAAATTCCATCATCTCCAAGAGTCTTTTCTGGCCCCTGTTAATGGATGTGCCTTTCCGTCTCAGATTGGCTCCAGGTTACCGCTCATGTATTTTCTTTGTACATAGTTGTTTGTGTCATATGCCCCCAAATTATACTGGGAGTTTCTTGAAAGCTGAGGATGTATGGCTTCTCTTTGTATATCCAAGGATTAACCCAGGACCTGGCATATGATACACATTTAATCAATGATTGTTGACTTGTTGGCTTAATAGTGGTGTATACAGAGATGGGAAAGATTTTGCTGCAAAGAAATGAATAAGATTGAATTAATTAATTCACTTTGATTTCTTGAAATATATTGTCTTCTAAATAATGGATGCTCAGTAAAGATTTATTGATTGAATAAATGAATTTGTATTGATATATTGATGAGATGAAATTGTAACAGAAAAGGTTACAGATTGTGCAGACTTTGTCTGATTGGTTTAATCTGGCTCCACAATGGCACACTCACTCTGTCTTAAAGCTTTAAATAAGAATTTAATGACAATATACTTATAAACCAATAAATACATGATTTCTTATATGCATATATATGAAGAAAAACATCAAAATAGATAAAGAAAAGGAAAGATAAGAGATAAGAAGAGAAAAATTAGGCAAGTGAGGAGGCTCCAACAATCCTGAAAATCTGACTGGGGAAGTCCCTTGATGTCAAGAAACAGCCTTCCGGGTCTCAATAGGGAAAGTCCCTTCAGCAGCATGTCTTCTCCAAAGGGATGGACTTCCATGGACTTCCAATTTCTCAAGTAAGACCTTTAGAGTGCTTACACAAAAGTGACATTGGGTCCAAGAGTTTTCCAGACTGAATACGGCGATTTGCGAGTTTTGGCCAAAACGCCTTCAGATCCTGAGTTCAATCATTTTCTCCAGGTGTCTTGTGGTAAACACTTGGGGATGAGCCAAGTCCCCAAAACACATTTACTAAAAATGCTCCCCAGGACTCCCTTTCCCCGGAATACACTTTGACCAACAAGCTTTGGTTCATTGTGCTTAGGAAGTTCCTTCTCCTTGGACCATGATGGCTGATAGGGAAGATCTCAATTTAACCCTCCCCCCTTCAGGAATAAATTAATATGGACTTATATATTGAAGATGAATGAGTGTGTATTGTTGTATTGAAATTGCAGAAGTGGCTGTGGAGTGACTTAATTCATACTGATGCACTGAAGCACAGTCTGGTCCATTGTAGGTGCTCAGTATAAATTGGCTGTTTGAACACATGAAGTCATATTGACATATTGAAGATGAGTGAAGAAATGGTACTGAAGGAATAGATCAGGGTCATTGAATTGATGTTGAATGAATTAAAATCGAATGATGTGTATTGAAGTATTAATTAAAAAATAAGTGAATTTAGAAATAATGGATATATTTTGAAATATTAAAGACAAATACTACTGAAGTAGAGCAATGAATGTTGAGGGAGTCTTCTTTAAAATATTAAAGTTGTCTAAATGTATACATATTGAATGACTCTATCTCTATTGCAACTGAATGAATGAATCTGTGTATCAATGCACACTGCTTTTCTAGGATCACAAGCTAACAGTTTTTTGAAAGCCCCCTGTACACAAAGCCTGATCCCTTATCTGAACCATAACTTCCTGTTTCTAGGTGAACATTTTGGAAAGAAGGCTGTTAAACATTTCTACAAAAGGCTACATGCTCTTCTCTTTGTGTGATACTTTTTAGGCAATACCTTAGGTCAAGAGAGTCCAGACCTACTTAGGTACTCTGGTTCTATGGCCCTAGAACTTCCACCCTGCTTTGGTCTGAACAATTAGGAAGTAGTGACAGGCAATAAGCTACCCCTTTTTTGTGGTTTAAAGTATATTTTCATGATTCATGAGTAAGATTCAAGAGTACATACTTGGGGCTTCCCCTGGCAAGTGGTACATCCCTATTTGTGGTAACTTAGGGGGGGTTTTCACTTACTTCAGAGGAGACTGATGTTCTATATGTAGTGTGTCTCCAAAGTCTTTAAAAATGTTAAATTATTGGATGGAAAAATATCTATTTCCTTTCCAGGGACTTGCATCATAGCTAACTTTTCTAGGATTTATTGTTTCTTATTTAAATTTTCTTTTTTTTAAATGAACCTCACAAACATCAGTAAACATGAACATTTTGATATACAAAGAACAGAAAAATTGTTTCTGATACTGTGAACTTGGATGATGATGATGATGATGTTTGTCATTTGTTCTTGAAGAAGACCATTGACATCAGGGATATGATACCATGACAAGCACTTGAATTAGATTTGAGCAAGGGGGACTGTGATAAATCACCAGTCTCACTCTCCACGCCAGAGTCATCTAGGTCCAGTGGCCAGATATGGATCAGGATGGCTGGAGATGGCCCTGGATGGGAGGCAATCGGGGTTAAGACTTGCCAAGGTCCCACAGCTAGTAAGTGTCAAATATCTGAGGCTGAATTTGAACTCCAGCCCTCCTGACTCCAAGGCCAATGCTATCTATATTATATATTATATATCATATATAGCTTATTTTTAAGTCTATATTGAATTTGACACAATGGGAATCAAACTGTATTGTCTATGGTCTGACCCTTCCTCTTCTGTATATTTTTAATGTTTCATTACATTCTTTTCTTTTTTCTCTTATGATTTCCCACTTCTTCACTGTCTAGTCCTTTCTCCTTCCTCGCCCCACCCCCACTGTATTCTGTTCCCTTCTTTCCAATAGAAACCTTCCTTTTTTTTTCATAATGAATATAATCAAACAAAACAAATTCACAATTGACTTTATTCTGCATCTTGAGACTGTCATCTCTTTGTGAGAAGGTAGATAGCATGTTCTGTCACTGATGCTCCAGAGAGGGAATTGATCCTTCTTAAGGCTTTCAAAATTATTATCCTTTGAAAGTTACAGTTGGTTTAGAGAAGCCTGGAAAGACTTACATGAACTGATGCTGAGTGAAGTGAGCAGAACCAAGAGAACATTGTTCACCTTAACAGCAACATTGTGAGATGATCAACTCTGATGGAGCCTCTCAGCAGTTTAGAGATCAAGGACAATTCTGAAAGACTTGCTTTGGACAATGCCATCCACATTCAGAAAACACCCCCCAACAACTATGGAGTATGAATGCTGAGCAAATCATACTATGTCATCTTTTAAAAAATTTCTTTTATGATTTTCCTTTCTTTTTCGTGGTTTTTTCCTTTCCCTTTAGCTCTTATTCCCCTTTCACAACATGACTAATATGGAAATATGTTAAACACAATTGCACATGCACAGTTTTTACCAGATTGTTCACCACCATGAGAAGGGGGAAGGGAAAGGAGGGTGGTAGAAAAATGTGAAATTTGCATAAATTTGCAAATGGATGAATGTTGAAAAACTCCCTTTGCATGTAATAGGAAAATAAAATAAAACTTCACTGAAAAAAAGTTTTAGTTAGGAAAAACTAAGATATAGTCAGGTACAGTGAATAGAGCACTGGTCTTTGATCCAACTTCAGACACTTGACACTTATTAACTTGCTCTGGGCAAGTCACTTAACTTTAATTATGTCACCAAAAAACAAGTGCTAAGATTTTGATGCATAGATTTAATTCTTCATTATGAAACCATTCTTTTATCATATTGGATATCAAGTTTACCTTTGATCATTCTTTCCAAGTCTAGCCTATAGGTTTTCAATATGGTTTAATTCAGATGTGTTCCCAGGTCACAAATGAATAAAACCATACCAAAATTATTGTTTGCTCCAAATAATTTGCACAATAGTTCAACAATCAATATAAAAGATTTATTTATTTAGAGGTATGATTTTTGAAAAAGAAAAAAGAGTAAGATAATCTTGAGAAAGAGGAGGAAGTCAAAACTGGATATACATTTGAATTTTACTTGGCCTTTTAAAATGATGAAGATGGGTCTGGGTAGGAACAAGAAAGGTACCTGAGAAACTAAACTTCCCTGCAGGTGCTGCTATCAGTTGACAATTAACTTCCTGTGGCTAAAAGATTGCCTTTGAACTTAGCCTTTGGAGCTGTTGGGCATTTTTTCTTCTCCTTTTGGGGGGGGTTCCTCTGGTTTTAGAAAAAAATTCAAATCAGAAACTACTGAAGTCTGGAAACAGTAATGGTTGTAACAGTTTGGGGATTTTTTCACTCTATGACTGTGATGGAAATTGTGGATAGGTCAAAGAATGGAGGATGGTGCCACAGATCCTTTGCATGTATAACTAGTCTGCAAAACACATAAGACTGGAAGGCATTTTTTTTTAATTTTTTTTTTTTAGGATTTTACAAGGCAATGGGGTTAAGTGGCTTGCCCAAGGCCACACAGCTAAGTAATTATTAAGTGTCTGAGGCTGGATTTGAACTCAGGCACTCCTGACTCCAGGGCCAGTGCTCTATCCACTGCGCCACCTAGCCTCCCTGGAAGGCATTTTTTTAAAAGAAAGATTTTATTTATTTTGAGTTTTACAATTTTCCCCCCTAATATTGCTTCTCTCCCCCCACCCCCACAGAAGGCATTCTGTTAGTCTTTACATTTTTTCCATGGTATGCGTTGATCGAAGTTGAATGTGATGAGAGAGAAATCATATTCTTAAGGAAGAAAAATAAAGTATAAGAGATAGGGAAATTACATAATAAGATACTGTGGGTTTTTTTTTTCTAAATTGAAGGTAATAGTCTTGAGTCTTGTTCAAACTCCACAATTCTTTCTCTGGATACAGATGGTATTCTCCATCGCAGATACCCCAAAATTGTGCTTGACTGTTGCACTGATGGAATGAGCAAGTCCATCCAGGTTGATCATCACTCCCATGTTGCTGTTAGGGTGTACAGTGTTTTTCTGGTTCTGCTCATCTTGGTCAGCATCAGTTCCTGCAAATCTTTCCAGGCTTCCCTGAATTGCCATCCCTTCTGTTTTCTAATACCACAGTTTACTAAACCATTCCTCAATTGAAGAGCATTCACTTAATTTCCCATTCTTTGCCACCACAAACAGGGTTGCTATGAATATTTTTGTACAAGTGATATTTTTACCCTTTTTCATCATCTCTTCAGGGTATAGACCTAGTAGTGGTATTGTTGGATCAAAGGGTATGCTCACTTTTGTTGCCCTTTGGCCACAATCTGGAAGGCATTTTTGTAGGTTATTTAGTTCTTCTTTTTGAGCAGTACTGCATCAAAAAGATCCTAGATAAGGCATTCTTAATCTCTTTGTGTCTTGGATCCCTTTGGCCATCTGGGGAAGCCTCTGGACCCTTCTCCAAATTATTTTTATATATATATTTTAGGTTTTTGCAAGGAAAGCAATGGGGTTAAGTGGCTTGCCCAAGGCCACACAGCTAGGTAATTATTGTCTGAGGTCAGATTTGAACTCAGGTACTTCTGGCTCCAGGACTGGTGCTCGATCCACTGCGCCACCTAGCTGCCCCTCCAAATGATATTTTTACAAAATACATAGAAGAACAAAGAAAATAAACTGTATTGAAATGAAGCTGCAATTATTTTCCCATCCAAATTCAGAGAATTTGAATTTGAAATCTACCCACAGAATGCTGTTCATGGACCTTAAGTTAAGGACCCCTGCCCTAGACATATAATAATAATAACAGACATTTATAGACATTGTGTTAAATGTGCTATAATTATTATCTTATTTGATCTTCCTGAGAAATCAGGGAGGAAGCTTCTATTATTTTACAGGTAAGGAAACTGAGACAGATAGATTAAGTGATTTGCCTGGGATCACACAGCTGATGTGTGAGGCTAAATTTGAATTCAGGTCTTTCTGACTCCAGGCCCAGCATTCTATCCACTGTGTTACATAACTGCCCCTAATTAGAATTGGTCTTATTAGGGAAAAAAATGACATTTCAAAATTCCTTCCTCTTTTAGTCATGAATAAAGTGTGCACCATCTCAGTGCTACAAATTGGATTGCTATAGGGGCTTCATACCTAAAGAATCCTAGACTCCTAAATCCTCATGAAAAGGTCATGTGAGTTCACATAATTACCCAGCCAGAGGCTTAACTTGCCCAGTCAGTAGATCAGTAAGTCCTTATTAGGCGGCTACTGTTTAACATTTACATTGCTAAGTGCTGGGAATGTGTCTGTCTACATTCACATTTGCATATACACTTATGGATATCTAGACTTTCGTCATCTAGATATGAAAATGCAGACAGAGAGAGAGAGAGAGACAGACAGACAGACAGACAGAGACAGAGAGAGAGACAGAGAGACAGAGAATAGAGACAGAGAGAGAGAGGGGAGAGAGGAGAGACAGAGACAGAAAGAAAGAGACAGAAAGAGACAGACAGAGAGACAGAGAGACAGAGAGAGAGACAGAGAAAGACAGAGACAGAGACAGAGACAGAGAAAGAGAGAGACAGAGAGAGAAACAGAGAGAGCAAGTGAGAGAGAGAATATATAAATGATATCCAAAATAGATATGAGATAATTTTAATGATGACACTAGCCACCAGGGAGCCCAGAAAAAGTCATATTTGTGTTCCCCTTTGAAGGAAGCTGTAAATTCTAGTCAGCAGGGAGGTTAGGAGTGAAGGTATTGGCAAGGAGATGGGCGGTGAAGTCATGCCTGAGGAACAATAAGAAAGCCAGTTTAGCTAGACCATAGGTAAATAAAAGGAAATAATGACAGATAACAAGGCTGAAAAGGTAGATTGGGACCAGTTTGTAAACACCTTTGAAGGCCAAGCAAAAGACTTCATATTTAGTCCAAGATATTGATTGGGTCAAGGGGGATAACACATATTCCTAGGATTTAGGGAAGTCCCTTTGGAGTCGATCCGAAGGATGCATTAGAGTAGGGAGAAACTAGGTGACTCTTTTCAGAGACCAAATAAGGATCTAGATCTGGATCTGATGGGAGCTGGGTGAATTTTGTGGAGACAGAAACAAACAGACTTGGCTGACTGGGATGGCCCAGGCTTAGAATATCAATAGAAGGAAGGCTTGAGGTTGAGGGGTCCCTTGAGCTTGAAGTTTCAAACTAAGGTAGATGGCATTGAGTCTATTACCAAGATGGCAGAATTCCCAGGTAGAGAGAGAGTCTATGGCAAATGATGTCTATTTTTCGAGTTAAGTATGAGGTGAGGTCTTCAGTTGTGAAGGTGGAGGTGGTATGGAAGGCTTGGAGAGGGAAAAGAGAGTCTGGAAGACATAGAAAAAAAAACAGGGGGGTGGGGGTTGAAGAAGACTACCTTGTTGCAGAAAGGGTCCAGTGATGTTTGACAATTGAAATTTATAGTGGAGCAGTCAGCATGGTGAGTGATTTTCTGTAACTCAGTACAGTGGCACAGGAGGTTGACAGTCTGAATAATGCAGACTTGGGGGTTGCAAAGTATGAATGACAACAGGACAAAAGTATATAGAATTTCCAAGTTGAAGACTTTGGCATAAATAGCAACATGCCTGCAAATATCAGTCTCAGTTTCTCAATCTGTTCAATTCATCTCAAATGAACTGGGTAACTAATTAAGATTAAGAGAGGAAAATGCACATAGTAGCAGTGAGCATACTGTTTCTGGCATCAGGGGGTGGGTTTAAATCCCATCTCAGATATTACCTTTGTGACCTTGGCAAAGTCACTTAATTTCCTGGACCTCAGTTTCCTCATCTGTTTATTGAGAGAGTTGTATTTGGTGTTCTCAAGGGTTCTTCTTTGAAGTGCTGGGGGTTGAAAAAATTGGAGATCACAGTGAGAATTAAAAAAAACTTGGTTTAGGTACAATGAGGCATAAGGAGAGGTGGGATGATAGGATGGTAGGGTTGGATAAAGGAATTTCTAAATTCTTTTTTTTGTTGTTGTTGTTGTTGTTGTTGTTTTTTTTTTTTGCAAGGCAATGGGGTTAAGTGGCCTGCCCAAGGCCACACAGCTAGGTCATTATTAAGTGTCTGAGACTGGATTTGAACCCAGGTACTCCTGACTCCAGGGCTGGTGCTTTATCTACTGTGCCACCTAGCTGTCCCTTCTAAATTCTTAATCATGGAAACAGGAGACTTGTGGATGATGGTCAGACCTAATGTGTAATGCTCCCTGTGCATAGTAAGGAATGGTGGAGTAAGTCATGAGAACTGAATGGATTGAGGAACTGAGAAGCTGGGGTATTTGAGGGAACATCAACATATATGTTGAAGTCCTCTAGTAAAAGGGCAGGATTTGTGGTAAAGGAAAAAACCGCAAACCAGCTACTGAGTTCTCTGAGAAAAGAGGAACTGGTGACTCAGTTGTGTTATAAATTGAGAAGAATGTCCCTCAGAGAAGGAAAACTTGCTAAACAATGAAGGCAATTCAGAATTGGAGACTTAGGGACATTGAAGTAGGCATAGGAGAGTAGGAGGAACTGTTAATGGAAAAGATCTCCAGGGATGCCTCACCTAGGGGAAACCCTATGCCAAAAGATGGGGAGGACCAGGAGAGGAAGAGGCTCAAAATGAAAGGCAATTTGTTAACCCTGAGAGAGCCCCAACCAAGTCACTTACTTCCCTCTTGGCTCAGTTCTTGGGACTGCATTTTGTCTTTCTTCATTTGATAGTAAGCTTCTTGAGAGGAGCAGTCATTTTTATCCTTGTACTTATATTCTTATAACTTAACCAGAGACTGGTATCATTGTAAGGGCTTAAGAAATGCCCTCCCGTATGGTTCTCAATCTCTCTCTCTCTCTCTCTCTCTCTCTCTCTCTCTCTCTCTCTCTCTCTCTCTCCCCATATATATTTTTCCACATAGAAAATATATATATAAATATATAAATATACATACATATAGATATGATATGATTTTGCTTGGAAATTCCAGAGGACACAATGAAAGGACACACAAATCTGGAGTGAGGCACCAAAGTGAATGAACAGTATAATAATAATAATACCTCATATTATGTTGCTTTTTACATATAGGCTGTCCCCAAACATACCATCTTATATAATAATACCATTTGACAGATGAAAAATCTTAATTCATAGACTCTAAGAATGCTCCTCATCACACAGCTAGTCAGTGTCAGAGGTAGAACTCAAACCTATCTCTTCCCCAAATCAGATCTAAAGTGCTTATATCACATGCCCTCACTTTACTTTTATCCTGTTCTATGGTGCAGCTCAGCTAAGAGTTGATCGAATATATTTAAGATTCTAATCTGACAGAAAATGTATCTTAATAACATAAGATGTGAATTATTAAGACAGTATGCAGACCGAGCATAAAGAATGAGTCTGATTCTACCAACCATCCACAGAAGCCTGCTTTGTTGTTTTGTAATCTTGTCTTAGATGTGAGTCACAACCCAGAAAGGTGCCCCAAGATGTGGTTTCCTGTCTTTGGATAATAGTGAATGGAAACATTCACAATTGGTAAGCATTGTCAAACAAAATGGAAGTCAAATAGTGGAGAATGGAAAAGACCTGGGTTTAGAGTCTGGGTGTTTGATGAAGGCATGGCTAACGAGTTGTGATTGTAATAATCTATTTATGCTAATTACTAGCTGTGGGACCTTTGGTAAGTCACATTCTCTATCAGCCTCACTTTTCTCAGTTACAAAATGAGAGGATTAGACCCGATCCAGTCCCTTAATATCTGGAACACTTTGCCATTTAGAGGGAATTGCTTCCATTTTTCACTCTGAGATGAAAATTGGTATCACAGAATGTCAGAGCTGTAATAAAGTCACCCATAGCTGATAAAGAATCATCTCTCCAATTTCCAAGAGTGGTCCTCCATCTTTGATTGTGAGCCTCCAATGATGTGGGACACATTAACTCTCAAGGAAACCCATTCCTCTTTTGGACAGTGTTGGTTATTTTATTGTAAATAAAATAAATAAATTTTTTGTTACATCATATCTAATCCCCTTGTTAAACAGTTCTCAAAGTGCGTTCTGGGGTTCTTGGGGGTTTCCAAAACCCTTTTGGAAGGCTTTGAGAGGTTAAAGATGTTTTTATAATGATACAATTTAATGGCAAATATTGGTAGATATAATCCACATAAATGTTATTTGGGAGTCCTCAATAATTTTAAGAGCATCAAGGGATCTTAAGACAAAAAATATTGGAGAATTTCTGTTCTAGTAATAGAAAAGAAAAACTGATGTCAGAGTGTTTTTCTTTCCCTTCCCTTGTCTTTCCTTCCCTTCCTTTCCTTCTTTCCTTCCCTCCTTCCCTCTCCTCTCTTTTTCTTTCCTCTCCTTTT
This sequence comes from Macrotis lagotis, assembly GCF_037893015.1. NCBI lineage: Eukaryota > Metazoa > Chordata > Mammalia > Peramelemorphia > Peramelidae > Macrotis > Macrotis lagotis. The sequence goes on from NC_133660.1 coordinate 25,604,499, forward strand.
TTTTTCCTACCAAAGAGAATAAAAAACAATCAGAGGTGGCATTCTGGATCATCACGAGCCACCTTCAGTTAGTGATGGTGATGGAAATCCTCACTTTGCTCCACAGTCCAGTTATCATTGCTCTGAGATGAAGGAGTAGAATTTCAATGAATGGGTCAGAGTTGCATTTTGGAATAATCACCATTTAGATAACTCATACAGTCAAAGGAAAGTTTGCCAATTGACAGCATGGATGGATTTGATTTTTATCCCTCCAAAACCCATATCAATTGTACTACTAAGGTTAGATAACATTTCAATACATTTTAATGCTTATAATTATGATCTCATTTGATCCTCCTGAAGAACCCAAGGAGGTAGGTGCTATTAATAGTCCCATTTCACAGATAAGCAAATTAAAGTTCTGGGTGCTATCATGCCTTGCGCAGCGGTCACATAGCAAGATTTGACGTCAGCTCTTCCTGACTTGAGGTCCACAGTCCTGGTGACTGTGACGTCTAGGACTCAGAGACATCCAATAGTTGTTGGTCTGATGCCATGAAATCACTTTCCTATAGAGTGGGAGTAAAGTCTTAATTTGGTAGCTCCTCTGACTCCCAGGAAGGACCCAGCTTTTAATCAAAAAAATGTAGACTTGCTTGTTGTTAGATGGAACCAAACCAGCTCACTCTGGGAATTGCCTTTGACTGTGGCCCCCAAAGGGGTGGAGGTGCTCTGTGGTTTTCCCCTCCTCACAGGCGTTGGCAGCCAGGGGCCCTTCAAGGGAGCATTTGCCTCCACTGTGGCAGAGGTAATCAAGAGGGATCCATGTATTGACGTCTATGGGAGCTCACTCTTGGGAGTAGACACTCAATGTTTGATTTTTAAATATTATCCAAGTTAATATTTATAGTGCTTTAATAGTGATCATCTCATGGGATACATCTAGCTCAAATCATTATCCTAAATTTATGGATTAGGTAACTGGGGTTTAGAGAGGTTATTTACAAGATTAAGAAAGATGTTCAAAAACATACAGCAAGTAGGTGTGAGAAACGGGATAAAAACCCAAACCTCTCCTGATTCCAAGCCCAGTGTTTCTTCCCATCCTGAACCCTGTCTCTTCAAGATGGAATACAACCTGACCACCTGCCTCACTTTGATGGCAGGCGTTTTTTAGTTTTCTTGACTGCTTACAGCACTTGAATCAAGATAAACAAATTAACTTACAAGTCTGTATTAGAGATCTCTGCTGAGATGTTGTGTTATAAAGACAAAACAGTCCCTGCCTTCAAGAGCTTACAATTTACCAAAGACGTCAGCTTGCATTTTATATCACATTATTATGAATGGAGGTGCTAGTAGTTGGGGGAGGGGGATCAGCAAAGGCCTCGTGTGGGAGGTGGTGTTGGACCTGAACTTTGAAGGTGAGTAGGTATTCTCGGAGTCAGAGGTTAGGAATGAGGGCATTCAGGGTTTGGGAAGGGGGGACAGCCTGTGGAAAGACCCAGCAATGGAGATGGAATCTTGGGTGTGAAGAGTAATGAAGAAGGTCCATTTTATCAGATTCAAGCATGTGTGAGGACTAGCAAAATATCTAGCTTTACAAAGTACAGAACACACACATCCTCCCAGAGGTACAATCCCAGAATTTTGGAAAGAAACAAGAAAGCAGGTTTACATGTCTAAAGTATTTTGGAGTCAGTTTCCGAAGAATTTTGGATGCCAAACAGAGGAATCTTTATTTGAGGTAATAGGGAACGTTGGAGTTTCTTGCATGGAGAAGTGGCATGGTCAGACACATGATTTAAGTCTGAACTCGGGCCATCTGTACACTTCCCTTCCCTGAAGTATTTTTTGGAAGATTGTCTTCTATTCATAAGTGTTGCTGCATGTTGAAAAATGGAAAAGAAGGCCTTGGTAGAAGTTACACTGTAAAGAAGCCAAGAGACTAGTAGCTCTTCCTTAGCTCTATGCTCAGTTGTTGGGCAATGAGATGTATCATGGAAAGGGATCTGTAGGAAAGTCACTGGTCTAATGCTTTTAAAAATAATTTTAATACTTTCTGTTTTCATATTACTCTCACATTAGTACTTAATACTTTATTTTCATGTTACTTTCACGTTAATACTTAATATTTTCTGTTTTCACATTACTTTCACACTAATACTTAATACCTTCTGTTTTCACATTACTTTCACACTAATACTTAATACTTTCTGTTTTCACATTACTGTCAGATAGAGACCCTCACCTCTTTGAGCTGAATCTTTCTTGTAACAAAAGAAAACGGTAAAGAAAAGCGGTGGTTGCTGTCTGGCAATGTCCCTGTGGGTGCCCTTTCCCCACCTCTCTGACAAAAGACAAAACAGTTTCATGATGTGTTTGTTCTCTGGGTGATTACAGTTACTGAGAGCTCAGCTTCATCCTAGTGATCTTTTAATTTGTAATATTGTGGTCATTGCGTGAATTATTCTTCTGGTTGTACTTACTTGAGACTGCATCAGTTCAGGCAAGTCTTCCCATCCTTCTTGGAATTTCTATGTCATATGTATTTACTTCTTACATCACAATGAGAATCCAGCACATTTGTATGTGGTTAGGTGGGCTCATCTCTGTGAGTTCACATCCAGGCTTAAGTGACAGAGGCAAGGCATTTCACCCTATTTGCCTCAGTTTCCTCATCTATAAAATGAGTTGGAGAAGGAAATAGCAAGCCTCTCTAGTTATCTCTGGAAGAAAACCCCAAATAGGGTCATGAAGAGTCAGACACGACTGAAAAACAACTAAACAATAGCAACAAAAGGAGTTATGATGTGAAATTCATAGATAGGTAGATTGGTATTATTTACCATGAGCTAGGCCCTGATTGCAAATATAAATAAAAGAAAGATAGTCCTTGCTCTCAAGCTGCTTCCATTCTATGTTGAAGATGCATAAAAGAGAACTGAGAATTAGAAGTGAACATGAGGGTAGAAGGTAACCAAGGGAAAGGAAGAGTATGGAGTCATGGGGCTGGTTCCATAACTGAAGTGAGCCTGGCTGGCAAGGTCAATTCCTCAGTAGAGTTTCTGGAGAGGAACTCACCAATTAGTGTTAGAGACCACAGGAATGGGGGCATTGTCAGTATGAGAAAGCTACTGAGTTGGAAGTAGAGAGGTAGTTCAATAGGTCATAGGCTGATGTGAACATGGGGGGCAGGGAGAAAAGATGGATGGAAAGAAGGAAGGAAGGAGAAGGAAAGAAAAAAAGGAAGGAGAAATGGAGGAAAGAAGGAGAAGGGAAAGAAGGAAGGAGAAATGAAGGAAGGAAAGAAAGGAAAGGAGGGAGAGACAAAAGGATGGGAGATAGAAGGAATGAAGGAAAGAGAAGGAAAGGAAGGAAGTAAAAGAGAAGGAAAGGAGAAATGAAGGAAAGAAGAGAAAGAAGAAACAAAGGAGAAGAGAAAAGAATAAAGAGAGAAAGAAAGAAAAATAAAAGAGAAGGGAAAGAAGGAAGAAAGAAATGAAGGAAGGAAGAAGGGAAAGAATAATGGAAGGAAAGAAGAAAGGACAGATAGGAGGGAAGGAAGTGATGAAGGAAGGAAAGCAAGAAGCATTTATTAAAGACCAATGTGTGAAGCACAGCTTTAAGCATTTTATAAATATTCCCTTATTTGATCCTCACAATCAGGGAGGGAGGTGTAAAGGAACTTCCTGATGTGAGAATTCCCTTTATCCAGGTAGATAATTCATTTGTGACTTCATAGATTAGAACTAGAAGAGACTTTGGAGATCAGTTGGTCCAACTCCCATTTGGTGGCACAGTAGAGCACTGGCCTTGGAGTCAGGAGAATCCAAGTTCAAATCTGGTCTCAGACACTGGACATTTAATAGCTGTGTGACCTTGGGCAAGTCACTTAACCCTGACTGCCTCACCTTCAGGGCCTTCTCCAGTCATCCTGATCCATATCTGGCCACTGGACCCAGATGGCTCTGCAGGAGAAAGTGAGGCTGGGGACTAAGCACAGCAACCCCCTCACTCAAATCCAATTCACATGCTTGTATGGTATCTCCCTGATGTTATGGTCTTCTTAAAAAATGAAGGACAAACATTATTATTATGGTGGTTATTATTGTTATTATTATTATGAAGAAAGAGAGCTGAGATTCTGAGAGGTTTAGTGACTTTGAGGATAGAGTGCTAGGTCTATCTATCCAAGTCAAGATTCTTCATCCTAAGTTCATCTGACCTCAGACACTTACTAGCTATGTGATCCTAGGTAAGTCATTTAACTGTTTGCCTCAGTTTCCTCATCTGTAAAATTATCTGGAGAAGGAAATGGCAAATTACTTCCGTATTTCTGCCAGGAAAACTCTCTATAAGGTCTCCAAGAGTGAACAACTAAAAGCAAAATCACTGCTAGAAATTGTCAGAGGCAGTATTTGGACCCAAATTTTTTCTGACCCCAAGCACCACTATACCTTTATCCAAATATCACAGATCACAAAACATGTGGGTTTTTGAACTTGAATTGACTTTACATTTTACCTTTTTAAATTAAAAAAAAACCCATAATTGGGCTGCTAGGTGGTGTAGTGGGTAGAGTACTGGCCCTGAAGTCAGGAGTACCTGAGTTCGAATCCTGCCTCAGACACTTACAAATTACCTAGCTGTGTGACCTTGGGCAAGTCACTTAACCCCATTGCCTTGCAAAAACCTAAAAAAATCCCCCAAACCCCACTATTAATATCTTTAATTTCATATTATTTTATTTCCAAACATATATATATATTATATATATATATATGTATGTATGTATGTATATATCCTCTTCCCTTACTCAGTCTTCATTCCTTGTTACCAAAATTGAGAAGAAAAAAAAAAGCTTAACAGTTCACCAAGTGGTCAACAATGATCCACACCCAGAGTTTCCCACCTCTCTAGAGAAAGGAGGGGACCGCATTTTCTCATGTTTTCTATTGGTCATTATTACAGTGGCTATTTTATTCTTAACCAGGGTTTACCTTTCACTTCATAGGGGGAAAGAACTCTTTAGTCACTTTTTACTTCTTATAATCCAAATGCCTCTTGGACACGATAAAGTTTTGAAATCTATACAAAAAGCCAAAAAAGAGAGACTGGTAGCAAGATGGTTTTCACTTCTGTTGAGTGCCAACCAAAAGTCAACTATTCACCCCCGTGTGTCTGACAGCAGGAAAGGAAATGATACAATGCAGCTATTAATAACATTTTGATTCATTCTACTCCTTGGCGGTGTGTGGGTGTTTACTACAACTAAGCAACTTTCTTTCATAAAGGTGTGACTGGTGAGTATCCCCTGCATGCTGGCCAGGTCCTGGGCCGGGTCTGGCCATCTTGCTGTGCCTGTGCTATCAGCAGTCCATTGTTGGTGGGTGAGGACTGTGAGGTGCACTGGTCCTGGAGGGAAAGGGCTCCTTCCAGCAGGGTTTGTGCCAGTCACTCCATCTTGAGAGTCTCAAATCTGGGGTTCTATCAGAATGCCTCTTCAGAGGGTTCGCCTTAAGGGAAGAATTTAGGAACATGGTAAAATTGAGAATGCTTCTGGGTACTTTATCAGTTTCCTGGAAAATGAGGCTGAAAAGTCCCACTTTGTATGAGTGGTGGGAAACCTGTGGCTACAAGGTAGGAGACGGGGGGGAGAACATCCCTTCCCCAATGTTCCCTTGCTTTGAATAGAGCAATCTTCACTTGTCACTCTGCTCTTGAATCAGCTTTTCAGGTAGGTTTTACTCTCCATGACTAACAGGAGATGCTCTTTTTGATAGGATCTTCTCACTTTCACTTTCTTTTCTCAGGTGTCTGCTGGGGGCACCCCTCTGAGTTTTCTGACTCCTTTTTCTCCTTCTGTTCTTTTCCTTTGCCCTGGAGTCACTCAAGTAAACTGAGGAAATGGGAATCCTGCTAGGACAGCATCAGATAGTCATTCTGGTTATGAAGTCTCATCAACCCAGTCAAAATGAGGGGATCAGACTCAATGACCTCGATGGTCCTTTGTGCTTGAGATCTATGATGCTCCTGATTTCTTGTGGTGCCCAGACTATACTTCTGTCTACAAGACTTCTCAACATGACCAAACTAACCTTCTTGTTTTTCTCCGCAAATTTTTTCCTCCTTGTGACTTTACTATTTTGACTGTGACCCACATATTCACCTGGTTTCCCATGTTCATAACCTTGGGGTTACCTTTGACTCTTCCTTCTCCTTCACCTCTTACATTTAATCAGTGACTGAGTTCTGTTGACTCTACTCATACAACATATCTCCTCTTGTCTCCTGGAAACAGAGGACTTAGACTCAAATTCTACCTTTGACTCTTTCTATCTGACCTTGGACAAAAAACTCATCCCCTGCAGACCCCTGCAGACCCCTGCAGACCCTCTGTAAAATGAGGGACTGTACTGCATAGTCTCTTCCAACTTGAGAGACAAGCTCATAGGATCCTCTCTGTCTACATTGCTACAATTTTAGTACAGCCCCCCCCCCCCATTTAGGGGTCTTTCCATTACCCTAAACATTCAGTGTGTGTTCATCTGATGGCCCAGAGCTATCTGGATCTGCCCATTTTGCCAGAGGACTTTCAAAAACGCATCCAAACGTATTCTTGATGCAGTGGTTACAAGGAATCTTAGGGAGATTAACCCTTGAGGAGCATGGGTAGAGAGCTAGTAATGTGACTTGTGAACCTTCACATTGGAAAGAGAGAATGAAGGAGCAGCCTTGGGTCAATGGTGGTGGTGGGGGGGGATGAGAGGGGAAGAGTTGGCCATGTTCTTTGAACTGACTGAGAATCAAGTTAAGTCAACAAGCCTTTATTAAAAGTGCTTACTGGGGGCGGCTAGGTGGCGCAGTGGATAGGGCAGCGGCCCTGGAGGACCTGAGTTCAGATCTGGACTCAGACACTTAATGATCACCTAGCTGCGTGACCTTGGGCAAGCCACTTAACCCCATTTGCCTTACAAAAAAGCCTAAAAAAAGTGCTTACTAGGTGACAGGCACTGACTGTATAAGTAAGGGAGACTGGAGTGGGGTGGGGGATAGACAAATACAAACAAAAAGAAGAGAGAGTTCAGCCCTCAAGAAGCTTATATTCTAATAGGTGAAGATAACACATAACATGGAGTAGAAAAGTAGGATCACATGAGGATGAGACTTGGGGACAGGGCCATCTTCAAAATGGAGGTTCTTTGAAGGACTTATCAAGGGGCAAAGGGAAAAGGCAACTGAGTCCCAATGGCAAAGAAAGTCTGGAGAATCTTCCTTCAAATGGTGGGTTTTTGGATGGACTCAGCAGTGAGAAAAGGGGGGACAGAGAGGCAGATGGCAACGGTCCCTGAGTTATAGTGGCAAAGGTACTGGTGTTTACACAAGAGAAAAAAGTGTTTTTGTGGAGTGGGCAGGACAAGCAGTTGAAAGCTAGTGAATGGAAGGGTCACAACCTCTCTTGTCTTGTGCTTAGATCTGGCCACACCATTATCAGCACTCTTCAGTGGCTCTCTGGTGCTTACTATATGAAATCCAAACTCTTCTGCCTGGCATTCGAGGTCTTTTGTAGGACTTTCCTCCCCCTCCCCCACTGCTACCCTGCTATCTACATTTATACCGTATTGGACCACTGATCCCCAAATATGCATTCTACTCTCCTACATCCATGTTTTTGCTAAGGCTGTTCAGCTGCCTGAAACACCTTCTCGAATCCTACTTAACCACTGAATCTTGAAGCCTCCCCATCCTTTAGGAACCCATTCAGCATCCTATGAGTCTTTGACTTCCTGAAAGCAAAAGTTCATACAGAGCTCTTCATCTTGCCTGCCTGCCTGCCTACCCATCCTTTCTCTTACCTAATCTCTAATTACTCCTTCTAACCCTGCTCACGGCTGTCTGATCTTGTTTTGACTTCTTCCCTTGTCTGCTGCTCTCCACTTTGCTGATCTCTGGCTATCTGTTTGATTTAACCATGATTCCATCTGTTTCTCCCATTTCTTTATGTCCAAGCATTTTTTCCTAACTTCTTTTCTCACAATAGTCCTCTGAGGGAAATAGTGAGTACTAAAAATCTTGTTTTACAGGGAAAGAAGCTGATTCATGGGGTGGTGAAGTCACTCAGGATCCCGCAGATTCAATTTCACCTTGTCTAACTGCCAGGATTCCATTTCCTCTTCTCTTCCTGAATAGATTGATTTTTTCAATCATTAATTGGTTCATAAACTACACTGACTGTTAATTTTATATTTTCAGTGAGGATTAACAGTATTTTGCTTACCATGAGACATTCATATTATTTTCATTCACATACCACCTCTGGGTTTTTGAGAAATACATCTTTGCTAGGTACAGGAAGTAGGCTACCGTATTTGGGTTGTTACTGGTGAAAATATGACTAAACTATTGTACTTATCTATATGCAGTCTATGATTCAGAATCCTTCAAGACTTGGGCTTTGAACAAACCATGTTTAATGCTGAGGGCCAACCCAAAACTCTATTTCTCTCATTCATTGCCCCATGGGAATCTTTCAATATAGTTAGAATATTGTTTGTATCTAGGCTTCCTTGGTAAAAAGTGTTCTCAGATCCTACACAAGTACCTAGTTATCTCAGATTATCTCAGGTTAAGGGAGTCTTTATTATACACCACAGAAATGTAGGAGATGCAAAGGATTTTCAGGAGTCCAAAACAGTATAGAAAATGCCTAAAAGCCATCAGAACATAGAACCCCAGAAAGGAACATAACTTAGAATCCATAGAGTTATACATTCAAAGTCTGAGAAACCAGAGTAGGGCATAGAAGAATTTAAATATTGTCAGTTGTTTGGTCATTTTTAGTTATGTCTGCCTCTTTGTGAATCCCTTTGGAATTTTCTTGGCAAAGATACTGAAGTGGTTTGCCGTTTCCTTTCCCAGATCATTTTACAGTGACGAAACAAGCAAACAGACTTAGGTGACTTGCTAGTGTTACACAGCTAGCTAGTAAGCGTTTGAGATTGAATTTGAACTCAGGTCTTCCTATCTCCAAGTCCATCACTCTCTCCGCTGTGGCACCTAGTTGTCCTGTAAGAGATATTGTAGATTTTGAGGCGGCTAGGTGGTGCAGTGGATAGAGCACTGGCCCTGGAGTCAGGAGTATCTGGGTTCAAATCTGGTCTCAGACACTTAATTATTACCCAGCTGTGTGGCTTTAGGCAAGCCACTTAACCCCATTGCCTTGAAAAAAAACCTAAAAAAAAAAAGAGATATTGTACCATTCTCTATTCTGTATCCAGAAATGTTGTTTGGACTACGTTCATTTCTGGGGAGCCTAATCTCTAATGAGAGGAGTACTAGACTCCCCACTTAAGCCCCTGCCATAAAGTCCTGGGTACTTTTAAGATAGATTATACAACCAGGGATTCCCCAAAAGGGAAAGTAAAATAAGGACTCAGAGTGAAATATGAATTAAGTATGGGGCATTCAGTTTATTCCTACACACAAAAGGAATGCTAAAAATAAAAAATCCCGCCTGCTTTACCAGAACTACTTGGAAATGGAATTTAATAATCACTCTTGATATTGTTATAATCTGTTGAGATCACAAATTTATACAATTTTTATTACTTGCAATTACAAACCTTTTTTTAGGTTGGGTTTTTTTTGTTGTTTTTTGTTTTTGTTTTTTTACTTTTTGCAAGGCAATGGGGTTAAGTCTGTTGCCCAAGTCCACACAGTCAGGTAATTATTTAGTGTCTGAGGCCGGATTTGAACTCAGATACTCCTGACTCCAGGGCCAGTGCTCTATCCATTGCACCACCTAGCCGCTCCACAATTAAAAACCTTTTGCAGGAACATAGTGTAGATAGAATAACAAAAAAAGCTATGCATTTGGAAAAATCATTGCGTCAAATATCACTGATAAAAGTCTTACATTTAAAATATTGGTGTTGTTGCTCAGTCATTCAGTCGTGTCCTTTCTCCATGGGGTTTTCCTTGGCAAAGATCCTGAGTGATTTGCCATCTCCTCTCATTTTATTTGCCCAAAGTCACACAGCTAGTAAGTTTCTGATGTGGGATTTGAACTTAGGTCTTCCTGTTGCTCTATGGCACCTCTTGAGTTTGAAGTAAGTAAAACCTAAGTCCAGATACTGATTGAATCCCCAAAGAAGTATTTTATACACCCAATGCCTAAGGTTCTTCATCTGTAAAATATGGTCATTAGTTACCACCTATCTTATTGTCATGAGAACCAAATAAAATCTTAGATAAACAAAAATAAATGAATGCATGAAATGAAATAAAACCCTAGATCTAGAGCTGGAAGAGATCTTACAGTCTAGCTAGTCTAACCTTTTCATTTTACAGATGAAGAAACTTGTTCAGAGGTTAATCCACTTGCTCAAGATCGCAAAGTAGGATTTGAACTCAGGTCTGAGTTCCTAACCAGTGCTCTGTGCAGAACGGAATTTTCAAATGATAAAGTACTATATGAATATGTGCTCAATAGTAATTTTTAAATGATAAAAGGCAGGACATTGACTTATGAGAGTGGTGTTGAATGATGACTGTGGAGATAAAGCAGAAATTGGTACTAGCCCGGGAATCAGAAACTCTGGATTCAAATCTTGCATTTACCACTCATTAAGTGAATTTGAGCAAATCACTTCATGTTGCAGAGATCTTCTGTTGTCTCTAAAATGAAGAAATGGGCAAGGTTCCTCCCAGCTTTAACTTGTGACCTGTTCAGCTTGCTTGGCATCTATCTAAATAGAAAATTGCTGTCCGAGGTAGCTGATCTTTGTTGGACAATGGTGCCCTCTGCTGATGTACCAAGTTAGGGTAAGAGTATATTTACCTGAACCATTGGAGTAGACTCTTTTCTCCCCTAGTTGACATTTCTCCTCCTCTCCTCTCCATGCCTACATCAGGGAGTGTTGAGTCTGTCATCCTATATCCAACATGGATAGAGGAAGGCGTATCTAGACTCACATACTACCTCAGATACATACTGTGGCATTAGGGACCTAGTGGAGATTTTTGATCGAGATCTCTACCACCAACATATTGGTATGATTTAGGTTTACATTAATCATCTTTTAAAATTAAGTTTCTACATAAACCAGCTGTTGGGTAGTGGCCAAGTCACTAGATCTACAGACAAAGGATCCAGGATTGAATTCTAACTCAGACTATTGTCCATAGAGTCATTTCAAATTTCAGTTACTGTGTCAGTAAAATAAAGGGGTTGGCTAAGAAAGTCTTCCTACTTTTGGCCCTGTAGCAAAACTGGCAACAAATGCATTTTTTTTGCATATGCTAAAAGAAGCTTTCATCCAATTTATTGAGACATATGCTCTTAGAATTATGTTAAATGTGGGAACTAAACCCTTTGTCTAGGACATGGAGACTTGAATGCATATCTTGCCTCAGATACTTACTAGTGGTGTGTGAATATGGGCAAATTATTTAATTTCTCTAGTTCCCTCCTTCATCTGTAAAAAGGGTACAAATAATTGTTTGTTACATAAATAAGACTTTCAAAGCATAAATAGTCATTTAATGTATATTATTACCTGCTTAAGTAATAAACTAGGGTGAGACATAGGTTATATTTATATGAAGGTACTTTAGTACCTTCAACTGAGGACCAGTTTTGGTAAGTTAGAGCCAAACTGTTTTAGGCTAAAATAAAGGAAGTATGGCAGGAAGACATGGCTCTTGGGGCAAAGCCAAAAAGTAGCCCCCAACCTCAGCAGCCCTATTCTCCTTATGCTCCTCGGTGCTTACCTAGAGCGAGGTTTACTCACACAGTAGCTTGTATTAGTCTAAGAGCAGGAGTATGGCATCCTCTTTTGGCTTTGGAAATTCAAACAGATTCCTCCCTGACCTTTTGGTCCATCATTCAACTTTATCCTGAAAAAGAAATGTCTCTTGTCTCCTTAAAGGGATCAAATTTCTTTCCAAACTTCTATCTGCAGGCAGAATTAATCACAGGAATGAGTATCAAATGGGTGGTATAGGGCACATGCTGATAATCTCTACCTACTTCGAGGGCTACCTGTGTTTCTAACACTTGATAAAGACCCTGGTTGCCTCTCACCTTCTGGTGACTCAGGAGTGTTTTGGTACAATGCAGGAAACCTCTGGGGCCCTTGGCCATCCCCAACCCATGCCAGTAGTGGGGCTGAGGAGTGGACTGGAGAAGAGACAGGGTGCTATGTCGGTTAAAATGAGACCCATCTGCCAGTTCACTGACTTTCGGCACCCCTCCAAGGAGCTTCACATAACAGATTTCCTGTGTGAAGTCGGAGAAGGACTGGATTGTCCTATCTTGGGATTTGGAGGCTGTTCTCCTGTGGAGTGGAGGTTCGACTAGGTGAGCTCAAGACCGTGCCTGGCTACCTTTTCTGCTTTGTGTTTTCTGATGACTGAGCCTCAACCTCAAAATGCATCTGTCCAGATTTGGAAGAGACCTTGTGGGTGGGAGAGGGCAGAAGGTCCATCAGGTCTGGCTGACTGGCACCTGGTGATTTATTTGTATAGTTCAGAGCCAAGGTGAAATGAGGACATGGTGGTCTCCCAAACTGCTTATGTCAGATGGAGTTTATTTACAGCCTCCTGGGGAGGCTTAAACCACAGGAATAATCTTGAAGGCATTGAATATTGTGAGTCTTTTGTGCTTTTTTGTTTTTGGTAATTTGGGAATGAATACCTGTCCCACACCTGATTCCTTTCCTATCTCTCACGCTCCCACTTTGGAGAAACTGTAGACTTGAGTCACAATCTGAGTTTTAAATAACATCCTTGGGTCACCAGGTGTGGGTTGAATGAGCCAAAGGCCATCAGAAAAGGGAACCTATCCCCTCATTTTCATTAGATGCCAAGCTCCCCTGGGATCAAACCCTAGCCTGGATCACATGTGTGGGTCCAAAGCAGAGTGGAGACTAGTGGAGAAGAGAATACTTACAGTACAGGACCCCAGTCCCCCCATATCCTTACCCTTAGATTCAAAAGCAATTTTTAAAGTTGGACAGAGATTTAGACAGCTCACAAGTTTTTTAACAGAACAAATGACATAGAATGGATATGAAAGAAGTGTCTAAACAAGGTAATGATGATGACAATGATATTTTGTCCTTTGTTCTTGAAGGAGAACATGACCTCAGAGAGGTGCTGCCATGACAAGCACGTGAATGGGATTTCAGTGATGGGGTGCTGTGCTAAGTCACCAACCTCACTTCCTTCTCCAGAACCATCTGAGTGCAGTGGTTGGCCACTGGAGATGGCCCTGGATGTGAGGCAGTGAGGGTTAAATGCTTTACCCTGGGTCACACAGCTAGTATCAAGTGTTCAAGGCAGGATTTGAACTCAGGTCCTCCTGACTCCAGGACTACTGCTCTATTTACTGCACCACCACCTGGCTACCCTTTTGACTGCTGGACCAGGAGGTGGGGATTGTCTGTTTCTCTAGCATCCTCTCTCCAACTTTGTAGACCAAACAGCTCAGGAGTCAGGGTGGAGTTGACTGTGGGGCCACAGATGCACCCGGATCTGTTATTTCTTGATAAGAAGATTACTTCTTTGGGCAGTCAGGTGGCCCAGTATATAGCACATCTGTCCTGGAGTCAGGAGAACTTGAGTTCAAATCCAACCTCAGACACTTAATAATTACACAACTGAGGGGTGACTAGGTGGCATGGTAGGGGCAGCTAGGTGGCATGGTGCATAGAGCACTGGTCCTGGAGTCAGGAGGACCTGTGTTCAAATCCAGCCTCAGACACTTAATAATTGCCTAGCTGTGTGACCTTGGGCAAGTCACTTAACCCCATTGCCTTAAATTAAAAAATTAAAAATAATAATTACTTAACTGTGTGACCTTGGGCAAGTCATTTAACCCCATTGTCTTACAAACATCCCCCCCAAAAGAAGGCATAATTCTGGTCCCCAAAACTCCTGTTCCTGGTGGGGACAGGCTTCCTAGACCTGGAAAGACATTGCATTTTAGGAGCAAAATGTACCATCTTTCTCCTAGCTTAGCTGACAGCCTACTGCACAGGATGGATCTTCTTTTTGCTTCTCCTAGATAGTATCAGGAAGTGGAATACTCCCTGGCTTCGGATTTAAGGATCTGGTTTATATCTTACCTCTGATACTTACTGCCTATGTGAACTTAGAGAAGGCACCTAACTGTTTCCTCATCTGTAAAAGGAAAGGTCTGGACCAGAAGGGCTCTGAGGTCCCTGTGAGACCATGATCGACTTCAATGCTGAGTTCCAAATGTTTTTCGACTATTGAATTCTAGAAAAGAACATGTTTGTTTGGCCCAGCTTCCTTCTGGCAGCGGCCACAGGGGATGCGCTGGCTTGACATTCCTTGAATAGCAAAAACCAAGATAGGAAATAGAAATCAAATCTGTGGTGGAATGGAAAGGTCATGATTTGGACCCAGGGTTCCTGGAGGACCTAACACTATTTGTGAGGCTAGGTGAAAAAGAAAGTAGGTGCACAACACCAGGAGGCCATGAACCTCAAAATACATCATAATTTTGTCTCAATATAATTGGTTTCTTTTGTCATTCTCTGGTTTTGTTTTGTTTTTACATTTAGAAACACGATTCTGGAGTCCATAGGCTTCCTTAGACTGTCCCCAAGGGGTCCATGACACAAATATAAGGTTAAGAACCCCTGTGTTTGTTGGTTTTGAAGATCCTTTCCTACTCTAATATCTGTGGCACAATCTCTCTCTCTTTTTTTAAAAGATTTTTCGAGGCAATGGGGTTAAGTGGCTTGCCCAAGGCCACACAGCTAGGTCACTATTAAGTGTCTGAGACTGGATTTGAACTCAGGTACTCCTGACTTCAAGGCCGGTGCTCTATCCACTGTGCAACCTAGCCGCCCATTAATAGTTTTTTTTTTTTTTTGCAAGGCAATGGGGTTAAGTGACTTGCCCAAGGCTACACAGCTAGGTAATCATTAGATGCCTGAGGCCGAATTTGAACTCAGGTCCTCCTGATTCCAGGGCTGGTGCTCTATCCACTGCACCATCTAGCTGCCCCTGTGGCACACTCTCTTAAAGAATATTTCTAGATTAGACTGTAGGTGTGGGAAGTGAGGGCCGTGTTTCTGCTTCTGCCGTCTTGAATCCCCAGTGCCACCTGGTGGTGAAATGACCTCAAGCCTTGGGACATCATGCGCTGAGGTTGAGCTCTTAAGATTGAACCTCAGACAGGAAAAGTCACCTGGAAACACTAATACTTGGTTGCAATCTGAAGGTGGTCTGAGGGGGACAGACAAATGCACCCATGGGACTGTGAGGAGAAATAACAGGAGCCAGGCAGCCAGGTGGCGCTGTTGTGCATCTAGTCAGGGGGACCTGAGTTCAAATGTGACCTGAGACGTTTAGTGGCTGTATGATCCTGGGCAAGTCATTTAACCTCTATCTGCCTCAGTTTCTGCATATGTAAAATGGGGATCATAAAAGCACCTTTCTTACAAAATTATTGAAAGGATCAAATGAGACACAGCATCTAAAGCCCTTTGCAAAACTTACAGTGCTGCACAGTCTTACTATACCACCCTGCCTACCTCTAGCCTGTTAAAAGGGAAAGTCAAACAAAAAATCTGTGACTCCTACCCAGAAGCATTTTTCTCCTGGAACCCTTGGTGGCTGATACCAGAACTTTCCATTTCTCAACCTCCCACTATGACTAACAGCCCAGATCTTAGGCAGTGCAGTACAGAGGGGGCTAGTCTTGAGACAGGAAGACCTGGATTTAAACCCTCTCTAAGCAGATCATTGCCCAGCCTCTGTTTTCTCATTGATAAAATGGAGGCAGTACTTGTATCTGCTGCTCAGGTACAGGATCAAGAAGACCAAATCAGATAAACATTCTGAAAACTTGCCTAGTTCTCTTTTCTACCCCTCAATATCCCAAGGGAAAAAATGTCGTCATGATTCACATTTGCCTTCAGCTTATTTTTCTAGACTTGCTTTACATTCTTCCCCTTTACACATTCCCATTCCAAGCTGTGTGTACTTCTGGCAGATGCTGGACCTGCGTGGAGTCTCCCGCCACCATGCTTTTGCCCAGACAGTGGTGCTTTTAGAGTCAGTAGTTTTCTTTAAGGCTTAGCTTAGGCAGCACTTTCTCTGAAAAGCCTTTCCAGAGTCCCCTGGCTGTTCCCCCTCCTCCCTCTCCAGTATTTTGATGTACAGTTTGCCAAGTAAAACTCTTCCAGGGGGGCTTCTTTACACCTTTCTGTACCTCAGCACCTAGAACAGGTCTATGCATCAGTTGGACATCAGAGAAGGGCCTCGACATGGAAAAAGCATCTAGAATGTAGGTGGTGTGCAGGGGCCCTCACACCACAAAGAAAGGGGCCTACTCGAAAAGAAGCAGCCACAAATACTGTCTTTTGAAAGGATCCCCCAGAGATAAGAGATAGAGACAGAGAGACAGAGACAGAGAGAGACAGAGAGACAGAGACAGAGACAGAGACACACACACAGGAGATAGAGGAGAGACAGAGAGAGACAGAGACAGAGAGAGACAGAGAGAGACAGGAGATAGAGGAGACAGAGACAGATGCAGAGAGACACACACACAGAGGAGATAGAGGAGAGAGAGAGAGGAGAGAGAGAGAGATAGGGAGAGATAGGGAGAGATAGGGAGGGAGAGGCAGAGGCAGAGGGAAGGGCCCAGAGGCCGGGCTGGGCCAGGTGGCTGTGCGGCTCCCCGGGGCCCGGCGAGCCTAGAGTCTTATGGTTTCAGAAATGGATGGCTTGGGGCTCGCAGCGGGCCCCCTCCCCTGCCCCTTCCCCTGCCCCCACCCGGGCTCCCACCTTCTGTGGCCCAGGGAAGAGGGGGAGCAGCAGGCAGCGGGGGCAGCCAGGGTGCGGCTGGGGGGGGGGCAGAGACTCCCTCCTTTTAGACATGGGGAAAGAAAGGGAAGTTGAGAGCTCAAGTGACTTGCCCAAGGTCACCCAAGCAGGCAGGGTCCGGGGCAGATGCAGGCAACAGCAAAAGCCAGTGATTGGTTCAGGAGGCTCTGAGCTGCCCCACACCCCACTTCCTAGTGATGATGAAATGAGTTTGGGGTCCTCCTCAGTGGCAGAGCCTCTTCACTGAATCCCTGAGCTGCTCAATCAAGGCTGCCACAGGAGGAGCTGGAGGTGGGGTGCTGCAGCCAGGAGCTGGGCCCAGCACCTGAAAATCCCACCAGCTTTGGAGCCAGGAAGAACAGAGTTCAAATCCTGTCCCAGACGCTTTAGTAGTTCTGGGATCCCTGGCAAGTCATTTCAACTCTCTCTTCCTCAGTTTCTTCATCTGTAAAATGAGGTGGTGCCTAGGCTAGAGCTCCAGGCTGGAGTCAGGAAGGCCCTTTCTAGCTGGGTGACCTTGGGCAAGCTGTTTCCCCCTGTTGGCTTCAGTTGCCTCTTCTGGTAAATGAACCAGAGAAGGAAATGGCAAATCACTCCAGGACTTTTGCCCCAAAAAACCCAAATAGGGCCTGAAGAGCTGGACATAACTAAACCAAGACCACAAAATGATGATAATATCAGGACCCACCTCTCAGGTTTGCTGGGAGAGCCCAACGTGCTTTACAAATGTTAGCTATAATAATCAAATTTGCTCAGCTCACTTGATTCTTCCTACCACCTTTGTGGGGAGGTGTTATTTTTATCTCCATTCTGACAGATGGGGACCCTGAGGCAGTCAGGGGGTCCCACAGATAATAAGTATCTGAGGCTGGATTGGCACTCAGGTCTTCTTGTCTCCAGTCCCAGGCTTCTATCCTTTGAATATTAGCTCTTAGGGAGCACTCTCCCCTTCTTGCCCCAGCCAATTTCTCCTCTTCCCTGCTGCTCTCTGCCCACCCTCCCACATGGGGCAGCTTCAATAGGAAGAACGGATACACCTCCGTACGTTGTCAGATCACACATGGAGGACCGTGTAAGTACTGGGGCTTCTGGCCTCTCTGATGTGGCTGCATTGACGTGCTCTGGTGATGTCACAGTGCTTTGCCTGTCGGGCCTTCTCATGTGGTCAGTCCTCATCAACCACTGCAATTGTGGTTGCAGAACTTTTTCTGGGCCACCAGTTGCTGACTTTAACTAAAGTCAGGAGAAAGTTGCTCTTTTTTCTCCCTGAAAAGACGGATCCTTTGGATGCCTACCTGATAAACCAGGTCTCAGCCATTCCTCCCAGCTCAGGTTTTGGGCAGATCTGATGAGCATGCCTTCCTCATTAGGGAAATAAAGATGAATAATCTACAACAAGGTCCTTTGAGTTTATGCTGCATCTCCTACCTGAAGCATGGGCAAGTGGCACAAGGCTAGTCCATGGCTATGAGGAAGAATTATGGAATTTTAGAGGTGAAAGATGCCTCAGGGACCCCCAAGTCCAAACCACAACTGAACAAAAGGCCCCTCTAGAGCATTCCCAGCAAGAAGTCATCTCCATCTTTGTGTAGAAACTATGACTGTCCCCCAAGTGGGGAGTCTTCTTCTTTATCTCCATTCTCTGGTTTTCTTCATGGAACAGTTTAACTGTCCCTTTCTGCTAGAGAACCCTTTTCTGATTCCCTCTCATTCTCCTGTTGATTATCTCCAGTTTAGCCTATATGGATCTTGATTGTATAGACTTGTTTGCCTTGCGTTTGCAACTGTAAAGTGTTGCACCATCCTGACTATGATTTCTTGGTATTTGAACTTTTTCTTTTTTGTGGCTGCTTATAGTGGTTTTCTTTGACCTGAAAGCTTGGAATTTTGGCTATAAAACTTGAGGGTTTCTTTAAGAAGGTGATTGATGGATGATTTCTATTTTCATTTTGCCCTCTGGTTCGAAGAGATTTGGGCAGTTTTTATCTGAGATTTCTTGAAATATGGTATCCCACTTTAGCAGAGAATTGATTGGATTGGGGAGAGACTTGAGACAGACAAACCAACCAGCAGGCTATTGCAGTGGTTCAGGCACGGGCATTGCTACCAAGTTGGCGGCAATGTCGGAGGAGAGAAAGATGGTGGTGGTGGTGGGGAATGGTATTTGAGGGATGTTACAAAAGTAACATCAACAGAATATGGCAAAGGTTTTGAAAGTAACAACTTGGTCCAGAGCCTAGATGACTGAAAGGCTAATGAGTTTTTTTTTTAGGTTTTTGCAAGGCAAATGGGGTTAAGTGACTTGCCCAGGGCCACACAGCTAGGTAATTATTAAGTGTCTGAGGCTGGATTTGAACCCAGGTACTCCTGACTCCAGGGCCGATGTTTTATCCACTGTGCCACCTAGCCTCCCCCTGCTAATGAGATCTTGATAGTAATAGGATAATTAGGAAGAGGGTAGGCTTTGGGAATGGAGCAGGTATGATGCCTTCAGTTTTTGTAATTTTAAATTTAGAATGTCTATGGGATATCACATTTGTGATGTCCAATTGGCAGTTGGAAATGTGAGACTGGAAACTGAGAGGTTAGAATCAGATTAGTCGTGGTCATAACCCTTCTAGAGAAGTATGATCATTTCTGAATATCATATTTTAGGAAGTATAGTGACAAACTAAAGAGTGTCCAGAAGAGGGCAACAAGGGGGGTGAGGTCCTTGACACCATGCTAAATGAATACTTGTTGAGGGCACTGGAGATGTTCAGTTTAAACACGAGACATGCCAGTCATGCAGAAGCAGAATAACTTTTTTTTCCTGATGAACCCCATTGGACAGAACCAGGAACCATGAGCAGAAATTGCAAAAAAAATTTGATTTGATGGCAGGTAACCCCTTTAAAATCTGATTGATCTTGAAAAACAATGGTTCTCCTCAGTACAGGTCCTCAAACTGAAACTAGATGGCTATTCGCTGGATATCTTATAGATGGGATATTTGTTTAAAAACTGATTATACCAGATGCCTATGGGTAACACATGAACATTACTCTTGTTAGAATTGGTTGACAGAGGGCAATACATAACAGTTGGATATAGAAATCTATCTTGCTCAACAAGGATGTGGGGGGGGGTAAAGAAGGGGCCATGACAAAAGGAAGGGAGGATTAAGGGAGGCAGTGGTTAGAAGCAAAGTAGAGTTTTGAGGAGGGATGAGAGAGGGAGAAAACAAGAGAGAGAAAAAGAGCAGAGAGAGAGAAAGAGATAGAAAAACAGACACAGAGAGAGAGACAGAGAGAGCACACAGAGAAAAGGATAAATAGGAAAAAATAGGATGGAAGAAAATACACAGTCATCATAGCCATGAATGTGAATGGAATGAACTCACACATAAAGAGAGGTGGATAGCAGAATGGATTATATACCAGAATCCAACAACATATTGTTTATAAGAAATACATCTGAAGTTTTATATTACATGGGGGTAAAAATAAATGGCTGGAGCAGAATCTATCATGCTTCAATTGAGGTAAAAAAAGAAGCAAGGGAAGCAATCATGAACTCAGACAAGTCAAAAACAAAAAAAAAATTCAAGGAGATAAGCAGGGAGAATAGTTTTTTTTAAAAAGGTACCCTAGACAATGAAGTAACATTAATGCTGAACCATATGTACCAGAAGGCAGAACATCCAGATTATTATTCTTTTTTTAACTTATAAATTCATTTGTTACCTGTGAACAAGAAAAATAGCCGATAAATCCCAAAGAAACAATTTTATTCTTACATAGTAGCTAAAAGTAATTGAAGTATCAATTTGAGTAAATTTTTGAGTAAATTTTGAGTAAAATTACAAATAATAAGGCATGCTGGAATCACTGTGTTAAAACTGAAAGTCTTAGGCCAAAGCAATTTCTTGGAATAACATAGTGCTTCTTCAGTCTTCACAAAGACTAAAAGGTAATTTACAGTCAATCTGTGAATACTGAGGCAATATTACAATGTTCTTTTCTGTACAATTAAATGTATACTTTAGGAAATAACCAGGATCAATATTTTTACTGTATTTTAAATGAACTTGCATAAACAGCACACCTATTGAGAGATGTTTAGCAATGTTTAAATGTTAAGATTCTACACAATTAGACAATAATTTTTCATTTATATTTCATTGTTCTCTCTCTTAAGCATAAATGTCCTGCTCGCTTATTCTACACAATAGGTGTTTCTCAAAATGTACCATTCCAAATGTGCCTACTGTATTTTATACAAATGAAGCAGAAATGACCATTAATTAGCATAAATTTTATTGTACTTTGCTAGCAAAAATCCCTGCTTAAATCACAATATTCCATGAACTATGGAATCAAATAATTTGTTTCATTTCTAATACTTTTTATTCTACATAAATTACAATCCTAGGCTAATGTTTAAAAAAATAAATTGGATAACTGCAGAGCAAAACCTCTTCAGTCAATTGTAAAAACTGATTTCAGTTTCTGAAAACCAAAATAAATGCAGAACAAAGAGAAATGTTTAATGCACGTGACACCTTTGAATGAAAAGCATTGATTTCCACTGTTGAAAATAAACTCCAAAATATAAACCTACTGCACTCCACCTTAAAATATGTTATAGTGATTTAACCAGATTGAATTTCAAGAGTCAAAATAGTATTTTAAAAACTTAAGAGACATTATCAAAAATAAATTACATTTTTTTCATGAAACAGAAATGCTGCTATCATGATTGGGAGCCCAGTAGCCTTTCAACGGCTGCATTGATATGTCTCCTGTTGCTATTAGAGCCTGCAGGTTTGCTTCATGGATCCAGAAACCCATTGTGCTGAGCTATTGCAGTTGCTATTGAAGACTTCCGAGTTTTGTAATCGTCGAGGATTTGTGCCAGCAAGGACCTGCAACATTTGTTGAATAAATTTCAAGTGTCCAGGTTCTGTAGTTCCTGGTTGATGGACTTGTGTTCCTGTAGTTCCTGTAGTGCTTCCTTCTAAGCTCCCAGGCTAGGAGTAAAACCCCGGCATGAACCCTGGTGCTTCTGTTGCTAATGTCTGTACACTCTGATGAATCTGTCCTGCATCATTATAGGGTTGGACATTGCTGAATGTATATCAGGATTCTGGTTTTAGGAGCACATGTTCTGCATCAGTTTCGGATTTCAAATAAACTCAGCATTCCTGGCTAGTTGAATATACCAACTATCTCTACAAGTCCCAAATTTGACACAGTGTAACTTTGTCCAGTAGAGCTGATAGTACTGCTGCTAAGATTGCTGCCAGGGCATCAACACTACTGGCAGTTTTACTGTTGGTCATTGAACTCTGGGTTCCAGACTGTTGAGCCCATGAGTTAGGTAAAGGATTTCTCTTTTCTGTGGTGATGATGTTTTTATCCTTCATTCTCAAAGAAGACCATGCCATCAGGGAGGTGATGTCATGACTAGCAAGTGAATTAGATTTTGTGTGAGGGCATGTTGTGCTAAATCACAAGTCTCTCTTTCTCCTTCAGAGCCATGGGATCTAGTGGCTAGATATGAATCAGGTCGACTGGAGATGGCCCTGGATGCGAGACAGTTAAATGACTTGTCCGAGGTCACACAGCTAATACGTGTCTGAGGCTGGATTTGAACTCAGGTCCTCCTGATTTCAAGCCTGGTGTACTATCCATTTTGCCATCTAGTTGCCTCTATTCTTGTATGGGAAGGCTGACTACTTTTGCTAGAAGGTGAATTGCTTACCAATGAAGCCAATGAATTTCCAGCAAATTATTCTTGTGCTGAAAATTGATTCCTGAATATCAGGAAGCATTGTATCCATTTGGTATACTTTTTTTTTTTTAGATTTTTCAAGGCAATGGGGTTAAGTGGCTTGCCCAAGGCCACATGGCTAGGGAATTATTAAGTGTCTGAGGCCAGATTTGAACTCAGGTACTCCTGACTCATCTGGTATACTTTCAAGATTACTCAAGACTCTGTCTTCTTGCAAATTCTAGTGTTTATCTCATTATATCTTTATTATTAATAATACTGTGACTAATCTCTGGATTTCATTGGATTCCTGATGTATTTGAGCATTGGCCATAATTAATTGTCTCATCAGGTCAGAATTTGAAAACATGCTCTGAACAAAGATTTTTCAAAATCTTAACCATCATTTACAAGTTGGATGTAAACTACTACTGCATTTGACTTTGTAGTTCTGAGAAGCTGAATGTATTCAAGTCCTGCAAGACTTTCAAGGCCACCTCAACTCAAAGGATTGCTATTTGTAGAAACTGATGTTGAGTGACTATTGGAAGATGATGATGTTGCAGAATTTCTTCCAAAGGTGTTAATTTGCTGAATTTGCTGTTGCTCAGGTCTGTTTTGTTTTTATGACTGAGTGAGTGGTAAGTCCATTATATCTTTCATACTGAATTAAGGTATCTTGATCTTTTAAACATTTTCCAACAAATATTAACATGGTGGTCAGGATAGGATTTGAATCATTTGGAGATGACTTTTTTCCCCTAAACAGAAATCCGGAGGACCCTGCGAGAAAGCATGTTATTCATATCAAATACAGTCAATGAAAATTGAGGCTTTTTTTTTGACATTGACCAATCGAGGATTTTTTTTTTAATGCACTATACATGCTTGTGATAAATTTTATGGTTCTTGTTTTTGTAATTGGAGGTGAAAAGTGGGGTGGGAAAAGGGTGGACCTGATGGATAGAACAGATCTTGAGTACCTTAAATTGTTCCTCCTCGAACTTTGGGGTCTTCACAATCTGATTCTGGACTCATCAGTAAGGGTCTCTCTGTGCTGTTGACAGAGCATTTGCTCTCGTGTTCTTGATAATAGTATGGTGGTGATACTTTGTTTTTTTAATTTTTATTTATTTTATTTTATTTTTTTTGCAAGGCAATGGTATCAAGTGACTTGCCCAATGTTACACAATCGGTTTTGAACTCAGATCCTCCTGACTCCAGGACTGATGCTTTAACCACTGTGCCAACTAGCTGCCCCCATCCAAATACTTAAAAGAAAAGTTAAGTGGGTTGCAGAAGAAAATAGAAAGCAAACTATACTGGTGGAGCTCCTTAAATTTTCCCTTTCAGTATTAGTTAAATCTAACAATAACATAAATAGGAAAAGTTAAATGGGTTGCAGAAGAAGATAGAAAGCAAACTATACTGGTGGAGCTCCTTAAATTTTCCCTTTCAGTATTAGTGAAATCTAACAATAACATAAATAGGAAAAGTTAAATGTATTACAGAAGAAAATAGAAAGTAAACTATACTAGTGGAGCTTCTCAAATTTTCCCTTTCAGAACTAGATAAATCTAACTATAACATAAATAGGAAAAAAGAAAGAGAGGAATATAATTTTAAAAAAGTTAGATATAATAGACCTCTGGAGAAAATTGAGTGGAAATAGAAAGTACATATTTTTCTCAACTATGCTTGGCACTTTCACAAAAATTAGCCATATATTAGATCATAAAAATCTCTCAAACAAGTGCAGAAAAGCAGAAATGTTTTTTTGTTATTAGAAAGATTTTATTTATTTTGAGTTTTACAATTTTTCTCCTAATCTTGCTTCCCTCTCCGCCACCCCCCACAGAAGGCAGTCTGTTAGTCTTTACATTGTTTCCATGGTATACATTGATCTAGGTTGAATGTGATGAGAGAGAAATCATATCCTAAAGGAAAAAATAAAGTATAAGAGATAGCAAAATTACATAAGAAGATATTGGGTTTTTTTTTAAATTAAAGGTAACAGTCTTTGGTCTAAAAAAAAGCAGAAATGTTAAAAAAACATCTTGTTCAGACCCCAATGCAATAAAAATTCATTCATTAATGGACTGTGAAAACAGATTAAAAATAAATCAGAAACAAAATAATCTAATCCTAAAGATGAGTGGGCCAAAGAATAAGACATAGAAACAATCAATAATTTTATTAGCAAGAATGATGTGATAATTGGAGAAATATTAATGTTAATGGATAGGCTAAGCCAATATAACAAAAGGGGAAATTCTACTAAATTAATTTACTTATCCAGAGTCATACTTATCAAACAAAAAAAAATATTTTGTAGACCTAGAAAAAATTATAATAAAATTCACCTGGAAGAACAAGAATCAAGAATATTAAGGGAATCAATGGGGAGGGGGAAGCATTAAGGAAGATAGCAGTACCAGATTTCAAACTATATTACAAAATGATAATATGAAAACAATTTGGTACTAGCTAAGAAATAGAGCGATGGATCTGTGAAATACATTCCATACACATGCATAATAGTAGTAACCATAGTTTTATAAAGTTCAATAAATCCAATTAAGCTTTTGGGACAAAAACTCACTATTTGACAAAATTTTCTGGAAAAACTGGAAAGCAGTTTGGAAGAAACTAGTTATATACCAATACCTCACAATGAGTAGCAAGGTAAGCTCAAAATAATTATATGACTTAGACAGAAAGGATGCTATCATAAGCAAATTAAGGGAGCATGAAAATTTTTATGGGTCAGATCTATGGATAAGGGAATAATTTCTGAGCAAAGAAGAGAGAAAACATTTTGGGCTATGAAGTAGATAATTTTGATTATGTTAAATTGAAGCATTTTTGCACAAATAAAACCAATATAGACAAGATTAGAAGGAAGTTGGGGGAAACTTTTATAGCAAGTTCTTTTGATAAAGGTCTCATCTCTCAAATATAATATAGGGAATGGACTAAGAGTTATCAAAAATAGGCATCATTGCCTGGTTGATATATGGTCAAAGATACGAACCAGTAGTTTTCAGAAGAAATCAAAGCTATCTGTAGTCATTTGAA
Organism: Macrotis lagotis; assembly: GCF_037893015.1. Taxonomy (NCBI): domain Eukaryota; kingdom Metazoa; phylum Chordata; class Mammalia; order Peramelemorphia; family Peramelidae; genus Macrotis; species Macrotis lagotis. Next base: position 25,630,182 of record NC_133660.1, read on the forward strand.
AAAAAATGCTCTAAAGCCCTGTTGATGAGAGAAATGCAAACTAAAACAACTCTAAGCTGCCATGTTTCGTATATCGATTGACTAATATGACAGAAAAGTGAAATGACATATGCTAAAGGGGATGTGAAAAAATGGAACACTAATGCACTATTGATGGAGTTGTGAATTAATCAAACCATTTCTGGAAATCGATTTGGAGCAATGCCCAAAGGACTGTAAAACTGTGCACATACTTTGACCCAATATTATCACTACCAGATCTAAATCTCAAAGAGATCAAAGAAAAGGAAAAAGAACCTCTTTATATAAAAATATTTAGAGCAGAACATTTTGTGGTGACAAAGAACTAGAAATGGATGTGATGCCCATCAAATGGGGAATGACTGAACACATTATGGTATATGATTGTAGTGAAATACTATTGTGGTACAAAAAATACAAGCTGGATGGTTTCAGAAAAACCTAGGAAGACTTGAATTGATGCAAAGTGAAGTGAGAAGAACCATGTTGTACACAGCAATATTATGTGATGATAAACTGTGAATGGCTTAGCTAGACTGATCAATACAATGATCCAAGACAATTCTGAAGGACTTATGATGAAAAATACTATCTACCCCAAGAGAAGGAGAACTGATGAAGTCTAATTGCTTTTTGAAACATAATTTTTTCACTTTATTTTTCTTGCTTTTTTTTTGTTAACGACCAATATGGAAAGATTTTACACAATTTCACATGTAAAATTGATATCATGTTTCTTGCCTTCTCGGTGGGAAAGGACCAGGAGATAAGGAATGGATTTGGAACTAAATTTGTTTTTAAAAAAAATTAGTTTGGAAAAAATATAAATAGTAAATTTATTCTTAAAAATTTGAAAGAAAAATAACTTTATAAATTTATGCATAAATTCAAGCAATTAGGAGGAATTGAGAAAATGTTATTGCAAAAGTTGAGATTTTAGCTGGAACCAGTAAGTGGAGATGAGAAGGAAGACTATTCCAGGCATATGCCAGTGAAAATTCATGCAAGGACTAGGTGGTATAAATGTATATAACTAGGCCTTGCCATGTGTTTAGTTGTTTAATTTTCCTTTTTTGAAATGACATAGTTTTTTTTTTTATCATTTCTTTACTGCATTAATCATTAAGCATGGGTTCCTTAAGAATAATCTGTCTAAAATTTCTGGTGACGATGAACTGGCCTTGAATTCCCATCCTTTGTTCCTGTAAAGGAATCTACATGATTTATCCACTTATCTGTCACTTTTTTTTGTTTATTTTTTATTCTCATTTTGTACAAATGTTTTTCTTTACATTAATAAAATATACTTGTTTACAAGTAAACAAAATACCCCTCCCCCCATGAATATAGATAGACTTGCTTGGGCAAAAAAGTAAAGGGGGGAGAAAAAAAAATTAAAATTAAAAAAAATAATAGTAATAATTGTAGCTATGGCCAGGTAGTGCAATGGACGAAGCACCAGCCCTGGAGCCACGAGCACCCGAGTCCATATCCAGCCTTGTAAACCCAATAATCACCCAGCCATGTGACATGCCAGCCACCTGATCCCCACTGCCCTGCAGAAACCAAAAAGAAGAAAAAAAAAGACCCAAAATAAAATAAAATAATAGTAGGGGTGGCTGGGTGGCAGACAGAGCATTGGCCCTTGAGCCAGGAGCACCTGGGTCTGAATCCAGCCCCAGACACCCAATGATCACCCTGCTATGTGGCCCCAGGCAGGCCACCCAGCCCCACTTGCCCTGCACCCTCCCCCAAATAATAATAACAAAAAATGTGTTTCAGTCTTTGTTCCAACACCATCAACTCTGTCGTGAGTGGATCACATTCCTTATAAGTCCATCACAAAAGTTACTTCCATATTTGTCCAACGTTGCCATTGTTGATCGCAACTCCCTCCTTTCTTATTTCTCCACTACCATGTACTATATTTTCTCTCTCCTTTCATTCTGACTCAGCTGTAGGGTTGCTGAGTGGCGCAGCAGACAGAGCCCTGGTCCTGGGGCCAAGAAGCCCTGAGCCCCCATACCACCCCTTAGGCCCAGAATCCACCTGGCCCTATGGTCCTGGGCAGGCCATCCAATCCCAGCCCCTTGCAAGAAGTAAAAAAAGAAAATGTGTTATATCTGACCACTGTCCCGCCATGGTCCATCCTCTCCTCCTTTATTCACATCCCCACCCCTTCCCCCTGCTCCCCCCTCCTTCTTACTCCAGTTGTCTATACCCCATTGAGTATATTTGCTGTTTCCTCTCCTAGCCATCTCTGATGAGAGCAAAGGTTCCCTCATTCCCCCTTGCCTCCCCCCTTCCATATCACTGCAATAGCTCATTGTAATAAAAAATAATCTTATTATGTGCAATAGCTTGGACTATTCCCCCTCTCCTTTTTCTTTCTCCCATTCCATTTCCCTTTTTTTCTTATTGACTCCATTTTTACACCATATTTTATCTTCGAATTCAGCTTTCTCCTGTGCTTCAACTATAAAAGCTCTCTCTACCTGCTCTATTAACTGAGATGGTTCATATGAATATTATCAGTATCATTTTTCTATACATGCAGTTCATCCTCATTAAGTCCCTCATATTTCCCCCCTCTCCTCCAATCTCCATGCTTCACCTGAGTCCTGTATCTGAAGATCAAGCCTTCTGTTCAGCTCTGGCCATTCCAAAAGGAACCTTTGAAATTCCCCTGGTTCATTGAAAGTCATCTTTTTCCCTAGAAGAGGACATTCAGCCTTGCTGGGTAGTTCATTCTTGGCTGCATTCTAAGCTCTTTTGCCTTCTGGTATATTGTATTCCAAGCCCTATGAGCTTCCAATGTAGCTGCTGCTAAGTCCTGTGTGATCCTGACTGCAGCTCCATGATATTTGAACTGTGTCCTTCTGGCTGCTTGTAATATTTTCTCTTTGACTTGGGAGTTCTGGAACTTGGCTATAATATTCCTGGGGGTTGGTTTTTTGGGATCTCTTTCTCGGGGGGATCGGTGGATTCTCTCCATTTCTATTTTGCCCTCTGCTTCTAGAATATCAGGGCAATTTTCCTGTAGTAATTCTTTGAAAATGATGTCAAGGCTCTTTTCCTGATCATGACTTTCAGGTATTCCAATAATTTTCAAATTATCTTTCCTAAGTCTGTTTTCCATATCAGTTGTTTTTTCAATGAGATATTTCACAATTTCTTCTAATTTTTCTTTTTTTTGGTTTTGAAGTATTGATTCCTGATTTCTGGTAAATTCATCAATCTCCCTGAATTCTATTCTTTGTCTGAAGGATTTATTCTCCTCAGAGAGTTTTCTTATCTCTTTTTCCATCTGGCCAATTTTGCTTTTTAAAGCATTCTTCTCCTCAGTAACTTTTTGAACTGTTTTATCCATTTGACCTAAGCTGTTTTTTAGCATGCTATTTTCTTCAGCATTTTTTTGGATTTCCTTGACTAAGCTGCTGACTTCATTTTCATGTTTTTCCTGCATCTCTCTCCTTTCTTTTCCCAGTTTTTCTTCCAACTCCCTCATTTGATTTTCAAAGTCTTTTTTGAGCTCTATCATAGCCTGAGCCCAATTTCTGTTTTTCTTGGAGTCTTTAGATGCAGGAGCTTGTGCTTCCTCATCTTCAGACTGAGTATTTTGATCCTTCTTGGGCTCATTTGTAAAATATTTCTCAATGGTCTTCCTCTTGTTTCTTTGCTTGTTCATTTTCCCAGCCTAAGCCTGTTTTTTAGGGTGCTTCCTGAGCTTTTGGGACACTCCCTCAAGGGTCTCAGTGTGTGAGGTTCTGTCCTCCCTCCTGGTCTGTGAATGACCATAAGCGCCCCCCTCTGCCACGGGGCTGAGGTGGGGGGGGCCCTGCTGTTCTATTGGGGGGCCTAGACTGTGGTCAGGATCTGAATGTGGTCAGAACCCCAGAGTCCTGTTCCAGGGGCAGAGGACAGAGCTCTGCAGTCTCTCTCTCTCTCTTCACTCCCCTCCCTCAGCTCAATGGGCTCATGCCCTGGGGGCTCCTGTTTACCAGCTCCACCTGCTTCTGTTTCCGGGTCTGGGCTGTGGAAAGACTAGGCTGCTGGCTGTGTGCCCTGAGGGCTGGGCTCCATGTGCTTGCTCTGACAGAGGTCCCCCATTGTTCCCCCACTTTGTGCTCCCCCGGGTGCAGCTCAGGAGACTCCCCAGCTACTGTGAGCTGAGGCTCCCAGCGCCCTGGGGCTGCCTCCCGGAGGCTGAAGTTCTTTGGCTCTGGTGGGCTACCCCTCTGGCGGGCTGCCCCCGACCCCGGGGAGCAGAGCCTTTCTGCTCTTTTCCAGGTTACCTTGAGTAGGAGAACTGCCTCCCTGGGTCCCTTTGTGGGTTCTGTCTCTTGAAAGTTTAGTTAGAGTCCTTAGTTTATGAGTTTTTATCAGAGAGCTCCCAAGACTTGATCCCTTCATGTCGCCATCTTCTCTGTCATTTTTTTAAATCAATATTTTATTGACTTGAGTTCATGTGACAATTGTCTGTGGGGGTCTTTTCATTGCATTCTTGGCCATTTCAAAGATACTATCTAACTGTAAACTTTTCAAAATGACAAAATCCAATATTATGTAACTATTATATTATGTTACTAATGCTCTGTGACGATCATGCTTCTGCTTGCTCTTAAATTATTTCTGTAAATTTTCAAAAATATCTTTTGTTTTTATATCATTTTTATTTCCTGATCCAGAGAACAATACCTTTGCTATTGCAAAAGAAAAAAAAGAGAAAGGGGAAAAACCAGTTATACAAAATGGACTAATACATACAAAATCCATCATTTTATGCAGTGTTCTATACTCCTACAAGCAACTGTAGGAGAGAAGTGGGGAGGGGGAGAAGGAAAAATCTTTGGGACTAATTCTTAATCATTATTTTGAAAGAATCAATTTTCATTTTTTATTATTGTTCTTTCCATTTATGTTATTATCACTGTGGATACAGTTTTTCTGGTTCTGCTTATTCAGTTTGCATCAATTCAAATAAGTCTTTTATGTTTGTTTGTATTCATTATATCAGAGAATACTGGCAAAGTGGAGTTTTGGATTTAGAGTTAAGAAGACTTGAGTAAGAATCTAGACGCATACTTATTAATGAAAAGATTAAGACCAATTCTGTATTGTTTTCTTGTTGATCCTATTTACAAATAATTATTTTTGTCCTGTAACATCTTTTTTTTAGTTTTTTTTTTTTTTTTGGCAAGGCAAATGGGGTTAAGTGGCTTGCCCAAGGCCACACAGCTAGGTAATTATTAAGTGTCTGAGATCGGATTTGAACCCAAGTACTCCTGACTCCAGGGCCGGTGCTTTATCCACTGTGCCACCTAGTCGCCCCTGTAACAGCTTTTTTTCTCATAACTGTTTAAGTTTTTGCCTCTTAACTTGGCTCAGAATCCAGTTGGTCATTGGGTCAATTGGTCATAAATTTAAAGATCCAGCTCTGGGAAATTTCCGATCTGTTCTTACCTCAAGGATTTAACTGACCTTGTTGGGTCCAGCATCTTTACAGCCCTGGGCTATCATTTAAGGATGTCTGGTTTTCTGTCCAAGAAGATTTGGTCCATTATTTCTAAACTTTGCAGCTGCAGTTGAATAATGAGCACTTCTTAGACTCATGAGGAAAGAGGGGTTGTTGCTTGCCCCCATTACCAAACTTCCAACCAATCATGTTGTTCCCTGTGCTTCAGATCTGTAAACCAATCATATTACCCTCAATGCCATGATGTCATTTCCCCTTTCTGTTCTTTTTTCTGTATTCCTGAAACCCCAGATAAGAGGAACTGTTATTGCTTGGAGTCATGGGCATATATGAAAGCAAACTACTGATCCATTTAATGGCAGGTGGCATGCTCCTGTTAATAACTATTATCTTGCTTATAGAATTGCCTCAGTTTGCCTTCTGGTTAAATTTCAATTTTGACACTAGTTCTGGGACCACAAAGTCCCTTAACCTTTCTCTCTCTAATCTCTGTTTTCTCTTATAAAATGGAGAAGGTAACAGAACCTATTTAATTTTGTTAAAATGATGCTAGCACCATAGGACCCCAGGAGCTATACTATAGCCCAGGTATGGCATGGACCCCATCCCCATGGGAAATGGGCTCTATTCATCCTTTTTTCCCTTTGGGTTCACTTATTCATCATAACTTGCCTTCATGTTGGAAGGCCTGGGGTTTTCATCAGCATTGGGTGACCACACATGGCTTCAGTCACATAACTCCTTCTTGACCTAGATCTCAGAGCTCTAGTGTTTACACTAGGGTATAGCCTAAAGTCTAATGTGTGGGGTAAAACATTTGCATTATTCATCCCTATAGCTCCTGAGCCCCTAATTCTGTGCCTACCATTTCTACAAAATCAATCACCATGACCCCTTTTACTTTTTATTTATTTTTCAATTGATATTTTATTTTATTTTTCCAATTACATGTTATGAAAGTTTTCAAACATTCATCCACATGCAAATACATATTTTAAAGTTACATAATTTTCTTCCACCCTCCCTTACCATCCCCCTCCCCTCAGCCACAGTTTGGTGAACATTGTACATACACATTTTGGTTCAACATGTTTACAGATTAGTCATTTTCTGTATGAGGAATTAGGATTAAGGGAAAAGAAAGAAAATCATGAGATGGGAAATAAAAAATAAGAGAAATTTAAAAAAAATTTATAAGTGAATGTAGTATCCTTTCAGATTCTGTAGGGTTTTTTGTTTTGTTTTGTTTTATTTTTCTTCCTCTGGATGGGGATAGTATTATCCATAGAAGATCTCCTAGGGTTGTCCTAGCTCTCTAACTGTTGAGAGTAGCTGCATCCATCAAGGCTGATCAAAACACAATGTTGATATCGATGTGTCCAGTGTTCTCTTGGTTCTGTTCGCTTCGCTCAGTATCAGTTCCTGTAATTCGTTCCAGGCTTCTCTAGAGTCTGACCATTCATGTCTCCTTTTACTCTTAAACCTAAAGTATTTAATAAATAAGATCATCATCACTTTCATGACATTTACTCAATAATAACAGCATTTACTTAGTAGAAAACCAGTAGAGTAAACATAAGATTTATGAAAATCCAGAAAAATTGGGTTATATTCTTTCCATTGATGCAGAGTATTTATGGAAGATATTGGGAATGCACTTAGAGAAATCTTTTTCTTTTTCTTTTAGGTTTTTGCAAGGCAATGGGGTTAAGTGGCCCAAGGCCACACAGCTAGGTAATTATTAAGTGTCTGAGACCAGATTTGAACCCAGGTACTCCTGACTCCAGGGCCGGTGCTTTATCCACTATGCCACCTAGTCGCCCCCTACTTAGAGAAATCTGACAGGGAAGCATATGAGTAAAGAAAATTATGAGTCCATGAAATTTAGTCCTTGATGTCCTTAGTCCCTTTGGGAAAAATCTGAACCGGATTAAGTTTCTCTTTCTCTGCTTTCAAACCAAGGAAATAGTGATACACTTTTTTCTTCCGGATAGCCACTTTTAACAGGTTGCTAAGAAAAGTGTTATGCTTTTGTAATGACAAGAAGTTATTTTAAGCAGATCTGCAAATAGCAGTTTCTCTTTTCTCCAAGTCTCTTCTCACAAAAAAAGCACTACTCACATAAAACAGATCCAAAACCTTTCTTTTCCCTCTGTTTCTCCTTCTCAAACCAGAGAGGACAGCAGAGGACAATGCAGAGATTCTTTTTCTTGGTTTTTGGATGGCCTTAATGAGCAACAACACCTGGTAGCTCCTTACACAGCAGCAGGATTCACTCTCAACTAACAAGTTTCCGGAAACTTCTCTAGGCATTCTCTCAGCAAAGTCAATGCCTCTCTTCCAATCATCAAGTTCCCAGCTAAGCAGCTGAAGAGGCTTAGTTGCAAGTCATCTATGTTTGTGATCCTGGTTTCTTGTGATTCTACCTACAATCGACTTCCTTTCCTGTTTCTTCTATCTCTCTTTTTTAACTTCTCTGGTTTTTTATATCTTCCAGTACCTCATATCAGAAATCAGGAACTTGTCCTTATCTTATGATGTTTGCAAAACCCCAGAAAAAATCCCATCTTTCTATTATGTATGAACCCAACTGTCACTATATAATCTTTTCATTGTCTCCAAAACGTTATTTGATTTACAGGGTTGCCAGTTCCAATCTTTAAAACTTTAAAAACAGTTATATAAAAGTGACCTGAGGGAATACATTGTTTTGTGGTCATTGGTGCTTCAATCATTGTTGTTCCTTCAAATAGATCTTCTCAGATTACATGGACATTCTCAGAACAGCCTGTCTCTTCTCCATATTTTTATGAGAGACTATTATTTCACAAGTTTATAACTATATTGTTCACAAATGAAAGGGGCAGTACTTTACATAATGAAAGTGTTTTCCAAACCATAAGTGAATTTTAGCTTTTATATTCATTATTTTTACAGTATAATTATATTCTTTTGTATTCATGAACTACTTTTTTTAGTCATTCCTTTACCAATGGGCATCTGCTTTGTTTCTAGTTCTTTTCCACTATAAAAAGTACAACAATGAATATTTTGGTAGTTATGGAGGCTTTCTTTTTGTCATTGACCTTCTTGGGTATATGTCTAACAGTGGAATCTCTGAATCAAAGTGAATAATATTTTAGTCATTTAAAAATGCATAATTGCAAAATGGGTTTTCAAAATGGTAGGACCACTTTCTAGCTTTATTGGTATTTTCTATTTCTGCAACCACTCCAGACTTATTTTTGCCAATCTTTTAATTTTTGCCAAATTGATGGGAGTGAGATGAAACCTGAATTGTTTAAATTTGTATTTCTCTTATTATTCACAATTTGAAGCATTTGTTCATATGAGTATCACTAGTTTACAATACTTCTTTTAAGAAGTATTTTCTTCCATATCTCTTTGGCTCCTTATGCATTGATGAATGACTTTTTTGTCTTATATTTCTTTTATTGGTCTTGGCTATCAGACAGACCCTTATCAGAGGTAATCCATGAAGTAGCTCTCCCCAGTCAAGTTTCCCTTCTTATCCTAGTTGCTTTAATTTGGTTGATAAAAGACTTTTCAACTTGATGGTTGTCTCATCATCAAGAAGCAGTGTAGCATTATGGATAGAGATACATCCTTGAAGCTGGGGAAACCTGAGTTCAATTGCTGACGTACTGGCTATGTGACCCTGGGCAAGTCACTTACCCTCTCAGGGAATCTTAGCAACTCTCTAAGACTACAAGTTGCAGAAAAGGTGATGATTTGCCTTGTAAGACAAACCTCTTCACTTGAGAGTTTTCTGTATGAAATCGTATTTATAGCTCTTATATTTATGCTTATCTTTTTTTTTTTTTTTAGGTTTTTACAAGACAATGGGGTTAAGAGGCTTGCCCAAGGCCACACAGCTAGGTAATTATTAAGTGTCTGAGGCCAGATTTGACCCAGGTACTCCTGACTCCAGGGCAGATGCTTTATCCACTGTGCCACCTAGCCGCCCCTCCTCAAGGATTTCTAGGTAAACCATCATGCCATCCACAAAAGGGATAATTCTATTTCTTGTCTTTGTGCCTTTAATTTTTTTTTGTCTTATTGCTACTGTTAGTGCCTTTAGAACCATGTAAAATAATCCTGGTAAAGGGAACATTCTTGCTTGACTACTAGATTTATTGGGAAAGTTCCTATTGTTTTCTTGTTTCATATAATGCTGTGTTTTTTTATTTTAGATTCATACTTTTGATTATATTTTAAAAATCTTTTTATGTCTATGTTTGTAGTTTTCTGTAGTGGTTTTTTTTTTGTTTGTTGTTGTTGTTGTTTTTTTAGTTTTTGCAAGGCAATGGGGTTAAGTGGCTTGCCCAAGGCCATATAGCTAGGCAATTATTAAGTATCTGAGGTTGGATTTGAACTCAGGTCCTCCTGACTCCAGGGCCAGTGCTCTATCCACTGTGCCACGTAGCCACCCCCTGTAGTAGTTTTTTTAAACCATAAATGAGTGTTATATTTTTATAAATCTTTTTCTGCATCTGTAGATATAATCATGTGATTTGTTTTTGAATTAAATATGAGTAATTGTAGTACAAATTTGTCCTAATGTTAATTATTCTTACATCCCTCATATTAATTTTTTAATGAATATTTAATTCTGATTTAGTTTCTCCAGATATCAATTTTTTCATATTATAGAACAGATACAATATTGATATATTCTTATAATAGATATATTTATAATAATTCTTTTTATTCTAAAGAAAGATTTTATTTATTTTGAGTTTTACAGTTTTCCCCCATTCTTGCTTCCCCCCCCACAGAAGGCAGTCTGTTAATCTTTACATTTTTTCTACCCTCATATTTTTTTTTGCAAGGCAATGGGGTTAAGTGTTCTACCCTCATATTAATCTAACTTGATCACAGTATTTTTTAATTGATGTAGACTTTTGCTAGGATTTTATTTAGCAACAATATTCGATAATGATATTGATTTATATTTTTCTTAATTTGCTTTATCTTTTCTTGGTTTTGGCATTAGGAGTATGTTTGTCCCATAAAAAATGTTTTGTAGTGATTTGCTTTTTATTTTCAGGGAAGAATTTAGGTGATTTAGGTATCATTGCTTTCACTTTTCTTTCCTTTTCTTATTTAGGTTAAAAGGGATAACCTTCTTTCATGAAAACCAAAAGTAGAATGGTACTATTGACACAATATCTTATTCATATCAACTACTGAATACTCTCCTCCATGTAATTTGTTGTCCATCCACATGCTATTCCTCTCAAACAGCACTCCATCTCTCATATTTGTGTTTTTTTCCTCTTTTTAAAATTTATTTTCATCTATTTGCACACGCATATTTCCAAGTTACAAAGTTTCCCTTCCCCTTCTCTTCCCTGCCCTCTCCCCTCAGTTGGGAACCGTCAGGTTAGCATTTTACATACATATTTTGTTAAACATATTTAAAAATTATTAGTTTTGGGCATGAGGAATTAGGATTAAGGGAAAGAGATAATTTTTATAAAGAGTTCATCAGATTCAGTAGGGATATTTTTTTTCTGTGTATTTTGTTTTGTTTTATTTTTCTTCGTCTGGTTGGGGATAATATAGTTCATAATCTGTCAAATATGGTTGTCCTAGATCTCTGGACTGCCAAGAGGGTTGCTTACATCAAGGTTGTTCATCTCATAATGTTGATGTGTAAATTGCTCTCTTGGCTCTACTCTCTTCGCTCAGCATCAGATCCTGTAAGTCGTTGCATGCTTTTTTAGAAACTGACCATTTATAGTTTCTTATAGACCAATAATATTCCATAGCATTCATGTACCATAACTTGTTTAGCCATTCCCCAGTTGATGGGCATCCCCTTAATTTCCAATTCTTTGACACTACAAAAAAAGGCTACTATGAATATTTTGGAACATGTAGGACTTTTTCCATTTTTAATAATTTCTTCTGGATATAGTCCTAGAATTGGAATTGCTGGGCCAAAGGGTATATGAACAGTTTTATTGCTCTTTGGGCATGGTTACATATTACTCTCCAGAAAGGTTGGATCCATTCACAACTCCACCAGCAATGCATCAATGTCCCAATCCTCCCACAATCTCTCCAACATTGATCATCTTCCCTTTTTGTCATCTGGGCTAATCTAACAGGTATGTGATGATACCTCATTGTTGTTTTAATTTGCATTTCTCTAATCAACAGTGATTTGGAACATTTTTTCGTATGATTATATATAGCTTTAATTTCTTCATTTGAAAACTGTTCATATCTTTTGACCATTTATTAATTGGGGAATGATTTGTGACCTTATAAATTTGATGCAATTCTCTATATATTTTAGAAATGAGACCTTTATCAGAACTCCTGGTTGTGAAGATTGCTTCCCAACTTTCCACTTTTCTTCTAATTTTGACAGCATTGATTTTATTAGTGCAAAAGCTTTAAATTTAATATAGTTAAAATCATTCATTTTGCAGTTTATAATGTGCTCTAATTCTTGTTTGGTCATAAATTTATCCCCTTTTCCATAGATCAGATAGATAGAGTATTTTTTGGTCTATTAATTTATCCATGATATTG